>NC_133459.1:1617500-2217500 GCF_048565385.1 Saimiri boliviensis
CTGTGGGGTGAAGGGCCGGCTGAGCTGGGCTGGGGCCTGGCCTCCCATCCGGCACTGGGGGGCAGCCGGGTCCATGGGGTCAGCCTCTAAAGAGCTGCCTGGAAATCCAGACGGTGGTCAGGGAGCCGGTCCGTGCACAGGAAGGCCCGGGGTCCCTGGAGACCACTCCTCAGGTTGGGGAGAGGGCGATGTGGGGCGGGGCAGCTGGAAGAGCCACTCTCTAGGGGCCCAGGGCTCCAGCTGGCCAGGGTGGGCCTCTGCACACCCCAGGACGCTGGGCCAGGGCTTCACCGGGAAATAGGGGCCAGGACTTCACCAGGAAATAGGGGCCAGGACGAAGGGTGACGGGGAGGAGTCGGGTGGGCGGCTCAGATGGGAGTCTCTGCTAGAGGCAGGAGATGAGCAGGAAAGGAGGGGGGTTGTAGGGTCCAGCCCTACAGGGTTCTGTGAGCCCCTCCCTGCCAGAGAAACTGTAGAAATAGAAGATACAAGACACAGAGATAGAGAAAAGAAAGTTTGGGCCCAGGCGTCCGCTGCCAACCAAAGCTTGGAGGCCTGCCGGGACCCCGAGTGTCCGCACACTCTGACTTTATTGAGTACAAAGCTGGGGGCAGGGAAAAGTACATCACCGGTCAAACACGGAAGGGCGCAGGGATTTTCCACAGCTGAGATGAGGTGAGGGGCATAAGGCATCAGCACGTTTCCATACTTGTCACAGAGACATTAAGATTTATGTTACTTTTATGGATTAATTCTTACAAGAAAAAAGGAGCCAGGTGCAGAAGCGGGTCATGAGATTGACATGGAACGTGACCGCTGAAGCGAAGCATCACGTAGAGACGTTTAAACCCCCGACGTCTGAGGGAGTTTAAACCCCTGAGGAAGGAGCTGTGTCCGTCATCTTGGACGTCTCCTTCCCCAGCTGGCTAAACAGCGGGCGCTTTCCCAGCGCTGGCGCTGCCGCCCAGCCGAGGCGCCCTCCAGCAGCCCTGGCGCGGGCGGGACAGGGGGCTTAGAGCCTCTCGCCTTAGGGTCATTCATTTCACGATGTCACCCCAGGCTCACACTTCCGACCTGAGAGGCATCAGTAAAAGAATTATGATCTGGGTCTGTTGGTGGGGAATAGGGGAGGGACAGCGGGGGGTAGGGAGGGTGGGGAGGGATAGCACTGGGAGAAATGCCAGCTACAGGTGACCGGGGGAGGTGAAGGCAGCAAACCACATTGCCATGTGTGTACCCACGCAACAACCCTGCGTGATCCGCTTGTGTTCCCCAGAATATATGTATATAGGCAATTATACATAGATATGCAATTATATAGATATATCTATATATCTTTTACATTAAAAGAGGCTTAAGGAACTTAGCAACTGGAAAAAAAAGAATTAAGACCACCTGTGAATCCCTAAGATCACCTGTGACTCACTGATAACTACTACGGTTCTATTTCTAGTTACTTCCTTCTTCACTGTTTGTGTGGAAACAGGCGGAGGCCTTTGGGTCCTGCCCCAGCACTTCGGCCTTCTCCCTGCAGGGGAGGCACACCCTGGGCCCCTCCATCCTCCCGCCGTGGCGGTCGGGTCGTTCTCCTCCCAGCTTCTGCCTCCAGTCGTGGGGAAACGGGCCTCGTCCCAGGCACAAAACGAATCTGTGGCTCAGAGGCCTGGGCACACCCCTACCAGCAGGGCCTGGGCCTGTCGGGTGGCCGGTGAAGGTGGCGGGGGGTCGGCTGGGCACAGCGGGTGTCGCTGATTCGGGGATATCTCAGTGGACACAGTCGGGAAGTGTAGGTCAGATGTAGATCCGGGTTTTTTGGGGCAAATCTGAGACCACTTGAGCATAAAGGTCCACGGCAGTAGCCACGGACGGAGCCACAGAGGTCAGGAGGGCCCGCGGAGCGCTGGGCTGTTGGGTGCGAAGGGGCGGGTGGGGCTCCTCTCTGGGTGGAGCGAGGGTGGAGGGAACGCCCAAGCGTGGCGGGGGAGGGCAGGGTGGCTGCATGCCCAGCAGCCGTCCGGGAACTCCTCGTTCAGCAAGAAATACCGGCAGGTGAAAGTTTGAGGAGAAACAAGCTATTCCATCGTCCCACACCCGCAGGACCTCCCCAAACGCAGTTTCACCACAAATAGGAGCTGAGCTCAAGCTTAGAAAATCGCTTCAACCGTGACATCTATTTAATGTCACGCACGTGGCCAACCAGTCCAGCCTTGGTTGTGAGGCCGTGCCCGGGCCTGTCCTGCTGAGGATTCACACCGGCGGACAGCTGGGGTCCGGAGGGCCCTCTGGGCTGTGCGTGTGGGCCGAGAGCCGGGGCTGCTTGTCAGGGCTCCGGGGAGCTCAGGCGGCAGCAGAACGGAGGGTCCAGGCGCTCACTGGGCCATGGGGAGGGCATGTGGCACCCCCAGCCCCACCCCAGCAGGGCCCACCTGAGCCCCGAGCTCCTCCGGCGCCTGCGGTCCCGCCGGACACAGCCTCTCGGCAGCTGCCGCTCCAGGTCTCTGGTGTCGGGTGCGCAGTCTTTCAGTCAGTGGTTTGGGCTCTCCCCTGTGGATGTGGGTGTTGTCTCCTCCTCGGCCACTGTGGTGACATGCGGAGGAGCCTGCAGGGCCTCGGTGACTGACTGTTCCTCACCTGCCTCCTGTCCGGGGACACGACAGGTCCTCGGGCTCATCTTACTGCTATCAGTTCGAGGAGGTGGCTTCCCTCCTGAGCTAGCGTGGCTATAATGGAGGGACTCAGGAGCCTCAGAGAACTGGAACCCCTGACCCTGCGCACCAAAAACACCAGCCCAATGGGGAGCGGAGAAGGGGAGGGCAGAGGAGAATCAATACCTGGAGGGAGGCATTCAGCTGGAAGTCGCCTGCAATGAACAGACACACAGGTCAGGTGGGGCAGTGTCTGATCAGGGGTCACAGGCTCGGCAATGGGGGTCTCATGGCGATGAGGGGGACAGGCTCTCAGCGGTGGCAGGGGCACCAACTCCTGCCTCTCCCTGGGAGACCTTCCCTAAGGGACTGGCTGTCTGACAGCAGAGACCAGCTGTGTTTGGACTGCCCGCCCGGCCTGTCCAGGAGGCCCAGTACGGCGAGAGGGCTGGGGTCTCCCGGCCCACCTCCTCAGCTGCTGCCCCAAGTACGTAACTAAACCAGATTCAACCATCATCTACGGGAGAGGGGCAAGCACCTGACAGCGGAGAGGCCCTGCCCCCCATTCCAGCAGGTGCCCAGCTGGGTGAGACTGAGCTGCTGCCCAGCCTGCCCCAGAGCCTGAGGCCCTGGGACCTCCCTGCATTGGGGAGGATCAGGTAGCTCTGCTGCAGTTGGCTGGAGGATGGGGCTGGCCACCCCTTTGGACCTCAGTGTTCGAAGCTGTGTCCCCGGGGGCTGTGCACAGGGCTCCCAGGGCCACAGCTGGGTCCATACAGCTGGGTCAGTTCCCAGGAGGCCAGGCACGGCACAGGTGCCCACAGCACCGTGGATAAGTGGAGGAATGAGTGAATGAATGAATGGCCTTACTCTCCTCAGTGAGGACACGGCCTTGTCTGTTGATTCTCAGCCCAGAGCCTGTCCCGGCCAAGCTCAGCCTGCCCTCCTTCCTGCAGCCCCTGGGAGCAGGCGGAGCACAGGACCCTGGAGTGTGTGGACAGGGGCGGCCTTCCCTTCCCCTGGGGCAGCCACGTGACACCCGGGCTCCGGGCACAGCAGGAAGCCCACCTGCCCCGGCCTACAGCGGCAGCCCTGGGAGGAGCCTCAGATCCTGGAAAAGCTCTGGGGCCACCTCCCAGGTTTGGGAGACAGAGCCCCATCTGAGAGCGTCAGGGGTGAGCCCTGATGTGGCCGCTGTGTGCTCACCCCTTCGCTTCCTTCTTCTTTTCCTCCATATGATTAGGCCTGGTATGAGGACAATGACGACGATGCCGATGACAATGACGACGGGAGGCCACGCCCCGGGGAAGCTGCTGGTCCCAGGTCCCGCCTCGGTCTCCAGCCAGCTGCTGCACCTGCGGGAGTGGGGCCGAGGGCGTGGGAGCGGCAGGTGCAGCCCCCACGCTCAACCCCGGGGAGGTCCCGGCTCACAGGGCTCTGGGCGGTGAAGGCAGGTCCCAGGGAGGCAGCTCCGGGATGAGACCTCAGAGGGCTGTCTGACTTTTCCAAGCCCGGCTATGGGGAGGTCGAGAGAAGAAAGGAAAAGGAGAGAAACAAGGAGAGTCTGGGCAGAGAGGACAGGATGGCAGAGGGATAGGGAGAGAAGCGGGAGGCGGCGGCATGCAGGGACCGCGGGGCAGGGGCGCCAGCGGCGGGGAAGGACAGAGGGTGGAGGGAGAGCCAGTGTCGGGATGGAAACTTGCAGCCAGAGCCAGAGACGGACAGGACTGAGCTGGGGCCAGAGCACGAGGAGGGCAGAGCAGGGTGGAAGGCCCCTCTGCCCCTCTCCCTGGGGCAGCCAACTTGCCCCATCCCAAGCTCCACCGGGGCACCCTAGCTCTTCTCAAGAAGCTCTGAAGTCTCAGGTCAGCTGGGCCCAGGGTCAGCATTTGAGGTGTCCCCCCAACAGGCAGACAAAGAGCAGGGAGCTCACTTTGAGAACTCACAGCCTCTCCCGCCCCCTGAAGCCCAGGGAGCCCTCCATGGCCCTGACATGCAGGGACGCCCACCACCCCAGGGGACAGGGTCTCCGGAGGCAGCCTCCCTCTGGCCCGCTTCTGGGAAGGCCCATCCTGAGTCTCCAGGAAGCTCGGATCTGATGAGGCTTTATCTGGGGCACACAGGCTTCAGCTCTGCGGCTCTCCTAGACGCAGGCCTGTGACCAGGTGCCGCCCAGGGCGGGACCTTCAGACCTTTCTCCTGGAGAAGACGGTCATCTCCCAGGGAAGCAATGTGGAGCCCCCACCCCAGGGCACAGCACTGGGTTTCCCCTGAGGTCACTTACTTGGTCCGGTGCTGACATCCCTCCAGGGTCCCAATGGGAGAGAAGGTCCCTGGGGGGCAGTTCTGACACAGGGTGTCCTGACCCTCGGTGCCTGAGAAAAGAAAGGGACGGGCAGAGGGGGCTGAAGGCTGGGGGCATGAGGCGGGGAGGGGGCTGGGGGCATGAGGCGGGGAGGGGGCTGGGGGCACCAGGCTGGGAGGAGCTGGGGGCACCAGGCTGAGAGGGGGCTGGGGGCACCAGGCTGGGAGGGGGCTGGGGGCACCAGGCTGGGAGAGGGCTGGGGGCACCAGGCTGGGAGGAGCTGGGGGCACCAGGCTGGGAGGGGGCTGGGGGCACCAGGCTGGGAGGGGGCTGGGGGCACCAGGCTGGGAGGGGGCTGGGGGCACCAGGCTGGGAAGGGGCTGGGGGCACCAGGCTGGGAGGAGCTGGGGGCACCAGGCTGGGAGGAGCTGGGGGTACCAGGCTGGGAGGGGGCTGGGGGTACCAGGCTGGGAGGGGGCTGGGGGCACCAGGCTGGGAAGGGGCTGGGGGCACCAGGCTGGGAAGGGGCTGGGGGCACCAGGCTGGGAAGGGGCTGGGGGCACCAGGCTGGGAAGGGGCTGGGGGCACCAGGCTGGGAGGGGCTGGGGGCTGTTTGTCTGTGCCCTTCTAGATCAGGGTGCTCTGCTGGTGGTGTGAGAGCCTGGGGGAGGGGCAGGCTCCCTGTTGGGAGTCCTGCAGGTGAGGCCTGGGGTGGTGGCTCTGGCTGTCCCAGACCTTGAGAGGTTGGGATTCGATGAGTCTGGGGGTCTCTGTGTCCAAATCCCACAACACCGTGGGGACTGCCTGTCAGGTGCCAGGCCAGGCTGAGAACTCACTCCTCCCAGACTGAGCTTGAACAGTGGCAACGACCATGGCCACTCCTATAAACCCAGGCTCCATGCCTGGGGCCCAAGAGTGAGGCCTGGGACTGGGGAGTCCCAGAACCCCGAGGGTGATGCACCTGGGTGGCCTTTCCCTGCCCCTCCCCCACCTCCATCGCCTGTTCCCTGCTGGGCAAGGCCCGGGTGTGTGGCCCGGAGCTGGCCAAGGTTCTGCCTCACCAGGGCCCCTGGGCAGGCCATGATGTCGAGGAGACCTGGGGAACCACCCACCACTCACCTCCCTCCTGCACCCTCTGGCCCGGGCTGGAGGTGGCGTAGGCCTGGCACGCAGCACAGTGGTCCCCATCCTGGAGGATGCAGACGTGGCCTGGGCCGCAGCTGCACAGGGTGTTCTCTGTCCTGGAGCAGTTCCGGGTGGCGAGCAGGCCCATAGCTGGGGTCCGAGAGGAAGAGCTGAGAGCAGCTGCCGGGCCGGGAGGCTGTGCTGATGCCCCGTCCTGGACGCAGTGTGCAGAGGCCGGGACTGCTGCCCGGGTCCCCTGCCGGGCTGCACCTCTGGCTCAACCGATGAGGTGCCTGGCATGGAGGACCTGAGGCCCGGAGGGGCACCCAGGGACAGCTGAGCTGTGTGTGGGATGAGGGCCTGCGGGAGGGTCCTGTGAGGGTCTCACTGATGGGAGCCAGGCCTTGTGGAGAAACCAGCCTTCTGCCCAGATGGGCAGGACACGGAGCTCCCACTGCCAGTCCTGGGGCAGGGTCCCTCGGGCGGGTCTTCACCCTACGCGCCCACTCTGGACACTCAGCCCTCAGGCAGGTTTCCCATCTGTACAAACCAGGCAGGTAGGGTGAGAGCCCCCTTCTTCAGGTACTGCTGGAGGTGGGGTACCAGCTGGGTCTGAGCCCCACTCACCTGCAGGCTGTACCCCCAGATTCTCAGCCCAATCAGACAGGTAATTTCACAAGGGGGGAGGGCACCGGACTGGGCATGCAGGTTGAGGTGTGAACCCCAAATCCCATGCATAAACCTTCAAAGCGCTCCAGCTGCTGTTGTGTTCACAGCTGGCCCAGCTGCGGTGCCCCCCTGCAGGCCCAGGCCCTGCCACAGCTGCGCTCCTGCCCGGCCTGGCTCGAGGCTCCGACAGGACAGAGCCGCTGGCGGCATGGCCGGGCTCTGCGCCCCAACTCGAAGGCATGCCCCCAGGTCTGGTTCCCCTGTCCGCCTCCACCCAGGCGGGCACCACCCTCCAGGTGGCCCCTTGCCCTGGGGTCATGTGGGAACCCAATTTCTGGAGGAGAAAGCGACAAGGAGCCCTGTGGGGAAGCAGCAGGTCCCAGTGCCCTCCAGAGAGCCCCAGCACTGGCCCAGGCCACTTTCCAGCTAGGGACTGGGGGGCTAGGGACTCCAGGGCTCCCTCCCCAAGTCCCCACAAACACCCAGCACTCGAGGGCACACCTGAGTGTGCTCAGGGTGAGTGGGGGACACACAGGAGGAGGCCTGCAGGGGGGCTGTGGTTCTGCCTCTCTCCCCCTCTCTCCCCCCGTGCTGAGGGCACAGGAGAGGTCTGGGCACCCACCCAGGGCACCGGAGGAGCCATGGTTGAGGCCAACGGTCAGGCGCTGAGCTTAGGACGGCCCACCTGATGAAATGAGCGGTGGGAGACGGCCCCCTCGTGGTGAGGCAGAGGTGGGCGGAGGCTGGTGCTGGCCTGAAGGTGTCCCCTGCAGGGCGCACCCATGGAGATGGGGCAGGACCTGGCCTGGGGCAGCTGGGGCCTCCAGGGAGACTGTGGTCCATGGCAAGAGGGTGCGGGTCATCCAGGCTGCCGGAGCGGAGGCTGGGCCGGCTGTGTTGGTCTCTTACCTGGGTCACACATTCGGCACTTCAGACACTTGTTCAGGCCATTGAGGTGGGTGATGTAGGTCCCTGGAGGGCAGGGCTCACACACTGTGCCCGTCAGCTCCCCGCAAGCCTGCTTCACGCGGTAACCTGCCGCCCAGAGGGTGGGACTTGGCGGGGCTGTGGGAGACCCCTGCGGGAGCCCACCCATCATGCATGCCTGTGCCTGGAGGCTGAGCAGGGGGACACCAGCTAAGGGGACTCAAATGGCCCATGAGCTGTTCCCTGAGGGACACAGCAGCCCCAGCTGCCTTCCATGAGCGGAGCTGCTCTGGGGAGAATCGGAAAGTTCTGGAAGCATGTGGGGCCTCCTGGGACACCTGGCCCAGCTCTGGTATGTCCCTCTCACCCCAGAGCCCACGTCTCTGGTCCACATGGGCCAGCCATGCCCTTCAGACCCGCCCCTGGGCAGTGTGGCCAGTCTCCCAGGGTGAGGTGCCCAAGCTGCTGCCCTGAGGCTCCCGCCCTCCCTGTGTGCACAGCTGGGCCGGGGGTTTCACGGCACCATGGCTGTGTGAGCAGAGAACACGGGGTGTCCAGGGCAGGGAGGGGCACAAATGTCCGCCCTTGGCCCACGGAACCGGCCCACTGGGGGCTGTACTTACCCGGGCTGCACTTGGGGCAGCACTCGGTGCCCACTGGGTACTCATCCTCTTTGCAGGAGGGCAGAGCTGGGGCACAGCAGGGGGCTCCCAGGAAGGTGAGATACAGCACCTAAGGGCGCCAGAACAGGCGGTGGGAGATGCTTGGCCCCACAGCCTGAGCCTCCCCCTGTGCAATGGGGAGGGTGGCAGTGTCTGGTAGAAGGGACAGCAGCGGGCTCCGGGCCAGGCTCAGGGAACAACCGTGCCCACCCCTGTAGCCTGGGGTCCGGTGGGGACCGCCCCTCCTCCAGCCTTGATTCCCCTGCCTGGCAGTGTGGCACCCTGGGAACTGACACTTGGTCCTCTCCAGGGACACCAACCCCACACCTGGGAGCCTTCAGCCCTCTGACAGACCACCTGTCGGCCCCTGTGCTGGTCTAGGCTGGACCTGCTGACCACTGTCGAGCCAGCAGGGCAGCCAGAGACTGCCCTCGGGGCTCACAAGCCAGATAGTGGGTGACAGGCTGGCCAGGGCCACGCTGGGAGGGCAGCTCTGCCGGGGCCTCGTTCCTGGGCTGGCTGATGGGTAGTCAGGGCCCCTGATGGGGGAAGCGGTTGGACAGGCAGGAGCGCCACACAGGCACGGAGGGTGTCCCCACCCGGGCCCAGCCTCCTGCTGCACAAACACTGATCTTGTCACTTGTCACCAAGGTCAGCGCTGCTGGGGAGTTGGGTCATCTGCTCCAGGCCCACCCAGAGACACCCAGCCCCCGGAAGTGCCCACATCCTGCCAAACAGACTCCCCAGCTGCCTGAGAATGGAGCGTTGAGTGGGGGACACACAGGAGGAGGCCTGTGGGGGGGCTGTGGTTCTGCCTCTCTCCCCCCGTGCTGAGCCCAGTGCTGGGGGTCTGGGTCAGCCGGAGAGCCCGGGCAGCAGGGGACGGGCTGAACGAGGGACCCAGCCACAGCCAGGAGGGGATGGTGGGGGCGGGGAAAGGAGTTCTCTGAGAGGCGCTGGGGTCAGAATCAGTATCAGAACAGACGGGGAGGAGGCTTGGGGGCTCACCAGCCTCAAGAGGTCGGCTTTGGGGGCTGGTCTCAAGGGAGGAGGCGCCATGTGCCTCAGCTCAGGCCAGCAGTCCAGGAACCCGGCCAGTGGGACGACCTCCAGCAGAGGAGCTTGGTGCCATTGCTGCGCCTACCAGCTCAAAGAGAAATAGAAAGAGAAAGAGAAACCACCCGTGCGAGAGGCCGTGCCTCGGAATCCGAGAATCCGCGTCGGGGGAGAGCTTGGGGGGGTGTCTGGGGGGAGAGAGGCTCCGGCCTGCCAGGTGAGGCAGCACTGGGGGACAGGTGGGCCTGCGGGGGGCGGGAGCTGTCCGGGCAGAGCCTAGGGAAGGGCAGGCGTGGAGGAGGCGCCCATGGGAGCAGCGAGTGCCCGCCTGCACCGCTTCAGTCCCCTCTGGGTTTCCTGTAGAGGAGGAGCCCCGAAAAGTGCATTCCCCACCTCGCTCACACATGCAGGGACCCCGAGGTGCTGACTGACCTTTTTGCCGAATAAAGGGGCCCTGTGGGTTTCCTGTTCCCATCTCAGCTCTGCCCAAGAGCCTAAACTTCCCTTCTGAATAAAAACCGCCGCAGCGCCGTCTGGCCAGTTTCAGTCACAAGCCCGCCAGCCCTTTGTCCCGTGACGTGACCGGAGGAGGGTGGGAAAGGCCCAGAGCCCCCACCTGCCTCCTGGGAGGGGAGGGAGCAGCTCTCGCCCCTCCGCAGAGACGCTGCGTGGACTGCAAAGGCTGCCGTCCTCGCCCGGTCTCCCTGTGGCCGCTGCCCTGCCCCGCAGAGCCGGGTGCTGGGGAGACGTCTGCACAGAGGCGGCCGCAGCCCCAGGCCTCAAGGCAGGCACCAGTGAGTCCCTTGTGACTGCCTGCTCCCCGAACCACACGGAGCCCTGTGACCCACATGACGCACCAGGGCCCCTGAGCCCCTTTCTGCTGCTGGGCGTGGTGCAGCCAGTGGAAGCCCGGGTCCATCACGAGCCACCCGCGCTTGTCCGGGGCAGGTCCCGTCTGCCCGCGTCCGTGCCTGCTCCACACCAGGAGCCGCCACCTCCAGCAAGCCTATCTTGGAGACGCCTGGCCCAGGACTGCCCCGAGGCCCTCCTGGTCCTGACTTTGGCCCGGGGACCCCCTTCCAGGGTCCAGCCCCAGCTCCAGGGTACTCAGTGATGTCGGGTGGAAGGGAGCTTCGGGATGGCCCCCACGGCCCCCACGCTCACCTACAGGAGAGCTGGCAGGGTAGCCAGTCACAGGAAGCCGTGGTGGGAGCCGGGAGGTCCACACCCCGACTAGAAAGTGTGTGGCCTGAAGGCTGGGGCCCTAGGGGTTCATCCCATGCTACCTGATTGTGTCGCATTGGCCACGGCCAGCGAGGGGAGGGCCCTGTCACAGCCTAATTGCACTCCCTGGTGCCCCGGGGGAAGGCCTGGGCACTGCAGAGGGACCAGGCAGGGTGTTGGTAGGCAGGCTGGGGTGGGTGGCACTGTCCTGTGGGGCCAAGCGTCCGAGCGCCAGAGGCAGGTGCACTGCTGGCTGTCATCCCGGGTGGACGAGCCCAGCCCCGGCCCCAATGCTCGGAGGCAGGGTGGCAGACCAGGCTGTGCCCGGTAGAGGAGAAGCCCCGAGAGGCGCCCAGGAGCACGGACTCCACCCCACGGCTGGAGCCTGGGAGAGGGGACCCTGTCTGCTGCTTCCAGGGTGCGCTCACACCCCTGGCCCTCAGTGCCCCTGCCAGATGCCCCCCACATGCAGAGACCCCCCCCAGCCCACAGAGCCACATGGGGCTCCAAGGAAGAAGGGGTCCCCTTGTACCTTCCACCCCCGGATGCCCTAGTACTACTGTGGATACCCCAGCAGCTCCTGGGGGCCTTGGAGTGCATGAGGGCTCCCTCCCCAACTCCCCACAAACACCCAGCACTCGAGGGCACGCCTGAGGGCAGGAAAGCAGGAGTCCCGGACAGTCACAGTGTCTACACCTGCTGGTACAGACTTCCAACCCCACCCCCTCAGACAGCCTCAAGAGGCACCTCATCCACCCCATCCTGGGAAGGAGGGAAACTGAGGCATGGCAAGAGACAAGACGGACATAGGCATCAGAGAGACTCGGCCCTCCTGCCTCTTCCTCGGTGCCCCTCCTACCCTGACTTCAGCCTCCCTGAGACTGAACGCCAAGGCCCCGAGCCTGGCACAGGGTCCCAGGTGTCCGTGTTCTCACTTCTCTGTGGTCTGCACCCCTTCGCTGGAAGGCAGACTCCAGGGGCCCAGGGTGTTGCCTCCCGGGCAGCAGGAGGAAAGATCCCGGATCCCGACCCAGCACTCAGCGCCCCCACTAAGTGCAGCACTCACGCCTTCATTCATTCAGCGTGGGCTCTCCCGGCACCAGCAGCGCCCAGGCCCCGTCCAGGGCACCAGGGTCATCAGGGAGGAAATGAGGGAGCCCAGGGAGGCCAGAGTCGGGGCCCCCCAGCCCCCAGCCGTCCCACTGCCGAGGTTGCCCGCAGGGTATCGCCCCCTCACCCCCAGGTCCCCCAGAACCAGCAGGGAGAGGGAGGCAGGCGAGCCCCCAGCCCCATGCCTGCTGTCTCGGGGACTCCCCAGACCCAACACACCCTGGTGGCCCAGGCCTCTCCTCTAAACACCACTGTGACCTGGGCCCAGGGACAAAGGGCCCTTCCTCCTGTCAACAGTCAGGGCCTGAGCCCAGGGACCCAGGGATCCCACTGAGAGCCTCCTCCCCACGAACTCAGGGCCAGGAGCCAGGCAGGGGATTTAGAGGGCATTCTGTGCACACCAGCCCCCAGGGCAGATGGGGAAACTGAGGCTGAGGCTGGTCAATGTCACAAACATAAAACACAGACCCTCACCCCCAGGCTGGGCCTCCCCCCACCACTCTGCAACAGCTCAGGAGCCCCAGGCCCCCCAAGTGCAGCACGCCATCACCCCACTGCCCTCTGTGAGGCCCTCCACCCAGCCTGACCTGGGTCTCCATGGAGCACCACAGGGTCAGCCCCACACCCCAGCTTCCCGACAGGGCCGCCTCCAGCTGTCCGAGAATCCCCAAACACACTTCCCCTTTCTCTTGATGGGAGCAGCTGGGCACGGAGGGTGGGAGAGGGGCTGTGCGCACCCAAGGGCCGGAGCCCCACCCTGAGGGCTGGAGGGCAGGGTCCCGAGGCCCAGCTAAGGGCTCCCCCTCCACTCCTCAGCCTTCAAGGCCAGCCTGTGCCTCCCCTGCTCCGTGCCAGTGCAGGCCAGGGAGGGGGCTGAGGCCGAGGCCTGGTCACTGCCCTCCTGGTCACAGTCTGTGACGGATTCCAGTCTAGAAGCCAAACGTCTAGAGTCGTGTGGCGTGGACACTCAAGGGGGCTGCCTGGGCCACCACGCAGGGCTCTGAGGGATGAAGAGGAGCCCACGGGGAATGAGGTGGGAAGAGCCTTCTCTGAGAGACACACAGGGCCAGCCATGGCACAGCCGGACAGAGAGAGAGAGAGAGAGAGAGAGAGAGAGAGAGAGAGAGAAAGAGAGAGACAGAGAGAGACTCCAGGCACAGCCTGTGCCCCGGAGGCTTTGGGCAGCTGTCAGGCTGGTTGGCGGGCATGCAGAGCAGATGAAAGCCTGAGGAGGCTCTGGGGTCACCCAGGTGGGCAGCCCTCAGGGGAGGCCGCTGCAGAGGGCGGGAGGGCGGGGCAGGCGGCTGTGCAGGGGGCCGTGGGACCTGGAGGACTCTGCGTCCAGCTATGGTGGCCCAGGGTGGGGGTGGCTCCAAGGCCGGGGGCGTGCCCACGGAAGAGAGAGAACTTGGGGGCTGGGGACGGTCAGAGCAGGTGGGGGGAGCGGGGGCAGCCGGGGTTTCCCAGAGGATGAGGTGTCTGCTGGGAGTCGAGGCAGCCCCAGACAAACCCAGGCCTCCAGCCCAGCCCAGTTCCTCCAGCGGCAGGTCACGGCATCAGCTGCCTGCTGGGAAAGCTCGGGGCGCCTCTGGCTGGAGTGCCCACCCCAAAACTCCCGGCCCTGGGCTCCCCCTCCCATATCTTCTGCTTCCCCCCATCTCCCCTGGCCACCTTCCTGCCCAGAAACAGCATCTCTTCTCACCTCACATCAGGACCCTGGGCCCAGCTCTGTTCCCCATGTGGCCTTCCCTGCGGAAAAACTCCCCTGGACTGGGGTTGCTGCAGCCAGAACGCTCCTCACCCCTCCTCACCCCTCCTCACCCCTCCTCACCCCTCCTCACCCCCTCCTCACCCCTCCTCACCCCTCCTCACCCCCTCCTCACCCCTCCTCACCCCTCCTCACCCCCTCCTCACCCCTCCTCACCCCTCCTCACCCCCTCCTCACCCCCTCCTCACCCCCTCCTCACCGCCATCCTCACCCCCCTACTCATCCCCCTCACCACCCCTCACCCCTCTCCTCACCCCCCTCCTCACCCCTCCTCACCCTTTTCCTCACCCCCTCCTCAGCCCTCCCCTCACCCCTCTCTTCACCCTCTCCTCAGCCCCCTCCTCACCCCTCCTCACCCCTCCTCACCCCTCCTCACCCCCTCCTCACCCCCTCCTTACCCCTCCTCACCCCCTCCTCACCCCCTCCTCACCCCTCCTCACCCCTCCTCACCCCCTCCTCACCCCCTCCTCACTCCTCCTCACCCCTCCTCACCCCCTCCTCACCCCCTCCTCACCCCTCCTCACCCCTCCTCACCCCCTCCTCACCCCCTCCTCACTCCTCCTCACCCCCTCCTCACCCCTCCTCACCCCCTCCTCACCCCTCCTCAGCCCCTCCTCACCCCCTCCTCACCCCTCCTCACCCCCTCCTCACCCCTCCTCACCCCCTCCTCACCCCTCCTCAGCCCCACTCTCTCCCACCGCCCAGGCGTCCCCAGCTGGGCTCCATCCCTCCATGGGGCCCGGCATTCTGTCTCCAGGCAGCACGGGGAGCTCCTCCTGCTGTCCTCCTGCGTGTTCTCCTCCCCCACCCTCGGGGGCCATTTCCCATTCTGCTGCTGGGACCCCGAGCCCAGTTTGTGCCCCAGAGGCTCCCCAGGCGGCTCTCCCAGCCCTGCAGTGATCGGGACACTCACCCCTGGCCAGCTGGCACCATCCTTCCAGACATTCGAGTTCTCCAAGCTCACGGTCGCCCTAGGTCAGTGTGCAGACACCACCCCAGGCACCGTCAACATGCCACCTTCCAGGTGAGGAAACCGAGGCACCGAGAGTTGGGGTCCAGGCCAGGGGGCCTCCCTGGGGGGAGCAAAGGAGTGTCGGACCTCAGGCGTGGCTCTGAGGGCTGAGCCGCCACGGGGCGCTGCCTCCCGGGTCCAGTTCTGGGACAGGGCTCGGGGGAAGGCACCTTCCGTCCTGGTTCCATCAATGGGTCCGCTGACCCTGGGAAAGGGACGGGCCAGAGGAGGCCTCAGGTCACCGCACCATGAAGCTGTGGGGAGCCTGGGGGCGTCTGGGCTGCCAGCCGGGCAGGCAGAGCAGGGGGCCGCCTGCCGAGAGGGGAAGGACAGTGCCGGGGCGGACACCTCCGTGCACACAGAGGAACACGCGATGGCTGAGCCGGCGCCGAGAGGCAGCGGGGCGTGTGGGGGCGGCTGGCGGCAGAGCCACGGGATCCCGGGCCGGAGCACGGGGCCTTTCCGGAGGCAGGGTCCGGGTCAACACTCACCCGTCCCCTCAGTGTCTACGCCATTGCACTGTTTGATCCACGAGGTCCCATTAGGGCGATTCATCGATCAGTGCGGGTCCGAGGTGAAGGGCGGCCGGTGTGGGATGTGCCAGCAGCCTTCTTAGCAAAGGAGAATTCTGGAACCAACCAGAACGCTCCTGAAAGGGGGCTGGTCCCGTCTGCCCCACCCACCCTGGAGTAACAGCAGGCAGCTTCCCTCAGACCCCCCGCAGGAGGGGCAGGGACAGAGCACCGGGGCTACCCCAGCCCTGGACTGGAGGCCCATTCGGGACAGTGGAGCAGGGCCGGGCGTCCGGGTGGCCGGGTGGTCCTGCAGGGCTGAGGAGAAGGAGCTCGAGGCTCAGGAACGCACCCGCAGCAGGACCTGGCAGGAAGGGCCCCGGAAGGGAGGGAACGGCACAGACAGAAAGCTCCAGAAGGCTGCTCGGGGTCTCCGAGGCCTCCAGAGTCGGGCGCCACGTGTGTGGAGGGTAGACTCTTGAGCATGGCGGGAGCGCTAGGGGACTGTGGGTCCCCAGAACCCACAGGTGGGAGACCGGAGTCCTGACAGCCAGAGGGAGAGTCCTGAGGACCCTGGGCAGCCGCCCAGCAGGGCCCGTCCCGGGAGTGGGGCCGGACTCTCCCTCGGGAAAGGCTGAGCCCGACCTGCTCCAAGAGGCTTCAGAACCAGCCACGCGCAGACCAAAGCGGACAGCAAGGAGCCGAACTCCACGGCAGAGCAAAGCGCGGCGTCCTTTCGGGGAAGGCCGAAAACCCAGCAAAACCGCCGTCGCAACAGGACGCCGCATCCCAGGAGAAGACGCTGCCCCACCCGGGCAGGGAGAGGCGCCTGTGGGCAATCAGCAGCCACAGACCCAGAAGGGCCGCCACGGAGGAACGGCCACGTGGACCCAGGAATCGCAGCCACGCCGTCCTCTGAAGGAAAATGTAAGCCGGCTGTGAGAAACGGAAGACATGACAGAGACCCACGTCTGAAAGGAGCAACGTGCTGGGAAGGCTCCTGAGGCCCCGAGGGCGGCTGTCACCGGACGCCTCAGTCTGTGGCTTCCCCGACAGAAATGCTGCCTCAGGCTGGAGGCTGGCAGCCGGGGTGGGGGGGCAGCAGCTTGGCCCCCGGGGAGCTCTGCTGTGGGTTGCAGCTGGCATCTTTCTGAGTGTCGTCCCTGGTCTCTGTACCTGCAGCTCCCTGACATGTCTGTCCACACTTCCTCCCCTCAGCAGGACTCCGGTCGTTCTGGGTCAGGGCCCTCCCCTACGGCCTCATTCAGCCGGTCACCCCTATACAGTCCAATTCATACCGTCCCACTCTGAGACAGCGTGAGTTCCGGACGGATCCAGTTCAGGTGATAACAGTAGGATGAGGCCCGGTGTGCTGGCTCCCACCTGTAACCCCAGCACTTTGGGAACCCGAGGCAGGAGGATCGCTTCAGCCCAGGAGTTCCGGGAGTTCCTCGCAAGAGTGAGGCGGTGAGACTCTTCCGCGTTCCGTGCTTCCTGGGACGGTGCAGGCGTGTTCAGTGGTCCCACACCTGAAGATGGGCTGTGATAAGGGCAGATGGATGTCACAAACCCTGCAGCCACCACCACGTAAGGAAAACGAAGACGGACTGCTAAGAACCAGCCACGAGGGTGAAATGAAATGTGACAGAAATCATCAGACAGAGGTGGGAAAAGGGGCATCAGAAATATGCAGCAGCAAAAAATGGAAATGAGATGGGCCCACACCCACCACACAGGTAATGCCTTTGAATAGAAATGGTCCAAATATGCCAGGTAATACAGAAATGGTCATATTAGACACAAAGCCAAGAGCCAGCTAAAGGCCGACTGCAAGAAACCCACTTTACACTTTAAGAAATGGGCTGGTTAAGCCTGGGGCGGTGTGGCTCACCCCTGGACTCCCAGCACTTAGGGAGTCAGAGGTGGGAGGACAGCTTGAGTCCAGGAGGTCAAGACCTGCCTGGGCAATAGAGAGAGAGCCTGTTCCCCAAAACAAAGTGGAAAAGGGACCAACAAAAGAAGAGAAATGGGCTGGTGAATGGGAAAAGGATGGCAGCTGGAAATGGCGAGCTGCAGAGACCAGGGAGCCATGCCGAAGCAGAGCCGGGAGCCGGCTGCAGAGTCGTCCCGGGCCTCACGCCGCAGGTGAAACAGGACGAGTCTCCCCGACGATCAGGAGCCAGGCAAGGATCCGCTCCACCACCCGCACTCAGCACGGTACCGCAGGTCCTGGCCGGTGCAATAAGACAAGAAAAAGAAATGGAAGGCATAGAGATTGGATGCAGAGGGGAAAAAGACATGGACTCTTAGCAGAGAATGTGCTCACGTGCACAAAAGTCCCAAGACATCGACAAAACAGGTATGAAAACTGGTAAGTTTATTATTGAGGTCACAAGATGCAGGGTCAAGATTTTTTAATAAAACACTGGAATTTGAAGTTTAAAGGAAGCAAGAACATATCAGCATCACAAAAACCATGAAATGCTTTGGGGGATATTTAACAAAATCCACACACGGCTGCCAAGAGAAGTGAGAGAAGACCTCGTAACGGGAAAGGCATGGCTTGTGGACGCGTCGGAAGACTGAGTGTGTGGAGAACAAGCCTCCTCCCGCCACAGACCAACGCGATCCCATTCAGCATTCCAGCAGGCTTGGTCGTGGAAATAGAGCAGCTGATCTAAAGAGACACCTGAAAACAGACAGGACATTCAGCAGCCAAAATAATAGTGGAAAGGAAGAGCAAAGTTGGGGTATTTTCATTTCCTGACGTCAAGACTGACTGTAGCGCTTTGGCCATGGAGAGAGAGAGGGGCGGCGTGAGGAGGGCCAAGAGCCCAATGGAACAGGAGGGCCCGGAGGGAGAGCCATTCACAGGTGACGCAGACATCCCTGACAGACGTGACAGGTAACCAGGCGGGTGAAGACAGGCTTTTCGCAAATGATTTCTGGAATCCTGGATAAATGACGGGGACAATGGCCTCAACCTTTACCTACACACACAAGAAATCAGCCTGAAACAGACGATAGGTGGTAAAGCTCTAACTATAAAGCTTCCCGGGAAAACCCCTGGAGAAAAGATATGTGGCCTGGACGTGGGCAAAGATGTCCCAGACAGGACACAAAACACAAGAGCCACGACGGAAAATGTCAGAAATTGGACTCATGAACATGAGCGACTCCTGCTCTTGGACCCGTGCTTGTCAGGAAATTAAAAGGCAAACTGCAGCCAGGTGCGGTGGCTCACGCCTGTAATCCCAGCACCGTGGGACGCCGAGGCAGGTGGATCACCAGGTCAGGAGTTGGAGACCAGCCTGGCCAACACGGTGAAACCCGTCTCTATGAAAAATACAAAAATTAGCCAGGCGTGGTGGCGCACACCTGTAAATCCCAGCCGCTCGGGAGGCTGAGTCGGGAAAACTGTTTAAACCCAGGAGGTGAAGGTTGCAGTGAACTGAGATTGTGCTATTGCACTCCAGCCTGGGCGACTCCATCTCAAAAAAAAAAAAAAAAAAAAAAAAAGGCAAACCGCGCAGTGGGCGACAAGGCTCACAACACTTCTCAGAAGATTCCTGCAAGTCCACGGGAGGCCAACAGCACGATGGTTTTTTAATGGGCAGGATTTGAACTTCGCCAAAGCAATGTAGCGACGGCAGCACCCGCAGCCACTCGGGAAAGGCCGTGAAGCCACCGCGAGGTTCCACGTCACACCCGCCACAGTGGGAGATGAAGTTCTCACCACAGCAGGCGTTGGCGGATGTGGCGCAATTAGAACGCCCACGTGGTGCTGGCGGGAGCGTAACATGGTGCAACTTTGGACATCAGTTTGGCAAAGTCTTTTCTAGATAAACACACCCCTTCCCTAGGACGAGCAATTCCACCCCTGGTAAAATGGAAGGATTTGTCTCCAGCACAACCTGTGTGCAGAAGATCACGTTCGCTTTGTGACAGCCGGGAGCTGGAAGCCACGGCCACGCCCACGGGCAGGTGAGGGGCTTCACACACCGGGATAGAGCCACACCGTGAGCTGCTGCTGGGCAGCACGGGGTTGCACATGGACACACTGCATGGTGGATGAGCGAGCAGACATCAGGCCACGTGCAGGGAGCCGGGTCGCGAGGTCCCGCATTTGTGATTTTTTGTGATGAGGTGACGTTCTGGAACAGGCAGATGTAATCTGCAGGGAGAGAAAGGTCAGGGGTGATGGGGACCAGGGCTGGGGACGCGTTGGGAAGGGGCTCGTGTCGCTGGGTGTCAAAGGGCCACAGACTTGGGGGCTCCAGAAGCGGAGACGCGCTGTGCTCTTAGTTCTGGGCTGAAAGTCCCGGATGCAGGTGCAGGTGGGGTCGGTTTCGGTCCTGGGCCTGCAGGCGGCACCTGCTCCCTGTGTCCTCACGGGGTCGTCCCTCTGCCCCAGGACCCTGGCACCTCCTCGTCTTCCTGTGAGGACACACTCCTACCATGGAGCGCTGGCCATAATCACGTCTCTTCACCCTCATCAGCTCTTCAAGGCCCATCTTCAAAGACAGTCACACTGGGGTGAGGCTGAGACCTGTGAACTGGGAAACATCATTCAGTCCAGAGAAGCTCAGCAAGGGAACTCTGCTGGACATGTCCCATCGTGACAGGGAGGCTGGCTGCGTGCGGGCAGAACCCGCCGGACTCAGCAGCTGCCATGCGCATGGTGGGTGGGCTGTACTGTATGTCACACGGACCTTGAGGCAGGAGGTGTGTTTCTAAGTGGGAACTGGCACCAGGCTGCCCTCTGCCTGTCCGTCCCTTGGGTCCATCTGCACCCAACAGACCCGTGACCCACAGCCCCGGTGTGGCTGCAGCCTGATGAATCCAGAGATTGGCCCAGTCCCGAAGCCCCTGGGAGATCTGGCCCAACCCCGGGAAAAGCCCAGCTGTGCGCAAGTCTCAGAAGACGCTGACGCCCACAGGGCCCCTGTCCCTGGCTGCCTGCTAGGGCCTCCTGGGGCCGCTCCCTCCCTGATGGTCACGGGCTCTGAGAAGGCTGCATTCCAGCTGCTCCACCGTGGGCTCCGACAAAGCCAGGTCTCCCCACCCAGCCACTCCAGCCCGGCCGTGCCCTGCATTCACTTCCTCAAGGTGTGTGTCCCTCACCCCGGCACCCTGTGCTTCTCCGTGCTTGTATGATTGCACGCATTTGCACGCTTTCCTTGGCTGTGTGAGTGCGTTTGATTGCCAGGACAAAGTCCCACAGCCGGCCGGCTGAAGCCATGGACACGCATTTCCTGGAGGCTAGAGGACCCGGAGCCAGCGCAGATGGGATTGGTTCCCAGCAGCGTCTCTTCCTGGCTTGCAGATGGCACCTTCTCATTACGTCCCCACCCGGCCTTCCCTTGGGCAGGGCAGAGAGAGGGGGCCTGGTGTCTCTCCCTCCCCACAAGCCCACCTCCAAATGCAGCGTCACCGGGGCTTAGGGCTCCACACAGAAAATCAGGGGAGACACAGTTGGGTCCAGAACCATCTGGGCCTGAATTCGGGTTCCTGGGGTGGCTCCACCAGGGCAGCAGCCCCGGGGGCACAGAGCTCTCCTTCTGCACCTGGCTCATCCCTGGGGCTGAACTTTGCTGCGAGGTGCTGCTCGCCGGGCCTGGGCAGCCCCCAGCGCACTGACCACACTGGCTTCAGGGAGTGCTGGTGTCTGAAGAGCGCCGGGCAGGCCGGTGTCCCCAGGGGTGGCTGGAGAGGCTGGGAGCCACTTTCACTCTGTCTCTCCTCCTGTCTGCAGTGCTGGGGTTTGGACCCACTGTGCAGCTTCTGCACGGAAAGTGGATGGAGAGACTGAACCACCATTGCCGGGGGAAGGCTGGCACCAGGGGCCTGTGGCTTTCCCAGAAGGGAGCCCTGCCATTGGACAGCGGGTCCCAGGCAGCTGCACAGGGCCCGCCGCCCTCAGCCCTGGCCTGCGGGTCTCAGGAAAGGGTGGCTCTAGCTGCACTGCGAGTGGACTAGAGCCACTGATTTGCACACTTGCAAATGGTGAAATGGTCAGTTTAACGTTATGTGGCTTTTGCCACAGTGAAGAAAGCACGCAGCCAAAGAGTTTAAAGTGGCTCAGAGGAGGCCTGGGTGCCCACGGAGAGGCCCTGCGTCCTGACCACGTGGCACGGGAGGTTCCCCAGAAGACGGGTTCCTGGGGGAGACAGGGCCCTGCGTGGTGGTTCTCTGCTGGGCAGCTCACCGTTCCAGTGCGTTCTCTCACCATCAGAAGTCACCTAAAGGACGAACAGTCTGAAACGGAAGTGCTCAGAAGTCACCGCATCTGCAGGGCAGTGACTCTCAAAGCTGGGAGGAAAGTCCCGCCGGCAGCCAGGGCTCCTTCCCCAGCTCCCCAGGTGCAGAGGGGCTGCCCCAGGCGGGGACTCCCACCCCTTCTCAGCGGGGCCCGGCCTGTGGGGTCGGGGCCTTCTCAGGGCGGAAGCCTCAGTGCCCCAGCGAGGGGCCCGTCCGCGGGAGCGATGCGGACGCGTCCTTTTTAAAGGCAGGAGTCACTGTCCTCTTTTCTCGCTGAACGGTCATCGTGGAAAGTGAGAAGGGTGGCGTGGCTCCTCCCACGGAGGGGACAAGGTCACAGGCGGGAAGCCAGACCCTCGAGTGTGAAGTGGGGGGCACAGCCCCACCCTCCTCTAGACACCCCGAGGTAGGCCAGCGTGGGAGAAGGGGCACCTGTCTGTGGCTCTGGGTGGCCACGGCCCGGTGAAGAGTCTCGGCTCCAGTCACAGGAAGTGGAGGCCCCTGGGGCAGGTTCTGTCCAGCCACATTATGAAGCTGTTTGCTGGGCAAGGTCGGGGGGCAGGCAGGCTCTGTTTAGCTCGCATTTCTGAGGCACTTACTGTATGCCTGGCAGTGAAGGGGCACAGGGGCAGGCTCTAGTCACCTCCTATCTGTGAGGCACCTGCTGTATGCTGGGCAGTGGGCAGAGGTTGGCTGCTTGGGCTGGCCCCTCCCATGGAGGAGAGACAGGCTCATGGGGGGAAGCCAGAACCCCGAGTGTGAAGTAGGAGGCACATGAAGGCGGTGGCCTGGACCCAATGAACTGGAGCTGGGCCAGGCACAGAAGGAGCAGAGGCAGGGACTCGCGGCTTCGGGCTGCTCAGGTCCTGCCCAGCACTGCCTGTGCTATCTGCAGGAAAAACAAGGACTTCCGCCTCCCTGTGCTCCCTGCCCCCTACCCACGTGGCCAGGATGTGACTGGCAGCACAGGGACTTCCGCAGGGCTTTCCCAGACAGGTGGCTGCCTGTCTGGTCTCAGCGTCCCCTAAGCAACCTCCCAGGATCCTGCAGAAAGACCCTCTCAGGCCTCGGCCAGACGAGAATGCTGGGGCCACTCTGCCGGAGCCTGGGCTTGTTTGAAACCTACAACTTAAAACTGTAAAACCCTCGAGAAAACACAAGCCTCTTGTTGTTGGATTTGGTAGGGAGTTCCTGTAGAAGCAGATATATGGGACTTTATAAAAATGAATTCATGCAATGAAAGGCAATGCCTGGAGTAGGAGAAAATGTGTCAGATCAGGCATTCGGTCTAGAATACGGAAAGAGCCCTCGCACCCAGCAACATCAGAAACAACCACCGGATTAAAAAATGGAATAGGAGTGGAGTCGAACCGACGCACAAATGGCCACCATGCCCATGAAACGAGGCTCCACTGAGCATTAGGGAGCTGGGAAATGCAAATTAGAACAGTGGGGAGGCCGCCTCAGGCCCTCAGTACAGAGAGTAATACTTGTTTTTAGAGACAGAGTCTCGCTCTGCTACTCAGGCTGGAGTGCAGTGGTGACATCTCTGCTCACTGCAACCTCCGCCTCCTGGGTTCAAGCGATTCTCCTGCCTCAGCCTCCTGAGTAGCTGGGATTACAGGTGCCCACCACCAGGCCTGGCTAATTTTTGTATTTTTAGTAGAGACAGGATTTCACCATGTTGGCCAGGCTGGTCTTGAACTCCTGGCCTCAGGCGATCCACCCACCTTGGCCTCCCACAGTGCTGGGATTACAGGTGTGAGCCACCAAGCCTGACCTGGAGAGTAGTAATTGCTGACGAGGAAGGGAAGAGATTAGAATTCTCCTGTGTAGGGCTGTTGGGCCCCACAGGGTCGTGGAGTGTCCCTTATGCTGTGCTGAGTGAGGTGCAGGATCCAAGATGTAAAGAGACAGGACACTGAAGAACTGGTGAAGAGCACCTGGACTCGGGGTCCACGCCACCTGTGAGGGGAGATCAATCAGCGAGAGCCCCAAATGCCCAGAAGCATCTGTATTTATTAGGTACAAGCAGCGGGCAGGGCCGTGAGTGCGGTCATCATCTGTAGGCTCAGTAACAGGGCATATATAATCACACGAGTCACAAGCGAGGGGGTCATCCCATTATGTCACCTGGGCAGAGAGGTGGGCCGTGCGCAGTAGGGGGCCGTGCTGTGTGCAGTAGTAGAGGGTCATGTACAGAAAAGGGGTCCAGCCCCATTAGGTCACCGAGGCAAGGAGGTGGGCTGTGTGCAGCAGGTGTCGTGCGCGACACTTCTTACCTTGGGGCTGGAGGCTTCAGAGGGTTTCCAATAGAAGGATGCTGTAAGCCAGTGCAGTGGGGGCTGACAGACGTGCGCTCTTCTCAAGATATTTATGGGAGGATGATTTGAGCTAGCACAGAAGCGAGAAAAGGCTGACAGGGTGTCCGGCCGCCGTGACTGGTCACACCAGAGGGTTCTTCTCCCTCCGTTACTTCCAGGATCTCAGGCCTGAGGCCGACTTTCCACAGGAACTGGATGCAAGGTGCTACAGCTCCTTTCTCAGGAGGAGAGGCTCCTGCTCCAAGCCTGCCATACAGCGTGTGCCCTTTCAGGCGGGGCCGCCGCCGCCTGGGTCTTTGGTTCTCGTCCTGGTCTGGCTGTTTTCCCATGTACTGCTTCTGCTCTGGGACTGCTCTGGGCATTCCTCCTACTACAGACGACGATATGGTTATATAGGAGGATTCTATAAATCAGCACTAAATGTGTCGGTACTGCTCTGACTACAATACCTGTATGATTATATAGCAAGATTATATATAGAACTACGTAAGCTAGATATAAGTATTAGGTATGATGATATAAGCGAAATATATGTAAGCAGTAAGTTACACCTCAGGCACTAATTCCATAAACTAATATGTGATTATCTATAAAGAATTATATAAAGGAAATAGCTGAGTAATAACCCTGTAAACTAAGATATTCTTCAGGCACTAATTGTGCCTGGGGTCTGGACAGTTCTCCTTCCTCGGTGCTCATGGGGGGTGTCACCCACACTCCTGTACTGCTGGCGGCAATGTGACGTGGAGCAGCCATTGTGGAGACATGAGGGCAGTTCCCTGAGAAATTAAAACCACAATTTCCCTGTGATCCAGCCCTTTCACCCTAGGTACAGATCCCAAAGAACTGAAAACAGGGACTTGAGTATGTATTTGCACAGCCAGGTTCAAAGCTGCAGTGTTCACAAGTGCTCCAATGTGGACACCGGGCAAAAGTTCATCAACAGGTGCGGGAATCAGGCAAATGTGGCTGATGGGTCCAGGGGAAAGTGCTCAGCCTTGAAGAGGAGATTCGGACACAGGCCGTACCATCGATGAATGTAGAGGAATTTACGCCACGTGACGTGAGCCGTTCATAAAAGGCAAGTGCTCTCATGATGCCACTTCTATGAGGGCCCTGCAGCCGTCAAGTTTACAAAGAGGTGGGGCGGAGCGTGCAGGGGCTGGGAGGCTGTTAGCGCTTCACCAGCGCCGGGCTCCAGTCTAGGATCATCAAAAAATTCAGGAGTAAATGGTGGTGCTGGCCATAGCAGTGTGAATGTACCTAATGCCACTGAACTGACCCTAAACATGCTCCACATGGCAAATTTTATGTTATTTATATCTTATCACAATTACAAAATAATTTTTAGGCCAGGTGCAGTGGCTCATGCTTGTAATCCCAGCACTTTGGGAGGTCGAGGCAGGTGGATCACTTGAAGTCAGGAGTTCAAGATCACCCTGGCCAACATGGTGAAACCCTGTCTCTACTAAAAATACAAAAATTAGCCAGGCGGAATACATCTGTAGCCCCAGGTACTCCGGGGGCCTGAGGTGGGAGGATCATTTGAGCCTGGGTGGTGGAGATTGCAGTTAGCTGAGACTGCACCACTGAACTATAGCCTGGGTGACAGAGCCAGATCCTGCCTCAAAAAGAAAAAAAAAAGAACGAGAAGAGAAGAGAAAGAAAGAAAAAGAAAAAGAAAGAAAGAAAAAGAAAGAAAGAAAGAGAAAGAACAAAAGTCGATCAAATCCCTGTATATAGGGCGGGACTTGGGGAAACCCAGCTGCCTTTCCCCAGGGGTCCCCTGCACCTGCCCACCTAGTTGGGGTCCCCTGCACCTGCCCACCTAGTTGGAGTCCCTGAGTTTCTCATGGGGACATCTCAGGCCTTGCAGGAGGTGGATGGGCAGGATGGCAGGGCCAGGGGCCATGTGCGATGGAGCTGCAGCGCTTGGGCATCCTCTCAGCCACAGTGGGGTTGTGATTTCTGTCACTCAGAAGCAAGGTGAGCCGGCTCAGAGTGGCTGACAACCGAGTGTGTGGTTGGCAAAGGCGGTTACCAGGGTCTGTTTTACAGATGAGGAAACCGAAGGTGAGACAGGGCGGTGACTTACCCGTGGTGATCAGCTGGGCGGTGCCAGAGCCAGCGTCTGAGCAAGCCCCAGTCTGATTCAGGTCCTGTGATCTTCCCACGTCCTTGCAGTGACCCATCGGTGCCCACACGTGTGCATTTCTGTCTTGGGCACAGCCCCCCTAACCTCTGCAGGGCCCAGGGCTAGAATCAAGATGTAGACATGAGAAGAGGCAGGAAGGTGTGTGCAATCATCAAAACAGATGCCGGCCGGGCGCGGTGGCTCAAGCCTGTAATCCCAGCACTTCAGGAGACCATGGCGGGTGGGTCACCTGAGGTCAAGAGTTCAAGACCAGCCTGGCCAACATGATGAAACCCTGTCTCTACTAAAAATACAAAAAATTAGCCAGGCGTGGTGGCAGAGGCCTGTAGTCCCAGCTACCTGGGAGGCTGAGGCCTGAGGATCGCTTGAACCAAGGAGGTGGAGGTTGCAGTGAGCCGAGATCACAACACTGTAATTCAGCCTGGGTGACAGAGCAAGAATATGTCTCAAAAAAAAAAAAAAAAAGAAAAGAAAACAGGCCAGGCACAGTGACTGACGCCTGTAATCCCAGCACTTTGGGAAACTGAGGCAGACAGATCACCTGAGGTTGGGAGTTCGAGACCAGCCTGACCAATATGGTGAAATCCAGTCTCTACTAAAAATACAAAAATAGCTGGGTGGCACATGCCCATAATCCCAGCTGAGGCACGAGAATGGCTTGAACCTGGGAGGCAGAAGTTGCAGTAAGCCGAGATCGCACCATTGCACTCCAACCTGGGCAGCAAGAGCAATGCTCCATCTCAAAACAAAACAAAAACCAAAATAAAACAAAACAGAAAAAGAAAACAGAGGCAACAGAAGCAGAACCTCAGATGTCAAGATGTGGGTGTCAGTAGACAGATTATTTAAAAATAACTCAGCAACATGTTACTAAAAACAGGAAATGCAGTCTAAAGGGCTGTCTACAGCTCCTTTCTCAGGAGGAGAGGCTCCTGCTCCAAGCCTGCCGTACAGCGTGTGCCCTTTCAGGCAGGGCCGCCGCCGCCTGGGTCTTTGGTTCTCGTCCTGGTCTGGCTGTTTTCCCATGTACTGCTTCTGCTCTGGGACTGCTCTGGGCATTCCTCCTACTACAGACGACGATATGGTTATATAGGAGGATTCTATAAATCGGCACTAAATGTGTCGGTACCGCTTCGACTACAATACCTATATGATTATATAGAAAGATTATATGGGACTAAGTAGTTATAAGTATTAAGTATGATGATATAAGCTAGATATATGTAAGCAGTAAGTTATACTTCAGGCACTAATTCTATAAACTAATACCTGATTACATATGAAAGGTTATATAACGGAAATAGCTGAGTAACAACACTATAAGATATTCTTTTTTTTTTAGTCTTATACATGGAAATATTTTATTTTCTTAATAAGTTGTCGAATTTTATTCAATAGTAAAAACAGCAAATTTAATTTTGTGAAGCAAATTAATAAAAGAATTAAATAAAACTAGAAGTCAAAATCACAGTTCTTCAGGCACTAATTGCGTCTGGGGTCTGGACAGTTCTCCTTCCTTGGTGACCATGGCAGGTGTCACCCATAGACCTGGAATACATCGGTGCCTTGATTTCTCCAGAAATGTGAGAAGCCTTTAGAAGCCACCTAGTCTATGGTAGTTATTTTTTAAATAGCAGCCTTAATAGACTAAGACACCCTCCCACCTTCAACAGCTCCTGAGTGGACAAGCTTAAATGGGACGACTGTTTTCATGTATGTGGCACCAGGCAGCCCAGGGATGCCGGGGAAACCTCAGGGTGAGTCCCTTGGTCTCTCCTAGTGGCAGCACCTCCTGCGTATAGGGCAGTCCTCCACGAGCGTCTCGTGCCCCCCACCTCTCACAGGGTTTGCCAGGAATGCAGGCCCTGAGCACTCTCCCCATGTCTCAGGGTGGTTGGCCCTGAGAGTCCCCCAGGGACAGGGAGCAGCTTGCTCACTGCTTGCTGCAAACAGCCGACTCCCGTGCAGGGTTCCTCAGTGGTCATAGAAACCCACTGACTGCACAGTGTCCACCCAGGCCCACCCACATGGTACCTGTGGAACTTGGGGGCAAAGAGAGAAGACCAAACACACAGGTGAGCACCTGCCTGCCATGCCATGAATGACAAAGTCCTTTGCCTCTGACCCTGGAGTTTCATGTCCTCTGTCAGCTCCTGACGCAGTAACGGGCCCGCTCTTCCCTTATATGAAAGCTAAAACCCAATCTCAGAGCTGACACCACCCCCCGAGAGGGAAGCACTCTTTCCTGCCCCCAGACAGCCTCTTTGGCCACATGACATGCTCTGGCCAGTGGCGTGCGAGTGGAAGTGACACGTCCCAGCCCTGCATAGCCGCTGGGAGAGCGTGGTGTGGCTTCTCCATCTCGCCTCCATGTCCTCCGCATCAGGAGAATGGCATGTTCCAGAGAGCCAAAGCTCGCTCAGCCCGGACCCCAGAATGAAGGAGGCATCAGGAGCTGAGCCAGCCTGTGGCGGACGAGAAACATGAGTGGGAGGTGAAACTTGGTTGCTGTGACTGACAGAGGCTTGTGAGAGAGCTGACCAACGCGTCACTGATGACAGAAAGCCGATGGGTGTAGAAGGAGCTGTCCCCTGAGGATGTCTGCACTGAACTGTGTTACACCTGAGAAGAAAGGAAGCAAACCTGTCTATTTACTTTAAATTGTGTGGGCCGGATCCGTACAGTGCATGGAGCTAAGATGCCACCCCAAAACAGGCTGTTCTGGCATATTCACTATTTGGAATTCGAGGAGGTTGAAAAAATAACAGGGGCAAAAAGATCATTCTGATTTCTTTTCTGTTTCTTAAAAGCAGAAGATGGAAATTCCCATGGGAAAGATGCTCTTCCTACACTAGAAAGCTCTGATGCTCACGGATGAGAAGCTGAGACCAGTGAGCGCTGCGCAGCCCCTGATTAATCGACTCACCTTTCTAGCCTGCCCATGTCATCTAGCTGCTTCCTGAAACCTCACTGCTCTCTGTGCAGTTCAGCACCTGAGTGACTGAGTCTGCTTCTCTGGGTCTTCATTTCCTTCTGAGGGCTCCTGAGCCACATCCAACTTGAATCAAATACACTGGCATGATGACCTGTCTTATCTTGATTTAACTCTTGGGCCCAGCCAGGACCCCAAAAGGATGGAGGTGGTTGTTCAGCCCCTACATATGCAAACACATACACGGCTTCTCAGCGTCCTGGCCACCTCTGCTCTGCAGCACTGGGCACCAGGAGGCTGTAAGCTCCTTCCCACTCTCCTCTGCCCGCTGGCTTCCTGGGAGGCTCCTGCAGTGGACGGCATTGGTGGGAGATGCCAAGAGAAGAACTGATCTCACATTCTTGTCTCTGGGGATGTCTCTGAAAATGGCTGAATCCCATCTGGGATCTCAGCTTCCCAGGAAGTGGCAGCCCCTCTTGAATAGCCAAGACAGCAGGGGCCTCTTCTTGAACACCCCGAGAAGGTAGAGGAGCCCCCTCCTGCTCAGCCCCAGACAGCAGAGGGGACCCTGCCTGCTCAGCCCCGCACGGTCGGTCGCGCAGCAGCTCTGGTCTCCGGGGGCTGCACTCCTGGGCTCTGGAGCTGCCACAGGTCCGCACTCCTAGTGCCTCCCCTTCCTTGTTTTGCTTTTTGCCCTTTCTGACATAGTAACACTTCTGTCTGGACCGTCACCACCCCAGCACCCTCTCCCGGGGTGAGGGCACAAGTGGAGGCAGCAGCACCCCTCCTGGGCCCCCCTTTATTTGGGGTTCTGTGGAATACAGTGTGGGGTCTCCCCCTTCCTTCTCCAGCTCGTCCAGGCACCCGGAGCTGTCCTGGAGCCTGGGGAGTGAGGCCCAGTGCCAGGAGATCAGACTGTGCCAGGCTGGGTCCACCCAGGTGGGAGCCCAGGCTGGGTGAAGCTGTGACTCTGCCCTCACCCGGCCTTGGTGATAAAAGCTGTCACCGCGCTGCAGGGGGAGGAACAGGACGCCTCTGCCGGGTGCTGGACCGCGGTGCACTTCTGCGAGCTGCGCTTATCTCCCTGGGTCCACTTTGCCTTAGGTTTGGGGTTAAAGCTGATACGCAACCGGCATGAAATGAACAGCATTTTATGATTAAAGACAACTCGTACATGTACAATTGAGATACCGCTGCATTTGCGGGGATTTTCAATCCAAAATCGGACCACATGGAAAGGCTAAGCCCTCGAACCCCAACTGCGGGTCACCCAAGCTCGAGACCTCTCGCTGGTCCCTTCCCCTCTACCCTGAATCCAGCTCAGTCACACGCGAGCCCGCACGGAGACCCCCGCCGCGCCCGGGACCACCCCTGGCCCCGCCGCCCCCCACGACCATCCCGAGCCCGCTGCCCGCCCCCCAGGACCACGCCAAGCCCGCTGCCCGCCGCCCCCCGGGACCACCCGGAGCCCGCTGCCCGACCCCGCCGCCTTCTGCACAGGCGCGAGCCGCCTAGCTCCGCCCGCGGCGCCGAGGGCAGGCCGGACTCGCATATGTAATGAGGTGGGCGTTTCCTTCCAACTCTGACCCAACAGGGAGGCGGGGCTGGGGGCGGGACCAGGATGCGGAACGGGGGACAGCCAGGCCGGGAGTGAGGAGGCGGGAGGGATCCACGCGGGCGGCGGCGGGATTTGGCGCTGCGATCTCCGGGCTTGGCCTGGAGCGGGCGGGGAAACCAGGCGGGACTAGGGGCGGATCCGACGGGGCGGAGCGGGGCTCGGGATGAGGCCGTGGTTGTGACCCGGCGCGCTGCGGCCATCTTGGGGCGGGGCCCGGGGCGGAGACTAGCCCGAAAGGGCGGTGCCTCTGCGGCAGCGAGAGAGGCGGGGCCCTGACCTCGGGGCGGGGCCAGGGCATCTCGGGGCGGGGCCTGGAACTGGATCTGGGAGCCGGGAGCCGGGAGCGGGGAACCATGAAGCAGGGTGGGCCGCGGGCGCCATGAGCACTGTGGATCTTGCCCGCGTGGGCGCGTGTGTCCTGCAACATGCGGTGACCGGGAAGGTGAGGCCGGGCGGGCGCAGGACTGGGGGCGCCCTGGCAGCGAGGGGGTGGTGGGGCCGCGGGGCCGGGCGGGCCCGAGGTCGGCGGGGCGCGCCCCTGATCCCGCAGCCCTGCAGGCTGTGGAGCTGCGGAGCCTGTGGCGGGAGCGCGCGTGCGGGTGGCCGGGCTGCGGCGCTTCGGGTGCGGGGTGTGCGGCTAGATCGCCCGGGACCTCGGCAGCCTCGCGGGGCTCCTGGAGCAGCCCGGCGTGCGCCTGGTGGGCGTGGGGCCCCAGGCCCTGGGTCTGCAGGAGTTCCTGGACGGCGGCTACTTCGCGGGCGGTGCGTCCTGTTTCAGCCGCAGCGGCGCGGAAACTCTTATCTAAACTCAGGGTGTTCGGGTCCTTCTTGCCAAGCCCAGGCTCTTCTGTCTCCTGGAGCGGCCTTGATATGCGCACGGGTCAGCGTCCCTCCTCTCTTCCTGCCTCCCCGCCCCCGAGCTGGTGGCCCGGTGGTGCCCTGCAAAGACCTGGGTCCAGCAGCAGAGTCTGGGCGAGCTCTGCCCCGCCGGTTCCCCCTGTTGCCTCTGGGACTCAGCCCTCCTCTGAGGATGGGGGACCCTCAGCCCTGTTTTGCCCCTCCCGGCCCTGGGTGGGTGGGCTGGGCACGGAGGTGGGCAGAGGAACAGAGAGGGTCGGATGCAGGAGGGTGATCCTTGGTGGTGGTGGTTGGGGGCTGGTTCCGGGCCTGGGCACACACCTGTGCCTTTTGATTTCCAGAGCTCTACCTGGATGAGAGCAAGCAGCTTTATAAGGAGCTGGGCTTCAAGCGGTGAGTGGGGGCGGGCACCCAAGGGGTAGTGTGGGGTGGAGGGCCCAGGGGTGCCCACCGCTCCCTGCCACCTCCTGTCCCTGCTGCCCTCTGCGGTGCTGCCCCTCGAGCCTTCCCAGGCAAGGCAGCTCTGGTGGCACCGCCGACCAGTCCTTCTGCCAGGCCTTCACTGTGGTGTAACGAGCCCCCCATCCAGGTCTTGCTCTCGGTGTCCAGACCACCGGGCGGGGAGCCTGGTGCCCCATCAGGGGCCATGCCAGCTTTCTGGTGTCTGTGCCACGGGCGACCTCCCCTGCTTGGCAGCTGCCAGCTGAGCCAGATCCCTGGGCCCACCCAGCCTGGGGCCCCATCCGTACTCCCTGCACCCTCTGTGGGCCCTTGGCCAGCAGCCATTGGGCTGGGGGTCCAACCTGCCAGTGGGCTGGGCTGACTGCTGATCCAGCTGCCTGTGCCATCTCTGAGCCCTGGTGAGGTGGGTGGGTAGGGTGGGGTGGGGCATGACTTAGGAGCTGGTCTCATGGCTGCTGGAGCAGGCTCTGGGCCCAGGCTTTTCTGGAATCTGGCTGAGCATGCTGGTGTCTTCACAGGTATAGCAGCCTGGGTGTCCTCCCTGCGGCCCTCGGGAAGTCCGTGCGTGATGTAGCTGCCAAGGTTTGTGCCGGACGGGGGTGGTGGGAGCTCCCAGGGGCCTTCCCTCTAGGTCTGACCCAGTGTGGGTAACCCCCCAGATAGGCACCGAGGAACGAGAGCTAAGCAGAACCCTGGCACAGTTAGGGCTTGAGGAATATCTCACTTTATAGTGTTACTACTTAACTATTTCCTGTTATATATCCTTTACATCATCATGTATTAGTTTATAGAAATAGGGCTTGAAGTCTCCCTTTATATAATCCTGTATATATAATCATTAATAGTTGATAGTAGGAGTGCCTAAAAAATATTTCCCTACATATATATCTATAATTATATCTTAGTTCATAATCGGAGGAATGCCTAGAGTGGACACAGTGCAGAGCATGAATTAAGGAATAAGCAGCTTATAGTCGGAGGAATGCCCAGAGCAGACACAGTGCAGAGCATGGTTTAAGGGAAAACGGTTATACCAGGACAAGAATCCATGGCCCAGGCGGCAGCGTTCAGTGTCGTAAAGATACCCGCTGAACGGCAGGCTTGGGGCGAGAGCCACTCCTCCTGATAAAGGAGTTGCAGGACCCTGCTCCAGTTCTCGTGGAAGGCTGCCCTCAGACCCGGAATCCACCTTGGTGACTGAACTTCATCAGCTCTTGCTACTGTGCTGCTCGAAAAGCATCTTCCCACAGAAGCCACTGGAAGCTGCCAGAAGGTGGCGGTAACCCTGACAGCTCTGTCACTGCTGTGTGACTTAAAGCATCCTCCTATGAATCTTCTTAGAAGTAGTTTCCCATAGATAGAAGTATCGCACACTTCACCCTCTTCACTGCGCATGGCCCAACTTCAAGCCTCGGTGACCTAATGGGGGTGGACCCCTGACTGCACACGGCCCTTGCCTTCATGGGAACGGGGCCCTTGCTGCGCGCTGTCCACCTCCCGGCCTAGGTGAACTAATGGGGGTGGAACCTATGTTTTATTGCTCACGACCATATCACTGTCCTTAAAGATGAGTTCACTCACTGCCCTGCCCCCAACCTATACACAATAAATACTCAGGCTTCTGGACATTCGGGGCCTCGCCTGACTCCGCTTATAGGTGGCGTCCCCCCCTGAGTCCAGCTGCATTTTCTTTGTACTTCTGTGTCCTGTCTCTTTATTTCTCGGATCCTGTGCCTCAGCACAGCATAAGGCTCACCCCACGACCCTGTGGGGCAATCAGCCTTACATCTGGTTCCCAACGTGCCCTACAGCCCAGGCTCTGCTCACTCCTGGCAGCCCAAGGCTATTGGCATCCAGGGGAACCTGTCTGGGAACCTGCCACAGAGTGGAGGGCTGCCGGTGGTCGGCAAAGGTAGGTTAAGGGAGGGCCCAGCTGCTGCCCTAGGGAGGGCCTTGCTGCACTTGGTGGCCCAGCCCAGGCACTCTCTCTGCCTCGTCAGTCTCATCACAGCCCCACTCTGCAGCGGGCAGGTTCCGCATGTCTGCCGGGCTGGGTGGGGCTGCGGCAGAACGGCTCACTCATCGGGGTAGCCAGGTGGGGGACATGGCCGGCTAGGGCTGCCCCGCTCTCCCTCCTCCAAGTACATGGCTGCAAAATGCAGGCTGCCTCCAGGGCGCCCTGACGGCCTGCCTGCCACTACAGGCGGTGACACAGGCAGCCTCTGGGTGCTGACGGCCCCCCCGCTGCTACAGGTGGTGACATAGGCAGCCTCTGGGTGCTGACGGCCCGCCCGCAGCTACAGGTGGTGACACGGGCAGCCTCTGGGTGCTGACGGCCCGCCCGCTGCTACAGGTGGTGACACGGGCAGCCTCTGGGTGCTGACGGCCCGCCCGCTGCTACAGGTGGTGACACGGGCAGCCTCTGGGTGCTGACGGCCCGCCCGCTGCTACAGGTGGTGACACGGGCAGCCTCTGGGTGCTGACGGCCCGCCCGCTGCTACAGGTGGTGACACGGGCAGCCTCTGGGTGCTGACGGCCCGCCCGCTGCTACAGGTGGTGACACGGGCAGCCTCTGGGTGCTGACGGCCCGCCCGCAGCTACAGGTGGTGACACGGGCAGCCTCTGGGTGCTGACGGCCCGCCCGCAGCTACAGGTGGTGACACGGGCAGCCTCTGGGTGCTGACGGCCCGCCCGCAGCTACAGGTGGTGACACGGGCAGCCTCTGGGTGCTGACGGCCCGCCCGCAGCTACAGGTGGTGACACGGGCAGCCTCTGGGTGCTGACGGCCCGCCCGCAGCTACAGGTGGTGACACGGGCAGCCTCTGGGTGCTGACGGCCCGCCCGCTGCTACAGGTGGTGACACAGTGCTGCTGCATTTCGTCCAGAAGTCTCCAGGTGACTACGTTCCCTGGGAGCATATCCTGCAGGTCCTGGGCATCTCTGCAGAGGTGTGTGCCAGCGGGCCGCCTCAGGTGAGTTGGGCTTTGGGGGCACTGCCTGCCAACCCATGCCATGCCCCCAGGTCCCCTGGGAGGAGCTCTTGGCCTGGCTGGGGGCTGAGCCACAGCCTCTCAGGTGTCATGCCAGTTGTGCCCTGGGATGTGGGTGCCACTGTGACCCCACTTGCAGTGGGGCCAGGCTGAGAGGGGCAGAAGGGCAGTGTGGCTGGATGGACAGGCACTTCGGGGCTGTCCTCAGAGGTGGGGGCTGCACACAGGCGGGGGCCGACGGGCCTGTCCTCTCCGCCTTTGGGGGGCTAGGATCATCTGAGGGACCTGTCCTCTCTGCCTCGGGAGGGCTAGGATCATCTGAGGGACCTGTCCTCTCTGCCTCGGGAGGGCTAGGATCGTCTGAGGGACCTTGTCAGGCATTGCTGTGGTCCTGGTGGCTGGCCTCTTATGTCCTGAATGGAGGGGAGTGACCAACAGGTCGGGCTGCCTTGTGTCCCTCCTGTTCCTGTCCCCGCAGTGTGACAGAGAGTTGTGAGGGAGGTGAAGGTCTTGGCCTCCAGGATCCAGGAGGTGTCTGCTGCCCTGGGTGAGCTGGAAGTCAGCCTGGAAAAACGGTTCTGGCGCCGCCGGGCCGGGCTGTGGAACTTCGGATCCGCGGACAGCACCGAACCTTCGGCCTGCGGTTCCTGGGCGGACGCTGCTACGCCAGCTCCGAGCCCTGCAGCCCCCGGGGCCCCCGCCTTGCTCGCAGGGCAGCTGTGAGTCCCAGGGGTCACCATCCTGCTTTGCGAGTGTCTCTGGAGACCTTGGGCCTTCAGTTCGTGTGCCGCTCGGGAGGGAATGGGGACCTCACTGCCCTGTCACTCCCTTCAAAGGCGATGGACCCCAGCGCATGTCGGGGGAGGAGTGTGGGGTCAGGGCGAGGCTTCAGCGGGGCGGGGTCGGTGCCCGTGGCTGGTGGGAGCCACTCAGGAGAGTGGGTTTTCAGGGCAGAGATGGGCTTGATTCCACCTGTTGGGGCCATGGACCCTGGGGACCCTCAGGTGATGGGTCAGCCCGCCGCAAGGCCCTTTCCTGATGTCAGAATCACTGCACCCGCTGCGGATGGTCTCTGAGGCCTGTGGGGCAGCGGCCTGGGGGGTCTTGGTCCAGTTAGGTGTGTCCAGCTTCCTGGCCACCTTTCCTTGGGGGTTCCCAACAAGTCCCGAGCAGAGCCCCTCACCTCCCAGGCCAGACTCCCTGCTCAGGGCCCTCCCCTCCCATGCAGGCCGATGACAACCGCAGCGCTCCTGGCCCCCCTAGTCCAGACTCGGGGACCACTGTGGCCTCCTGCTGGTCTCCTAGTTCCCTTCCTGCCCCCAGCCCCACCCTCGAAGTGGCCATTTGAAAAAACGAATAGCAGGGACCACACCCCTGTGTGTTCAGCCCGTCCTCGGGCTTTCAGTTATACAGCTAGGACTCCCCGCTCCGGCGGCAGCTCCGTCGGTCCCCCGGCGCCCCAGCGGGGCTCTCCGCATCTGAACATGCGGTCCCTGGGGGCAGGCACTCGGGGGCACCCTGGTCACTGCTGACCCTGGACTGGACCCTGGGAAATCTGGCTAGAACCGGCCCCCTCCCACTCAGCTCCCAGCTGTCACTCTCCCCCCAGCCCCCGGCAGCCATCTTGCCCGAGGCCACTGCCACCCGTCTGCCCACCCTAGTCTGTCCCAGACAAGCAAGGCCTCCGATTTCTTTGAAGCATTTACTTAGCTCAAGTCTGAAGCTGTGGACACTGGGAAACAGTGCGCTTTGGAGGGTGGGCAGGGCACAGCGGCCCGTCTGTGTAGGGCTGTGGTGGGGCGCTGAGCCCCGAGAGCGTCTGTGGAGGGGGCTCGGGGCCAGCTCTGCTCTGGACACTGCTCATCCCGGGGTGTCAGGCAGGTGGCTGCACTGGAGGCCAGGCGCAGATGCCTGGCAGGCAGGCTTGGCACGGCCGGCTGGGGCGGGGCGTACGCTGGGTCTCCGCCGGCCGCACCTTCTGCACACAGAGGCCTCCGAGCAGCGGGTGGGCGTGGGCCGCGCAGCGCGGCCGGGCCTTGGCTACCACACGCGGCATCGCTCCCTGGGGTTCATGGGGGTGCCCTGGGCGCAGTGGAATGTGTCTGCGAAGGCGGCCAGGTTCTGCAGCGAGCCCAGCACCCTGTGGGTGTGTGGATGGGCAGGTGAGACTAAGCGGGACCATGGCCATCGTGTACAAGCCCGGCCATTTTTAGTTCCCCTTGACTAGAAACCAGCCCAGCGTCAGCCTGATGGCTCATGTCAGCATGACCAGAAACGTGCCAACCGCGAGATGAACTCTCTCTGACCAGAAACGTGCCAACCGCGAGATGAACTCTCTCTGACCAGAAACGTGCCAACCGTGAGATGAACTCTCTCTGACCAGAAACGTGCCAACCGCGAGATGAACTCTCTCTGACCAGAAACGTGCCAACCGCGAGATAAACGCTCTCTGACCAGAAACGTGCCAGCCCTGCAGTAAAACTTCCCTCACACAGAAACGTTCTGAGCCTGCCATAGGCTCTCCCTCCCTAAACCCTTAGACCCTCTTAGTCGGTCAGAGCGTGCTCCTGAAATCAGCGAGAACGCCCTCAGGTTCCTTCCCAAAGTAAACCTGGTTTTCACTGTGGAGCCGTTTTTTTGTGCTGCTTTTTTCTTTAACTCTTACAGGCCACCGGGGTGGGGGTGAGGGGGTCATGGCTGGCAAGAGGGGGGTGTGGGCATTGGGAGCACTTGCCTGTATTTCAGGGGACTGTGGACGTCCGTCTTGATGGACTGGATGGCAAACTCGGGCCGGTAGGACCCGCACCATACCTGTGGGCGTGTGGGGGGCGTGGTTACAGACCACAGGGGTGGGGTGGCTGGGAGGGGTGGGGGAGGGTCTCCACCATCCCCAGGCTGCCCCTTCTAGGGTGGGGTGGGGGGAGCCAGTGGGTGTCCCTCTCCTCCCGTCAGCACTGGACTCCTCTCCAGCTCCCGCCCCTGCCCCTCATGCTTTTCCCCCAAGGGGCCTCCCACGCGGGGCTCTCGTCCCCAGAGTGGGTCCTCCAGAGATGAGCTGGGAATCTGGGGACGGTGGGACCAGGACTGTGGCTGCCACCTGGGCGTAGTTGATGAAGAAGAGCTGCTCGTGGGTGAGAGCTAGGCCGGGCAGCTGCTGGTCCTTGCCGCCCTCTGCCATCCACTTGAGGTAGGCCTGCAGGCAGCGGACGGGAGCTGGGCTCGGGCCTGCCAGCCTGGACTCCAGAGCTCCAGGACCTACGCCTGTGGGGGTACTGCTCCTGCAGGGACCCTGTGCAGGTCCCCTTTGCAGACCCCGTGGGTGCTCGCTCACCACCTCAGTCAGGGAACCCTGAGCTGGGCTCTGGGGGGATCCCTGGCCAGGCAGCCCACTGCACAGTGCCCGTCCTGAGCGAGCCCCGGCGCCCTCATCCCCTGCTGGGGTCCCCGGCGAGCCCCGATGCCCCATCCCCTGCTGGGGTCCCCAGTGAGCCCCGACACCCCGTCCCCTGCCGGGGTCCCGTCCCGAGTGAGCACCCCATCCCCTGCCGGGGTCCCCAGCGAGCCCAGATGCCCCGTCCTGTGCGGGGTCCCCAGCGAGCCCCGACACCCCATCCCCTGCGGGGTCCCCAGTGAGCCCTGATGCCCCATCCCCTGCCGGGGTCCCATCCTGAGTGAGTGCCCCGTCCCCTGCCGGGGTCCCCAGTGAACCCCGATGCCCCATCCCCTGTGGGGTCCCCAGTGAGCCCTGATGCCCCATCCCCTGCCGGGGTCCCCAGTGAGCCCTGATGCCCCGTCCCCTGCCGGGGTCCCCAGTGAGCCCCGATGCCCCATCCCCTGTGGGGTCCCCAGTGAGCCCTGATGCCCCGTCCCCTGCCGGGGTCCCCAGTGAGCCCCGACACCCCATCCCCTGCGGGGTCCCCAGTGAGCCCTGATGCCCCGTCCCCTGCCGGGGTCCCCAGTGAGCCCCGACACCCCATCCCCTGCGGGGTCCCCAGTGAGCCCTGATGCCCTGTCCCCTGCCGGGGTCCCATCCTGAGTGAGCGCCCCGTCCCCTGCCAGGGTCCCCAGGGAGCCCTGATGCCCCATCCCCTGCGGGGTCCCCAGCGAGCCCCGACGCCCCGTCCCCTGCCGGGGTCCCCAGTGAGCCCCGACACCCCGTCCCCTGCCGGGGTCCCGTCCCGAGTGAGCACCCCATCCCCTGCCGGGGTCCCCAGCGAGCCCAGATGCCCCGTCCTGTGCGGGGTCCCCAGCGAGCCCCGACACCCCATCCCCTGCGGGGTCCCCAGTGAGCCCTGATGCCCCATCCCCTGCCGGGGTCCCATCCTGAGTGAGTGCCCCGTCCCCTGCCGGGGTCCCCAGTGAACCCCGATGCCCCATCCCCTGTGGGGTCCCCAGTGAGCCCTGATGCCCCATCCCCTGCCGGGGTCCCCAGTGAGCCCTGATGCCCCGTCCCCTGCCGGGGTCCCCAGTGAGCCCCGATGCCCCATCCCCTGTGGGGTCCCCAGTGAGCCCTGATGCCCCGTCCCCTGCCGGGGTCCCCAGTGAGCCCCGACACCCCATCCCCTGCGGGGTCCCCAGTGAGCCCTGATGCCCCGTCCCCTGCCGGGGTCCCCAGTGAGCCCCGACACCCTATCCCCTGCGGGGTCCCCAGTGAGCCCTGATGCCCTGTCCCCTGCCGGGGTCCCATCCTGAGTGAGCGCCCCGTCCCCTGCCGGGGTCCCCAGTGAGCCCTGATGCCCCATCCCCTGCCGGGGTCCCCAGTGAGCCCTGATGCCCCGTCCCCTGCCGGGGTCCCCAGTGAGCCCTGATGCCCCATCCCCTGTGGGGTCCCCAGTGAGCCCTGATGCCCCATCCCCTGCGGGGTCCCCAGTGAGCCCTGATGCCCTGTCCCCTGCCGGGGTCCCATCCTGAGTGAGCGCCCCGTCCCCTGCCAGGGTCCCCAGGGAGCCCCGATGCCCCATCCCCTGCGGGGTCCCCAGCGAGCCCCGACGCCCCGTCCCCTGCCAGGGTCCCGTCCCGAGTGAGTGCCCCGTCCCCTGCTGGGGTCCCCTCCGGGCCTCACCTGGTAGGCTTGCCGCACCCCTCCATTGTCAGCAATGTTTTCGCCAAGGGTGTTGAATCCGTTCACCTGCGCACAGGAGCCAGGATTGGGGGCAGCTGCGGCCCTGACTCCCCTCTCCCGCGGGACAGGGCTGGGGCCCGGGTCCCCTCAGCCTGGTGCTGGTGGCAGTGCTCACGTTCTGCCCCTCTGCCAGGTCCCAGGAGTAGTTGCCGTACTGGTAGATCATGCACTCCGACTGCTCCCGGAAGTGCTGGCTGGAGAAGTTACTCCACCAGTCCATCATGTTGCCGTTCTTGTCGAAGTTCCGGCCTGGGCAGGGGCAGAGGAGGGCTGCCCACACAGCCCTGGCCGTGCTGTGCCCGGCGTCTCCTGCCCCCACTGCAGGCAGCCCCACCACAGAGAGCCCACTGTCCTGAGCAGGCTGAGCCTGAAGAGTGTCTCGGGCTCCAAGGGGCAGCAGCTGTCTGGGGCTACACAGCCCCCCAGAGAGGGAGGCCTTCAGTGGCCTCCTATGCCACCCCCTGAGGCCAGGGCCCAGCACCTGGGTCCTGAGGTCTTGAAGGCTCCGGGGTTTAAGGGCTCCTTCTGTGATGCCCAAACTCTAAGCCCCAGGTGAGGGGAGCACGTGGTCCCTGGGGACATGGGGCTGCCCACGGAAGGTCCTGATGGCTGAGCCACAGGGGAAAATCAGCCGGGGCCCCTGTCCCAGGTAGGGTGGTCCCCCCTGAGTGGCAGAGGTCGGCATGGCTATGGCGGGGCTGGACACAGCCTGGGTGGAGGAGGCCGGGTCTGGAGAGACCCCCAGGCCGGGATCGGGGCTTCACTGCTGTGGTCCCCACGTCACAGGCCGAGGGAGGGAAGTGCCCAGTGCCAGGTGGAGTCAGGGTCACGAGCTGGAGTCCCTGGCTCTCTTCCTCTATGGTGGGAGTCGATGCCCCCATGCAGGGCCCCAGCCTGGCATTCAACGTCTGCCCTGCCCCCACAGCTCCCTGGGGACCTGGCCTTGGTGTCCCCACTGAAGCCACGAAGCAGTTGAACGGCCCCCCAGACCCCTTTCGGGCTCTTCTCCGTGGATGGGGAGGGCGCGTGTGGTTGGCGGGGACCCTCACCGCTGTCGTCGAAGCCATGCGTGATCTCATGACCGATCACCGTCCCGATGCCCCCGAAATTCAAGGCCTGCGGCTGCTCCTTGCTGAAGAAGGGGGGCTGGAGGATCCCAGCAGGGAACACTGTCCCCAGGGGCGGGACAAAGACCAGGCTGTGAGTGGATGCGTCTCCCGTGTGCCAGGCTCAGGGATGGCGCCGCCAGGGCTTCTGACATCCCATCCCACAGACCGGGAGGTAGAGGTCAAGACCCCTCAATTTACAGATGGGGACACAGAGGGTCAGAGGCTGGGCGGGCTCATGCCTGGCAGGCCCAGGACCCCAGTCCCGCCTCCTCCCACCTCCTGTGCAGTCCCTCCTGGAGCCACTCACGGGCACAGCAGCGAATGTTCCCCTGGGGGCAGCAAGGAGTGCCGTGGGACAGCGGGTGCCTGCTCCCCTTCCGAGAACAGGCTGGGGTGCCCCAGGAGGAAAGGTCGGCAGGGGTTGGCACGCCGCCCCTTCAGCTCTGGCACCAAAGGGCCCATGCGGGCGGGGAGGGGAGGAACTTACCGATCTGGTTTCGGTTTGGGGAGTAGAATGCATTGACCACGGCCGCCCCGATGATCCAGCTGTGATTGACAAGCCGGTCTCTGGGAGCCGCTTCTCCCGGGACCCTCTGGCCCCTCCCTGCCTCGATGGACCAGAGCCCACCCCAGCCACACTAGAGCAGGGGGCCAGGCCTATCCCAAGATCTGGTTTCTTCCTAGGGTCCCTGAGGAGGGGGAGACTTGGGCCCCAGAAAGCAGACTCCATCTGAGACGGGCCCAGTGACCGCCCCTCTGAGCTGCCACTGCACCCCAGCCACGCATCCAGTCCCCCCACCTAGCAGGTGGCCCTGCACGCCCTGCTGGCCACTCCCTGCCCCGCCCTTGCTGCGCCAGTGACGCCACTCACAGATTCGGGTCCACCTTTTCCCGAAGCTTCCGGAGGCTCCGCTGGGCGCCCACCTTGAGGCTCTGCAGACCGTTCTCAAAGTACAGGTGCTCCGAGAAGTTCAGCTGTGGGAGGGGGCCAGTCACTGCCAGGTGCTCGGCTGGACCCTCAGCGGGGCAAGGGGAGAGGTCCTGGGTGGTTGGGGAAGGACCTCAAGCCTTGCCAGGCATCCGCAGGTGGACAGCTGGCTGTGGGTGCAGGTGAACCCTGGCAGTGAGCGTTTACATGACTCCGAGCAAGTCCCTCATCCCTCCAGGCCTCAGTTTCCCCATCTGCACACTGAGGGTAGTGCTGGAGCCACCACCCTAGGGCGTGGTGAGGACAGTGGTGTTGGTGCCTGGGAGGAGGGCACAGAGCTTGGCACAGAGCTCCCCCCAGGCAATCTGGGCCTCATGTCCACGGTGTGCGGGGTGGTTTGGGACTGGGGTGGCTACAAGGGGACAAGCAGGCAGCAGTGTGTGTTGGGGGGCGCACGTTGGAGTACTCCTCGTCCAGGCGCTTGTTCCTCTCCTCCAGGATGTAGTCAGGGTGGCCAATCTGCTCCCGGATGCTCATGGCCTGAGTGGGGAGGAGGGGCCGGTCAGCGGCCGCCCCACTGCGGGAGGGGTCGGCCTGGGGATCTGGTCAGTGGCCGCCCCACTGTGGGAGGGGTCTGCTGGGGACCTGGTCAGTGGCCACCCCACTGCGGGAGGGGTCGGCCTGGGGCATCCTGGATGTGCTCTCCCTGTCCCGTGGGTGAGGGGCTGGGGGGCTCTAGGAGTGGGCCCCCACCTTGCAGGCTCTTGGGAGGTTCAATGGGAATAGAACATGGAGGGGCTCTGTCCAGCTGACTTAGAACCCAGCAGCCCTCCAGGGGTCCGGGTGGGGGTCCCAGAGGGGTCACTTGGCTGCCATCTGTCACTTGGGTCCAGAGGGGCTTCTGGTGGGTCTGACCCTCGCTCCCCAGGTCACTGCTACTCCGACTGGCTCCTGGGGAGCACTGGGGATGTCCCAGGCCTGGTTCCCACTCCCGCCTGCTTTTCCTCAGCTCTGCAGGGGGCAGGTGGTCCTGTCTGTGCCTCCCAGGGCAGCCCTCTCCCCGTGGGGGCCGTCGGGTGGGCCTGTCGGGGTGGCTCCCATGCCCGGGTCCGGTCGGGGCTGCCCGGCCTCTGCGAGCCGCACACCTTCTCTCGCGCCTTCTCCTTGGACAACTCATCCATCCAGCCCAGCTCATCCAGCGTCTCCACGAACACCGCCCGCACCTTGCCAATGAGCTCTCTGACCTGGGAGGCAGGCATGGCCCTCATGACCCAGATTCGCCCGGAGGGAAGGTGACCAGCCTTTGAGGGTTTTGGGGAGGTCTAGTCTGAGCCTCCCTGGGACAAGGCCCAGGGCCGCCCAGCTGGGAGCCTCTCGGGTGAGGTGTGGGGCGGGCAGGGGATGACCCCCCCTTCAGGGTCATCAGGGCCCTGGGGCAACTTGTACCACCTGTGCCTTTCCCAGCTGGACCCGCAGGGCCCAGGAGTGGGGCCCGATGGCAGCTGGGGTCGGGGGCACGGGGTTGGGAGGGAAGGGCTTCGATTGGCCTCCCTCTGTCTGGTGCACTGGAGCAGACGTGGCTCCCCCAGCCGCCCCTGAGCCTGGGTGGGGAGGCTGGGTGTCCCCGCGGAAGGCTGGCCCTGGTGGGCCATGGATGAGGTGCCCACCATGCTCTTGCTGTCTCCGGGGAAGGCCTCCCTGACGTAGAGGGAGCCCACGGCGCTCTCCATGTTGCTGTTGACGTAGCCCACACACTCACGCCAGCGCGCCTCCTCCACCATCGTGCCGAACAGCGCCTGGGGGCCACCGGCATCGCACAGGTACCCTCTTCAGCCTCCCCAGGCCTGGTGGGGTGCCCTGGGCTTACGTGGGGAGCAGACCTACCCATCCTCAGGCTCAGGGTACCCTGGGGCCTGGGGGTGGGGCGGATGGTCTCAGCCTCACCTCTGGGTGCTGCTGCAGCCAGGGAAGGATGGGGGTGCCATTGTGAGTAGGGGGGAACTCCCTAGATGAGAGCTGGGCCATTACCCTGGGGAGTTGGGGGTGTTCCTCCCCGGCCCCTGTCCTGGTTGTCTGGCTGGACTCTGCTCTCCAGGACTTCAGCTCCAGTCCCAAGGCACAGGGCTGGTGCTGACCCCGGAGCCAGGCCTGGGACCACGTCTCTCTCAGCCACCAGCTCCTAGGCCCTGCTCTCCCCATTGCTGAAGCAGCTGTGAGAACACCGCTCATCTGTCCCCAGGGGCACGAGACTCTGGGCCCCAGGCTCAGGCCAGCCCAGGGACAGCTGTGTCCATGGTCCTGCCACACCTCACGCTGCAGGATTTCCTGCCCTCCGGGAAGGGAGGCAGCCGTTCCTTCTCCCCAGAGCTCCTAGACTCAGTGCCCCCCGATGCTTGGCTCATAGATGTCTCTGACCCCCCATGGCAGCAGGAGGCTTGACCTGCCCCAGCTGGCCTGTGCCCTAGTCTCTCCATCGCAGTGGGGCCTCTGTCCCTCCCAGTACTCCAGCAAAGGTCTTGAGAGTCCCGACTCCCCTCTGCCCTTAGCCCCTATACCCAGCCCCTCAGCCACCGTGGCCCACACCTCCCCTGTCTGTCTGTCTGCCAGCGCCCTAGCCAAGCCTGCCACCTCCCCCGGTGACCACATCGGCCTCCATGCTGACCCTGCCCCCTACTCAGCTCACTCTCCCCAGAACAGCCAGAATGCCCCAGGGCCTCCCTGTCTCCACCCTCACCCCAGCCCCACAGCAGCCACAGTGACCACAGGAACAGGAATCGGACCGAGTCTCTGCTCTTAGCACCCCAGCGCCTTTCAGACGGGAGTACAACCCACACTGGTGGCTGCGGCTGGCAGTCACCTCCCCTCCCTCCCTGTCCTCTTTCTTCTCCTTCCTGGCCCTTGCTGATACCAGGTCCAGCCCCCTGGCCTCTGCCTGCTCTGGCCTCGGCCTCTGCCCTGGCCCTGGCTGTTTCTGCTCCTTTAGGTCTCAGATGTCACCTCCCCGGAGCAGCGCCCCTGCCCTCGTCCTCCCTGACACATCATACTCTGTGGTTCTGGCAGGGTCGAGTTCTGCTTCGTTGACTGCTATGGCCCACCCTCCACCGGGGTGGGTGCCTGGCCCCGCCTGGTCCCTGGCTGGGGCCCTGGTGTGGACCTCGGTGCTCGCCCACAGCATTTGCTCAGCACTGTGGCAGGGATGAGTGAGTGAGGGGCCGGGCTCTGGGCGGGGGCGGGCTTACCCTGCGGTAGTGCACTCGTGTGTCCTTGAACCTCTGACTCAGGCTGCCAATGCGGTCCTGCACCAGGCGCCAGACCAGGTAGTTCTGTATGGTCCTGGGGCAGAAGGCAGAGGGTTGTGGGGGGACAAAGGTGAGTGGTCTCTGCAAGGGAGGGGATATGCTTAGGGCCCCTGGCCGGCGTGTTCCACCCCAGAGTTACGGGTGCTGGAGGAAGCCTCCAGGACAACCATCTCCAGACCCAGCCAGTCTGCCCCGGACGCTTGGGATGCGACACACCTGTAATGTGAGGCTCCACTGGCCACGGAAAATTAACCCCTCCGGTCCCACGCCCGCAGGGCAAATGCTTCATAGGGTCCCCTCCTGGGAGCAGAGGCTGCGTTGCGGAGGATGGGAGAGCAGGGCCAGCGCCTTTGGGGCCTTCCCTGGGCCTCACCTGGCTGAGTAGGTGTCGAGGATGCTTCCAAGGTTGTGCAGGTAGGGGGTGCCGTACACCACCACCTCCTCATCCGGCAGCAGCTCGATGTCCACAGAGGATAGCACGGTTTGTATGAAGAGGGTCCAGTTAAATCCCTGCAGACAGAGGAGGCGGGGAGAAGGGGGAGAGAGAGGGAGAAACAGTTCCCGGGAATCTAAGAAAGCAAGCCAGCCCCCACTGAAGAATGTTCCAGGAGTAAGAGAGGGGGTGCCGGCAGTTGGAATCAGAAAAGGGGGGTGGCATGATCGCAGAACTTCCTACAGCTATAAAACCAGAAGCGATTGTGCAGATACACGCAGACGCTCAGTGTAACGGGCAAATTCCTAGAAAAACGCGACTTAGCAAAAATGAAAAAAAAAAAAAAAAAAGAAAAGAAAATATGAATAGTCTTCTGGGTTAAATCAATGGAATCTTTAATTTGAAAGATTCCCAGAAAGAAATTTCCAGGCCCATCTGGCTTTATCAGTGGATTCTATCTGATATTTAAGGAAAACTGCCATCTTACTAAAACTTTCCAGAGATGAGAAAATGCTTTTCGACTTGATTTATGAGGCTAAGAATAACCTTAATACCAAAATAAGAATATTAGAAGCAGAGCAAATGATAAGCCAGTCTTGTTTATGTTATAGGTACACATGTTCTAACCCAAATATTAGCAAATAGAACCTAGCCATACTTCTACAAAATGATAATACGTCACAGCCAGACTAGATTTATTCAAGGAATACAAGTTTGGTGTAACAGTTGAAAATCAAATCAGTGTAATTCACCAGGATAACTGAATCAAGGAGGAAAGTCAGGGACAGTTTCCACAGATGCAGAAAAGGCATTTGACAAAAAATCGGGGCGAGAGATCCAAGCTGGCTGACCACCAGCAGCTCGGGATTGTAGCTCCCAGTGAAAGCGCAGGGAACGAACGAGAGGCCGCCACACCTTCACGTGAATTCTTGCTGCTCACGCACCAGGAGATTCCCAGTGGAGGAGCCCCACGGGTCGCCAGCGCGACTCTTGTGACCGGAGAGGCGGTTTTGCCGGCGCCTCGGAGCGTCGGTTCTTGGTGCAGAGTCAGAAAAGCACCATCAATCTTAACGCACTGATTTAGTCGGTGCAGTGGGTTGCTCAGATTTCGGCGCTGAGAATCAACAAGTCGGACGTCCACTCAGAAACCCAATTACAAAGACGGTAAATACAAAGACCACAGATGGATAAATTTATAACGAAGGGAAGAAACCAGCCTAAAAAGGCTGAGAATACCCAAGATCAGAACGCCTCTCCCTCAGCAGGGGATCCCAGTTCCTCATCAGCAACGAATGAAGGCCTGATGGAGAACGAGTGTGTTCCAATTACAGAAGCAGGCTTCAAAAGGTGGGTGATAAGAAACTTCTGTGAACTTCTGTGAATTAAAAGAACTTGTTCTAACCCAATGCAAAGAAACTAAGAACTTTGAAAAAAGTTTTGATGAAATGTTAACAAGAATACACAATTTAGAGAGGAATATAAGTGAATTGATGGAGCTGAAAAACACAAGAACTTTGCGAAGTATGCACAAGTTTTAACAGCCGAATTGATCAAGCAGAAGAAAGGATATCAGAGGTCGAAGACCAACTCAATGAAATAAAACAAAAAGACAATATTAGAGAAAAAAGGATAAAAAGGAACGAGCAAAATCTCCAAGAAATATGGGACTATGTGAAAAGACCTAATCTACGCTTGATAGGTGTACCTGAAAGTGATGAAGAGAATGAATCCAAGCTGGAAAATATGCTTCAGGATATTATTCAGGAAAATTTTCCCAACTTAGTAAGGCAGGATAATATTCAGCTCCAGGTAATACAGAGAACACCACAGAGATATTCCTCAAGAAGAGCAACTCCAAGGCACATAATCGTCAGATTCACCAGGGTTGAAATGAAGGAGAAAATACTAAGGGCAGACAGAGAGAAAGGTCAGGTTACTCACAAAGGGAAGCCTATCAGACTTACAGCAGATCTCTCAGCAGAAACCCTACAAGCCAGAAGAGAGTGGGGGCCAATATTCAACATCCTTAAAGAAAAGAACTTTCAACCCAGAATTTTATATCCAGCCAAACTAAGCTTCATATGTGAAGGAAAAATAAAATCTTTTGTGAACAAGCAAAGCACTCAGAGATTTCATCACCACCAGGCCTGCTTTACAAGAGCTTCTGAAAGAACCACTACACATAGAAACGAACAACCAGTATCAGCTTTTCTAAAAAATACCAAAAAGTAAAGAGCATCAACATAATCAAGAATTTACATCAACTAATGGGCAAAACAGCCAGCTAACATTAAATGCCAGTATTAAACTCACATATATTATTATTAATTCTAAATTTAAATCGACTAAATCCCCCAATCCAAAGACACAGATAGGCCAAAAAAAAAAAAAAGCCAAGACCCATTGGTATGCTGCATCCAGACCCATCTCACATACAAGGATACACAAAGACTCAAAACAAAGGGATGGAGAAAGATTTACCAACCAAACGGAGAGCAAAAATAAATAAATATATGAAAAGTAGGAGTTGCAGTTTTTGCTGATAAAATAGACTTTAAAGCAACAAAGATCAAAAGAAGCAAAGAAGGATATTACATAATGATGAAAGGATCAATGTAACAAGAAGAGCCAAAGATCCTAAATATATACGCACCCAATACAGAAATACCCAGATATATAAGACTTATTAAGAGACTTAGACTCCCGCACAATAATAGTGGGAGACTTCAACATTAATATTAGACAGATCAATGAGACAGAAAGTTAACAACGATATCCAGGACTTGAACTCAGATCTGGAACAAGTAGACTTAATTAACATCTATAGAGCTCTCCACTTTAAATACACAAAATATACACTCTTATCAGTACCACATCACACCTACTTACAGGTTTAAATGAAATATTGGTGGGCTGCTTGTTAAAAAAAAAGGCATTTGATAAAATCTGCCATCTATTCATCATAAAAACTCTTGGCAAAGTAAAAAGAGAAGGGGCCGGGCACGGTGGCTCATGCCTGCAATCCCAACACTTTGGGAGGCTCAGGTGGGCAGATCACCTGAGACCAGGAGTTCAAGACCAGCCTGGCAAACATGGCGAAACCCTGTGTCTACTAAAAATACAAAAATTAGCTGGGTGTGGTGGCGCACACCTGTAATCACAGCTACTCAGGAGGCGGAGGCACAAGAATTGCTTGAACCCAGGAGGCGGATGTTACAGGGAGCTGAGATCACTCCACTGCACTCCAGCCTGGTGACAGCAAGACTGGCTCAAAAAAAAAAAAAAAAAAAAAAAAAAGGAAAATTCTATAATCCGATAAAGGAAATGTATGAAGCCGCCGCAGCAGCAAAAACAACTCCATAGCAAACATAAAATTTATTCATTTATTGATTGATTTATTTTTGAGACAGACAAAAATTACCACACCTGGCTAATTTTTGTATTTTTAGTAGAGACGGGGTTTCACCATGTTGGCCAGGCTGGTCTCGAGCTCCTGACCTCAGGTGATCCACCTGCCTCGGCCTCCCAGAGTGCTGGGATTATAGGCGTGAACCACTGCGCCCAATCAAACGTAAAATTTCATGCTAAGATGCTGCGGGCGTTTCTTCCAACGTCTACTGTTGTGACGTCAGCGTATGCTCAAAGTTCTGGGCGGCCCAGTCAGAGCAAACGTGAAACAAAGCCGGTAAGAACTGAAAGAGAATAAATAAAAACGGACTGGGCGGGGTGGGGGCAGGGGGGTCATGCCTGTAGTCCCAGCACTTTGGGAAGCCAGGGTGGGAGGATTACTTGAGTCCAGAAGTTTAAGACCAGCGTGGCCAACACAGAGAAACCCTGTTTCTGCCAAAAAAAAAAAAAAGAAAAAAGAAAAAGTCTGCCAGGGTGTGGCGTGGTAGTGTGTCCTGTAGTGCCAGCTCCTCTGGAGGCTTGAGCCCAGGGGGTCAAGGCTGTAGTGAGTGGTGACCGGGCCACTCCACTCCAGCCTGGGTGACAGAATGAGACACTGTCTCAAAACAAAACGAAAAAACCCAAAGCCCCCTGTTGTTTTTCACAAATGCCATGTTTCTGTGTATTCTACAAATAAGACTAAGACTGGCTGTGTGCAGTCGGCATTTCCACATACAACAGCAAATAAGAAGGTAAAGAATGATTCTATCTATAGTAGAAAAACCAAACACCCAGGAATATATCTAATAAATTATGTGCAAGAACTTGGCGTCGAAAACGTTAAAAATTATGAAGAAAAACTGAAGCATAAATGGAAGCATGTACCAGGTTCATGGATGGGAGACTCGGCCTAGCAAAGATATCAATCTTCGCCAAATTGATACAGAGATTCAAAGCGATTCCTCTCCAGTTTCCAGCAGGGTGGGTGTGTGTGTGTGTGTGTGTGTGTGTGTGTGTGTGTGTGTGTGTGTGATTTTTATTTTATATGAAAAAGCAAAGGACCAAGGATGATCAAGACACTCCTGAAGAACAAAGTTGACACACGTACTCCGCTGAGTGTCAAGACATTGTAAAGCCGCAGGAGTGATGGTGGAAGGGATTATCACTTGGACAGATAAAGAGACCAGTGGGAGGGAAGAGAGTCCAGAAATACACATATAGGCCCCCGCATAGGCTCACAGGGGCAGCTGATTTATGACATGGAAGTCACCCAGACCAGGGGCTCACAGGGGGTTCTTTTGAATAAACGGCGCCGATTATCTGGAAATTCATAAGAAACAAACAATTCCTGCATCACTCAAAGTAGATTGTAGACCTAAGCAAGCTTGAGGGTAGGCAAAGAGTTCTTCAGCAGAACACGAACAATACAGACCAGGAGGAAGAGCTCAGCACATCTCTGCTGAGTCAATCCATCGGACCATTCAGTAACCTCCTTCGAAACAAAGAAGCCCTCATGGGAGGAAAAGGGCAAGCTGCCCGTGGGGAGAAGGTTTGTCCGCATAAGTTCACCAAGGCATCACATCGAAAACAGGTAACTAATAATCAACGGGAGAAAGACCGCTCGATAGAACCAATGGGCAGGACTGGAACTCACGTTCCAGCAGGGACCGCATTGGCCGGCTGACGGGAGGTGGCGTTCAGCGTCATCGGCCTTGGGGAAAGTCATGTGGAACCCAGCTGAAACCCCACTACCCAGGCCCAGAAACAGCGAAGGTGAGAACGGACACCGCCCAGCCTGGGTGAGGGTGTGGCGCCGGCCACTACCGGGGAACACCTGTCCATCCGGGATGACTCTGGGGAGAGACAGCGCCTGTCACTTGAACAGATGTGCGCGCTGCCCCCGGCAATTCCACTCCTGCCCACTTGCCTGCCACAGGCACGCACAGGGGTGGGCACCACATCACCCGGAAAAGGCCCAGAGACAGCACAGTGGGACACGAGTTGTCGGATGTTCAGAGTCAGAGGCCGCTCAGCCATCGAGAGGCCACGGCAGGGACGGGCCTCCCTCCAGGGAGAAGTCGGGGTCGTCTTCTCCAGGGAAGGAGGCGGGCACAGGGCTAGGCAGGGGCATGTGGGGGCTTCAGGGGTGTCGGTGGTGATGACGTCTTGATCTGAGCGGTGGTCGTGTGGACGTGTTCACTTCAGGGCGATTCTGAAGACCATAAACACACTGTAGCCAAATGTCCCCAAACCCTGGGCTCCCGGATACTTCTGGAACCTGCCCCTGTGATGTCTCCACGGCAACCTCAGGCCACCTGAGCTCTCTCCCTTCCATATTTAGTCTGTTTGCAAATGATGTTGGCTCTACTTCCAAAGTCAACCGCGAAGCCACCACGGGCACCCAGCCTTGGCAGAGCGGGGTCCCTTGCATGGCAGCTTCCAATCGGCCTCTCTGCCACCTGCCCCGACCCCTTCACTCACTCTTACTGGTGAACCAGGTCACCTCCTTTCACACTCCTCTTGGGCAGAGTCTGAGACTCTCCAGTGGACCCTGAGGTCAGACACGGGGTCTCCCACTTGACTTCCTACCTGCTCTCTCTCCAGCCCCAGCGCTCACTAGCCAGGAGCCCCTGCCGCAGACCCCTGGGAATTGCTGTGTGAGCCACGCTGGCCCCAGGTGGCCATGGCCCTTGGTTCTCTGCAAGGCTTCACCTCCTGCCTGCTGTCCTGCTTGAGCTCATCTGCCCCCTTTCCCGCTTTCCTCTCTCGCCCTGGAACGTAGGGGGCGAAGACTGGCCCCACTGCGTGTGTTCTGGGAGTGACGGGCTTTGGGGCCGGGGAAGGTGTGTCCCCGCAGGCCAGCCCTGGGGACCCGCACCCATTCAGGGACCACCAATGCTCTCGGCCGAGGCTCTCCACAGAGTCTGTCTTGCCCTTGGCGAGAGCTGTGGCTCCAGACACTCAGGGACATCCTCCGGTTGGGGGGCAGGGGTTTGGACCCCCTTCTGCTCTTGCCCTCCCCCCACTGACTTGGGTGTCCTTTGCGGCAGCCACACACTGTGTCTCCCGGGGACGGAGACCCTCGAGAAGGCCCACTGCTCTGAGTTGTCTGAGAGCGTGGGGGACTCGCCCCTTCCCAGGCTGAGCTGCTCCTCTCCAGCCCCCACCTCAGATCACAGGGCGGGGCCTGGCCTGGGCACTGGGGAGGAGAGCTCCTGAGGGGGTAGCCAGGGGGAGCTGCTCCATCTGGCAGGCAGGACCAGGAGCCGGCACTGTGCTAAGGTTCTGAGTGGGACCCGGGGTCCGAGAGTCGTGGGGGGGACTCTGCACACCCCCAAACACCAGCAGCCCCCGAGGCCTCCACCCTGCTCAGGAGACCAGGGTCATCGCAGCACCACACAGATGGGTGACTCTGCCCAGGATGGCGCAGTGGGCGCTGCTGTCCTGCCCGGCGCTGCTCTGAGCAGCATGTTGGTGATCAGTTACAGGGGCTCCCTGCTCGGGATGGGGATGTTTCTGAGCTTAAATTCAAGGCAAGGTGCCCCCTCAGAGGGCCGCTTCCACGTCCCCCACGAGTCCCCACCTGGTCAACACCAGCTTCCTGGGTGGTGTGGGCCTCACCTTCAGGCCAAACTGGCTTTGCAGCTCCTCCAGGCCCATCCGGTGGTACAGGGCGATGACATCATGCCTCTCCTCCTGGGGTACCGTGGCCTGCCAGGGACAGGGGTCACACAGGTGGGCGGCCCAGATGCCGCCTGGGGCTCCCTGCCAGCTCGCTGCTCAATCCCCGCCCGCCCGGCCCCTCACCTTGGCCAGCCACACCACCTGGGGCTCCCTGCCAGCTCCCTGCCCGATCCCCGCCTGCCCAGCCCCTCACCTTGGCCAGCTGCGTCTCCAGCTCCAGCACCTGCGCCATGTCCTCCCACACCCGGCGGCTGTCTCTGGGCAGGTTCTCGTCCTCCCTCAGCATCGTGGCCACTGACACCATGAGCTGCAGGTACGCTTCCCGCACCTGGGCCAAAGGACGCAGGGCGGGGCTGGGCGGGCTCGGCCACCATGGCCCCCGGGGCCTCTGTGGGGGTGGAGCAGGCGTAGGACATGGGGCAGCCCGGATGCTTGTCCACCCACCTTGGCCAGTGGGCTCTTGGGCGCACAGAGTGCCGAGGGGAAGCCTCTCAGACACGTGACCCGTGCCCGAGCCTCTGGCTGGGGGGACCCACCCCTGAGCTGCTCGGGGACTAAAGTGTGGGGGGTTCTGCATTTCGGGGACGGGGATGACTGTTCTGCCTCATGGAGCTGCCGCTGGGCAGAGATTGTCCCCGGGCCTGGCCAGCGTGTTGAGGGAACGTCTCCTGGGATGATGGCAAATGACAGGTTATGTCTGCCCGCCCCGCCTCAGTGCCGGGCTCACTGCCCAGGTGCTCCCTACACCAGCGCTGGGGAGTGAAGCAGGTGGGCGACGGGAAGGCCAGCCCGAGGGGTGGGGGGCCATGGGGGGTTCGGTGCTGCAGTGAGGCCCCACCCACCTTCCGGTCGCTGCCGCTGCTGAAGTAGTACTCGCGGGACGGCATGCCCAAGGTGGGCTGGTCTATCTGGAAACACAGAAGCTGTGACCCAGTCCAGGGGCCCAGAGTCCCCACAGCCTGGCTGAGGCGGGCAGCAGCCACCTACCCCCAGGACTGTGCCCCGTGGACCAGCGCTCTGCCCAGGAGCCGGTGCTGGACTTGGGAGCCCAGGCCCTGCTCTGGGCGATGGTGGGGGTGCTGGGTGGGGTGGGGTGGAGGGGCCCGCAGCATCCACGGCTCCCCCAGAGCGGGGTGCGTATTTGTTCCGTGTGCTTCTCTTCGGCCTCCAGCCCGGGGCCGGCAGTGGCTCCGCGAGGTCAGGCCGCCTGCCCTGGCCCCAGCCCTGCCGTCCAGGAGCCCCCGCCCTGCTGACCAGAGCCGGGTTCTGCTTTGACCGCCCGCTCGGCCTGGAGGCTCCACAGGAACTCCACAGCCCACGGCGTGGACAGGCGCGGGGAGCCCACCTGACCACCTGGCCTGTCCCCCTGCTGTGCTGCCAGAGCCCCAGCCAGGCTCGGGGGCCCTGCCCACCCCTGCCCACCGGCGCGGCGCGTACGTAGATGACATGCCGGCTGGAGTTCCGGTCGTCGTTCCAGACAAAGAGGTCGATGAGGACGCGCCTGTTGAACTGTGAGTTCATCAACGCCAGCTGCCGCTCCAGCTCCCACGTGAGGCCTGGGGAGGCAGCGCCCAGGCTGGAGACAGGCGGCCCTGGGGTCCCAGCCCGGCCCCTCATCAGTGAATCTGGCCTCCAGAGCCAGGAACACAGGCAGAGGGTGGGGAGCTCACCTGTGGGCCTTGGGGGCTGGGGCATGTGAGGGACACTTTCTCTAACAGCCCGCAGGAGCAACAGGCGGGCCCCCAGGTGATGGGCTGGGGTTGGGCACAACACCGGGTCCTCAGGGCTGCCAGCCACGTGGGGTGCCACTCCTGCTCCCGAGAGAACGGAGCGCATGCTCAAGAGTGGGGAGCCCTGGGGCCAGGGCTGGCTGGGGCCTGGGAGTTGATTCCTCCTAGGGGGGTGGGAAGGGCGCCCCTCTGCAGGGCTGGATGGGACTGGCCACGGACCACGGCCTCTCCAGCATGGAGCCTGAGCCACCTCCCAGGACCCTGAGGTGGCTGTGGCTGGGTTGGGCCTCTTGGGGCTTCCGAGAGCAGGCAGCTGGGGGATCGGGGTAGGGTCCCCTCCTGGCAGGCCTCGGCCCCAAGGAGCCCTGGCCGGTGTCCTCTTCTGTCTGCCTGGGAGGCTGCCACCAGGACTGGCCTTACCTACGGTCTCGTTCCACTCGTCCATGGCCACCGGCCAGCCTCCCACCACCTCCAGGGTGTGGAGCAGGGGCTGAGCGCCTCGCCTCTCTATCACACCTGAGGAGGGACGCAGTGGTCACTGTCCCAGCCTCCCCGTGGCTCACGCACCATGACACAGCCCTGGGGACGCGGCTGGCCGGGGCAGGCGCACACCGTCCCATCGCAGACCAGCATCACGGCAGCTCTGCAGCGCGGGAGGTGGAGGCTCAGACTGGACGCGGGTGCGGAAGGAGACCTGGGGGCTGATAAAAGCACACGAGCCCCGGGGGACAAAGAGGCTGACCGGTGGAAGCCCCTCGGGCCTGGGAGCCGGCCAGCAGGTGAGGAGCCTGGAGAGGAGGGGAGGCTCTGGGTGCAGGCCAAGCCTCTGTGAGGACTCGGCGGTGGCACCGGGCATGCTGGCACGGGGCGCGGGGTGGCAGGGGAGCCCTTGGGGCCCGTGTGTGTTCTGTGTCTCAGCTTAGCACGCTGGGGCCCCCACAAGCAGCTCAGGAGCACCGCCCTCAAAGATGAGGTGAAAGGTGGGGATGTGGAGGGAATCACCGTGGGAACAGGTGACGGCCACCCAGAGGGAAAATCGAAGCGGGGCAGGTGCCCCGTCAGACCAGAGGCCGGCAGGGAGCGGGAGGGCTTCCTGGTGGCACAGGGGAGACCTGGGTGGGCAGAGTGGGGGCCGCTGACCTGGGGAGGCTGTGGTGGGCTCACTAGAAGCCAGGCTCCTCTGGGCTTGGCTGGGGCCCTACGCTGGAAGCGGGGACAGGCATTACAGGGGAAGCTGTCAGTTAGGAGTTGGGTCCCTGCTGTTTTGGGCTGGATGCTGTGGGCAGTGCCATCTGACCCCCTGGGCTGCCCACTGCGGATAAAGGGCTGGGTTCCCGGCTGGGCCGCAGGGTCCTGAGTTGAGTTCTAGGTTTCCATATGGTCTGGCCCCTGCCCTTTGTATATTTAGCCTCTCAGGCCAAAAATTAAGTAAAGGTGGGGACACAGGACATTGTCTTCTTGGGGATATTGGGGGTATGGCCCAGACTGGGGGCCTGACCTTGTTTCCATGGGGAGGAGACAAGCCCAGTGTACCCAGGCAGGGGGTCTCACAGAGACACCCCCTAAAGCCAGGGTTGCCGTGAGTTCCACAGTCAGGTGGAGGCTCCACAAGACACCCCGGGGAAAACAGCCAGCTCTGAACCCTGGTGCTCAGCAGAGGCGCCGTCTCTCTGCAGCAACCACAACCACAGGCTGGGCCTGCACACCCCTAAGCGGGGGAGTTAAAGGGCGCTGGGAGGGGGTGCGTCAAGCACGTGAATTCCTTCAGTGGGAACCGAAACGTGGACAGTCTGTCCCCCATACCACACACACACATCCACATGCACACACACATGCACATGTGACACATACATATTCACATACACACAATACACACATAACGCATACACACATACACACAACATACACATACACACATACACACATGTACATGCAGCACATATATACACAATACACATACATATACACACACGCACATACATGCACACACAACACACTACACACATGCATATACACATACACACATATACACATACACACAAGTACACGCAGTACATATATACACAATACACATACATATACACATACGCACATACATGCATACACAACACACACTACACACATGCACACAATACACACATATACACGTACACACAAGTACACGCAGTACATATATACACAATACACATACATATACATACATGTACATACATGCACACACAACACACACTACACACATGCACATACACACATGCACACAATACACATATACACTATAAGCAATACACACATACATGTTACAACACACGTGCACACAATGCACATACATGTACACACGTGCATGTATATACATATATGCATACACATAACACAATACATATACGTGCATACACAACACATGTGCCCTCATAGACACATGCACACATGCACAAACCACACATATACATATACCCAGATACATGCATACGCACATATGCATTATACACACATATGTATGCACATATACACATAACACACACACACTCATGCATGCATGTACACACACACACACACACACACACACACACACGCAGTCTTCCTGCAACCTGGAACGTGTGGCCTGTGCTGGGCTTGGGGTGTGAGTGAGGTTGCAGGCCAGCTGGCATGACTGTGAGCCTGGACCCAGTGGCTGGGTGTGGGGTGCAGCACACAGGCCCTCTGGCATGAGTCCTGAAGGCATCCTGGGGGCAGCCATGGGGTCCTCGGGCTGTGCCAGGCCCTGCCCCGGTCCCCACCTCGGCCCCTTCCTGACGACCCCCACTCACTCTCGTTCATGCAGGAGCGGTACAGCGTCTTGGCCTTCTCCACAGCGGGCCGGTCCTTGGCCGTGGAATTCTCCAGCACCGCTGTGGGCACAGGAGAAGGTGGGACACAGGCCCGACGAGGCCTCAGGGGCCAGGTCACGGGTCCCCACACCCCTGCAGAGGCGAGAGGCGGCTCCCCAGCTGCTGGGCCCTTATTCCCTCTCCTCTGTGCACACCGGACCAAGGAGGAAGCAGACACAGGGGCGAGACACAGCCAGGCCCAACTCCTGGCCCAGTGCCGTCCCGTTGGGCGTCACCCGCTGCGCCCCCGCCGGGCTCTGCCACCTTTCAGGATGACCTCCAGCTCGTCGCGAAGGATGTCGAAGATGCTGTATCTCGAGTTGGTCTCGGGGATCACGTGGTGCCGCAGCCAGCCTCCGCAGGCGAACTGGTAGAAGTCGTCACACGGTTCTGTGGTCGGGTCCATGTTCTGGAGGATCCTGGCGGCTGCTCGTCCCCATGGCATGGAGCAGGGAGAGGGGAGACCGAGAGAGTTGTGGACAGCCCCGGAGACAGCCTGGTCCCTCGGGAAGGGGCTGCTGTGGGCCCCGGGAGAGTTAACCACCCTCTCTGAGCTGCAGAGACGGAATCACCCAGCCTGGGTTCGGTGCTAGGGTTTTCACTCATTTTTTTTAGAGACAGGGTCTCACTCCACTGCCCAGGCTGGAGAGCAGTGGCATGATCAGCTCACCGCAGCCTTGAGCTTCTGGGCTTAAGCGATCCTCCCACCTCAGCCTCCCAGTAGCTGGCATCACAGATGTGTGCCACCTTGCCTGAATACTTTTTAAAAAAATTTTTATTTGTAGAACTGTCGTAGCAGGGCCTGGCTGCTGGAGGCTCGGGACTGGGGACCCAGCGGGTGCCAGACGCCAGCAGAACACCAGCTCCCCCCACTCCACAGCGAGTCCGGCCCATGCGGCTCCACAGCCATGTCTGGGAGCTGCTCCCCTGGGCCTTGGACAGGCCCTGTGCCCGTGTCAGCCAGGAGCCCCCAGCCCCAGGGCAGGCTGCGGAGGGCAAGGGGGCGGGGCTTACCTGCCATCACGCAGCCGGGGGTGGTGCAGATCTCACTCCCCTCCTGGGACTCGGGGATCCCTGCGGGCAAGGAGCAGCCTGAGCACTGGAGCCGCGGAGAGGGCGGGGCAGGACTGGAGCGGGTGTGGGCGCGGCAAGCCCCGGTGGGTGTGGCATGGGGCCGGGCATAGACTGGGGTGGGCGGAGCAAGGCCAGGGTGGGTGGGGGCATGAGGGCGAGGCCCGGGTAACAGGGCATAGGCTGGGGTGGTGTGTGGCGTGGACCTCCACTCTCCATCTCCCACTCCCGTGGGTGGTCCAGCCTGGCAGCCCAGGTGGCCTGGGCCTGAGGCCTTTGGGGATGGTGAGCTTCGTTCTTCGTCCTTGACCCCTGCAGGGACCTGGGAGTCCCATACACCCTCTGCCTCTGTGGACCCCCACAGCCGTCCCAGGCCCCACGGGCTGAAACTGGCCATTCTCCCTCCTGCCTTCTGCCTAGCCCACACTCACCTGCTGCTAGGACCAGCTCCTCCAGGCAGCCTGCCCTGCTGCCCTCTCTGCACACCCTGCGTGGCCTGCCTCACCCCTGTGCCAGCTGGTGGAATTGAGTGTGCCAAGGCCACGTAGGAGTTGGGCGGAGCGCCCAGCAGATGCACCCGGCTGTGGTCCCTGCCCCGTCTCTGCCCAGGCCCCTCCTGCGGCATGTGAGGGTTGGGCAGAACCCAGCCTGGCGCCGGCTCCCTGCCCCTCCACGGAGTCCCCCGCCCCGTGGGAGGCCTGCGCCCACCTGCCAGGGCTACTTTGGAAGGGGAGACCAAGGCTACCTCGGGCTTTTCGTTTTACAAAGTTCCTCTCCTCCTGTAAGGAGCACAGCCGGCTAGCAAGGTGTGGCAGCTGTTTCCCTGGGGAGAAACGCAGAGCTCAGCCGGGGCCTCCCTGGAGTAACCCCCTGGCTGCTGGGTCCTCCCTGGGGCAGCACGCTGTTTCCCCACGGTGCTGGGTGCTGGGTGCTGCAGCCCCACCCCTGTAGTGAGGGCTGGTCCCCGGGGCATCGAGACAGGAGACCCGCAGAGGGCATGCAGGGGCTGCTCCACTGGCCTCCCGCTGGGCTGGAATGGGGGCGGTTTGCCCTGCCTTGCCAGCCCCCTTTCAATTCTGCCTCCACCCACCCCACGGTCCCGGATGTCCCAGGGCCTGGAGGGGTCCTGAGGGGCTTTCTCCTTCTGACAGCCTCCTCTACCTCAGGATCTTCCTGACCCCGGCCAGGCCCACACAAGGTGGCATGCTCCTGAAGTCCCACAGGGCAGGCTGGTTTAGAGGGACAGGGCCCCTTTGGAGGGGATGATTTCCTGCTGACTGATGACCCTCAACCCTAGCCCCGCACCCTCACTGTCTGCTGAAGGTGCCAAGCCACCTTCTCCATGCCCCTCCACTGCCTGCTGGGAGGGGCCAGCCTGGTCAGCACCGGGGGCTCCTGGGATGGCTGTCAACTGCCTGGAGAGAGGCGTGGGAGAGGACGGAGGGCTGGGGAGAGGAGGGACCCCAGGTTCAGAGAGTTGATAAGCCAGGCCTGGCTGCCCTCAGACCCGGCTTGGGGCTGAATTTCCCCTGCAGTGAGGCATTCAGAGGACTGAGTGGAAGGCGGGCCCCACCTCAGCAAAAGAGTGGATTAGAAGGGCATCTGACCTCCGACCAAAGTGGGGGCAAGGACGGCAAGGGCTTTCTGCTTCTGACTGGGATGTGGAAAGTTGAAATTGACTGTGGCCCCCACCCTAGCCAGGAGAGCAGGCTGGAGAAGCCACAACATGGGCACGTTTAGAAACCCACGAGCATCGAGGACACGGAGAAACCAGCACGAATCAAATTCCAGAGAGGAAAGAGGCCATCCCAGGAGAGGAGAGGTCGATGGCTGCTCTGCGTCGGGAATCAAAGCATGAGGAGTGGCAGACATGCCAGGCAAGGCCGTTCAAGCGTGGCAGGATACGTCTGTACGTCCAGCCACTTGGGAGGCTGAGGTGGGAGGATTGCTCGAGCCCAGGAGGTCGAGGCTGCAGTGACCTGAGATTGCCTCACTGCATTCCAGCCTGGGAGGCAGAGTAAGACCCTGTCTAAAAAAAACCCAGAAAACCAAAAACCAAAAAAAAAAAAGGCTATGAGCTACACGCTGTCTGATTCCAATTATGTGACATTCTGGAAAAACGAAACTTTAGATGAGAGATAGTGAATCGTGGCTGCTAGGAGTTTGGGGCAATGGATGTTGGATCGATGAAGGACAAGGGGCTTTGGGGGGCAGTGAAACAATTCTATATGACACCGTGATGGTGGATGGTGAATGCTTTTGTCAAAACCCACAGAACTTTATAGCACAAAGAGTAAACCTTACTGTACGCAAATTAAACAATCACTTAGACAGCCAGGAGATCCCAGGATGAAATGCAGAATGAGACTCGAGGTATATGACAGACGTATTAAACAATCTCACTGAAATGAATAGGGGAGTAAAGTGTTGACCTAAGTAACTTTTAGAAACGAGTAGAGTCTGTGAGACTAAAGGCAAAAGAAACTGGAGGTAAGTGCTGTACTCCGGTTGATAGGGCTGTTCTTCATGGGATCCCAGCTTAATTCTGAAACCACCACTCATGTGTACTGTAATGGAAAACGTAAGAGGACAGCAGGTGGCTGGGTGATTGCTGCTGCAGTGAGAAGTTACAGGGAAAGGAAAGAGGTTGGAAGGAGCCGTGCGGTGGTGGAGACATCAGTGTGAGCTCATTTTTGGCTTGATATGGAGGCAGATGGTGCATATAGAAATATTTACAGAGATGGGTGTCTAGAAACAGACACATTCCTGTGCTCTGCCAGGTGAGCGAGGCCAGGACTGGCGCTGAGCAGTGAGTACGACCTGGCCCTGGGTTTCTGCTTGTTCGTTTTTCAGACACCACCTTTTCCTAGAAGCTCTTGGTTTCTGACACCATTATCCAATAAAACGGGCTCCTTGGAAAATGGTCGATTATACAACTAGGACAGGAAACATATGGGATGATCTTGGGGCATGTGGAAGTGCCAAAAAGCAAGAAAGGGCTCTCTCCCCAAAACTCACCCCAAATTCACAGTAATGGGGATACGCAGAAGGTCACAGAAGCAGCTGACAACTCCCAATGGCCAGAGTTGGAACAATTTGAGCAACGCAATATAGTAGTGGATTATAATGCAAAGTATAAAATAAATTATTCACAAATCATTGAGCAAATAAATAAATGAGGGAGAACAGACAAATCTCTCATACAGAGGAATTCCAAATGTTTGATGTAGATCCTCTCCTCTAAGGATGTGGAGCATAGCTGCCCGCTCCTCAGGTGTGACTGAGGAGCACACAGTGACTTCCTTTCCAAGACTGCACTGTGAAGAAGGGAAAAAAGTAACATTCAGTGCAGAAACCAGACACCACCTCCAGCCAGGCAGTTAAGGTTCACATCAACAGTGGGAAGTCAAGTCATTGAGGGTGTGCACCTGTGACCTGTGGCCTTCCTCTCCAACATGAGTGACCCCAGTCCAATCACGAGAGGACCATTAGACTAATTCCAACTGAGGGTCATTCCACCTGACCAGTAATCCTCAAGACTGACAAGACCATACAAAACAAAAACAAACAGGAAAACAAAGAAAGTCCGTGACGCCATCACAGCCACGAGGAGCCTGAGAAGATGTGGTATTCTGGGTATGATCCTGTGACAGTAAGAAGGCATGAGGGGAAACTGGAAAATCGGAATTGAGAATGAACATTAATTAATAGTAACCTATCACTATTGGTTTATTACTCATGGCAAATGTATCATGCTAATGCAAGATGCAGATAATACGGGAGACTGGGTGTGGGGTGTGTAGGAATTTCTGTACTATCTTTGCAATGCTTCTGCAAATCTAAAATTGTTCTACATTTTTGAAACGTTAGTGAAGGAAATCTGAACAGAGGATCTCAGACCTGTAGGACAAAATTAAATGGCTTAACATATATGTAACTAGAGACCCACAGAACAGTCTTTGAAGAGATAATGGCCAAGACATCTTCAAAGTTGGTAAAAGCTATAAATCTACTCTGAGAAGTGCAGTGTATCCCAAGCTGGGGAAATACAAAGAAAGTCATACCCAACAGCATCATAGTCAAACTGTGGAGGACTAAAAGAGAAATTCAGAATTAAAACTTCAAGAAATACTTAAAAGCAATCAGTGGGGCAGGGCATGGTAGCTCATGCATGAATTCCAGCACTTTGGGAGGCTGAGGTAGGTGGATTGCTTGAGTCCAGGAGTTTGAGACCAGCCTGAGCAACATGCAGAAACCTCACCTCTACAAAAAAAAATACAAAACAAAAATTAGCTGGGCGTGATGGTGCATACCTGTGGTCCCAGCTATTTGGGAGGCTGAGGTGTGGGGATCGCTTGAGTCTGGGAGGGGGATGTTCCAGTAAGCTGTGATTATGCCATTGCACTCCAGCCTGGGCAACAGAGTGAGACCCTAGCTCAAAAAAGAAAAAGAAAAAGCAGAGGAAAAAAAAAGACATATTCAGGGGAACAATAGTAAGAACGATGGTGACTTCTCATCAGAAACAATGAAGGCCAGAAGATGATGGAATGAGCTCTTCAAGTGCTTAAAAAAAACCAATAATACACTACCAGCTTAGAATTCTATATCCAGCAAAAACATATTTCAAAAGTGAAAGTGAAAGAAAGGCATTTTAGACCAAAGCCAAAAGCATTTGACTCTACCAGATGCGTACTGCAACCGATGTGAAAATGTCCTCACTCAGAAGGGACACAAAAACGGTGGGAAGACCAGGTTGGTGGGCAGGAATGAGGCACATGGGGAAGGTTAAAGGGGGAGCAGCAAAGTGTTATTGGCGACCCAGACCCAAACAGTGCCTTGAGTTCTTTCTTTCCCATCCAGTCAGATGTATCCAGAACAAATCTGGATAACTAAAGATGCAAGTTGGTGCCTCCTTGATGCCTGCATCCCTCCTCAGCTGCCCCTGCTGCACTCCCAACATGGGATTCCCTCTGACCTTGTTGGGGGGCCAGGGGAACCCCCACGGAAATTCACCAGATGCTGCAGGTTAGGGGCTGCCTGAGGATGCAGTGAGCTCCTGCAGCAATGTTTTCAACATGAAGTTAGACGAGCGAGGCATGTTTTTACCCTTAACTTACAGTGTCTCATTTAATCAGCACAAGGCAGGCAGATCACTTGAGGCCAGGAGTTCGAGACCAGCCTGGCTAACATGGTGAAACCCTGTCTCTACTAAAAATTCAAAAATTAGCTGGGTGTGGTGGCACACACCTGTAATCCCAGCTACTTGGGAGGCTGAGGTGGGAGAATTGTTTGAATCCGAGGGGCAGAGGTTGCAGTGAGCCGAGATGGCGTCACTGCACTCCAGCCTGGGTGACAGAGCAAGTCTCCATCTCAAAAACAGAAACAAAAAAGAAGCTTGTGAGTTTGCCCATCTCTACTTTTCTTGGGAAACCTGTTGGGGAGGCAAGATCATACACCCAAGGTCACTTTCCTGGGGGGAATGGCAGGGTTTGGACCCCTAGACTCCATACTGGTGTTCAACATCTCTGTTCTTCTAAGAGAATAAGCAGAAACAGTGCGACCCTCTGACACCATGGCTGAGAAGAAACAAAGTCTTACCCTAATGTGAACTATGATCACTGGAAACACCATCACAAACTCTCCAGAAGCATATTTTTTCTTTTTCATAATTCCAAAAGGAGCAGCTTTCCTTAATGCTCCATGGACACAGGGTCTTCTCTTTATTCTTTTATATTTGCGTGGATAACTTCTGTAATAGGCCACTCATTTTTACATAGGCTTTCTGCATTTTAAAAACTATTTTTGACAACTCCTCTGAACATTTTCTTTTCCTAAAGCTTTCTGAATTCCTTGATTTGAATAACACCCCTGCCATGGTTTGGATATGGTGTATGTTGCCCCACGGAGTCTCATGTTGAAATGTGAGACCCAATGTTGGGGGTGGGACCTGGCAGGAGGTGTTTGAGTCCACTGAACGGCTTGAAAAGAGCCTGGCACCTCCTCTCTCTCTCTCTCTCTCTCTCTCTCTCTCTCTCTATCCCTCCCCTGCAGTATGACCTGCCCACATGGGCTCCCCTTCACCTCCCACCATGAATGCAGCAGCCTGAAGTGGATGGGAGCCATGCTTCCTGAGCCGCCTGCCGAACCGTGAGCCAAATCAACCTCTTTTCTCTGTAAATTTCTCAGTCTCAGGTTTCCTTTAGAGCAATACATATGGACGAAAACAATCTTGATTTAAATAATTTACATTTTTAAATTTCTCCTCTCTTCTCAATCCCTCTTTCAGAAGGAAAAAGCACCCAGAACTTCACAGAGCGAAGAAAGAAGCACCCTCCGCGGAGAGTGGGTGATCACAGGCTGGCTGCTCTGCAGTTGTCGGCCCCGAGTTTACGGAACGGTGTGGCCAAGGAAACCTTTCTCCGAGAAGCCAATTTAAAGAATCTCCAGGCTGCTCATGTCCCAAGGTTCCTGATGGAAACAAACCCATGTTCTCTGGAGGAAACATTTCTCAGCCCAAGTAACTCAGGAGCCCCATCGATAAAGCCAATCTGAATATGTACTTACATGTTCTAAAAAGAAAATCCTGCATTAGTGAGGGACACCAGCAACACTGGAACCCAAGCGATCTGAGCCAGAAGGCGTGGGGGACGGCACCACGGGCCCTGGGGCCCGACCCCTCTCTGCATCCGTGCCTCGGCCACGTGGCTCCACAGCTGCTCCCACAAAAGGGGCAAATGATATTTTTGCTTCTGTCTTGTGACTGTGGGTGGCCCATGTGACTTGCTTCGGCCAGCAGAACGAGGTGGGAATGGCAGTGTTCCCGTCCTGAGCCTGGGTCCTAAGAGGCCCTGCATGTTTTCACCTGTCCTTTGGATTTCTTTCATTGCCAGGAGAGGGGTCTGCACTGGCAGGCTTGCTGGCTCTCGTAGGAGGGTGACATTCACACAGACAGAGCACCCCAGCTGGGCCCGGCCTAACAGTGGAGGTGCCTCACAATGAGTCACTGCTTTACGCCAGTGAGTGTTGGGCTGGTTTTTAGGCCCCAGTTGCTAACATAAAATAAGTATGTTTGAAATGCTTTAAAAATAATCAAAACTAGGCCAGGTGTGGTGGCTCACGCCTGTAATCCTACCACTTTGAGAGGCCAAGGCGGGCAGATCACTTGAGGTCTGGAGTTTGAGACCAGCCTGGGCAACATGGTGAAAACCTGTCTCTACTAAAAAATACAAAAATTAGCCAGGTGTGGCAACGACCTGCAATCCCAGCTTCTCAGGGGGCCGAGGCACGAGAATTACTTGAATCCAGGAGGTGGAGGTTGCAGTGATTTTAGATTGCACCACTGTACTCCAGCTTGGGCGACAAAGACTCTATCTTAAAAAAAAAAAAATCAAAAACAGGAACAAGGAACAATAAAAAATCAATTTGAAAAAGAATGCATTGTAAATTCTAGAAATAAAACCACATAGTCGTTGAGATTTAAAAAACAAAAACTGCTACCAACCCAAAAGGCTGAATTGGGCAGCGGACGTAACAAAGCAGAAGAGAGACTTAGTGGAATGAAATGTAGTTCTAAAGAACCGACCCAGAAGGCAGGACAGAGTCAAAGAGGTGGAAATGATGGAAGAAAAGTGGACAGACAGAGGACGGGGGGAAACGGAGCGCACTGCAGCAGAAATGTGCAGGGGGGGAAAGAGGGCGCGGGGGACGGAACACCCAGGAAGACAGTGGGCCGTTTTCTCAAATCACTCAACGCCATCGGCGCTCAGCTTCAGGAATCACAACAAACCCACAGCAGGATAAATGCAAATGATGTCACAGCTAGACAACTCGTGGTAAAAATTCAGGGAGGAAAGATCGTTCACCCCACAGCGGAATGGCAGTTAGACGGCCAGCAGCCTTCGGAACAGCAGCAAGGGGAGTCATAAGACGTGGGAGCTAAACCTTCAAGATACTGAGAGCAAATGACAGCCCAGACTCATTTAACCAATTAAACCATCACTGAAGGAGGAGTGCCAGGTGAAGTTCTGTTCACGTAGACGAGAGCTAAGAGCTGACTGCCGATAGATTATTCTCAGGCAGGGCTCCTCCAGCTCGTCTGATCACAAGAAGGGCCTCGAATGTGTGTGGGATTCAGAGATCTTACCCTATAAGCTTCCTGCTCACTCTGCTTGGGGGCCATTCAGGATTCCCAGGTCTGACGCCGTTCGGGGCCAGTTACGGACTGACCTCGCGTTTAAAGCCCTAACTCCTCATGTGACTGGAGACAGGGCCTGTGAGGGGGTCTGAGTATCAGCTCAGCGGGCAGGGCTGGTGGGGTGGCATAACCCAGCAAGGCTAGTGCCGTCATGGGAAGAGGCAGACATTCCGGAGCTCACTGTCTCTGTCCACCGTGCAAGGGTGCAGCAAGAAGGTGGCCATTTGGTAGACCAGCGTGTTGAAGTGGAAACACATTTTTAAACAATAAAATAAAATTTAAAGAAGCGTGTGGCCTGTGGGAAAAGAGTGTAAACCAGAAATAAACTATGCCTCCCAAGCGGCTGAGGGACCCTCCCCTCAGCCAAGGGCATTCCAAAGTTCACCTGAAAAACTAGTTCAGGCTCTAATGGGAAGTGGGGGTTGGACATACCTCCTTGTAACCCCTCCCTTTGGAATTCAGGGACAGCTGACCAGCATTCACCTTAAAACAGACACCTGCCAGGTGGGGTGGCTCGCACCTACGATCCCAGCAGTTTGGGTGGCTGAGGTGGGAGGACTGCTTGAGCCTAGGAGTTCGAGACCAGCCTGGGCAACACAGTGAGACCCATCTCTACAAAAAATAGTAAAAAGTAGCCAGGTGTGGTGGTGCATGCCTGTGGTTCCGGCTGCATGGGCAGCTGAGGTGGGAGGATCACTTGAGCCCAGGAGGTCAAGGCTGCAGTGAGCTGTGATTGCACCACTGCACTCCAGCCTGAGTGACAGACTGAGACCCTGTCTCAAAGGCAAACAGAACCAGAGACCTTAAGACTGAGAGTCTTAAGACGAAGTCTGATAAGAACCACAATCTATTTTCTCTGAAGCCTGCACCTGGGGGTTTCACCTGCATAATAAGGACCCTGGTCTCCACAATCCCTTATTTTAACCCAGGCATTCCCTTCGATTGGTTCCAAGTCTAGGTAAACTCTCCAGCCAGCTGCAACCAGAAAACCTTTGACTCTACCTGTGCCCTGGAAACCCCTACTTGGACTTGTCTCACCTTTCCGGACTGAACCAATGTCCATCTTACACATATTAATTGATGTCTTACGTCTCCCTAAAGTGTATAAAACCAAACTGTCATCTAACCACCTAGGGTACGTGTTCTCAGGGTCTCCTGGGGCTGCGTCAAGAGCCATGCTATTTGGCTCAGAATAAATCTCTTCAAATATTTTACAGAGTTTGACTGTTTTCATCGACGAGAGGGTCTGATTCAGTTGGCATCCAGATCTTGGACTTCACAGCCTCCAGAACTATGAGAAAATACATTTCTGTTTTAAAGCCACCTAAGCGTTTTGTGGCTGTAGCCCAGGCAAACTGAGGAAGGACCCAACATCTGGATTTGTAACAATTTCCCCAGGTTATTCCAATTATCAAGCAAATTTGGTCAACCCTATTCTAAACCAGTGCTTCCCAAATGCTCATGTGCAGAAGAATCACCTGGGGCTCTTGCTAAATACCGACGCTGGGCCCCTAGCCTTGGCTGGACCTTGAGTTTCTGAATTTCTAACAAGCTCCCAGGCGATGGCTGACGCCATGGGTCTGTGGACCGCACTTTGGGTAGGAGACTCCAAAGTATGTATTTCAGACAGAAGAAAAATTATTTCATAAGAACTGCCCAAGAGGTAAGAAGAAAGCTGAATAATGGTATTTATGAGAATATGGGAATATCTGGGTTAACGCTGAGTGTATTAAATAATAACGTGGCCAATCAGCAGTAGGTAAAAAGCAAGATAGAAACCAAGTTCCTGGCCAGGCGTGGTGGCTCACGTCTGCAATCCCAGCACTTTGGGAAGCCAAGGTGGCTGGATCACCTGAGGTCAGGAGTTCGAGACCAGCCTGACCAATATGGTGAAACCCCGTCTCTACTAAAAATACAAAAATTAGCTGGGTATGGTGGTGGGTGCCTGTAATCCCAGCTACTCAGGAGGCTGAGGCAGGAGAATTGCTTGAACACGGGAGGCAGAGGTTGCAGTGAGCTGAGATTGTGTCACTGCACTCCAGCCTGGGTGACAGAGTGAAACTATGTCTCAAAAAAAAAAAAAAAAAAAAAAAAAAAGATGAAACCAAGTTCTTAACAGAAAAACATATGAACAAGATGGGGTAGTGATGCAAAGAGTTAAACTGTACTAAATGCTTGTATTGTTTGGAAGAAATAATGGAGATATTGATGAGTTTAATATTTAAGATAAATATGCCCATAAAAATTGACGGGAGAGACATTCTGCTTTTTGCCTAGGACACTAAAATCTACAACTGAATGTCATTTCCTTCCTAACAAGAAAAAGCCAAATAATCTACAAAAAGCACAACATTTTGGAGCCCATCCAAGACCTGAGGTCAAAGACAACAAGGGAAATGGAATTTCAGAGTGACAAGCTCTCCGAGGAAAGACCAGGCCATTGGCTATTTCACCTTGACCAAGACCCGACGGTAAGAGACGTGCCAAGTGAGTCAGAAGAAGCCGTCTAAAATTGTTCACATGTTCTCACAGGCCAAGTGCGGCTGGCACATGAGTTTGGAGTAGCCAGGAGCTCTCACCATGGAGAGTTTTTCACTCACCGCAAGCTCTGTCCATGGCCCTTCCCAGGCGCCTGTGAGAGAGCCTGGGGCGGGACTCAGGAGGCTGGGGAGAGCCTCCCTTGGTGGCCCAGGGATGCAGGCAGGGACCCGCTGCGGCTGAGGCATGAAACTATGCGCACCTGGGAGGGAGCAAAAGCTTTCAACCACTGAGATGGGGGGAACCCCTCTCGCCCGCGGGGACCGGGCCAATCCCCCGCTCTGTAGGAGGGTCAGGAGTAAAACCTCTCCCCGTGGAAGGGCAGGAAGTCCTTGTGGGCCCAGAATCCTAGACTGTCATCAAGACGTGGTCTTCTGTCACCGGGGGAGGGGTGGGCACCTCAGGCATGGGGGAAGCTTGGTTGACATGGGAGTGGGGTAGGGATGCCAAGAGGTAGATTCCCAGCCCAGGTACCCCAGGCCTGCCTAAGCCTGAGACTGGGCCGCGGCACCAGAGAGCCCCCACCGCCAGCACGAACTAATGCTGGCCAGCAACAGCAACAGTGGCCCAGCACTGGCAGAGGGACCCGGCTATGGAGGGGATGCCTCTGTGTCATGGGCATCCAGGCTGCCGAGGGCCAAGGCTAGAGCAGGGAGGAGGAGAGAACTATCTGGTCCCCAGGCTGACTTCTCTAAGCACAGGGAGCAGGAGCTCACTGCCGCGGAAACGTGCGTCTGTGCTGAGAGTAACAATGGCGGACAGGACCCCCAGCGCGACCCTACCGGGAGGCGTTCAGTCCCTCACGCTCAGGCGCTGACGGAAGAGGAGGGCGCCTAATTCTGTGTATTAGGAAACCTCCTGCCGCTACCATTTAAAAAAGCCCCATACGCCGAATGCAAACATTTAAACTGTTCATGAAACTCCTGTTGAATCGGTCAACCTACTTTATGTTTCGACAAATATCAGAGTCTGCAGAGAAGCGTCTCAGCGCCTCCCCCAGCTGCGTGGGGACGATCCTGCGGACAATGTGGAGTGTGCACAGTGCCAGCGGGAGCTCCGGTTCTTACCAGCGAGCCCCAGGCCAGTGCGGACGCTGCTCATCTCCGGCTCTGTTTGCAGGCGTCCGTCCCCACACTGCCATAGGGAACTACCCGAGACTGGGCAGTTCCTGAAGAAAAGGGGTTTCACCGACTCACAGCTCCTCAGGCTGTGCTGGAGGCGTGGCCGAGTCCTCAGGAAGTTTACAGTCACAGCAGAAGGCACAGGGGATGCGAGCGCATCTTGCCATGGTGGAGTGGCGGGGAGACACGCGAAGGAGGAGGTGCCGCTCACTTTCACACGACCGGATCGCACGAGAGCTCACTGTCACGGGAGCGGCAAGAGGGAAGTCCACCCCACCGTCCAGTGCATCCTGCCCGGCCTCTCCCGTGGCACGTGGGGATTACAGTCGGACAGGAGACGTGGCTGGGGACACAGAGCCATAACGCATCGTTCTGCCCCGGCCCCTCCCAAATCTCAGGTTCTCCTCATACTGTGAGACCAATCGTGCCTTCCCAACAGTCCCTCCCCGAAAGGCTTAACTCCTTCCAGCACTAACTCAAAATTCCGAGTCCAAAGTCTCATCTGAGACCAGGTATCTCAGGCCTGATGGGCCGATTTGGATTTTGGAGGCAGCACATGCCTCCCGTGGGTGTGTTACTCCGACCTATTTATCAAGTGACCCGAAAGGCTGCCAGCTTTGAGTGGGGTCCAGGACAGAGGCTGTGCAGCAGGTCCAGGCTGCGGTGCCAGCTGCTTTGCCACTTGGGCATATGACCCAGCAGATCCAGTGGTGCCTGAGGTGCCAGCGGCAGACGGGGATGCTGTGTGGAGCCTTCGGCGGCCCCCAGAGGTGAATCACAGCGATCACACACTGATGCATGGGCTGTGTGGAAGGAGAAGTGGCCGGGTGTGCAATCACACACTGATGCATGGGCTGTGTGGAAGGAGAAGTGGCCGGGTGTGCGATCACACACTGATGCATGAGCTGTGTGGAAGGAGAAGTGGCCAGGTGTGCGATCACACACTGATGCATGGGCTGTGTGGAAGGAGAAGTGGCCAGGTGTGCAATCACACACTGATGCATGGGCTGTGTGGAAGGAGAAGTGGCCGGGTGTGCGATCACACACTGATGCATGAGCTGTGTGGAAGGAGAAGTGGCCGGGTGTGCGATCACACACTGATGCATGGGCTGTGTGGAAGGAGAAGTGGCCGGGTGTGCGATCACACACTGATGCATGGGCTGCGTGGAAGAAGCGGCCGGGTGTGCGATCACACACTGATGCATGGGCTGCGTGGAAGAAGCGGCCGGGTGTGCGATCACACAATGATGCATGGGCTGGAGCCAGTGGTTTGGCTGGATCATCAGGGACTTGGAAGAAGTATGATTGGAAAATTGGTGACAAAGAAATATGGGGAAGAGGTGTGTGGATGGACCTCTCTGAGTGGTCAAAAACTATGAGCCTGGGTGTTAATCAGAATCTGGTAATGCCTCCTCATGATCTAAACTGTATGATAAAGCGAAGTGTTCACGGACCAGGTTTAGACATATGAGGGGTACATACTTCGGCCTGGGGGCTGGACTTTCTGTAAAGGGCCAGATGTAAATATTTGAGGCGTAGGGGCCACAGGCATGCTTCATCTCACCTGTTCCAGAAGGAAAGTAGCCATAGATTGTACATAAATGAATGAGTGTGGCTGTGTTCCAATAAAACTTTATCTACAAAAACAAGCAAGGGGCCAGATTTGGCCCACGGGCCATAATTCGCCACCCCTGTACTAGAAAATAAATACAGTTGCTTTGGAGGAGCAAAATTCTAGGATGGACATGGGACTGTATTTCTCACTGTCGTTTTGTAAAAACATTCGTTTTATGAAAGAAGGTTTATCTATAACTTTAAAAATAAATAACTAAAACAAAAAATCTAAGATAACTGTCAAAAAGGTAGAAATAAAAATCTTCTAAGTTAGTTGAGGGAAAATAGAGGAAATAATGACAGGCTGATCCCAAACAAGGCGAGAAAAGAGAAGAAAAGCATGAGGAGCACAGAGAAACAGTAGACATTTCAGTCAGCTGGCACATCCTCCGAGTAAAAGAAGACAGACCCCAAATCCAGCCATACGCCATTGCAAGAACCACATCTAACGCTAACGACACGAAATGTTTCAAAGAAAAAGAATGGGAAAAATAGACAAAGCAAATGCTGATGAGTAGCCAGTACGCACGTCAGACTCCATAGAATTTAAGGCAAAAAGCCTCGTTATAACAGAAATGGTGACTACACAATTGATTACATGCGGTGAAGGGCATATTAACTCCGTATGTGCATCTAAATAGAAGATTTATTGCATTGATGAAGCTGATTTTATAACTCATACCTGAATTTGCATTCACATAGTAATATAGCCTTAAATAGGTAAATTAGGTAAGATTTGATATAACTACCAGAATGGGTGATTCTTTAGTGCAAGATTTTAACATGTACACGTCAATACATTATTTCAAGAAATCATTCTCTTGATCCTTCAAAGTCTATTGTGGGGAACAGTCCCGTGTGAGACCCCTAAAAGGCGTGAGTCTCACTATACGGTGAGTTTGATCCCAAACACAGTTTCCTACTGGAGGCAGTCGAGCTATCCGGAAATATAGGAACTGAAAGATGAATGATCAGTTTCTAATATCAACCACAATATCGTTTGGGCCTAAAACTATGCGTTGCTGCTAGACCAAGTAACCCCCTACCAGCAACCGGTTCCAGCTATGACCTTTTTATGACTTTAAGAATAAGTTTTAACCTTTACTTACCTAACTGCCTTGTACCCTAGATAATGTTTTGATATAAACAAGTCTCCTGAATAATGTTTTGATATAAACAAGTCTCCTGAATAATGTTTTGATATAAACAAGTCTGTGGACAATGTTTGGATATAAACAAGTCTTGTGAACAATGTTTGGATATAAACAAGCTTTGAGAATGATGTTTGGATATAAACAAACTTTGTGATTGTAGAAAATTTTGTTACTTTTTACAACCATTGATCGCATATCTGACTTCTCTATTGTATAGGCCATGTGAGGCATACATTTACATTCCTCTTACTATGACGTAGACCAAAGCCAAGAAAGTGTATTTATTCTTGGCATTTGAAAAATAAAATTTGCTGTTTAGGCACAGCCTATCAGCCCTCCAGACGCCTCGCTTTCTCTCTCTCTGTCTTTATTATTTTCCCAGGCGCACTCCCTCTTCCAGGTATTGGGACCCTCTTGCAGGTCGAGAGACCCCCCGGGCAGACGTGCCTACCCGTCCGGACGGTCCACGACAGTCTATCATTCTTTTGAGATCAAGAGATGGAAAAGGCAACTAGATAGTAGACTTGATTTATCTCGCAGGCACTGTCACCCGGCGTTTAGTGATGGAGCCTGTTCCGCAGCACAGAAGGGTTATTTATAAAATTGATCAAGTGTTAGCCACAAAGCAAGCCCAGCAAATTTCAAAGAACCACATAAACAATGGCGCAGACATGGTTTCTGACAACACAATTAAGTTAGGAATCAATAATTTTAAAAAGGTAACTAAAAACTCATGTCCGGAGATTAAAAAGTTTCTAAATGACTTACAAGTCAACGAAAAAGTCTTAATGGAAATGAGAAAATATGTAGAAATAAATGATGATAACCGCTTAGAAAACCTTCCACAAATAACCCTAGACTGAGGCGGAGGTCAGCTGTGGGGTCATTCCTGGTGGGGGGCAAGGGGTCTTGACGGGGAACAGAGGGCCCTGCCACTCTGGAGGGAGGGGGTCAAAGGCCGGCTTCAGCTTTGGAGTGGGTGGAGGCAGACTTTGCTCCATGGCACCAAGGGGCACTCCCAGGCACTCCCAGCTGGGCAGGAAGGGTCTCTCCAGGAGGGGTGGGCTCAGGCCTCTAGGCAGGGCCCAGAAGAAGAGAGGGTCCCCCTCCTAGCCCACAGCTGGGGGTGTGTGTGATGTGGGGGGGGTTCACCTCTGTTTTATGAAAGTTGGAAAGCAGGTGTTTTGAGCCCAGCAGGCTCTGAACGGGGCTTCCCTGGGTTCCGGGCTCCTCAGGGTGAGCGAGCCTTTCCCTCCCCCACCACCCACCGCCATGGAGGTAGCAGGGCCCCTCTCTCCCAGGCGGAGACCCTGGAGGGCCAGGAACGGCGGCCTGGGAGCGGCCACACTGCACACGGGCCCCGCCAGGCAGCCCCGGGCCGGGGATCCCTCCACACCCACCGTAGCACCCACTTCTGCTCCACAGAGGCAGCCTCCCGCGGGATGGATGGGCGGACCCAGGCCGGGCGGAGGGCTCCAGACATGAGGGGCGTTCTAGTCACACAGGCTGGGCGCCCCGTAGTGGGATCTGGGGTGCGCGGTCCCCCGTGGGCTCTGAGTCCCCTGCCTGCCCGGGCCGGAGCACCCTGCACCTGTCCCGGGGGTGAGCGTTGCTCCAGATGCGCGCTGCCCAGACTCGGAGGGACTAGGGCTGGGCCTGCGGAGGGCCTGGCCGGGGCGGCTGGAAGGTGGCAAGGTCTGCGGGTACCTGGGAGCCCCTCACCCGAGAAGGGGGAGCGAGGGAGGGGCGGGGGGGCTGTTGTTCCTGGGACGGCTGAGGTCCCCTCGTGCAGCCATGGCCACGCCTCCGTCTCCCCGGGACCCCAGCTCGGCCCCTCCCCTGACCTGACCCGGCCTTGAGCGGGGCGGGGGGCGGGACGCCCTTCGGATCTCTCCGCAGGATGGCAGCGGGGAAGGGGGTGCCAGGTGCGTCCGGCAGGCGGGAGGGACACGAGGCTGCGCGGCCAGGCGGGGAGGGGCGGGGGCCGGGTCTGCGCCCTCCCGGGAGTTCCGCGAGGCGGAGGCGGAGGCGGGTGCGGAGCCGCAGAAGCAGAGCGCGCCAGTCCGAGCCGGGGCAGAGCTTTCTGGAGGGGGCTGCGGGCTCCGGCGGGGGCAGGCGGACCTGGCAGCAGGTGCAGCGGGGCGAGCGCCAAGAGCGGGCGCGGGGGCGGGCGGGGACGGCCCCCGCACTCACCTCTGCGGTCTGCGTAGAGGACGCCCAAGGCCACCAGGGCAGCGGTCACCAGCAGCAGCAGCAGCAGCAGCCCCCCCTCCAGGAAGCCCGGGCGCTTCTGCCGCGCGCGGCCCGCGCTCTCCACCGACTTCTCCATCGGCAGGGCTCTGGACGGGAGAGCAGGGAGGGCGGAGGAGCCTGCGGCCCAGGCCAGGGAGAGGGCCGAGGCGGGAAGGGCCAGATGCTGGCTGGGAGTAGGCGCTGGGTGCCTTTGCAGCACTCTGTTCCCGTCTCCCTCTCCAAGCCCGCAACCCCGACCCTGGGCGCTGGGCCCCGGGACTTCCCACGCCACCCCTGGGCGGGAGTCTCTGAGTGCATGGAGATTCTGGGACTGAGATGCTCCCAGCTCGGGGTCTCAAGCTGGACCCAGGAGGCTCAGCTCCTGGGCAGTCAAGGGACCCCCCTGCAGTGCAGCCGGTCTGGGCTCTTCATGCTGGGGTCCTGGAGCTGCGGGCCTGGATGCTGGGTCAGGGGCGCTGTCGGGGAGGCCACTTGGGCTTCCAGTGTCCCAGCCCACTCTTCCTGCTGGAGCCCAGCAGCCAGTGACGGGCGAGACTAGAAAAGCCGGTACCCACACAGGCAGTGACACCGTGGGCCGGGAAGGGGCCTGCAGGGCCAGGCAGCCTCGAGGCTCAGCCCTGGAAGCCACCGGGCTGAGGTGCAGTTCTCATCGTCCCCTGAACTGTGACTATGGAGGGGACCCCTCCTGGAGCTAGCTGAGCAGTGGGCAGCAGTGGGTAGCACCGGAAGACACACAAGGCTGGGGACAGGCTGCTGCTGTAGGCGGGACAGGGAGCTGGGCAGGCAGGGCTGGGGGCACAGGACACGGACTCAGAAGGCTCCCAAGGCTGCGTGCTCCCATGAGCATGTGAGTATGCATGTGAGTGTGAACTGGAATGTGCACATGTGTGCAAATGAGTGTGTGCACATGGTTGGGCGTGTGCATGTGTATGACTGTGTGTGCCTATGTTCTGGTGTATGATTGTGTGTGCCCACACGTGTGTACGTATTCCGGTGTGTGCATGTGTGACTGTACATGAGTGCACATGTGCATGTGTGTGACTGTGTGTGCATGTGTGCATGTGTGTGACTGTGTGTGGTGTGCACGTGTGTGTGCTCTTGCATGTGCATATGTGTGATTGTAGGTATGCATTTGTGTGTGTGCTCTGGTGTGTGCATGTGTGTGACTGGGTATGCACATGTGTGCATGTGCTCTGGTGTGTGCCTGAGTGTGCACATGCACATGTGTGTGCCTGTGTGGGTGTGCACGTGCGTGCTCTCATATGTGTATGATTGTGTGTGGGTGTGCACGTGTGTGTATGTGCTCTGGTGTGTGCCTGTGAGTGTGCATGTGTTCATGTGTGTAACTGTGTGGGTGTGCACATGTGCGCTCTGGTGTGTGCCTATGTGTGTGTGTGTGCATGGGTGTGACTGTGGGTGTGCACGTGCACGTGTGCTCTGGTGAGTGCCTGTGTGCCTATGTGTGCATGCATGAATGTGTGTGACTGTGTGGGTGTGCATGTGTGTGTGCTCTCATATGTGTATGATTGTGTGTGGGTGTGCACGTGTGTGCATGTGCTCTGGTGTGTGTCTGTGTGAGTGTGCCTATGTATATGTGACTGTGTGGGTGTGCACATGTGTGCCTGTGTGTGAGTGTGCACATATGGGAGCACATGCATGCGTGTGCACATCCCTCGCTGGCACTCAGAGCCCTGCCAGGAAGCTGTCCAGCTCTGGGGAATCCGCTGGGTGCTTTGGGCTCTAGCGCTTTCGGTGGTCACACGCAATCACCTGCTGTGCTGAGCCCCAGGCCGAGGCCTGTACCAGGCAGTGTGGATAATTTGGGAGCAGCGAAAGGAAGCCAGGCGCAGTCCTGCCTGTGGGCAAGTCAGGGACTGGCTGCTGAGACTGCCGGCTCCCAGGCTAAATGGGCTTCTGCCTCACCCCTCAGCTGTGGCCTTGCCTGGGTTCTAGATGTCCCTTAACCTGTCTGGGTGGCACGACCAGCTCATTTTGGCGACTCCTCCAGGGCTCCCTGACCTCTGGCTGTGTGAGGAGTGGGGCGGGGCCCTGGGCCTCCCTCCTCTCCTGTTCCCTCCCTGTGCCCTTCCTGTCCCCTCGGCCACCTCTCTCTCAGTCCCGGGCCCTGCGAACGGTGGCATTCACGTGTCGGCACACTGTCAGACACTTCCTTTGATGGCCTGGGCTGTGCCTCTTGACAACCCCATCCCGCCAGTGGCTGAAGCTGAACTTGGGAGTCGCCTGCACCCCTCGCCTGCCTCCACGCCCCGCTTCGGTCCTCAGCCTCCGAGGGCATCCCACTCGGACCCTTTCTCCCTCCTGCGCTCACCGCCTGTTCCAGGTCCCACCACTTCCCCTTGAGGGGTCTGTCTCCCCCACTGGTCCCTGGATTCCTGCCAACGTCCCCTTCCCATTGGGGCTGCCCCTGGCCTGGCCTCAGGTTCAACTTGGGGAGCCTCAGCCCCTCCCCTGCTCTGTCTCTCTAGGGACTCCTGGCTCCGCCGCTGCGTCTCCTCTCTACTTCTGTTGCCCCCTGGGAATATCAGCTCCATAGGGGTGGGGGCTCCCTCTGTGGGGCTGCCTCACCTAGGCTGGCACCCCCACCCCAGAGACCTCAGTCAGCCTCTGGCGGGTGTCTGAATGCATGAATGAATGAATGACGAATGAATCAATCATTTGGACAAGTCTGAGCTGGGCTTCCACGCGCTTCTTACTTTGATGGGAATTAATGAACCTGCTGTGCATTCTGAGTTCATTCTGTCCTGCAGGCACCCACCAGCGGCTCCATGTGCCCCAAAGGCACACCCGAAATAAACACCTTCAAATTGAGCCGAGGGCCCTGGGGCAGGTATGGAGTATCCGCTGAGGGAAGGCCCTGTGGCTGCCTGGGGACACTCGTGGCCTCTTCATGTTACTAAGGCTGGGGGATGGTGGGTCCTTTGGGTAAAGGAAACCATATGCCAGAGAGGGCTGCCTGCCTGGCACCTGCAGGATGTCCCCCTCGCCTCTCGAGAGGGGCTGGGTGCTTGGAGAGGGTTTCAAGGCCCAGGACAGTGGGCCAGGCGCCCTCCTTCAGCACAACTCACCTCTGCTCACTCAGGAGTGCTGCTGCCTACAGGCAGGCCCCTGGAGACTGGGTCCCAGTGGCTTGGAGTTGGGGTGAGCTGGGCCAAGCGGGTGGATTTCCAGGGACCGGGATGGGAGGACAGTGGCTTGGGGCTGGGTTGAGGCTGCCTGCAGGTTTCCAGGCCTCCTTTGTGATGTAGGCGTGGGCTTCCTGGAGGCATGACTCCTCACAATCAGGTTCCGCTGCGGCTGTGGAGTGGGGGGAGGGGCAGAGGGCAGCTTCCTGGCACCCGGCTGCCCTGCCTCATGGGTGCCCTACTCAGGGCTTCTGGGCCCTGCCTCCCAAGCCTCTCTCCTCCCTTGCGTTTGTCTTTTGATCTGTCGGTCCAAACGGGCCCCAGGGGCTGCTGGAAGGCCAGGCCCTTCTCCCCCTCCATACCCTCTGCTCTGCCCGACCACCCAGTGAGGGGGTTACAAAGGCCCCCCCATGAGTGTTCTTTACCTTCAGTCTCCAAGGAGGATTTTGGGTTCTGGGGGCCTTGCCTGGAAGCCTACAAGGGAAACGGGTGGTCCTGATGGGGTGGGCGCTGGCTGCCAGGGTGTTACCCACGCAGGGATAGTAGCCCGGGCTTGGCCGCCTCCCTCCGTGTATGGAAAATTCATGAGGTTCAGACCTCAAGCTACAGAGGGCGGGCAGCCCTGGCCGAGGAGCTGGCAGACGGGCTTTGTGGCTTGGGAGGGGTCCCCAGTGATCAGAGCGTGACCTCCACACCCAGCCCTGCTTGCAGATGGGGGTTCCAGGCAGAGCAGGCCCTTTATGATTCTCCGGGCCTGATGAGGTTCCCAGCTTCTGTTTCAGAATCTCTGGAACGAGTCCTCCTGCCCAGGGCCTGGTATGTGTCAGGGTATCTGGGTGGGGCTGGGCCACAGGGCCAGGGGTCCCATGGCAAATTCCCCCTGTGGCCTTCCCGGCTGGATCTCCCACACTGGTGCTGCTGGCAGCTTTGTCCCTAGCCCTTCAGTCTGGGCAGACCTTGGGGGAGAAAGGCCTGGAGCTGCAGTCAGGCTGGGATCCCATTCCAGACATTACCCCCCAGCCCGGGAAGGCGCTCCCTGGGGCCTGCTGGCTCTCCTGGCAGCCCCTGCCCTTAAGCCCAGCAACCTGCCCGGGAGCTGCAGTCTGGCCTGGAGGCTCCCTGGGCTGCTGGCCCACACGGAAACAAGGTCAAGGGGAGCCAAGCAAGCAGCTGGGGCCACCCTTTCTGGGGAGCTGGGAGTGGGCCACGGTCCAGCCTGGATGGAGGCTCCTGCCCTGGGGAGAGGCCAGAGCCCTTCCAAGCCCACCTGCCTCACAGCCCTGGAGCCACCAGGCCCTTTCTGGATGTCACAGTGTCCCTTGTCTCCAAGGTACAAAGCTGCAGAGGGAGAAACAGACTCGGGAGCCTGGCCTACTCTCAGCAGGGGCTCCCTGGACTCCGGACCCCGCAAGGCCGGCCCTATGTATGCTCCTCCTTTCTGAACCCCAGACCTGTCCCAGCCCAGCAGCCCCCACCTTGAGCCAAGGCCACCTGGCGACCTGGGCTGTGAAACTTGGGATCCCTTATTCCCAGATTCTCCCTGCTTCTAGGTGAAAGCAGGAGGCTTGGGTCCTGGCCTGGTACCTGCCAGCCAAGAGAGACAGGGACAGGAGGGGACGGGGCCAAGGGGCTACAGAGCCCGAGACCTAGCCCAGTCACACGACACTCACGGACTGGCCGGTGCCACAGCAGTGCAAACCCAGCCCCCCAAACACCCGCACAGATGGCTGTCCCCCAAAACCGCACAGATGGCTGTACCCCAAAACCCGCATACATGGTTGTCCCCCAAAACCTGCACAGGTGGCTATCTCCACAAACACCCACATAGATGGCTGTCCTCCAACACCCATACAGACAACTGTCCCCCAAACACCCGCACAGATGGCTGTCCCCCTAAACACCCACATAGATGGCTGTCCCCCCAAACCCGCACGGATGGCTGTCCCCCAAAACCTGCACAGGTGGCTGTCTCCCCAAACACCCATACATACAGCTGTCCCCCAAAACCTATACAGATAACTGTCCCCCAAACACCCGCACAGATGGCTGTCCCCCAAAACCCATACAAACAACTGTCCCCCAAACACCCACACAGGTGGCTGTCCCCCAAAACTCCTACAGATGGCTGTCCCCCAAACACCCGCACAGATGGCTGTCCCCCAAAACCCACACAGACAACTGTCCCCAAACACCCGCACAGACGGCTGTCCCCCAAAACCCATACAGACAACTGTCCCCCAAACACCCACACAGACGGCTGTCCCCCAGAAACCCACACAGATGGCTGTCTCCCCAAACACCCGCACAGATGGCTGTCCCCCAAAACCCGTATAGACAGCTGTCCCCCAAATATCCGCACAGATGGCTGTCCCCCAAACACCCGCACAGACGGCTGTCCCCCAAAACCCGCACAGATGGCTGTCCCCCAAAACCCGCACAGATGGCTGTCCCTCAAACACCCGCACAGACGGCTGTCCCCCCAAACACCTGCACAGATGGCTGTCTCCCAAAACCCATACAGGCAACTGTCCCCCAAACACCCACACAGATGGCTGTCCCCCAAACACCCACACAGACCATCCCCCCATACACCCGCACAGAGATACCTGCCAGACCCTCTCCCCAAACACCTGTACAGACTGTCCCCCTAGACACTGGCACAGACCATGCCCCACAAACACCCACATCGTCCCCGCAGACACTCGCATAGCCAGAGCTCAGCACCTCAGAGGTGGACGTTCATCCTGTCTCTAGGGGAGTTGGGGGGAAGTGGGTGTTCCCTGCCTGTCTTGCTCTCGGCGTAGCTGTGGGACGTGGCGATCTGGGGAGCAGCCCCAGCTCAGGGGTTTAAGGAAGCAGGTGGGACGGGGGTTGTCGAAGTTCTTCCTGTAGCAGCCCTGGGGTCAGGGTGTGCCTCGAGGGCACTAGCCTTTGTCCACACTGCTGTGGGGGCTGCCTTCTTCCACCCCGATGCATCCATCTGCTGTGGGGGCTGCCCTCAGGCCCTGCAGATGCCTGCCTGTGACTGCCCCACACTCTTGGGCTGGGCTACTGGTGGCAGGTCCTGTGCTCTGCTGCAGCCCAGCCATGCCCAGTGGGATCAGAGCCTCTCCTCCAGGTCTGCCCAGCTACACTCGGGAGGCATGAGGTGCCCCACTTCGAGAAGACATGCACAGGTTGGAAAAAGGTTGCCGACGTTTCTGAGGCACGCAGGGTGCTGGGACCACAGCCAGGCCTCTGGGGTCCCCCACCTTCCTTGCCAGCTGCCTTCTGAAGTCAGGCCCTGGGGATCCAGGACAGGAGGGAAGGGGCCTGGTGGCTCTGCTGCCCCAAAATCGGTGTCATTGAGCCACCAGCCCATCCCCAGTAGCTGGAGCCTCTGCTCCCTCACCTGTCAACTCCAAAAGTCTGAGACAGGTCTCAGTCAATTTAGGAAGTTTATTTTGCCAAAATTAAGGATGTGCGCCTGTGACAGCCTCGGAAGGTCCTGGTAACCTGTGCCCAAGGTGGTCAGAGCACAGCTCAGTTTTATACTTTAGGGAGACCTGAGACATCAATCAACACACATAAGATGAAGCTACATTCTTCTGAGTTTCTGATTAGCCTTTCCAAAGAAGGCAGTCAGATATGCGTCTATCTCAGTGAGCAGGGGAGTGACTTTGAATAGCAAGGGAGGCAGGTTTGCCTTAAGGAGTTCTCAGCTTGATTTTTCCCTTTGGCTTAGTGATTTTGGGGGGCCTCAAGGTTTATTTTCCTTTCACTTTCTTAAAATTTTTTTTTTCTTTTTTCTTTTCTTTCTTTCTTTTTTTTTTTTTTAATGGATTTATTGCAGAGTTGAATGCAAGCAAATGTGTGCACAGTGCCAGGCAAAGATGTGGTCAAGATTCACCTGGGAGAGGAAGGGGGCGGGTGCAGAGGAGTGTGGCCACCTGAGCTGAGAGGCTGTGTGGCAGGGGACTGTTGTCACCGGTGCCCCGGCCAGGTCACTTGTCTGAATTTTGCGGTTGCAGCCTCCATGATTCCCTAGAGCTGTTTTTACCCAGAGCTAGTGAACAATTCTGCACACTGAATTCACGCTATTAGAATCACTGTGTGGCTTCTGTCTCACAAGCAGACCCCAAGTGACACATAAACTTGTACTTAGGAGGGTACCCGGAGACAGACCCTCAAAGTGACAGAAGACAGACCCTTAGAGTGACACAGTCAGGTACCTCTTTGGTCACTTTGCCAGCCAGATACCTCTGGCTGGTGATGCCCCCGCCGGGGCCTCACTTGACCATGCTACCGGCTGCGGGAGGTGGCCTGCCCATCCAGCCTGCCTGGGCCACACCTGGCTTGTGCACCAGCTCAGCTTGTGGCTGGGCTGGGTGTGCCCCAGTCCGCTTGTGTTACAGTTTGTACCCATGAACAGTGTTTCCCAAGTGCTTGTCCCATGTCCAGGAAGAATGAGGAGATGCTGCCAATCGAAGGGTGAGGAGGGCAGAGAAGAATTTTACTGAATGACAGAGCAGCTCTCAGCAGAGAGGCGGTGTAGGGGTGTCCCTCACCTGAACTCAGGTTACGGGTGGAAAGTCTCATACGTGCCAAAGCACGAGACTGAAGCCTCGGCAGGTTCCTGTTTAATAAATGCAATATACAAAGAAGAATCTAGTTAGGAATAAGTAGCGTGAGTGATTAGATATCAATCTTATTAACATGAAGCCTTGATTAAAGCCTTCTTGGACTTCATCCATGATTATCTAGGAACTTCTAGTTGCTGTGGTCAGGGACAGATGGGGACACTACAGAATGTGGCATGAGGCAAGAGCATTAATATCTGTCAGGCGTCGACTGGTGGTGCCCAGCAGAGATGACCTGTGGAATGCTGCAGGCCAGCCCTCTGTCGCACCTGCATCAGGGTGGCTGGAGGGCACCTAAAATCTCTGCATCAGTGCCAGTGCTTGGGGAGGCAACCGCTGCTCAGCAGACCTTAGAAGGGAACATCCCTGTCCTCGGGTAAGTTGGAGAACACTCTACGCCCCCAGGCTCTTGTGGAAGGGCTGCTGTCAGTCAGCCTGACCGCAGCCACCCGGGAGCCCAACTGTCTCTGTGTGGTGCTGTGTCTGTGGTTACAAACTGTGTCTGCTTTCACTCCCTACTTCTGCACCCGGTTCCCCTTTTGTAGACGGTAAGAATTTGCATAGTTCTTAAAGCCTTTGTTCTTACTCGATAGGCATAACGTAAAGGGCTGATGCATCGCGCTGCTCCCCACTTCGGCTCCTTGCAAGCCCTGAGCCCCTGGTTCCTTCGACATGTGATTTGCTTGAGCCTGTCAGTAGCTGTGGAGGACTCACCCTACTTACCCTGTTTTGTACCCAGTAAAAGTCACAGTGTCCAGGCACTGGGCCACTCCCGGTCTCCGTGTACTGGTGGTAGCGGTCCCCTGCACCCAGCTCTTTTTCTCTCGATCTCGGTGCATGTGTCTTTATTTTATGGTCTCTCGTCTCTGCACCCGTAGAGACCCAGCGGGGCTGGACCCCGCACTGCCGGTTTCTCTCCCAGCGTGGCTGGGTCTGGGGCTTTTACGGACTCAGAATGGGGGAGTATGTTACTGAGTGGCTTTCTGGTCGTGCAGAAAAAGTCTTAAACAAAAGCACCCCTCAAAGGTTGGCACGACGTGCAGAAGACCAGTTAGGAAGGGGTGGGGCCATGTGAAACGGGAAGGGCGGGGTCAGCCGGAGGAAAGCATGCTCAGTGCCTGACAGGCTCGCAGTCTGGTCTGAGGGTTTGATTTGTAGCTCGGTGTTATGGTGAACCCCAAGTTTCTCTTCAAAGAATCAGTGTGTCAGTATGTTCAGCTCTCTTATTCTTTACATCTCTAAAAAGTTTAACTTCCTTGTAATTCCGGTCAACAACCTTCTCCGAACCGAATGTTCACCTCTGTTCCCCCTCCCCCACCAACCCCGCTCCATCCTGAATCATCCCGGTCACCCGGTCACCCGGTCACCCCCGGCTACCTGCTGCCTGATGCGCCTATCACCGCCCTTCCTGCCAAGACACCCACCCTGCCACTCCAGCTCGGACACTTCCTCTTTTCAAAATAGCCAATCAGATTAGTTTGTGCGGTCTGACCCTAGCCAATAGGAGATGCCACGGCCGTAGGAATGACCCCCCGTTGGGCATAAGTACCCCTCCCCACTTGTCCAAGGGTGCGGCAGCCACCGTTGCCCCGTCCGTGCACCCTGCGCCCTTCTATAGAAATAAACTGCCTTGCTGAGAGGACATGGCTTCGAGTGCTGTTTCTTTTGTGGCATCGAAAGTTTACTTACGACATTGGCTTTTAGGCTTTAACCTGTGTTTGGCGTGGACGTGGAGTTTCGCTGGGAACCTGCCTGTCTGCCCAGGATTCGTCTGTCTCCCGTCACTATCGAAAGGTGAGGTCTGGGGGTTAGCTTAGCGTGCTGGTTGCTTGGGCTGGGCTGCAGGCCTGAGCTCCTGGCCAGAGGGATGGGGAGGCTCTTTGCCCACAGAGTGTGGGAGCTTCACGGTTAACCAAGTTGTCCCGCGTGCTGGCCACGAGGCATCGGCAGAATCGAGGGCCTTGGGAGCCCAGGTGCTGCTGCACGAGGCTGTTGCAGCCACGAGGAGGGCACCACCGCGAGGGCTGCGGGGGTCCCCTGGGTGTCCAGCGGCACCAATAGGAAGGAGCCACACGTTCAGGTCTCAACCCAGCTTAAGTCACAGCCGGAGCGTCAGGACTGCCATGGCCACAGAAGAGTCCCTTGTTCCTTAGAGGTTCGGGGCTGCTGCTGCTGCTGCTGAGACTCAGACGCACAGTTTAATTCTGGGTGTGTGACTGCAGTGTGACTCACACTCACAGTGTCACCACTGAAACCTGGGCACCGAAACTTGGACACGCAGTTTAATTCTGAGCGTGTGACTCTAGTGTGAGCATTCACCTCCTCACCGCCGAGACCTGGGCACTGAGAAGTAAACTCCATGCACAGTCTACTTCTGAGCGTGTGACTGCAGCGTGAGCAGTGCATTCACCGTGTGAGCATTCACCGCCTCACCGCCGAGACCTGGGCACTGAGTGAGAAGGAACTGGACGCTGAGGCTTGGAATGGGGATGTCCTTTTGGGCTCAGATGAAGCTGGGAATTGTGAACCCCCTGGTTCTCTGAGCCTCTCCTTCCAGGGGAAGCAGCTGGTCCTCCACAGTCTGAGAGTAGCCTTTATTTATTTTTTATTTTTCGCTGGAAAACCCTGTGGTAAGAAATGACACTCGTTCTCACGAACCGCCAGAGCCACCCCGTTGCCTCTAGAACCTCACCCTGCTCCCAGGGAGGGGAAGGGTCAAGTACAAAGCCTGACGCAGGAGGAAACCATTGTAACCCCAAATGTGTGTGAGGTGTCTCGAATTCACACGCCGATTCCCGGGAACCACATGGGAAAGGAGGGCGCGCCTGAACGCAGCCGGACGGCTTGGCGCTACTGATGCGGGTCCACTGACTAGAGGTTCCGAATTTAATGCGCTAGCTCACGTTAGCGGCTGAAAATGACTCTACCAGTTTACCTGGATGAATGAAATCTGGATTTACTGGTGGTCTCCGGTTACTGAGCGTCCCTAGTGTCACGTCGAGGCAGGAATTGTGCAAGGCAAGGGCACACTTCCCTCTGGCCAGGCCTGATTTCTCTCCACCTCCAGCTGAGCACTGAGGAAGAGGCGGGCCGCGGACCGCCCAGCCAGGGACCGCCCAGCCGGGGAAATGCCCTCCAGGTGCCACACCCAGGCCTCAGGGACAAGCGCATCCACACCGTCCTGGAACCCCGCTTCGTGCACTTGAAGGGATCCCCACTGAGCATGGAGCACGCCGAGGGGCTGCGGATTGTGGGTGTCTGCTGAGTCTTGGAGCAGCTCCCTCAGGCAAGGCCAGGGCTGGACCCCAGGAAGGATGGGATAAGGGGAACCGAGACTCTCCCCCTGTGCTCAGGGCCAGTGTCAGGGCGGAGGTGGCGGGCCGGGGAAACGGCTTGTCTTTGTCTGTCTGGGCTGCCCCAGCAGAATGGCAGAGACAGGTGGTTCATCAGCAGACATTTTTTCTCTCAGTTCTGGAGGTTGGAAGCCCAAGACGAAGGCGCCAGCTCGCTCTCTGGTGAGGGTCCCTCCTGGTTCACAGACAGCTTCTCGCTGTGTCTCCACGTGGCGGAGGGGCTCAGGAGCACTCCAGGGTCTCTTTTACAAGGACATGAATTCCACTCGTGAGGTTCTACCCGATCACCTTCCCAAAGGCCCCGCTTCTGATACCATCCCCTTCAACACATGAAGTTTGGGGGGACACAGACACACAGAGCACAGCAAGGAGCCAGGCCAGGCAAAGGCTGATGAGAGAGACCCTCCGGGTGAGCCAGTGGCGGAGGGGGCAGCCCCTGGGGAGGGAGAAACAGAGGTCCTGAGGCCCTGGAGGAGCCTCAGCGGGGCTGGCATCTGCCCTCTGCCTTGCATGGACAGACAGGACAGGAGGTCCCAGGTGAGGAGGCTGGGAGGAGCAGGGAAGGTGGGGGGGAGGGCACCCCCAAGGGACCCCCATGAAAGCACCCTGAATGGTCAGCTTGGGATATAGGCTGGCTGGGCCCATTTGGGAGCTCTGTCAATGGGGAGGGCCCAGGCTCTACTGGAGGCTGGCGCAAGGCTCAGGCCGGGGTCTGAGCAAAAGGCAGCTTCACACCCAAGGAGGGGCTGCTGGGGCTGGCACCACCTCCCCAAGAGCCCCAGGAGTCTGACGTCAATCCTGTCCAACCTGTAGGACCCAGGCCATGGACTAGACCTGGCCTGCTTCTTCAAGGTCTGAGCCCCAGGTGCGGGCGCCCCAACTTCAGGGGCAAGGTTGCTAGTGGCAGAACTGTGACGCTTCCAGGATGCCCCTCAATGCAAGTGGGAAGCTGTCCCCTCCTTCCCAAGGCAAAAAGGTGTGAGGTTGGCTGCCCAACCCTGACTCATGTTGGGGCTGGGGGCTGGGAAGTGGGGTGTGGGGAGGGCCGGGAAGTGGAGTGTGGGGAGGGCCGGGAAGGGGGATGAGGGAAGAAAGTTGCCCAGGAACCATGGCAAGAGAATGAAGGCACAATCTGTCCCAGTATAACAAATGATTACTTATATATAGCAATTATACCAAATAGATTTACTGATTACTTAGTTATAGCATAATAAATAACTGATTACTTATAGCAAAGACACCAATTAGACTTAGATACAATCACATAATTATATGCTCAGTCTTATTACATTACATTACAGAGGTTATTAAGCTTTGTTAGTATTACAGTGGAGGAACATGTTTAGCCTCATAGTACAGAAATAATCGGGTGAAATGTAATTCGGAACTGAAGGGACATTGTGAGAAGTGATCAGGAGGCGAGAGTCAATGCCTTGCGGTAGCGCCAGGTAAGATGCCCGTTACAGACAGGCCTTGCAGTAACGCCAGAGCCTGGGGAGGTGCCTGCTGCTTTGCAGGCCGTGAGGGGGAGTTTCCCTTTCCCTGGGGAGTTCAGAGAACACTCTGCACCATCCGGCCCTCGAGGAGGGTCTGACACTAGCCAGGCCGACCCACAGACATCCAGGGGCATAAACACCTCCGTGGTGCTGTGCTCCGACGGTCGCCATCCTCGTCCACTTTCCCACCGATGCTCCCTTGTAAATTCTTAGAAATAAGAATAGAGGAATCCTAAAAGCCTTTGATCTCTCTGATAAGTGCATAGAAAGATTCTGATGTGTGTGCCTCCCCTCCTTGCAGTGACGGCCTGAGAGAGAGGGGCCCTCTGTACAGTACCCATGTGACCCCCTGTACTGTACCCACGCAGCCCCCCGTATGATCAGTATGTGATTTGCTTGGCCCCTACCAATCATGTAGGATGAGTCACTCTCCGGCCCTGCCCCCTGCCTTGTATACAGTGAATATCAGTGTGTCCAGGCATTGGGGCCACTGCTGGACTCCGCACCTTGGTAGCAGTGGACCCCGGCCCAGCTGAATTATCTGTGTCTCGTGTCCTTTTCTACGATCTATCATCTCCTCACACAAAAGAATACCCACGAGACCCTGCCAGGCTAGACCCTGCAGTGGGGAGGGCTGGGAAGAGGGATGGGAGAGGGCCAGGAAGGGGTTCTGGGTAGGGCAGGGTGGGTACCTCCCCAGTTTGTGGAGCTGGGTGCACTCCAGGGCCTGGACAATGGGTGCAAGTGCTGTGCTGGCCCCGTGATCAGGGCTGGGAGAGGGTCGAGCCCCGTCACTGAAGCCAACAGCCTGAGGATGCCTCCCTCCGGATTCTGGCCTTCAGCCTCTTCAGGCCGCGGTGGTCGGGGTCCACCAGGAGGCCGCTCTCAGCCGCCGTCCAGGCCTCCGCGTGACGCTGCTCCTCCAGGCAGCGCTGGCCGAGGAGGAGGAACATGCGTGCAGTGGGGCCCCGGCCTGGCCGCTCACACAGGCTGTTCTGGGCCGAGGTGGGTGCCAACTTCAGGGCCTGGGCAAAGGACCCTGCGGCCCCCGCCTCATCCCCCAGGCTGAGCAGCAGGCGGCCCTGACAGCAGAAGTCCTCTGCCCGCCTTGGGAGGTCATTGTCCCCTGCAGCCTCTTGTAGCACACGGTCCAGGTCCCTGAGGGCCCGGTCAAACTCCTGCAGCTCGGCCAGGCAGGTGGCCCGCAGACGCAGATGACACGCATGGCCGCCACCAGCCAGGACAGACAGTGAGCAGTAGCCCAGCGCCCGCCCGGGTTGCCCTGTGTCCAGGAGGGTGCCAGCTTCCTGGGCTGCGGCCTGCATGGGGAACACAGAGAGAGGCGGGGAGTGCGGGGTCAGCCCCAAAAGCCGGGCAGCCCCTGCTCTGCAGAGCTCCCCTGCTGGTTCCCTGCGGAGGGCAGGGCCCCGGCTGCACAGGAGCTGCCCACTGCCGCTGGAGGGGCTGGCTGGCCCCGGGCAAGGGCGGGAGGCGGGGGTGGGCATGGCAGAGGACCCCTCCCTGTAATTCCCACTGCCCTGGACTGCAAAGTGCTGTTCAGACCCTTGGAGGCCCAGCGGCAGCCCAAGGCCTGGCATCCTTGCCCACTGCCCCCCTCCCTGCGCCTCAGATCAGGCACCTGGATTTCCCTCTCTCATGTCCCCAGCCGCTGGGCCCAGCTTCTTGCCTGGTGACCGCAGCGGCCTCCTGCCCCCGCCCCTCTTGGCCAAGCCACCTCTCCAACAGGCTGACAGGGCTGCTGCCCAGCCCCTCCACTCTGCCCGGCTTCTGAAGGCTGCCCCAGGCCTCAGGACAGTGGCAGACATGGCCCTTGCCCGGTCTCCGAGCACATGCGCCCTGGGCCCTCTCCCCGGGGCTGATGGACGCAGGGTGCAGCCTCCGTTGCGGGCTGGGCCTGGCTGTCCCCCCAACTCCTCCCAGGCACTTTCCTGAGCTCACCCAGACCTAATCGTCTCATCTCAGACCCAGTTTCTTCACAGAGTCAACCACGACCAGAAATCCGCCTGCCTCACTGGCTTCCCCCTCTGCTCAAGAACCTGCAAGGGCTCCTCACTGCCTGCCGAACAGGGCACCGTGCGGGCCCCGCCCTTCTCGCTGGCCCTGCTTCTCCCTTCCAGCAGCCGGGCAGTGCCCGACGTCTCCTCCCCACTGGGGGCGCGGCCGCCAGGGGCGAACGAAGCCCAGGCCTACGCCCGGGGTCCGTGAGAGGAGCAGGGGGTTCCAGGGTCTCGGCTTTGCTGCTGGGCTCCCGCGGGGCACAGTGTGGTCTCTTCTGCCAGCTATGAGCGGCACCGAGCAGGGCAGGGGCTCGAACCCCCGTCCCTCGCCTGCTGCGCGGCCCGCGGGACCGCCCCTCTCCCGGCCGAGGCGACTGACCCTGACGCGCAGCCCACGGCCCGGGGTGGTCGCGAAGCCTCGGCCCGCGCAGGCCCCGCACATTGGGGCCCACGGGCCGCCCCCGCGGGGGAGCGCGCGCCATCAGACCCCGGGGGCCGCTGATCCGCGCAGGCGCAGTGCCATGCGGAAGGGCCCGAGCGGGGCGGGGCGCAGGAAGCGGGGCGCAACCACTTCCGGCTCACTTTCCGCTCGGCCCCTGTCTCCAGGCAACCGTCCGCGTCCCGCAGAGTCTCGCCTCCGCCGAAGCCGCGGGCGGACGACCTGGGAGACCCCGCCCTGCCCCGCCTCCGGGCTCGGTGACCCCGCCCCGGAGACCGCGTCTGGCCGCCGCTTCTGGGCTCCGGGACCACGGCCCCAACCGGGCTTCCCGCCCCGCCAGGCCCTCCTCCCCCCCGACCCCAGCGCAGCCCCGGACCCCCCCAGTCCATCCTGGGAGCTCTGAGACCCCCCAGCCCGGCCTCCGCCTCTAGGTCCGGGTAGCCTGACCTCGGCCTTGCCCCTCAGCGCGGGGCGGCTGCTCTCCCTCCGCGTCAGCCCGCTGCCCCTCGGGCTGCTGCAGCCCCGACGCCTCCGTGAGATCCCTCTGTTCTTCCTAGTGTGGCTTCTGTTTTCCTACGTGGCCCCCGAGTGCCGGAAGCCGCTGGTGTCAGGAAGCACGAGGAAGTGAAATCCTGCCCAGGCCCCACTGGGGTGTGGTTCTGAGTCCCTGGGACCCCAAAGCCCGCTGTGCTCTTGGCCTCCCCGCCTGCCTTCTCCCCTCCTGCACTGGGCTTGGGGTGGGCTTCCTGCCAGGCAAGGTGCCCCTGGCTGGCCCAGTCTGGCCCTGAGGGCAGGGTCCCCTTCCCTCTCTTACACTCGAGTCGCCTGTGGCTTATATACCCCGTATAAAGAGGCTGAGAAGTCGGTGGGATTGTAGGGCTAAGGTGGCCAGAGACCGTCTTCCTGGGCCAGAACTGGGTGCCTCTCACCCCACCCCAAACCCAACTAAAATCAACCCAACCGCAGAGTGAGGAAGGGCTGCTGGAGCGGTGGGCGCAGGGGTCTCAGGACTGTGTGTTGGGGAAGGTCGGGGTGGGAGATGTGTGGGGTTCTTTCGCGCACCTGGGCAAGGCTCTGCCGCTCCGAGGTCTCCAGGAGACGCAGCAGGCAGCTGAGGTCTGAGGCATCCGCCTCTGCCAGGCCCTGCAGGTCCCGGGCAGCCCCTGGCACGTCTCCTTTCTTGAGCCGGAGTAGGCCCAGCCGGGCCCGGGCTGCCTCTGACGCTGGGGCAGAGTTCAGGGTGTTCTGCAGGTGGGTGCCAGCCTCCTCGTAGCTGCCTGTCAGGGATTCAGGATCACCGTCAGTGTGTAGGGCAGAGGTGCAAGAGAGGCGAGACTCGCTGGCTGCTCCTTCCCTGCCCTACGCCGGCTTAGGGGAGCTGCTGACGGCTCAGCCCCAGGAAGAAGGAGCTGGGAGCAGAGATGCACCGTGATTCCAGGCGGATCACACGGACTCACCGCTGACCCCCCTCCATGATGCTGAGCCCCTCACCATGGGCACTAGAAGGGGCTGCTTTCTCTTCCGGGCAACGAGAGGCAAACTCTGGGCCTACTGGAGCAGCCCTGGGGCCCCCGCAGCCCTCGGGGGGCACATGCAGACTGCAGAGAGAGCTCCCTTCGGAATTAGTGGAGAAAGGTTTCCACATGACCACGGGATGTAGAAACCCGCGGGAAGGATGTACGTGTCGGCACACGGGGCGGACGACAGTTCCTCCTGGAACGGGGCCTCATGTCCCGTGGGCGCCCGGGAAACAATGGCTGGAGGTTCGCGAATGAATGAGGGGGCGAAGGATCTGAGGCCTTTTATGGACCAAGATCACCCCTTGATTCCCCTCCATGCAAGCAAAGAGCCCGCTGGGTAAAGTAGCAGAGAGCTCTACGCACCAGGCCTCACAGGGGCCGGGGCCGGAGGTCATGGCACTGGGCTGGAAGGGATCTCGGAAGCAGTTGTGGCCCACGTCTCTTTCTCCCATGTGACAGAAAAGGATATAGAGGTCAGTGGAGTGCGGACGGAAGTCCAGACCCCGTGTTCCCCTCTGTGGGGCCGCCACGTACCCCGTGCCATGAGAACGTCTGCCAGGAGGAGGTGCCAGTGCGGTTGAGGTGCATCGATTCTGATCAGCGCCTCTGCCGCAGCAAGGAGGCCTTGGGAGTCCTTGTCCTTGAGAGGGGCCCCAGGGTCCCCCAGCTGGCTCAGAAGAGCCCGGCAGCGGGAGTAGAGGCCCTGTGTGATGAGGGACCGGGCTTCTGGCTTCAGAGAGCGGAGCTCTGGGACCACTGTCTCGGGGCCAAGCTTCAGAGCAGAGGTGAAGTCGTCCAGGGCTTCCTGCAAGGAGGGAGGGCGGGGCGGGTACAGAGTCGGCCTAGGCGGAGAGACTGGGCAGAGGGCAGAGCAGGAGGGCTGGCTTTGTCTTTCTCATTCCCTGGTCTTCTCCTCGGGGCCCTAGAGGGTCTGAACACCCGGCTTCCTGCCCCTTCCCGCTTCCCTGTGGCTGCAGCCTCCTGCCATCCCCGACACCCTGAGGTGAGTGTCTTACAGCCTGAAACATCACCGACACCCTGAGGTGAGTGTCTTACAGCCTGAAACATCACTGACACCCTCAGGTGAGTGAAACATCACCAACACCCTGAAGTGAGTGTCTTACAGCCTGAAACATCCCCGACACCCTGAGGTGAGTGTCTTACAGCCTGAAACATCACCGACACCCTGAGGTGAGTGTCTTACAGCCTGAAACATCACCGACACCCTGAGGTGAGTGTCTTACAGCCTGAAACATCACCGACACCCTGAGGTGAGTGTCTTACAGCCTGAAACATCACCGACACCCTCAGGTGAGTGAAACATCACCAACACCCTGAGGTGAGTGTCTTACAGCCTGAAACATCACCGACACCCTGAGGTGAGTGTCTTACAGGCTGGAACAGCACCTAGCACCCTCAGATGACAGCCTGAAACATCACCGACACCCTCAGGTGAGCGTGTTACAGCATGGAACAGCACCCGACACCCTCAGGTGAGTGTCCTACAGCCTGGAACAGCACCCGACACCCCCACATGAGTGTCTTATAGCCTGGAACAGCACCCAACACCCTCAGGTGAGTGTCTTACAGCCTGGAACAGCACCCGACACCCTCAGGTGAGTGTCTTACAGCCCGAAACAACACCAAAACCCTCAGCTGAGTGTGTGACAGCCTGGAACAGCATTCTCCAACCCCAGGTGCACATCTGACAACATGGAACAAGACCCATACTCCCAGGCAGGTGTTCACAGCACCCGACACCCCCAGGTGAAAATCTGACAGCCTTTACTGCACCTCACACTCCCAGGTGAGCATCTGACAGCCTGGAACAACAACCCACCCTAAGGTAAGCAGCTGACAGCTTGGCATGGCAACACACACCCACAGGCAAGCATCTGATGGCCTGGAACACCACCCCACACTCCCAGGTGAGATCAGACAGTCTGCAATGGCACCCCACACACCCAGGTAAGCATCTGACAGCCTGGAACAGCATCCCACCCCCAAGCGACTATGTGACAGCCTGGAACAGCATTCACCAACCCCAGGTGAGTATCTGACAACCTGGAACAGAATCTCACTCTTCCAGGTGAGGATCTGACAGCATAAAACAGCACTCTGCATCCCGAGGTGAGCATCTGACAGCATTGAATCGCACCTCACACCCCAAAATAAGCATTTGATAGTGTGGAACAGAACCCCACATCCCCATGTGAGCATCTGCCAGCCTGAAATGGCTCCCCTACCCTAGGTATGCATCTGTCAGCCTGAAACAGCACCCTCCACCACCAGGTGAGCTTCTAACAACCGGAAACTGTACAGTACAACCGCAGGTGAGCATCCGACAGCATGGAACAACACCCCCACCCACAGGTGAGCATCTCCCTGCCTGGAACAGTACTTCCCCTCAGGTGATAGCCTGGAAGAGCAGTCGCCATCTTCAGGTGAGCATCTCACAGTCTGAAACAAACCCACCCCCAGGTGAGCCTCTGCCAGCCTGGAATGGCAGCCTTCATCCCCAGCTAAGCATCTTACAGGCTAGACCAGCACTTCACACCATCAGATGAGCCAGACAGCCTGGAATGGCATCCCACACCTTCAGTGAGCAGGAGGAGGCCTGTAATGGCACTCCAAACCTTCAGGTGAGCATGAGGAAGCCTGGAACCACACCCACACCTCCAGGTGAATGTGTGACAGCCTGACAGCATTCTCTAACCACAGGTGAGGATCTGACAGCCTGGAACAGCACCCCAAATCCCCAGGTGAGCATCTGACAGGCTGGAACAGCACCCCACACTCCCAAGTGAGCATCTGACAGGCTGGAAGAGCACCCACACTCCCAGGGGAGCATCTGATGGCCTAGAACAGCACCACCAGACTGAAGTGAGAATCTGACGGACTGGAACAACAGTCTCCACCCCAGGTGAGCATCTTACAGCCTCCAACAGCATCCAGCATGCCCAGGTGAGTGTGTGAGAGCACAGACAAGTGCCCACACCCTCAGGTGAGAATGTGAGAGCCTGGCACAGCAGCCCAGGTGAGCATCAGACAGCCTAGGAAAGCACCCGCCACCCCCAGGTGAGCATCTGATAACCTGGCACAGCATCTCACACCCCCAAGGGAGCATCTGACAGCGTGGACAAGCCCTGCCCCCAGGTGACATCTGAATTCCTGGAATATGCGCTGTCCATTTCCACCAGGGGAGCATTTGGCAGCCTGGAAGAAGCACCTCTGTATGTTACCTGTGGTGAAAGCAAGCCTCAGAGGCAGGCCAGGGTTGTTGGCCGAGAGGGGAGGCCTGCCGCTGAGGCCCAGCGCTGACTTGGAGCTCACAGCCCCACGTCGTGCCGTGGGTCCTCAGGGGGAAGAGGCAGTGGGCACGTGAGTGGTGCCGCGTCAGCGCACATCCTGGGGGCGGAGGTTCCCAGGCGTGATGGGGCTCCGGCTCCGGTTGTCACTCCCACGTGCTGGCCCTCAGGCGTCCTGGCTGACTTTCCCTGTCTCTGGTCCTGCGGCCCTGGACAGAGCGGGCGGAGTGGGCAGGACCCGGTGGTACCCCTCAGAGGAGGTGCTGACTCCGGCGGGCAGGTGTCCAAGGATCCCTGGTGGCCACATCCAGCTGTTAAGTGGGCGTGTCCCGGCCAGCCACCGACGCCTGTCCAGATGCACGTCTCCCGCCCTGGGGCCCAGGCTGGCACAGAAGTCAGGCCTGCCAGCGGGCCTGGGGGAAACTTGGTGCCCCAGTCCGGCAGCCTGCCCTGCAGCAGCGAGCATGGCCTCTGGAGGCGCCGTCCCCTGGCCTCTAAGATGACTTTTCCCTGCTTCCTAGAACTCCCGCCCATAAGAAAATCAGATGCCCTGGCAGGCCCATTGCCTCTGTACTGTGCTCTTACCCGGTGAAGCGTCCGGGCACACAGCCCATTTCAACACTGCTCTTGGCTGGGAAGTACCCTTGTCTCTGACAGCCTCCAGCAAGAAAGGGCAGGGCCTCCGGGCTGGGGCTGCCTGGGGGCAGGTCTCTCTTGTGACAGCCTCTTGTCATGGACCTGGGAGTGGACCCCTCCTGCCCCTGCCCTGCATCCTGTTGCGTAGACAGCTCAGGCTAGTACCCAAGAGGGTGACCAACGGTCTCACAGGGGACATTCCTCGTGTCCTGCCTGTTTACGGGCTAAAAGAACCACACTCTTCAGCCACAGGTCCTTCTCCGCCCCACCCGCATTCACCCGAGGTTGATGGGAGCGCTGGGCAGGGGACAGGAAGGGGAGGGGCAGGCAGCACCCGCCCTGCTCTTTCTCCCACTTGTTATCGTGGTAAAATATACATAACGTAAAACGGACCGTCTTGATTGTTTTGATGTGGGCAGTTGGGCGGTATTAGATACATCCGTAATGTGCAGCCATCCCCACCATCCCTTTCCAGAACCAGCTCATCTTCCCAAACTGAAGCTCTCTCCCCGATAAACACTCTCCATTCGCCTCCCCCAACCCCAGGCACCCAGCATCCTACTTCCTGGCTCTGCGATTCGATGGCTCCATGGACCTCATAGAAGTGGAATCACGCAGCGTCTGTCCTTCTGTGGTGGCCGCTTATTTCACTGAGATAATGTGCTCGAGGTTCATCCATGTCAGAGTGTACTGGGATTTCCTTCCTTTTTAAGGCTGAATACTTCCCCATTGTATGGATGGACCCTGTTTTGCTCATCCACCCATCCATCCGTGGACCCTGGGTACCTTCCTCCTCCAGGCTCTTGTGAGCAAGGCTGCTGTCTATGAACATGGGTGTACAAACGTCTCTAAAAGACCCTGCTTCCATTCTTTTGGGTGCAGACCCAGATGTGGAACTGCTGGGTCCTATGGTAGTTCTGTTTAACTTTCTGGGACATGGCCGTTTCCTTTTCTGAGTGCTGCCCCATTTTACCTTCCCACCAACAGTGCAGAAGCTTCCAGTTTCTTCACATCCCCACCAACACTTGTTACTTTCTTTTTAAAAAACTATGGCCAGGTGCAGTGGCTCATGCCTGTAATCCAGCACTTTGGGAGGCTGAGGTGGGCCGATCACCTGAGGTCAGGAGATCGAGACCATGCTGGCCAGTATGGTGAAACCCTGTCTCTATTAAAAATACAAAATAGCCGGGCGTGGTGGTGTGCACCTGCCATCCGGGCTGAGGCAGGAGAATTGCCTGAACCCGGGAGGCAGAGGTTGCAGTGAGCCAAGATCATGCCACTGCACTCCAGCCTGGGCGATAGAGCGAGACTTCACCTCAAAAAAAAAAAAAAAAAAAAAACAAAAAAAAACAAAACCCAAAAAACAAACAAACAAAACTATAGTAGCCATCCCGACAGGAGTGAGGTGCGTCTCGGTGTTGTTCTGATCTGTGCTCCCTGATGACTGGGGAGATCCACCATCTTTCCATGTGCTTCCTGTCCGTGTGCGCATCTTTTTTAGGGAAATGTCCACGTAATTCCTTTGCTCATTTTTGAATTGGGTTTTGGCTTTATTGTTGAGCTTTAGGACTTCTCTGTGGATTCTGGATATTAATTCCTCATCTGTGACTTTCAGATATTGTGGTTTTCTTCTGTCAGTTGTCTTTTTCCTCTGTTATAATAGTGTCCTTTGGTGCATAAAAGTTTCAATTTTCATGAAATCCAACATTATTTTTTCTTTTGCTGCGTGTGCATTTGGTGTTGTGGCCCAGAAGTCATCGCCAAACCCAATGCTGTGAAGCGTCCCCCAACCATGTTTACTTCTAAGAGATTTATAGTTTTAGATTTTTTGATCTATTTTGAGTTAATTTTTGTATGTGGTGTTAGGAAAGAGTCCAATTTCATTCTTTTACATAGTTTTCCCTGCAACATTTGTGGAAAAGACTGTCCCTTCCCCACTGAATGGTTTTGGTCAAATCATTTGATCATATATGGGAGGGTTCATTTCTGGACTCTATTCTGTTCCATTGGTCTGTGTCTGTTTTTGTGCCAGTACCACAGTGTTTTGATCACTGTAGCTTTGTAGTAAGTTTTAAAATCACGAAGTGTGAGTCTTCCAGCTTGTTGGTTCTTTTTCAGGACTGTTTTGGCTGTTTGGGGTCCCCTAAGAGTCAACAGGAATTTTAGAATTTAACTTTTTCATTTCTGTAAAGAACGTTATTGAAATGTTGACAGGGATTGCATTCAATCTGTAGATCACTTTGAATAATACTGACATCTTACCAATATGAAGTCTTCGAATCCATGAACACAGAATGTTTCTATTTATTTACGTCTTCTTTAATTTCTTCCAGCAATATTTTGTAGTTTTCACCTCATTGGTTAATTTCTAAGTATTTTATTCTTTTTGATGCTATTGTAGATGGAATTATAGTTGACCCTTTAACAACATGGGTTAAAACTATGTGGGTCCATAAATATGTGATTCTTTTTCAGTAAATACAGTCAGCCTCTTGTATTGGTGGGTTCTGAATCCACAGCCAAATAAATGCAGATCAATTCTTGGGATGTGAAACCCGTGTATACGGAGGGCCAACTTTTTGTATTTAGGGCTTGGAGGTTCCACAGGGCTGACTGCAGGACTTGAGTATGTGGGGATTTTAGTATCTGAGGGTTGTCCTGGAACCAATCCCATGTGGATACCAAGAGATGACTGTATTTTATTAATTCCCATTTTGGGTTGTTCATTATTAATGTATAAAAATGCAACTGATTTTTGTGTTGTCTTTGTATCCTGTTACTTTGCTGAATTCATTTATTAGTTCTAACAGTTCTTTTGTGTGTGTGTGTGTGTGTGTGTGTGTGTGTGTGTTTAGGGATTTCTACATATAAGATCTGTGAACAGAGATAACTTTACTTCTTTTCAAATTTGGATGGTTGGTAATTTTTTTCTTGCCTAGTTATCTGGCTGTAACTTCCAGTACGGTGTTGAGGAGACTCGCGATAGCAATCATCCTTGTCTTATTCCTGATCTTAGAGAAGCTTTTCTTTTTCACCAACGAGGATGACGTTTGCTGTGGGTTTTGCGTATATGGATTTTAATTGAGGCAGTTTCCTTCTATTCTTAGTTCGTTGAGTGTTCTTATCATAAAAGGGTGTTGAATGTTATCAAATGCTTTTCTGCATCAGTTGAGATGATCATTTTTTCCCCCTTCATTCTGTTAATGTGGTATATTACATTAATTGACATTTGTATGTTGAACCATCCTTGCATTCTAGCAATAAATCTCACTTGGTCATGGTGTGTCATCCTTTTAACAATTGCTGAATTTGTTTTGTTAGTATTTTGTTGAGGATTTTTGCCTCACTATTCATATGGGATAATGGTCTGTAGGTTCTTACAGTGTCTTTGGCTACGGTATCAGGGTAATGCTGGTCTCAAAGAATGAATGAGGAGGTGTTCCTTCCTCTTTAACTTTTTGGAAAAGTTTGAGGATTGAGGATTGGTGTTAGTTCTTTAAATGTTTGGTAGAATTCACCAATGAAGCCATCAGGTCCTGGCCTTTGTTGGGAGATTGTTGATTACTGACTCAATCTTTTTACTAGTTATAGGTCTATTTAGATCTTCTATTTCTTCATGATTTAGTCTTGGTAGGTTTTGTGTTTCTAGGGATTTGTCCAATTCATCTAGGTTAGCTGATTTGCTGACTTAACAATTGTTCCTATTACTATTTTATAATTCTTTTTATTTCTGTAGAATTGGTAATAATGACTTCATTTTCATTTCTGATTTCAATGATTTAAAGTTTCTCTTCCTTAGTCCACCTGGCAAAAGGTTTGTCAAATTTTATCTTTTCAAGGAACCAACTTTTGTTTTCATTGATTTTTTCTATTTATTCTCCTCTGTTTTGTTGATCTCTGCTGTAATTTCCTTTACCCCTCCCTTCCTCCCCTCCCTCCCTTCCTTCTTTCCTTCCCTCCCTCCCTGTCTCTCTTTTTCTTTCTCTCTTTCTTTCTTCTTTCCTCTCTTCTTTCTTTCTTTTCTCTCTCTCTCTCTTTCTTTCATTTGTTCTTTTTCTAGTTTCTTAAGTTATAAAATTAGGTTGCTGACTTGAGCTCTTTCTTGTTTTTTAATGGAAGCATTTACAGCTATGCACTTCTCCCTCAGCACTGCTTGCCCCGTGTCTCATAATATGGGGTGTGTTGTTTTCCTTTTCACTCGTCTCTAAGCATTGCCTAACTTCTTTTGTGATTTCTTTTGTAATTCATTGGTTGTTTAGCCCCCTCCTCCTTTTATAGTGGAGGAAACTGAGGCCTGGGGAGGTGAAGTGATTTGGCTGCTCAGCTGGACCTGGACCTGACTTTTCTGGGCTCCACAGAGACAGTGCTCAGGGCAGCAGGCCTGGCCTGAGCACACAGGTCCAGTGTGAGTCCCTTAGAGTCACACAACATGGAATTCAGCGCAGTTGCAAGAAAGGAATGCTCATAAACAAACAGAACAGAAACCACCTTCTAGCGCACAGGCCTCCCCAGCCGAATGGGGTCTGTCTTCTGGCTACTGCCCTCTCCCAGCGTTTAAGCTGGAGCAGTTTCTGCAGAAGAAAGTCTTAAATGCATAGATGCTGAACTTTGGAGCAGGTAAATGAAGCTCAGATCAGGGTCCAGGGGCTGCACCCCTGCACCTGTCTGTGGCAGACATGGCTGACCAAGGCCAACAGCTACCTCCTCTGTGCATGCCCTCCAAACCCCTCTCAACACAGGGGGCCAGGCAGCCCCCACCAATGCAGTCGAGGGCACACCTCCTGGGCAACACCCCCAGAGGGACCCTGCATGCACTGAGCGTTATTTAAGCTGGGGAGGACCCCTACCATGCAGATGGAGGCTGGGAGGACGAAAGGGCAGGACTCCCAGAAACTGGGTTTGTGGGGACCAGGCTCCCATGAGCTGAAGAACAGGTAGGGATGGGAGCACAGATTTCAATGGGCATCTCACTGTTCAGGGCAGCTTACCTGGCTCCCTGGCTCCTTGGGGTAGAGGAAGGCAGCACCCTGGGTCCCCCACCCCTGCTTGCCCAGGCCCAGGTGGGGAGCGGGGTGGCACCTGAAGCTGGTCCAGGGCCAGGTGCACCAATGCCCGTCCGCACAGCGCCTGCACGTTCCCTGGTTCAGCCCGCAGCACTGCGTTGAAGTCGAACATGGCCGTCTTCTTCTGGCCCAGGAACCCATAGCATCGGGCTCGGGCAAGGAGGGACTCACTTGCCTCACTTCCTGCAGGAAGAGGGCATGGGGTGAGGACGAGACTGTGCTGGGCCCCTCCCCCAGTGTCCCTCCTGTCCAACCTGGGGAGGGCAGAGGGTGCATGAGCTTCAGGGCCCACCTTGGGGAACTCCAGTCCAAGACACACCGAGATAGTCGGGGTGGACTTGGGAGCATGAGCTGCAGGGCAGGAGGAGTCCCGTCAGGACTGGGGACAGCAGGGGGGCTGCCGAGAGGAGGGGGCACTGCAGCTGCCTCTGAGGCCAGGCAAGGGCAGGGGTTGGGGTCCTGGGGCGGGGCCTGGAGTGGCAGCAGCAGGAGGGTGGGGCCTTGGATATGGGGCAGCCTGGGAGGAGCCCCCTGGATTCTGGGCATAAGAGACCCCTCCCCATAGAGGCTGTCATTACTGCGGCCCTCTGGGTGTCTGTCCGGTAATGGACATGGGACAACATGCTGGGCCACTCTGGGCTGCTCCAGGCCGGATACCTGCCCGCCGACGCATGCAGGGCATGCACTCTGTGCCAGGCACTGTCCCCGAATGAGCTCACTGAATCCCCAGTCCAACCCCACGTGGACTACTATGCCACCCCCTCTGAGAGAGGAGAGCGAGGGTGCTCGGCAGGTGCACAGCCAGGTTCTGCAGCAGCCTGATCTAGGTCCAGGCCCTCACGCTCCCTGCACCCCGGGAGATCCCTGTGAGTCCCGGGGAACCTCCCCTTCCTTCCAGGGGCCTGGTGCCCCCCGCCCAGCAGCCCTGACTCTGGGAAGCAGGCAGCACCCCCGTGCTTGGTGTCCCAGGGTAGGGAGGCCAGGCGTGTACAGGCAGAGCCTCAGTCACTGTTTCTAGGAAGGGCTGAGGGGATCAGACCTCACCTCCCCCTCATTAGCTAGGAAAGGGGCCCTTCTACCTTCAGGGATGGGGGTGCTGGGCACAGCTCAGTTCCCAGCTCAGGCCCCAGGTCTCAGAGCCTGGTCTCAGGTCTCGGTGCACCCACCTTGATGGTGAGATGCCCTCAGTGAGTGGTCCCTGCCCTGTCCACCCTGTGGGTGTTCCTGAGGCTCCTGTTCCTGGGGAGTGTGTGTGTCCCCGCCTTCCAGCATGGCAGACGTTCCCCATTACCCTCATGCCTGGCACAGGACTAGGCGCTAAAGGCATGTGGGCAGCTCCTACCTGCGGCAAAGATGGCCAGAGAGAGGTAGGCGATGGCCTCCCTGGTGTGGGCCCTGCCGTCAGCACCGACTGGCCGTGCCCTCAGGATGGCCAGGGCCCTGGCATGGCAGTGGCCTTGAAGCAGCTGCCGGTCCTCAAGGCAGAAGACATCCAGGGTGGGCTGGAGGCAGGCAGTTTCACCAGACTGAACCAGCTTCTTCACCAGCTGCAGGGGTGCCACAGTCACTGCCTATGCCCTGGGCACCAATGCCCTGGGCACCCCTCCGTACGGATGTCCCTGCTACCCCCCACCCACCCTCACTGCCCTAGGGTCCACCTGGTGCCAATGCCCCCAGCCCCCTCCTTGGTGCCCCAGGGCTCACCCAGTGCCAACGGCCCCGGTGATTCCTCAGCCCATCCTCTCTGCCCCAGGGCCCACCCCGTGCCGTCACCCGGGTATCCCCCACTCCCACCCCGCTGCCTCCAGCAGCCTCGGCTGTGTCTGTGAGCCTGGGGGCTTCTGCCTATCTGAGCACTAGGAGGCTGGGCGTGTGTTGCAGTGGTGGCCATCTGAGCCTTTGGGGGTATTCTGTCTCCTCATAGGTGGGGGTCCCACAGTGGGCAGGGACTGTGTGTCCCCAGCTTGGTGCAGAGGCGTAGGCAGGGATGGGGAGCCCTGAGCCGCTCTCGACTGCTGCCTGGCATTGGGGGGCTGGGGCTCTCTGGGTCCCCGAGTCTAGGTCTCCTCCGCCCCATGGAGGTGGAGATCCCGCGCCGCTGGGCACGTTGGAGCAAGGTCCAAATGAGAAGCGGAGGAAGGAGCTTTCAGGTCATGAAGGATCAGGAGGCACCAGGGAGTCCTTCAGACGACGTGAGCGAAAGCCCAGGATGGCCAGGCAGGACCGGGTCTCTGGGCAAGGCGGGGTCTCCACCCCCCAAAATTCCCATCTCCGCGGCTCCGGCTGAAGGAGGTCCAATGCTGCCCCCTGCTGGCCGCTGGTGGGCACAAGGGATCCCCAAGCCGAGCAAGAGGACGCAGGTTCAGGGCATTGGAACCCGGGCAGGGCAAGATCAGGACCCAAACCAGGTCCTGGGGGAGGAAGATGCGACAGGGTCCTCACCCCAGGCCCCAAGGCCTGAATCTCACCAGAACGTAACCTTTAGACCCCCATTCAAACAGGAATCTGGGATAGCCCGAGGCAGGTGAGGGTCTGCCTTTCCTGGGAGCAGGGGGTCTTGGAGGCGGGCAGGAAGGGCCCCTCTGCTACCCACCCCAAGGCGGGGTTGCGTCCAAGCCTGGTCTATGTGAGAGACTTGGAAGAAGCTCGGCCTGCGGCGGGTTCCTGGCCCTGCTGCTGCATAACCACAGTGAAGCAAGGACGACAAAGTGGCCCCAGGGAGCTGCCCCAGCCAATTTCCAGGACATCCCGTGGGACCAGGACCCAGATGAGGAGACTGAAGGTCAGAGAGGCGAGGGCCTGCAGCAGGTGCAGAGCTGGGGTGGACACATCACCTGCTCCAAAGCCTGTATTCTGGGGTGCAGAGCTGGGGCAGAGTGCCCTCCATCTGCTCCAAAGCCAGGGCCACGAAGGCCTGTGCCCTCCTCCCAGCTGGGCCTGTTTCCACCTGTCCTCTGTGACCCCCCGGGCCTCCTCACCTGGTTGGCGTCATAGCAGAAGCCCCTTCTCAGCTGCAGCAGGGCCAGCCGCGCCAGCACGGGGGCCGCCTGGGGCCTCCGGGAAAGGGCCACCAGCAGGACCTTGTGCGCCTCCTCCAGGCAGCCCAGGCGGTACAGGGCGTCAGCTGCCAGGAGGCGAGAGGCCTCGTCCTCTGCATCCAGCTCCATCAGCAGTGTGGCCAGCTGGTGCACGCCGCGGGCGTCCCTGTGTGGAGAGCGGCTCAGGGGGCTGCCCCTTTTGACAGTCCTTCCACCTGCCCAGGTGATTGGGACGTGGAGAAATCCCATCTCCATGCACCCGGCCTGGGCAGCTCCCTCTGGGAGTCCCTCACCGCATGCCATCCCTCGAAGCCAAAGATGCCCTTCCCAGCACGCGGCCCTCACCCTCTCCCTCGCCTTCCCCCCACCCTGTGGGAGGCGGGATTGAGGTGGTTAGACAGGCAGTGGCAGGGCTGTCCCTGAGCGGACCCTGCCTCAGTTTCCTTTTCTGCAAAAACACAGACAACAATCTGGCCTTGCTGGGGCCCAGGGGTGTGTGTGTAGGCAGACCAAGAGAGCACACAGCTGCACGTGGCATGCTCCTGTGTCCACACGGGAATGTTAATGAACGCTCACTGGAAGGGGGGCCAGAGCCTCAAATTTGACAATTCCCAGAGAACGAATATAAATGCCAGCACATAATCAAAGCTCCTCACCACCAGCGAACCAAAGCCACGCAAATTAAACACCCGGGAGGCAGAGGAACTGTGCGTGTGTATTGTGTGTGTATGTGTTGTGTGTGTGTTGTATGTGTGTGTGTTGTGTATGATGTATGTTGTGTATATTTTTTGTGTGTTGTATATCTTTTTGTGTGTTGTGTTGTGTGTGGTGTGTCTAGTGTGTGTGTGGGGGGTGTGTGTGTGGTGTGTCTGTGGTGTGTGTGGTGTGTGCGTGTGGTATGTCTGTGGTGTGTGTGGTATGTGGTGTGTATGGTGTGTGTGTGTGTTGTCTGTGTTGTGTGTGGCGTGTCTGTGGTGTGTGTTGTGTGTATGTGGTGTGTGTTGTGAGTGGTGTGTTGTGTGTGTGTTGTGTGTGGTGTATATAGTGTGTGTTGTGTGTGGTGTGTCTGTGTGTGTTGTGTGTTTTGTGTTGTGTCTAGTGTGGTGTGTTTGGTGTGTGATGTGTCTGTTGTGTGTTTTGCGTTGTCTAGTGTGTGTCTGGTATGTGGGATGTGTGTGTGATGTGTGTGTGACGTGTGTGGTGTGTCTGTGTTGTGTGTCTGTGATGTGTCTGTGGTGTGTGTGGTGTGTGTGGTGTGTGTGGCGTGTGTGTGGTGTGTGTGCGTGTGTGCGCATGTGCACACACACGGCTTGGGGTGGAGGCTGACATCAATGATGCCCCCCAAGAACCCCAGTCTCAGTGCTTTTAACTTTCCTGAATCCCCTCCTGCCACTTCCCAGCAATTAGGGGGTGAAGTCAGAGCAGCTGGGGGTCACCTGCTGGGCTTTGCACTGGCAAAAAATCTGCAAAATTGGGGGAGGGTGGGGAGGGATAATGGGGAGAAATGCCGGACATAGTCAAAGGGGAAGTAGAGGCAGCAAAGCACCTGGTTATGTATAGACCTGTGCAACAACCCTGCAGGACCTGCACGTGTACCCAAGAACCTAAAGTAAAATTTAAAAAAAAGGATTTGCAAAATGGACATCAGGGTGGGGGGATGGGCGGGGACCGATTGTTGGGGTGAGGGGGATGGGCGGGGCCTGATTGTTGGGGTGAGGGGGATGGCAGCTCCTGAAGTCAAGGATCCTACAGTGGCCGCTCCCTGACTCAGGAACCGCGCGCCTTTCTCCATCCTCAGGCCAGGACTTCCTGGAGACAGGACACGACCCACGTTGGAGCACCGCCAAGAACAAAGGCCAGCGCAGGGCCACCGCCTGTAGTCCCTGCACTTTGGGAGGCCCTGGCGGCAGGATCACTTGGGGTCAGGAGTTCCAGACCATCCTGGCCAACATGGTGAAACCCCATCCTAGAAATACAAAAATTAGCTGGGCGTAGTGGCGGGCGCCTGTGATCCCAGCTACTTGGGACACTGAGGCAGGAGAGTGGCTTGAACGCAGGAGGAGGAGGTGGCAGTGAGCTGAGACAGCGCCGCTGCGGTCTGGGAGACAGAGCAAGGCTCCATCTCAAAAACCAAAAAACCAAACAGACACGCACAGGCAATCCCCAGGCTGCTGGCAGGAGTCGCGGCCGCGGTGCAGGTCGGGGTGGTGCTGCCCGATGCACATTTAGCCAGGAAGGGAATGTCCTGACCTACTGCGTAGAAAAAGCGCAGGAACCGCGTGTCCCGCCAGACGCAGGCTGTTGAGCTATTTACATGCACGAAACGAAAGGCCTGGAAGGAAATGTGGGCGGCGGGTTCGAATGTTCCTTTTGCATTTCGGGACTGCGGCCCCTACACAGACGCGCGGAGCTGGCCCTGCCTCGGGTGCCCAGGAGGTCACCGCCACTCTGCCTCCGCTTATTCCTCTGTAAAACGGGAGGAAACGCATCCCTCGCTGCCAACAAGAAACGGCAGCCCCAGCGCGCCCGCCGGGCGGGTCCTCACCCCTCCTGCGCAGCGGGGCCTTGGGTCTCCACGGCCTCCCTCCGGCGGCGACCCTGCGCCCTGGACGGCCCGAGGCGCGGCGACCGCTGCAGCATCCCGCGCGCCTCCTCCCGCAGCACGGCCAGCAGCAGCCCCCGCTGGTTCCAGGGCACCAAGGCCTTGGCGGCCAGCAGCGCGTCCTCGGGCCGCAGCCTGCAGGCGGTGACATAGTCCAGCGTGCCCAGGAACGCGCTGCCCGCCAGCACCCGCAGCAGCCCGCGGCCGCACAGCGCGCGCACGCAGCCACCCAGGTGCGGCGCGCCCTGCTCCACCACCGCCTGGAAGTCCTCCAGGGCGCTCCGCGAGTCGCCGGTGTGCAGCGCGCAGAAGCCGCGCAGGGCCAGGAGGGGCGCGCGGTCCCCTGCACGGTCCCCAGCAGGGTCCTCGGGGCGCGGGGGCCGCAACAGGCGCTCGCACAGCGCCCGGGCGCTCGCCGCGTCCCCCGCCAGCAGCAGGCACTCGGCGAGGCGGATTCCCAGCGCGGGTCGCGCCCCTGCAGGCGCCAGGCGAAGCAGGACGCGGAGCGCGCGGATCACCGGGGCCAGCAGCTCGCGGTCCGCGTCCTCGCGGAGCTCGGGATGGTTCCGCACGGCTTCCTGGAAGCGGGCGAAGCCCACGTCTGCGGCCTCCTGCGCTTGAGCTCGGACGCGCTCCTGGTCCCGGGCGGAGAACACGGCCTGGAGCTGCCCGCGCGCCGCGGAAGGGCTTTCGCGGAAGGCTTCCTGCAGGTCCCGGAGCACGTCCTGCGCCCGGCCGTCCACGAAGAAGGCCGAGGCCGCACGGGTGACCAGCAGGGCGGCCCGGAGCTCACCTGCGGAGAGAAGCAGAGGCTTGGGTCCCACCGGGGGGGCCGGTTCTCTGGGGGTGCCACCTGCAGGCCCCCGCCAGGTCCAGGCCTTGGACTCCGGGGTCCGTGAGTCCTCCTGCCCCTGGCGTCTCCCTCCAGTCTCCTGGTGGCCCTGGGCATGGCACTGCCAGGACACGAGTTGGCAGAAGGCCCGAGGCCCATTAGTGACGGAGCAGGGCGAGAACCGTGCTGGGCAAGCGGCGAGGGGGCCGATGCCCTGCCTGCCAGCGACGCTGCTCTCAGGGTGGGCTCGGAGTCACTCCTACCGCCCAGGGCAAACCAAATTTAGTCACAACGCCTTTCCCCCTGCCTGCCTTTTAAATAATGGGTTTTAGGGTGGAGTTTCCTTTTCTGGGAATCATCCGCTTCCCCGGCAGAGCTGAGGCCCTGACTCTGTGACCTGTGCAGTGACCGGTGACTCCTGGGCACCTTGCTTCTTGCCTTCTTTGGGCCAAGTGGGGACCCAGCGCTGGCACTTACTGAGGGCGGACCTAGCGTTTATGGAATCTCCTGCGTCTGTTCCCTGGTCTGCACCATACTGGGTTATAATGATCCACACGCAGGAAGGATTAAACGGATTCACCCACATCCAGTGCCTGGAGGGGGCCTGGTGCATCCTGTGGGTCACCGAGGTCAGGGGCAGCAGCATCTCCATCTCAACTCCCCCAGGACCCTCGTTGCACGCCCGCCCCCACCCCCTTGTTACAGTTCGTGTCTGAGCAAACGCGAATGGGGCTTTCTGATTGATAAAGGAAGTGGAGCCACCACATCCCAAAAAGGACCCCAGGCAGGGCTCACAGGCCATTGAGAGAGTCTGGGAACACTCGGTGCTGGGCGGGGCTTCAGGTCACGGCCCCACCCTTATTTTTACAGGTTTTGAAAGTGCTGCAGGGGAGGGAGGTTCTCAGGGTGCACCCCAGATCTCCCAACCTCTGCTCCAGTGCTTTTTGCATGGAGTCCTTCAGAATTTTCCAACAGCTTTTCCTTATAACCCCATGTGATAGGTACAACAGCAACAATCCATTGCATTCAAACAGGATCCTGGAGAGGGCAAAATACCACACAGGTGCGGAGGCAAAGCTGCTGCTGTCCCCGCCCTGCTGCTGTTGAGGTCAGCGTAGAGCCCAGCACAGAAGGTGTCTCGGGCCTGGAGGCCAGCCAGGCAAGCAGCCACAGGTCACCCTGCCTCGTCCTGGTGGCCAAAGTAAAAGACACTTTGAGCCTTTCATGTCAGTTACTGACCCGTGAACGCTGCTCTTTGCAGTAGTAGCTCATGGGTCCCAGAGAGCTGCAACCAGGGGAGAGCACCTGGGGCCTGGGAGTGACGGGGCGGGGCGGGGGGGAGCGATTTACTTTCCCACGTGAAAGGGTGGTCGCTCCTCTCTTCCTGGGATTCCAGTTACGCACCAGGCCTCTTGATATTGTCTGCAGGTCACCCAGCCTCAGTTCATTTTTCTTCTGTTCTTCATATGGAGTAATTTCTATTCTGTCTTCAAGTTAACCGACCCTTCTGCTGTCTCTAATATTTTCATTTCAACGACTGCACTTTTCAACTCTAGATTTTTGTTTTTTTGTTTTTTTGTTTTTGAGACAGGGTTTTGCTTTGTCATTCAGGCTGGAGTGCATTGGTGCAAACATGGCTCACTGTAACCTTGACCTCCTGGGCTCACTCTCCTGTGTAGCTGGGACTGCAGGCATGCACCGCCATACCCAGCTAACTTTGGAATTTTTTATAGAGATGGAGTCTTACTTTGTCACCCAGGGTGGTCTTGAACTCCTGGGCTTAAGTGATCCTCCCACCTCAGCCTCGCAAAGTGCTGAGACTCCTTTTTATGAAAAACCATGCCCAGCCTGTTCCTTTTTATACTTTCCATTTATCTATGAAGATTCCACATCAGTTCAGTCATTAGGACTGTATTTCCCTTTAGTCCTTGAATATATTTACATGGTCCCTTTTGTGTCCTGAGTCTGCTAATTCCAGCATGTGGATCATGCTGAAGTCGGTTTCTAGGGATTTCTCTTTCTCCCGACTGTAGCTCACAATTTATTTTCCTGTCTCTTCGCGTGAATAGTAGCTTCTTCCCGCACAGCAGGCATGATGGACACTTTGTAGAGACTCTGGATTCAGTTACATTCCTCTGAAGAGGGCTGAGTTTTGTTTCAGTGGCAGTGAGGTTGGCTGGGTTTAAACTCTAAATTCTGTTGCTTTTTGGTTTTTGCGGCTTCCAGTGGCTGCTCTCGCAGCCCACCTAGCCTTTCCCCTATATGTGCAGTTCCGTGGGCTGAAGATTTAAGTAGATTTAATACACAGATTTGGGGCCACACCCCCTCTGTGGCTCCCTCCGTTTCAGGATTTCTCGTCTAACTTTCCGTTCACTTTTCTCAGCCCCAAACTGTCCTATGATACCTCAAGCTATGAGAACTTCAGCATCTGCTGAACCATGACTCACAGATTGAGGAATCCTCTTAGGCAAAGAGCTTCGGGGGTGCACAGCTCACCTCGCACACCACCATTGTTCAAGGGTCAACTGCTGGCTTCTGCCTGTGTGTGGTTACAAACCCATGCCTTCAAATATTCACTTTGTATATTTTATCAAACTTTTCTAATTGTCATCTGTGGGACATGTAGGCAAGCTATTCCACAATGACTCGAAGCCAGATCTATTGTTAGATAGAAAATGTTTGACTAGCTGGTGGGGAATGTGAATGCTATCACATGATCGTTTTAATTTCCATTTTCCTGATGACTAGCGAGGTTCACTTATTAAAATTTTTCTCCAATCTGGTGGGTGGAAAGTGGTTTCTCATTGTTTTAGTTTTGCATTTTTCTCATTACGATGGTGCTGAATATTGTTCATGTTTTATTAGCCATCTGCGTTTCCTCTTTTGGGGAATGCTTTTGCCAAGTCTTGTATTGAATTTTTTTTTTTTCTTATTGATATGTAGGAGTTCTTCAAATACTCTGCATACTAATTTATTTGCTCATTGTATATTTTGCAAGCATTTTTCTCTTTTTGTGGGCTATCCTTTCGGTTTCCATAGTTATGGGCAAAATAGAGGTTTTGAAATTTAATTTAATCAGATGTGCCAGTTTTTTCTTTATTGATTCCCCGTTTTGTGTCTTAGGACGCCCACCTGTGTGTAGAAATCTTAATGACATTCTCAGATATTTTCTTTCAGAAACTGTAAAGTGCAGTAGTTTCCTCCTGGAATTCACTTTTTCTCAAGATGGGAGACAGGAAATCAGTGCCCTCCAGTGAATAACGCCCCTTTTCCTCCCCTATAGATTTGCTACACTCGTTCCATCAGCCGTTAAGTTTTAGATAGACGCGGGTCTGCTTCTGAGCTCTCTAATTCATTTTATTGGTCTTTCCATCTGCCCCTGAAGTCAATAAACTTCCATATTGATTAGTATAGCTTCGTATTAACTGGCAGAGCAAATCCTCCCATGGCCACCTCTTCTTTCTCCAACTTCTGCTCCTCCTCCTCCTCTTCTTCCCTATCTCACCTCCCCACCCTCCTACCTCTCCCTTCCCCCCCTCCTCCTCCCCCTCCTCCCCCTCCTCCCCCTCCTCCTCCTCCTCCCCCTCCTCCCCCTCCTCCTCCTCCTCCTCCTCCTCCTCCTCCTTTTTCTTCTGTGGACAGTGCATCTCTCTCCATTTACATAGATAGTTTTTCTTTTTTGAGACAGGGTCTTGCTGTTGCCCGGGCTGGAGTGCAATGATGTGATTATAGCTCACTGCAGCCTTCATCTCCCAAGCTCAAGAGATCCTCCCACCTCAGCCTCCTCAGTGGCTGGGATCACAGGTATGCACCATGTGCCTGGATAACATTTTTTTTTTTCTATTTTTAAAATTTTTTTTAGAGACCACATCCCACTATGTTGCCCAGATTGGTCTCAGACTTCTGAGCTCAAGGGATCCTCCTGTTTCAGCCTCCCAAAGTGCTGAGATTACAGGCATGAGCCACTGAGGCATGGCTATAGGTATTCTTTATTATCTTTTAATAAAGTTTTATACTTTTTCCATAAAGTAATGTGACTCTTTGAACTTAATCATTTTTCTGTTGCTGTGGTAAATGGTATGTTTTAAAGCCACAGAGCATCTATTTGTTGCTGGTATTTATAAACAATGTTTGCATATCTAGTTAAATTTTGCTGCCATGTTTAATACCTTTTTTGCTTTTTTGCAGTTTCTGTATACATAGCTCATCATACTGCCTGCAATAATGACAAGATTGTGGCTTCTTTTCTGGTCTTACATGTTCTGTCTTGTTTTCTTACCTTATTGCATTGGCTAGGATCTCTAGAACAATGATGAGTGACTGGGAGAGTTCACAGCCGCCTCGTGATTGATTTTAAATGGAAGGCTTCTGAACTGTCACCATCAAGTATGACATTTGTGGTAGGTTTTGGACGGGTATTATCTTTTTCAATTAATTGAGTTTAGTTCTGTTTCTTGACTGCTAAAATTCTGGGAATGTTAAATATTATAAAACACTTTTTCTGAATCTACTGCAATGATAATATGTTCTTCCTTGGTCCACTAATTGATGTAGTGAATTATAAACTTATGGAAACATAAAATTTTAAGTCCCATGTTATAATATGTGGCCAGATTTTGGCTAAAACATGCATCAAAAACAGATATTTTGGCCTAGTCAGCAGTTATTTTAGCTAACTATTGCTGCGTAACCATCCATTGTAAAACGAAGTGGCTTAAGACAACAGTTAAGACCGGGCAACATCGCGACACCCAGTCTCTACAAAATAAATGAATAAATAAATTAGCCAATTGTGGTGGCATGTACCTATAGTCCCAGCTACTTGGGAGGCTGAGGCAGGAGGATCGCTTGAGCCTGGGAGATTGAGGCTGCAGTGAGCCATGATCGCACCACCACACTCCAGGCTGGGAGACAGAGTGAGACCCTGTCTCAAGAAGGAGATTCCAACCATTTATATTTGGCCACAACTATCCTTCAGTTTGGGCTGGGCTAAGCTGGACAGTTCTGTTGGTCTCACCTGGGGTCCCTCGTGGCTGCAGCCATGCAGTGACTTTACTGGATGAGAGAATCTAAGGTGGCTTCACGCATGTGTCTGGGGCCTTGGGGATGGCTGTCAGCTGAGCCTCTGTCTGTTTCCTCACTGGTCATGATTCCAGCCTCCTTACATGGCCCTGGGATCATTCCAAGGTGAAGGCAGAAGCATTGGGTCCTCTGAGGCTTGAGCTCCAGAAGCCATCACTTCTACCACATGCTACTGGTCCTAGCAAGGCACAAGGCGGTGCGGATTCTGTATGGAGAACAGACCCTGGCTCTTGCTGGGAGGAACACAGGAATCGTGGCTGGGCTTTCCCACCTTTCCCAGCAGCTCTTAGTGAAGAACTTGAACAAGTTGGAAGTGGCTGCCAGTCCCTTAGGAGACAAGCGTGCAGGGAGCCATGGGACCTGGATGCATACCTAGCAGCTGCCCTGAGTGCAAGTGGCATTTATCCTGTATCTTGTCCTCACACATCCTGTGTCCCTGCATGTCTACTTACTAAAAAGGGAAGTTTCCCAAATTGCAGGAGGGTTTTGCTGCGGTTTGAATGTTTGTGCCCTCCAAAACTCAGGCTGCAGTCTAACTGCCATTGTAATGGTATTGACAGGTGGGAGCTTTGAAGGTGATTAGGCCAGGAGGGCTCTGCCCTTGCGGGTGGGATCAAGGCAGGTTCGGCCCCTTTCGCCTCTTTCCTCTTCTGCCTTCTGTCAAGTGAGGATGCAGGCATTCAAGGTGCCATCTCGGAATCTGAATCCGCAAGCTTGCTGGGGCTTGGTCTTGGACTGCCGGCCCCCAGAACCGGAGCTCATCCATTTCTCCTCATGGAGCACCCAGCCCATAGCGTCTGTCACATCCGTCCAAATGGAACCACTGATCTGTGCCTTGTTCCCAAGGACTTTGGAAAGAAACCTCCAGATGGAAGGTTGTTTGTTGCAGGAAACTACATTTGTAAAAAGTCTGTTATAGGAAAATTCATTTGTTCACTTCTTGTCGTAAGCCATGCTTGCGCTGGTGGTGGCGATATGGGGACTCCCTTGCCCTGGGTTTAGTGGATGCACAATACTTAGGGCAGGTGTCCCCGTACACACCAGAGCCACGGCAGACACAGACGAGCTTCCAGTGGCCTCCCTGGAGGGTGCTGGTGGGAGGCTGGGTTGTGGTCCTGGGTGCTCCTCCAGAAGGAGGAGCCAGTGAAGGGACCGGGCAGGAGCAGTGTCTCAATCTGGGGAGTCTACCTCCCACACCCCTTTTCCCATCCACGCTTCCCTCCGCAGTTCAGTGGCTCAGGATGAACTCTTAGAAAACATTCCTGACGCCCCTTCTCTGTGCCTCCCTCCACCATCAAATCTACCCACAGTCTGGCCACTTCTAACTCTCAGACCCATGCTTTCTCTGCAGCTCTTTCTCCCTCATCTGAATTCCGTCGTCTCTTTCCTGAACCACTGTCCCAGCCTCCCGGCCTCCCAGCCTCAGCCACCCAGCCTCCAAACCTCTTAGCCCCTCAGTCCCCCAGCCTCCCAGCCTCCCAGCCCCCCAGCCTCCCAGACCCCCAGCCTCCCAGCCTCCCAGCCTCCCAGCCTCCCAGCCTCTCAGCCTTCCAGCAGGTCCTGCCCTTACTCTGTCTTCTCTGGCACATTCTACATGCGGCAGCCAGAGGAAAGTTTAAAAATGCAGCTCCAAGGCCAGTCATCCCAGCACTTTGCAGGGCTAAGGTGGGGGGATCACCTGTGGTCAGGAGTTTGAGATCAGCCTGGCCAACATGGTGAAACCCCATCTTTACTGAAAATACAAAACTTAGCTGGACATGGTGGCGGGTCCCTGTAATCCCAGCTACTTGGGAGGCTGAGGCAGGAGAATCTCCTGAGCCTGGGAGGTGGAGGTTTCAGTGAGCTGAGATCGCGCCACTGTACTTCAGCCTGGGCAGCAAGAGCGAAATTTTGTCTCAAAATAAATAAATAAGTAAATAAATTTAAAACAATGCAGCTCAGAGCACCTGGCCCCACAGCTTAGCCTCACTGCGCTGAGGGTGACATCCAAGGGCCTTGGGAGGCCAGGAGGATGGAGCCCCATGGCTGCCGTCTCCAGCAGCCCATGCCCTCCCCTTCCCTCCGACAGCCACCCTGGCCTCCGCAGTGGCAGGGACAGCCCAAGCTCTCGCTCCCTTCAGGAATGGGCACATTTGCTTCTGCTGCCCGGAACCCTCAGTCTCAGCCTGAGTGACCCCTCCTCCGAGCAGCTTTCCCTGATCGCTGGCTGGAGAACTACCTTGCGTGCCCCATTTCTTAAAGGGCACATTTTGTTTGCGTCTTTGGGAGCCCCAAAGGGGCAGGGCCTGACTTTCTTGTCACCCAGGTGCCCCAGCCCCTGCCTAGCCTCACCCCATCACGGCAGGACTTAACCACGTGGGGAGGGGAGTGGGGCAGCTCTCACCCTGGCTGCGCAGGGCCACGCCATTCTCCTACCTTGGGGTCCGCTGCCGGTGGGGTGGGCCTCCAGGGTCCGGCTGCAGGCCGCCAGGCAGTCCTCATACCTGCCGCTGTGGAGCAGAGCCTCAGGGGACAGGGTGTCACTCCAGGCGCCCCTGGGGTCCAGAGCTGCCAGGAGTCGCTGGCCGCCGGTCTCCTGCTGGCTGGCACTGTGCCCAGCCCCCAGGTGCCCCGACAGGTAGTCCTGGAGGGCGCTGAGCAGCGCGGGGAGGTAGGGCTGCTGGTGGGTGCGAATGAAAGCCACGGTCCTGTTGGCGCTGGAGGCGAAGGCCTGGAGGTAGGCGGCCACGCCGTCCCCAGCCCGCGCCCCGGACAGGACCCAGGCCAGGGCGCGCGTCAGCCGCAGCTCCAGGACCTGCTGGGAGTGAGAGTCCAGCAGGGCATTGCAGCGGTGTACCACTTCCTCGTGGCGTCCGCGGGCCAGCAGAGCGGCCAGCAGGTGCAGGACGGCGGCCGGGTGGTCCGGGCAGAGGGCGCCCAGGAAGGCGGAGGCCAGCGACCCCGTCAGGGAGACCACTGCCATGCCGTCCCAGTGGATGGCGGGGATCTGGCTGTCCCCGCGGCACCAGGCCTCCAGGGTGGCCAGCACCGCCGCCCCCTGAGCCCGGGCCAGGGCAGTGCGCACGCTCCGCACGGCCGAGGGCGCGTGGCAGCTGAAGGCAGCCAGGTAGAAAGCGGTGGCCAGGGGCGGCTCCCCCAGCGCCAGGTGCTGCTCCCCCTCCCGGCAGAGGCAGGCCACCAGCTCCTGGGCCGACATCACGCCTGGGTCCCCGACGGGCCCATGTTCAGTCCTCACCGTACCTGGGGATGAGGGAGCACAGTGAGTACGCAGAGGGTGGCCAGTTCACCTCCCTGTGGCTGCCCGTGCCCAGCCTCAGGCCACCTCCGCCCCTTCCCACTGAGCCCCCAGGGTCAGTGCAGACCCCACGGGGTGAAAACTGGGGGTCCTGGGCTGGGGCTGCCTCCCACTGCTCACATTTGGGGCCTCAGCTGCCTCCTCTGCTGAGGAATGGGACAGTGGCCCTGCCCAGCTCATGCCCTCTCAGAATTTCTGACCCCTGAGTGCCCATGGTGGGAGGGTTACGGTGGCCTGGGGGGTCAGGGCCAGTCCCGCCCTCGGCCCCTCCCAACCTGAGCTCCTCAGGAAGGTGCACCCCAGTCAGCTGGGCCCAGGGCCACACCCTGCTCACTCTCTCACACGTGGGTCATTTGAGGGGGATGCCCCGTGCGCCTGCCAGGCTCTCGGGTCGGGGGAGCCACCCTGGCCCATGGGGGGTTCAGTTCTGAGGTTGAGGTTCCAGAGACAGCCCCTGGTACTCCCCTCTTCCCCCTCCCGAGGCCTCCTGACCTGAAGAACTCTGGCCCTTTCTCCGCCCGTGAAACACGCAGCCCCAGCATGCCCGCTGGCCCCACAGACACACTCACACTGGCCTGCAGCTCGGAGGCTGAGCCGGCTGTGCCCTGCGGACCCAGGTTCCCTTGCGGATGCTGGGGGACGGAGGGATGTGGCCGGCTGGGTGACCCAGGCCTGGGGGGGGGCTCCCGAGACTGCTGCGTGCGGGTTGGGGAAGGCACAGCCACGGTTTCCCGGGAGAGCATCAACACCTGCAGGTCTCCCGGCTGTCCTGCAGCGCCCCACTGTGGCCGGAAGCCACCAGGCCCCAGTCCCGCGCCGTCCTGCCCGCCCCGCCCTTTGGGGAGGGTGTGGAGCCCCTGCCGTGTGGACAGAGCAGTCAGGGTCAAGTCTCAGGGTACAGGGCGGGGGGGCAGCAGGGCCGGGGCTGCCTGGCCTAGTTCTTCAGCTCCATGGCCTTGACCAGGGCCCAGGGCCGGTGTGGGTAGCGCAGTGGGGAGGTTTATTAAGAGATTTCCCATGACTCCATGTCGATCACTTTCATTTTAATTGCCCTAATTAGGCGGGAGCTGTAATGGAGTGGGGCTGTCACCAGGGCTGTGGAAGGCCTGGGGCACAGAGGTGGCAGGTCTGCGCGACAGTTGTGGTCACAGCAGCGCCGATAGGCCCCCTGCGTCTTTGCCCTGCACACACTGCCCTGCCCTGGGCCCACGGGCACCGGCTGGATGAGCCTGGCAGTCTCGGAGGGTCTCGAGCGGTGATCGCAGCCCCTGCCTGAGGGCAGCACACCTGGACGCAGGTAACCCCAGGGCCTCCTCCAGACCACCCCTCACTTCACATTCTCGATTCTGATTCGGCCGCAGACAAAAGCTGGCGGTGGAGCTGGGCAGGGAGGCCGAGGCCAGTGCCTGGAAGTTTCGGGGTCTTGGGTCATTTGCCCTCCACGTGCTGTCCCACTCAAGACCACTGGGGACTGGCAGTGTGGGGAGCTGGCTCATCTGATCTGCTCAATCTGAAAGCATTCGGCCCTGACCGGACACGCTTATGCTGACACCCTGGGTGCCAGGACTGAGCAGCTCCACACAGGATCAGCCCCCACCCGCAGGAATCGGCCCCCACCCGCAGGAATCGGCCCCCACCCATAGGAATCGGCCCCCACCCGCAGGAATCAGCCCCCACCCGCAGGAATCGGCCCCCACCCGCAACAACCACTTGTCCTTAGACCCCTGAAAAGCACTCAGGAGCTGCTCCCAACACCCTGGGGGTCCTTCTCCCGCTCTGAGCCTGCTTCGCCACCCCAGTTTATGTGGTCAGACCTGGCTGGTGGGAGGAGGGGCAGGACACTGCATCAGCCCCTAGCAAGGCCCCCTCACCCCCCGCACTCAGACCGCAGAAATGAAAGGACCTGGTTGCCACGATGGGCTGAGCAGGAGCCCACGGTCCCCACTAGAGACGCCCTCCAGAGGGCCCGCCGCTGGCAGGACCCATCCCAGTCACACGGAAGGCCTGGGCTAAAGTCGCCACTCTGGGAGGAGCTCTGGGCCATCTCCAGAATGTTCTGTCTGAGCAGGAGCACAGCAGAGAAGCGGGCAGTGAGAGCAGTTGACTTGGCGGAGCTGGCTGACCTCATAGCTGTGGCTCACAGGGCCGCGTGGGCTGCTGGCACAGGCACTCGCTCTGCCCTTTCTGCAGGTGCCACAGAGCAGCGAGGCGCCCACCCTGGGGCTGGGCGCTACCGCCTATCTGGAGCTCCTCTTCTGCTCCCCCAGAGCGGGCACGGGTGTGCCCATCGGGCAAGGGAATCTTCAGGAACCCTTCCCAGGGCCGCCTCAGAGGCTCCCTGAGGGGCATGGGGAGGAGGAATCCAGGGTGCGTGGTCTTTACGCAAACAGGTGCGCTTCATTCACCCTAGTCAGTGGAACCCCTGTCCTCCAGACACCCGAGTGCCCTCGAAGGTCAGGCCGGCAACTGGGAGGCAGGCCCAGCTGTGAGCTGCCGCCGCCAAGCCCCTTCCTGCAGGACCCTGGAGACCCTGCCAGTGCCGGCAGCCTGAGGCTGATCTTCCCCAGCTGGAAGGGAGGGCCACACGCTCCTGCCGCGGGGGGCTGCCAGCGTGGGCGGCAAGGATCCGGGGCCTTGGCAACCTCTGGGTGGTGGGGCACATGTCCTTGTCCCCCAACCATCAGAGCACAAAGCAGGGGTCCCCACAGCTCAGGCCCAGGGCCCAGCCAGGTCTGCATGCCCTTCTGCAAGGCACGGCCTCCTCGAAGCTTCCCCAGGGCTGCAGCCTGCCCACCCACCTGCACCTCTTCCCCGGTAGGCGCTCACCTGGGGAAGGAGATGAATTTGGCTAAGCCAGCCCGGTTAGAGAGGGGAAGCCTTAGCAATAGCTCAAGGCTGCACCCCAAATCCCAGAAGGGTGGCCCTGGCCCTGGGCTCTCTCAGGGTGCTCCCCTGCTTTACTGACCTGGGAGCAGGTGCGACTCTGGTCATTTCCCTGCTAGGTGCCCGCCCCGCCCAAGGGGCACCTCCATCCCACGCGCCCCAGATTGCCCTCCCAGGGTGTGTGAGCCCCTCAGAGCCCCGGCTATCGGGGCTTAGGACGCTCCCCCATGACTTCGAGCACTTTAGCTCAGGGGAGCCCCTCTGGCCCCGGCGTTTACCTGGGGTATCATCCAGGAGACCTGGGCAGCTTCAGGGGACCAGGGTGGGGCCGGGGGACATGACTGTCACCAGATGAAATTTTCGCCTCTTGACCCTGGGCCACACAGGCAGGACCTGCAGGTGGACGGCCCGGCGGAGAAGTGCACAGCCCTCCCCGGTGGAGCCTGGGGTCGGGGAGTCCTCTATGCTCCACGCCCTCCCTCTCCAGCTAAGCTTCGTGCAGGCCTGGCAGCCGGCAGGTGGGGCAGGGCCCATCTCCACCCTCAGCCGGCTCCTCTCATTCCCTGGGGCTCCTGTTCCATCCCTGATCAATAATGCAGTGGAGGGAGGGGCCCCCGTCCTTCCTGCCGCCACCCGCCAGCTGCTCCCACGCTGCCATCTCAGCTCAGGGGTGGCTTCAAGGGCCCCTTTGCATTCTGGAGCTGCTGTGGGTGAGGCCGAGGACCAGGTGCCTGTTTTACGGAGGAGCAAGTCTGCCATATTCACATCCTGGCACCGTGGAGGCTCGGGGGTTCTTGTGGACCCACAGTTCAGCCGTGGACTGGAGCGCCTTTGGGGGATGCTGGAGGAAGAGGCTGTCTCGGGGCCGGCACTCTGGGTAGGGAGGAGCTTTGCCGAACCGTGTGGCTGGTTTCTGAGGCTGAACGGGCCACTCAGCCCGGCAGCTTCCTGCCTGGCCTGCAGGCACTCTGACCACGCAGCCCCAGGGAAGGGCCAGGTCAAGGAAGGGGCCACAACCCCACAGCCCCTCCCGGACCTCGTCTGTCCTCACACCCACACCCGCCCATCCGCAGGCCTCCAGCTTCCCCGCCAAGGCGTACCCTGGGCGTGACGCCTTCTCATCTCCCACCCCTGCGAGGCTCCCACTCCAGGCTGCCCACCGTGGTCCCGTCTGCTCCCACGCTCGGGATCCGCGCCCTCGTCTCCCAGTGCCTGGCCACTCAGCCCAGCCACGCCGACGCCTTCCTGGGCTGGACCCCATCCTGTTCCCCACAGCCCGTTCCTGCCCCAGGGCCTCTGCGCTGCTGGCTGCTGTCCCCCCAGCCTGGAGGTTTGGGCTCAGTCCTGCCTTCAGCAGACCTTGTCCGACTTCCCCACCTCACGTGGCCGCGCTGCTGCTCCCTGGCCCCGACCCCTCTGCCACCCACGCTCCTGCTTGCATCGGTGGCGTTTCCTCCTTGGTGTGTGGGTGAGGAGGGCAGGGGGTGCCGTCCCCCCCAACAGGTGCCTGGCAGGTGGGAGAGAAGTAAGGGAAGGAGTGAAGGAAGGAACGAGGGAGGGAGGCTGAACGGAGGCGTCTCCTCTGATCTCTGCGTCACACTGGGCAGGGGAGGGCCCGGCTTCCCTGGGACGAGGTCAGCCAGAGTCACAGGCCTCCCGGACTGAACTGGGCAGGGCAGGGCTCTGCTCCCATCCCGCGGAGAAGCCCGGGACGCTCCCTTCTCCTTTGTCTTTTCCTTTCCCTGAAACTTCCCAACCAACAGGCCCCGGGGAGAGACTGCGGAGCGTGGAGCGGAGCTGGGGGCCGAGCTGTGTACACAGCCGGTGCTGGTGTGAACTAACGAAGTTTATTAACCGGGCAACCCGGAATCATTAATCATGCAGAAAAATAACACAGCGAAATGACTTTTCAAAATGCCATTGGTATAATTATCGTCTCGCCCGTTACACTAAATGCCGCCATTTATATCTGTGATACTTAAGTATGCAAACAGTAATTAACGTGGTAATGAACCGGGGGCCCCAGAGCCTCCCCTCCCTGAGCTAATTTGCATGTTAATTATCATTAGCGACCAGGGAAACAAGTTATAAACAGCCTAATTAGCAGCCGGATCATTTTTACAAGAGATCACATGCACTTTGACACGTGAACCAGTGTGAGATTAATGAATTCAGGCGAGGCTGCCCCTCCTGCGAGGTGGGGGTGGGGTAGGGTGGCCTTGGCGGTCTCTGGGATGCCCATCAGCAGGGTGCTGTTAGGAGGTGACGGCCGGCTGGTGACCTCAGGCTGGCCCCTGAATGGCGGGGCTCTGGCTTCCCTCTCCTCCTCGGGACTTGGGTTGGTGTGACCAGGAAAGTGGGGGCCCTGGTAAAGAAAAATTATTCTGACCCTTGGCAGGGAAGACTTTATTCAAGACTATTGCATAGGGGAGAGAGACGGTTCCATCCCGGATGCCAGGACAAGTGGGGTCCACAGCCCAGGGGCCAGGTAGGGGCTCGGTGGGTGGATGGAAAATCACAAAGGGGAGGCGTCGGGGCGGGAGATTGCTGCTAACCCGACTTCATAGCCTCTCACTCAAGGCAGAGTGATCCCATATCCAGGGCGGGGATTGGCTCGAAGCTGCCTTAGTGGGGTTCTTGTGACAGCTGGACCCGCAGGCTGAAGCGGGGCGTGACGAGGCCGATTGAGAAGGGCACTCAGCAGCCCGCTGAGTTTCCCAAATCCCAGGTCGGCTGCTCCTGTGCCTCTGCCCTCTCCTGGGCCCTGAGCCTGTCGGTCAACTGGGGATTTGCGTCTCCCAAGAGACGCTGTTCATCCAACCGGACGTGTGCCCCACCCTCCCCCACCTTCAGAGCAGCCCTGTGGGGGTGAGAACCGTCACCATTTCAGCAAGCAGGGAGCCCAGGCACGGAGAGATGGGAACCTACCCCGGGCCTGCAGCCCTAGCAGCTGCTGAGCCCCGGACCCTGCTGCCGCGGCCTCCCTGCCGCCCTGGACACGCCAGGCAGTTCCTGCCCCAGGGCCTTTGCATCACCAAAAGCCCTGCGCGGGCTGGCGTCCACCTGGCTGCACCACTCAACCTCCATCCCATCCTTTCCCACAGAATTTTCCTCAGGCTCTTGCCTGGCGTCGGCCTTGTCCTGCGTGTCCCCCTGGTGAGAGTGCCGGCTGCCGGGGCAGGATGCGGCCCGTTGGCCACCCCCTCCCCGGGGCCTCCATCAGCCCAACGCCCAGCACCTCCCCAGCACTGTGGAGTTGGGGCGAGGCTGGCTGTGAATCGCCCCAGAGTGGGGGCTGAAGATGTTTTTTGAAAAGGGCTCGGATCGCAAAGTTCACGTTCCACTCAGCCGTGGCAGCACAAAAGTAGCCACGAGAAGACAGCATGCAGACACCACACAGCATCCAACGTTGGCAACCTAAAACCAGATAGCTGGCCGGCCACCTGCCACCTGAGACGCCCGCCACGCTCTGTCTTAGACCCTCTGAGCCTCACCTGCCCTTCTCTCCGTTTGATGTGGGCTCTGGGTGATTTCGAACAGCAGCATCCGACACAGTAGGGCTATCTCCTGCCTCCTGCCCAGGTCCCTGAGGATGAAGCTGCAGGGCGGTACCCAGAGCCTGCAGGGCGGTCAGCGCCCAGGAGCCCGGGGCAGCAGGCAGTGTGAGTGCCTCTCCTTTTCTGTTGCACAAAAGAAGGTCCTGGGCACAGATCGCTGTATGGGGTTCCCTGGGCCACGTGCGGGGGACACCTGGTGACTCATCTTCCTATGGCTTCCCTCTCTCCGTCGGTCACACTGCTCCTGGGATTGTTCTTCCTGTTAGGATAATGGCCCCAAGGCCCTTGCCCGTTAGGCTGTGCTTGTTTCCGGGGGAGCCCTGATCAAGGTGGTCTCGGAAAGCAGCCCCTTAGGGTGGGGCTTTGGAGCTGGGTCACTTGCTCCAAGAGATCCTGTGCACTTAGACACGTGATCCAGTGTGAGGTTGATGAAATCAGAGGAGGCGGCCCCTCCTGCACCCGGGCCCTGGTGCTGGTGAAAAGTCGGGGAGGCGGGGACCCCGACAGGCAGCCCCACAGTGTCCTGGCTCCGCTGGGCTGACTGGGCTGTGGTGAGGGTGGAGGTGAGACCTGGGACAAGCAGGGACAGTGACCATTGTACCACGTGACGGCAGAAGTGCCCAGGAAAATGGTGGGAGGGCTGCCTTCTGCTTTCCCCAGCAGAAGCCTTGAGAGAAAGCCACTGTTTTGGGGTTCTTGTCTGACGAGGCACGAGGGGCTCACTGGGGGCTCTGTGGGGCTTGATGAGATTCTTAGAAACCTCCCCTAAAGCTGCAGGGCAGACCTGGCCGAAAATCAGACCTCGGCTCTTGCAGGCAGGACGATAGCTTAGGCTCTAGCAGGAGGGATGGTGGCCCAGGCTCTAGTGGGAGGGATGGTGGCCCAGGCTCTAGCAAGAGGGATGGTGGCCCAGACTCTAGCGGGAGGGATGGTGGCCCAGACTCTAGTGGGAGGGATGGTGGCCCAGACTCTAGTGGGAGGGATGGTGGCCCAGGCTCTAGTGGGAGGGATGGTGGCCCAGACTCTAGTGGGAGGGATGGTGGCCCAGACTCTAGTGGGAGGGATGGTGGCCCAGACTCTAGTGGGAGGGATGGTGGCCCAGACTCTAGTGGGAGGGATGGTGGCCCAGACTCTAGTGGGAGGGATGGTGGCCCAGACTCTAGTGGGAGGGATGGTGGCCCAGACTCTAGTGGGAGGGATGGTGGCCCAGGCTCTAGCAGGAGGGATGACAGGCCCGGCTCTAGCAGGTGGGAGGATCCAGGGTTGGTGTTGGTTTGCTGACCACTTCCTCGGTGTTGGGCTCTGGACTCCACACTCCATGGGTTCTTCCCATTCCTCCCAGCAACCCTTCAGGGCTCAAGCCAGACGTGAGCGTCTGTCTCACGCTCTGGGAGGAGGCAGAACAAGCCTCTCCCTGTGAAGAAATCGTGGGGACTTAGGGATACTGCCCAGATGTCTGGACCCTCAGTTTCTCTTTCCTGTCAACCATGGGATTTCCTGGGGCCCAGGTCAGGATATCAGGCCGCCACCTCTGAGCAGCCACCTCCAGGCAGCCCTCCCCGACTGCCCAGGCTCTGCCTCTGAATCTGCAGCACCACACTCTCCTCTCCACTGAATGTTTCACCCTCTTACTGCGCGGTTAAGCGACCCCTGTCCAGTGGGGATGTGGCTTTGAATGGCCCAGTGGGTCATGGATTCCTTGGGGACAAATCTGTGTTCTTCCTGCCTTCCCTAGCATGCAGCCCAGTGGGCCTTGCAGGGCACAATGACATGGTTTGTTGGTGTCAGGCAGGCAGGGTGCGGTGGACCCCAGGGGTCACAGGCCAGCGGGGGATCAGCCAAGGGGGGACAGCTCTGGCTCAGTGTCCCTGGCCCTCCCCGGGGATCAAGGTCCTGTCACAGGAGTCTCCAGGCCAGCTCCAGCACCGAGCACAGGGTCGGCTCTGGCTCTAAGGCCCATACCTGAGCCAGGGAAGAGAGAGGAGGAGACCCCTGAGGCAGCATGGGGGGTCTCCAGGGGCTGAAGCCGTGGTGGGGTGTGGGGCGTGGAGGGCCATCCACAGAGGGCCTGCATGGTGCCGTGTTCAGGCTCTGGCTGAGACAGATGCTGAGAGGGGACACGCCTGGCTGTGCGGATGCTGAAGGCGGCCGCAGCGCCCAGGGGACAGGGAGGAGGGGGTCTAGGTCTCCTGATATTGCCCGGTGGGCCTGGGGCTTGACTAGGGCTCGGCGGGCAGTGGGGAAGCGGTTACCCTGGTCAGGGCTGGCCGTCGGCTGCCCGTGCATGGCCTCCTGGGCTGAGGAGTGTGCAGGCGCCTGCTTGGGCAGTTCTGATTGTTGATGAGCACGTTATCATCCCAATTATTAGATGTGGGCGGCCTCGGGGAGTTCTTGGTGGTAGAAGAGAAAAGCCCCTTCTGGGCTGTCCGCAGAGAACCCGAGGGTGCAGAGTTCTAGGACGTGAACTGAGAAAAATAATTCTGGTTTCAGTTTGAAAAAAAAAAAGGCTTTTTTCAATTATTTAAAAATATTTTGAAGATATTTACAAATAATGGCTGGGCAAGGTGGTTCACGCTTGTAATCTCAGCACTTTAGGAGGTCGAGGCAGGATAGCTTGAGGTCAGAAGGTGGAGACCAGCCTGGGCAACATAGGGAGACCCCATCTCTACAAAGAAAAGAAAACCCACCTGTGGCCCCGGCCCTGGTGCCCGCGCGAGCTCAGCGTATGTGGACAGCCTCAGGCAGCTGCCGCCGCTGTGACGGACATCTCTGCGTCTCCGCGGTTCCCAGTGGCGTGGCTGGCTCAGCTCAGCCGATTTGGCCCCGCTGGCCTTTGCATTCCAGACCTCAGGCTGCAGGAGCGAGCGTGGAGCGAGCGTCCGGGCCTCGATACGCTTGCGTGGAGGTGCAGGAGGCAGCGCCACGGCCCCTGCATGTCCACGCCGAATCCCTGGAAGCTGCGGATGTGTGACCTCCTGTGGCTGCGGGGCTTCGCAGGTGTGATTAGAGCTCTTAGGCTGGAGAGGACCCTGGCACCTGGATTTTCACAAGGGGCGGCAGGAGAGTCGGAGCCAAAGAGCGGAGCGACGTGACGGCGGAGGCTGAGGTCAGAGGACAGCGAGGCTGCACGGCAGACCACGACGGCGGAGGAAGGGGCCAGGGGTCAGGGGCGCCACAGCCTCCAGAAGCTGTGCAGGCGAGAAGCTGAGTCTTCTGCGGAGCCTCTAAGGACGGCAGCCCTGCTCGCACCTTGATTTAGCCCAGTGGGACCCGTTGGAGGCTTCTGACCTCCAGAACGTTAGTAAATTTCTGTTGTTTTTATTGCAGCCTCAATAGAAACTAACAGAGCGGGGAAGGGGCAAGAGGGGTCCAGCCGACCCTGGCAAGGGCATTTTCCGTGGATCTGACGGGCTGCACCTCACCTGTGTCCACGTTCTATTGGTCAAGATGTGTGACATGGCCAGGCACAAAGCCCGAGGCACCAGGAACACGGCTCCCTCCGGGGAGGCAGGTGGTGATAGGGGAGCTGGTGGCGGTCAGGCTCACAGTCCCAGTACTGGGTCACAAATGTCTGCTTCACTGATGGATACAAAGCCCCCAGACCCCGAAAGTCCCCGCCAGTCACGGCGCCGTGCACAGCACCCAGCAGCTGGTAATGACCGTTGTGTCTTGTCTGGCTCCTGTTGACCTGGAGACCTGTGCACTAAGAAGATGTGTGACCGGCCCTGCTGGGCCCCGTGTGGCACTGATCTGGGGACAGGCTTGTCTCAGTAAACGTGCCCCCCTGGAAGGGGGTTCAGGGGACCCACAGCAGTCAGCAGTCCCTGGGGATTCTGGATCGCCTCTGGGACCGGTGGTGATGTTACCCGTGCTGGGGTAGGAATGCCGATTCTTTGCCCTGGGAGGGCTCCAGCGCCCGGGCCAGCCTTCCTTTCCTGCATCCTCCTGGGCTGCATCTGCAGAGCCTCAGGGACACCTCTGAGGGGCTCAGCCGGCTCCCTGCCCGTGGGAAGCTGGGGCCGAGGGCTTGAGCGGTCATCGTCTGTGTTAAGCCAGGCTAGGTGCCCTCTGGTCAGTATGACTGTCTGGAAATCTTTTTAGAATTAAGATATTTGGTTCCATCCAGCTCCGTGTTCCAAAGCCGCACTCACAGTTCCAGACCTGCTGCTTTCTTTGACTTCATCGCAGGTGTCTGGGAAGAGCTGCCCTAACCCCACCAGGGGCCGTACGGAGGGCTCAGAGCCCTGTCCCTGCTCTGGCCTCCATCCAGGCTGTGTCTTGCGTGGGGAATCTCGCTGCTGTCTCCGACAATGAGGTGCCTCTTTCGTCTCTGCAGTCCCCAGCATCTCTGGGTACCGTTCCCCTTTCATCCCCCCTTGTGAGCAGACCAGTGATTCTCAAAGACCCCCTTCCTGCAGAGCTTCCTACTGAAGGCAGCCGAAGAAGGCCGGTGCACCCTACCTGGAGCCCGTCAGAAGCTGCACAGCCACGGGTCACCAGGCGCAGACTCTGCCTTCCGGGTTCCCCCGGGCAGCTGCTGCCTGAACTTCGTGACCACTTTGTGGAGCTTCCAGCCTCGTGCGGGTTTTCTCGCCACTGAAGCCAGTGGCACGAGGCTGTGGCTGGTGCTGTGGCTGCACCCCCACTTCTAGTTGTGATTTTTCCTCTATTGGTCAGCTTTTGCTGCTGTAACAAATGAGCCCAGTGTCTTGGTGTCTTACGACAGTTCACTCCTTGGTCACCTTCTGTGGGAACTGCCAGCTGTCTCTGAGAGTGAGGGCAGGGGCAAGAAGGGCACAGCCAAGCCACAGCAGAGACATCCACTCCCGCTGGCAGGCAGCACAGTCACTCCCATGCCATCTGCTGAAGCAAGGGAGGTGGCTGAGTGGGGTCAGTGGAGGAAAGCTCTGCCCCCGGGGAGGCCTGGCAGGGTAGGGCAGGGAACAGACCCTCCGCCAGGGCCTGGGAAGTCAGCTCTGTAGTGTGACATGTCTTCGGAAACACAGGGTCAAATACAATGAAATGTGTTTCCCCACAGCAGGACTTCCCAGAGCCTTTACTAGGCTAATGTGTTGTGATGTTCCTGAATGGGACTCTAGCACAGAGTCCCGCCCAAATGCCTTTACCCAGGAGGCACTCCCCTGCCCCAGAGAACCCACGCCCATGCCACAGAGCCAGGTGGGGGGGTGCTGTTCCACACCCAGGTGGGGTGCCATGAAGTTCTGGAATTGGGTGCCTAGTGACTGACGTGATTACCCCTACATATTTTGGAGAGCTGTGTGTAGCATGATTCCAAGCAGAGAGAGACAGGCAGAATTCACTCGGAAGCGACTTGGTCACCCGAGGGAGTTGTCCTATCCTACAAGGGCAGAGGAAAAGCGTCCGAGTTCCAAGTAGTTCAGTCGGAGTGACAGAGGGGCTGAAGGCTGTGGAGGTGGCAGTCAAGTGTCTGCAAAACCAGCTGAGAAGACGTTTTTATGTTTTAAGAGACATCTGCCAGCGTTTGCCGCAGCAACAGACAAGCGTTGTGATATTGTCTGGCTCTGTCCCCACCCAAATCTCATCTTGAATTGTAATCTGAATTGTAATCCCCACGTGTTGGGGGAGGAGCCTCGTGGGAGGTGATTAGATCATGGGGGCAGCTCCCCCCACGCTGTTCTCGGGGTGGTGGCTGAGTTCTCACGGGATCTGATGGTTTTCTACGTGGCTTTTTCCCCCACTGCGCGCTGCACTTCCCCTCCCTGCCGCCATGTGCAGAAGGACGCCTTTGCTTCCCCTTCGGCCATGACTGCAAATCTCCCGAGGCCTCCGCAGCCATGGGGAACTCTGAGTCAATTAAACCTCTTTCCTTCCTAACTTACCCAGTCTCAGGTATTTCTTCACGGCAGTGTGAAATCGCACCGATGTGCCCCGTATCTCGGTGGCTTGTGATGACTGTTTACGGAACACATTCGATGAAGACCTCAGTTGACTGCAGTCTGCTGGGCTTTGCTGGGCTCATCTAGTCTTGATTCATATCAGTTTGGTGCCAGGGTGGCAGACTCCTCTGGGGCACCGAGAGGTGATCGGATCTAAACTCACTGGCTTGGACCGTGAGACCAGCCCTGTGGAGTTCTGGAGCCGTTTCACAGTGGTTAGGAAGAGCCTTGCCGTGTGGACTGTGAGAAAGGCAGCTTGGACCCACACCAGCATCTGCCTGGGGAGCCACTGCCCCGTCCCTGGGAGAAGAGGCGCATGCACAGAATTGGTGCACGTGTCTGGGAAGAGACCGGGAGGCCAAACGATCGTGTTTAGATATTGTTGACAAATTTAGAAATCATGTCTCTCTGTTTGGTATTTTAGCACTTACAGAGACAGCTTTGCCACAAAATATCTCACTTTTATTATTATTTTTCCATCGCTCTAGAATATCAACTTTGGAAACAAAATTCTGTTTGTGTTATTCTGTTTCTAGTAGTGGTATTTCCATTTACAGAATGTCGTGATTTCCGATCGCTGAAAACACCGTGGCGTTCCCATGCATGACGGTGACTTTGCTTTCAAACAGTTGTTGGCCAAAGAGTCATTGGATGAATCTGATTTTTCCGAAATAGATGGTTCTGATGATTCAGACGATTCTGATGTCAGTTCTGTTTAGACATAACTCCAAGAACAGTTTTTATATTTTATTTTCACATTGAAAATCAGGCGATTTGTTTCAGCCTCAAAGAGCATGTTTATGGAAAATGATGCTGGCAGCCAGCTGAGCTTTCTTTTTCTAAGCAGGAAAGTTGCATATTCTTAAGGTACTGTTCTCTGCCTCTTGGCATCAAGCTATCGCCGTTTAGAGGGCGTCTCCTGTAGTCTTCGTCCTGAGGCTTCCACTGTCCGCATGGAGATTCCGATGCATTTATTACCGTATCAACCCCCCTTCCGCTGGGCACACATTTCACTGTTTCGGAAGGAGCTGGAATCACTGCTGTGCCGGGGGCCCTGTTCTGGCTCCTGTGGATGGGAACCCCCCAGGCTTCTAGGCTCTGCATGGGTTGGTCTTTTTAAATAAATTGAGCAATTGAATTATTGATCCTAGTCTCATGATATAAAGGATTGGATTTTGAGTTCTTAAAAATTCTGAAATCACGGCAGTATTCCAGTAAACGCTCTAGGACCTCGGTTCTTCTAGGCAGCACGGTATTGCGGCATGCCAGGACACAGGCGTCCTTGGAAGTGGGCCACCTTGCCCGGGCTGTGCTCTGCATTCTTTGTCTGCCGGTCAGCAGGATCCCCTGTTCCGAGGGCGCTGCTCCCCTGCCAAGCCCTTCCTGCACCTTCTCACGCCCCAGGACAAGGCCCACAGTGCCCACGGAGGCCTCGGGTCTGGCTGGGGCTGCTGTGGTCTTGACCTTGACCTCATGACACCTTGTGTGCTGAATCATCTCAAACACACCCACCTCTTTGTCCTCCCTTGGCTGGTGAGGGGATCAGTGCCCATCTTTTCCGGGCTCCCCATTCCTCCACGGATTTTGTGGAAGACACCAGGCCCTCCAGGGCTCAGAGCTGGCTGCAGGCCCTGGGCTGGAACCCATGCTCCTCCCGCCCCTGCTCCCACTGTGCTAGGGGTGTCAGCCTGGGCCCTCGCTTCTGGTGTTGGTGGGTGGGATCACCACAACTAACCACTATAGGAACCGGGGGCACCCCAGGCTCTCCCTGCTGCCTGCTCTGTGGGGGGTGCAGGGGAAATAGACCCTGCTGTGCTGGCCCTCTCCTCCCCCACCCCAGCTCTTGAGCCTTCCCTGAGCTCTGGCTTCAAGTGTTCTCTTCATGTTCTCCTCGCAAGGAAGCCCCAAACTTTCTCAAGACCCCAGAAACACAAAGGCCCTTTCTGCATGTGTGCATGTGTGCATGTGTGTGCACATCTGTGGGCTTGTGTCTGCATGTGAGTGTGCAAGCATAAATAATGTGTATATGCCATGCTCATGAGTCTGTGTGTGCATGCCTGCGCACAGAGGTACATCTGTTCATGTGCCCAGGTGTGAGCACACACACATATATACATGCATGTATGTGCCCATGTGTGTGCAAAAGTGCAACACACACATGTGCCTTGGGTGCATGTTAGACACGTGAGTGTGCATGTGTGCACGTGTGTACATATGCATGTGTCTACCCCAGCCCGCTAGTGAAACCCAAGCCCTGGACAGTGCCAGTCCTAGGCAGGTGATCCCACAGTCCTGTCCTCAGCACCTCTGATCTTGAGGTACTTGCCAGGGGGGACCACCGTTTCCCCATTTGGACAGATTCATTAGAAAGCCAACTTTGGGGTCCTCGTTTGCCTGGGCTTCTTCAAGGCACTACGCCGAATTTTGCATCCTTTCTCTTAAAGTGGGCTCCCAAATTGAAAAGCTCTACACCTACAAAACCTGGATCTGCCCTATTCTCATTTTAAAATGAAGGAAACAGGCACAGAGAAGTCCAAGCATTTGTGCAGGATCATGTGACCAGTGCCCAAGTTCTGTGGTCCAACCATTGCAGCCTCTCTTCCTACACACACCTGCATGCAGGCATCTGCACACACACAGTTACATGCACACATCTCTGCACCCACACACACCTGCACACACACCTGCATGTACACATATGCACATCCACACACATCTGCACATACCTGTATACACATGCCTGAAAGCTACACTTGTATTCACATACCTGCACACCCCCACAAACTGCACACACATCCCTGCACACCCCCACACACCTGAACACCCTCACACACCTGCACACACACCTGCATGCACAGACATGTACACCCCCACATACTTGCATGCACACAGCCACCTGCACACACACCTGCACACACGCCTGCACACACCCACCTACACCCACCTACACACACCTGCACACACCCACCTGCACATGCACACACCTGCACACACCCACCTGCACAGGCACACACCCGCACACACACACCTATACACACCTGCACACACCTGCATGCACACACTTGCACAAACCCACCTACATACACCTGCACACACACACCTGCATGCACACTTGCATGCACACACTTGCACACCCACCCACACATACACACACTTGCACACACCCACCTACACACACCTGCACGTGCACCCCTGCATGCACACACTTGCACACATACACCTGCACACACACACCTGCATGCACACACCTGAACACACCCACCTGCACATGCACACCTCTATGTACCCACCTGCACGCATACACCCGCACACGCCCACCTGCACATACACCTGCACACACACACACCTGCACACACACACCTCTATGCACCCACCTACATGCACACACCTGCATATACCCACCTGCACACACACCTGCACACACACACACCTGCATACACCTGCTCACACACCTGCTGCACACATGTGCTCACCCCACACATTGGCACACACACACACCTGTATGAACACACATGCACACCCACACACATCTGCACAGACACTCCTGCATGCACACATCTGAACAGCTACACACACCTGCATGCACACATCTGCACACCCCTACACCTACCATCATACATAGAAGCACACGTGGTGGGCACACTTGCCTGGCTCTGCAACACAGCTGTGTTTTCTGGGGATGCCCTGTGAACCCCAAGATAGATGTGGCCCCGCCTTTCTGTGCCCTGTCCTTGGGACTCAGCTCCCCTGCCCCACCCACCCACGCCTCTTCCCTGGGTGCGGTGCCCAAGCCCGTGCCCACGGTGCTCTGGAGTCAGCACATCTGCGTCCAGGACTGACTGCACTACTTCCCTGTCCCTTCGCCACCCCATGACCGATTCCCCACGTTTGAGAGTGGGAGCATGACGATCTTCCTCCCAGAAGGACGAGAGAGTGAGGGAAGCGAGAAAACCTCTGGCTGTTCACCCTAATTATCCCTGAGCTGCACCGGCTTCAGGACCTGCCTTCCCCTCAAGGGCTTCAGTTTCTCTCCTGAGTGACTCCAAGTCAGCTAGGAGGCCCACGTGGCTGTCCTAGGAGCCCTAGCTGTGAGGAGTGGGCCTGGCCTAGCGTCCCTCATGCTCCTACCCTGTGCACATGGGTCCCAGGCAGGGCTGAAGTGCCAGGCTAGGAGTCCTGGGTCTTGGGGGACCAGGGGTTGAGGGGCTGGGGGCCAGGGGCCAGCAGGCGGGAGCTTTAGGGCACTGAAAGCCTAGAGGCAGGGGGCCAAGGCGCTACGCCGAGGCCTGTGGGGTGGTGGCCTCGCGTTCTTAGCAACCAGGCCTCTGGTGAAGGGTGGAGGTGAGTCCAGCCTTGGCTCTGAGTCCTACCTGTGCTCTGGCCAGTGTCCTGCTGCACGGATGTTCCAGGAGTGATGGTTCAGGGGACAGAAATGGCCCAGCTATTGCCATCAGGACAGATAAAAACCAGCCCCTGTCTCTGGAGCCAGAAGCCATTCAGCTACCTTGGCTGGCAAGTTCTGCGGCCGCCTGTGGAACCCTGGCATCCTGGAGGGGCTGCAGCTGGGAGTGGCACCAGGGTGGGCCAGAGAAGTCAGAACCTCCAAGCCAGGCTTGGCATTCAGCTCCAGACCAGCGCAGCCAGGCCTCGGGGGCTGAGGAGGGTCCCATGTCCAGGGCCAGGCCTCTCCTGGCTTCTGGGAATGGCAGGCTGGGAAATGGTCTGCAGGCTTGGGGGTGGCTGTTGGACACGGGTGGAGTCAGGCCCTGAGCACAGATTGCCTGACTCTGCCGAGCCCACTGACGCGCGGCTCAGATGTGGCCCCCAGGGAAGGGGTCATGGGTGGATGGGCCCGGGGAACCAGCCCCTGAAGCCCCCGGTCCTCACACTCACCTTTCTTGCAGACAGAGCCTACAGCCACTGAAGTCCACAGCCCACCTCCTAGCGGCTTTGGGGAAGAGGTCTTTTCGGGTCCAAGGGCGGTTCCAGCCCCACCAGCCGAGGCCCTGCTCAGCCCTCTACCTCCCCTGCCCCAGATGCCTGCCTCTGGGCCTCCCTCCAGAGAGTCCCTGCCCGAGCCACTCCCCGGACCACTGGCCTGTGGGAGAACGAGCCCTCCACCGGGGCCGGCCGCGACATGGGGCCTGAGGCTCCAGGCCTCAGTGTCTCCAACTGGGCAAGGGGCGGGGGATGCTCCTGTGGCTCCCCGTCCAGGGCGAGACGTGCCTTCTGGAGAGAGGCGGTTGTGAGAGGTGGGCACCGAAGGTGGGCACGTGGGGGCTGAGCAGCTCCGCCGCTGGACGGCCGTCCCCCTGCTGTGCCTCAGTTTTCTTCTCAGTGCAATGACGCTAGGGATGCCTCTGCTGAGGCTGTGGGGGGAGGGATCGGGGGCCCCTCCAGAGCTCACTGTCACTGCTCCTGAGTCCTGGCCCTGCCCCTCTTGGTGGCATCTTGGGGTGCCCAGAGTCCACACTGGGGCAGTGGCTGCTTGGCCTTCTCCCGCGGTCGCTGCTTGTGGGCACCAGCAGAGGGCGGCCGCGCACTGCGCACAGCTGGGCTGTCCGTGCCGGAACCCCCACTCCTCTAGGGGTGCGAGTCGGGGGAGGCTGGGGAGGGGCTCAGGCCGCAGGGTCCTGGACCTGGGGTGGGAAGGGGTTGGGGAGGCCTGGCCTGTGGCCTCGGAGCTGGGTCTGCACTGAGCATCCTCCTGGCCCACATACTGGCTTGGGCTTGCGGGGTGCTGGAGGGCGCAGTCACCCTGGGCTTCTCCAGGCCATGAGGAGACAGGGCTGGTGGGCAGGAGGCGCTCAGGCTGCAGGGCCTGCGGCCACGGGGGCTGTGGTCCGGAGTCCAGGTTGGCAGCCCCCATCCAGCTTCCAGCCACGTTGGGCCGCGGAGGGCAGAGGGGTCCTGCTCTGACCCCTGCACAAGTTTCACCAGCGCCTTCTGGCTGAACCTTCCCCTCTGCGCGTCCTCACAGGGGTCTCTGTTCCACCCGACAAGCGTTGAATCGTGCCTGGGGGAGGGGGGGCCCCCTGCTCTTGTGACCCACAGGACGTGGTCACTGCAGCCCATTCTCCTGTCTGGGGACTCGGAGTGGACGGAGGCTGGGAGGTGGCCCCAGGACAGGAAGGGAGTGTCTGGCCCCCGTGCCCCGAGCAGGTGCGTGCTCCCGGACGGACGGAAGAGCCTTTCACGTGGCAGAGCAGTCCGGGACCTCAGGGAGCTGGCTGTGGGACGAGGACTCTTCCCAACGGAGGGTTTGCCTCAGGCCTGGGGGAGAACGGAGCCCCACCCCCACGCTAGGCCAGGACGGAGGCGAGCTGTCCTTCAAGCCCACAAGGCCACCTTGAAAGGCTGCACATGAGCACTGTCCCCAGCCCCCTTCCCTCGCCAGCCCCCAGCCGCAATGGACCGGTTGGGGGTGGGGCTGGGCCTCTGGAAACCCACAGAAGCCAAGATGTCCACCACAGTGTCCTTTACGTGCTGGACCCGGAACAGCTGAGAAATCACTGCAGTCATCAGATGGAACTTCATTCTACTAACAACATGAATCATAACAGGAAGAAGAAGACAGGACACGTGTTCTTTCCTCTGGCTGCTATAAAAATGGCAACAGACGTAGTGCTTGGAACTACACGTTTCTTACGGTAGAGTTCTGGAAATCTGGGTTCTGACAGGAGGGTGTGGCAGGGCGGGCTCCGCCGGGGGCCGAGCGGAGATTCTGTTCCTTGCCTTTTCACCTCTAGAGGCGCCGAGTTCCGTCCTCGTGGCCCCTCGTCTGTTCTCACGCCTCCTCTGGTCCCTCTCTCTGACCTCTGCTTCTGCGCCCACATCTCCTCCTGCTCTGAGCCGCTGCCTCCCTCTTAGGAGAGCCCCGTGACCACATGGGGACCCCCTTGGGTAATCCCAGAGAACTTCCTCAAGGGCCTCAATTTACCCCTCTGCGCTATTCCCTTTGCCAGGAGTGATGGTTACTTTTATGAGTTAACTTGACTGGCCGGTGGGGTTCCCAGACACTTGGTCAGCGTGACCCTGGGTGTGTCTGCGAGGCCGTTTCTGGGTGAGACTGACATTTGAATGGGTAGACAGGGCAAAGAAGGCCTCCTTCTGCTACGCGGGTGGCCTCACCCAATCAGCTGGAGGCATGCAGATAATTAAAGGGGTGACCCCCCAGTCAAGAAGGAATTCACTCTGCCTTCAGCGCTAAAGGAACCAGGAGCTCCTCCAGGTCTGGAGTCTGCAGGTGGCAGAAGGTGGAATCTGTCAGCCTTCCTGATCCCACGAGCTCTTTCCTCCCAACGCAGCCTGCTGGCTCTGTTTCCCTGGAGAGTCCTGACGCATGTTCCAGGTAAGGTTCCGGGACTGGGACACGGGCATCTGTGGGGACCGTCCTTCAGCTGACCACAGACGAGGCAGATGGCACCATCATGCCCACGTGAGAACACGGCCCAGCAACCCAGAGGCACCCACTCTGAGAGCTCCCAGGGCCCCCCTGGGTGCCTGGGTTTTGGCTGACTACCTTCCTTCCTTGGACATTTTGGGGTTTTCGGCTTCTGCTCTAATGAGGAAGTTCAAGGTAGGTGGCGCATCCCAGCCTCAGGGGAGGCAAATGCCCCAGGAGCTGCTGCCCGACAGCCGTGGGCATTAGGCGGCTCTCGCACTGCTGTGGAGAAACGCCCGAGGCTGTGTGACTGACGAGAAGAGGTCCCGGGTCTGCAGGCTGCGCAGGAGGCACGGTGGCGTCTGCGTCCCGGGAGGCCTCGGGAGGCTTCCAATCTCAGTGGAAGGCCACAGGGAGGCAGGCGGGGGAGGTGCCATACACATTTTAAACGACCAGACAGCACCAAACCAGGAGGGCGCTGCCCCATCCGCGCACCTCCCGCTGCGCCCCATCTTCAGCACGGGGACTTTATTTCCGCATGGGATGTGGTTGGGGACAGATGTCCTCATGACACCACCTCGGTTTGGGGCGGCCCGGGAGCCGCTGCTGCTGTGTGAGTCCTGACCGCCCCTCCTCCCTCTGCCCCTTGTCCAGGTGTTCTGAGGTCACCTGGGGCTTATTCTGCCCAAAGAGCATCTCGGTGAGTGTTGGTTGGGGGGTCGGCAAGTGCAGGGGTGCAGAAGGAGAGGGGAGAGGACTCTGTCCCCAGGACCTGGGAAAGGGTTGCAGGCTGCCCCTCTGGGCTGGCGGGGGGAGGGGGCTTTGCCTCCCACCAAGCAGCTTGGTCCCTCTGTCTGAAGCTCCCCGGGGCAGGGGCCGGGTGAGGGCACACTTGATAGCACCTTCCCTGGGGAAGGGGAGCCTCTGTGGTCCCCGGGTGTCTCCGACTGTGGGGGTCACCTGTGCAGTCACCTGCTTCAACTTGGGTCCTCTGTCCTGCATCCACCATGCGCAGCTCTGCAGTGGTGAGGATTTGCTTTCCAGGGCAGACTGGACTGCTGGAGGGCAGGTCAAAGTCGGGTTCTAGAGAAGGTGGGACTAGGGTCCCCATCAGTAAAAAGGGTAAAACGTAGCGTCTTCCCTGGGTGGAGGGAGAAAGGGGCCAACTTACAGAGCAGCGGGCTCCGGGCGACACCGGCTCCAGGTAGACACCGGAGAAGATCCCCGGTCGGGCTGCGGTGCAACCCCCTGCAGCCGGCGCCACCCTCAGGGCTCTGCCTCAGGACACCGTCCATGCTCAGCACAACCCCTGACTGTCATCTGGGGACAGAGCTTGCAAACATTTCTGTGTGTTTCAAGCCACAAAGCAGCAGTGGAGTGGGGCTGGTTTGCGGGGGCTTCCACTGCAGAGAACCGCAGGTTAGGCGCTTACACACACAGGGCTCCCCCCGGCCCTGCAGGCTGGAAGTCCAGGATCAGGGCTGGTGCCTCCCCAGCCTCTCCGTCTCCTCACAGGGGCGGCCCTCCGTGTGTCTGTCGTCGCCTCCTCCTGTAAGGACACCTGGATAAGGACCCCCCGTATGATGTTCTTTTGCCCAAGCCACCTTTCTAACGCAGGGCCATGGTTCAACCCTAACGGATGGGGGGCTCAGCTTTCAGGGGAACCCCTCATCTGTGGCTCTCCCACCACAGTTCAGCCCTAACAGGGGGCTCAGCTTTCGGAGGACCCCTCGTCTGTGGCTCTCCCATCACAGTTCAACCCTAAAGGGGGGCTCAGCTTTCAGGGGAACCCCTCGTCTGTGGCTCTCCCACCACAGTTCAGCCCTAACGGGGGGCTCAGCTTTCAGGGGGACCCTTCGTCTGTGGCTCTCCCACCACAGTTCAGCCCTAATGGGGGGCTCAGCTTTCAGGGAACCCCTCATCTGTGGCTCTCCCACCACAGTTCAGCCCTAACGGGGGGCTCAGCTTTCAGGGGGACCCCTCGTCTGTGGCTCTCCCACCACAGTTCAGCCCTAACGGGGGCTCAGCTTTCAGGGGGACCCCTCGTCTGTGGCTCTCCCACCACAGTTCAGCCCTAACGGGGGGCTCAGCTTTCAGGGGGACCCCTCGTCTGTGGCTCTCCCACCACAGTTCAGCCCTAACGGGGGGCTCAGCTTTCAGGGAACCCCTCGTCTGTGGCTCTCCCACCACAGTTCAGCCCTAATGGGGGGCTCAGCTTTCAGGGAACCCCTCGTCTGTGGCTCTCCTACCACAGTTCAGCCCTAACGGGGGGCTCAGCTTTCAGGGAATCCGTCGTCTGTGGCTCGCCCACTGGCGGGCAGAAGCCGGGCGGGGCATGGGTGGTGTTTGTTAAGGTGCAATGAGTAAAACCTGCAGTTTCCCACGCTGCCAGGCCGAGAGCAGAGCCAGCTGGGTCGCGGTCAGATTTTCTCAAACGCTGCTTCTTAGGAGCCGTTTTTCCTCAGTCAGGTCCCCACCTCCGGACCCCCGCCCCCAGGTGGAGAACGTCCTGGGCCCCAGGTGGAGAACGTCCCCACTCCCGTGCCAACCCGGGCTGCTGAGTGTGGGCAGAACACGGCAGGCAGGTCCACGCTGCTGAGCTTGAGAATTTCACACAAGACCCGGTGGAGTGGGGTAGACTCCACCCAGTGCCACTTCGGAGTCTCGGGGGCTGTTTGCAGAAGGCACCAGTGGTCAGGAGGCTGGGGGTGGCGTTGACTTAGCCAGGCACTGGCCAGGCTCTGGCCATGGAGAGCGTTCTGGATCGCAGCTGCCGGGAGCAGCTGTGTGTGCCCTGTCCTCACGCAGGGTCTTGCCGTGTGCAGGACCTGGCCCTCCTGGTGACCTCTGCCCAGCACACATTTTAGAGCCAGCCCCCTCCTCAGCACCACCTCTCCCCGTCTGTATCAGCGCATCCTCAAATTGCTGTAAAGAAATACCTGAGGCTGAGAAAGGTGTACTTGGCTCAGGGGTCTGCAGCCTCTGCTGGAAGCATAGTGGCTTCTGCTTCTGGGGAGGCCTCAGGATGTTTCCAGTCATGGCGGAAGGCAAAGCGGGAGCAGGCGTCTCCCACGGTGGGAGCAGGGGGCAGAGTGGGGAGGTGCCAACACGTTCAAACGACCAGATCTGCTGAGAACTCACTTGTGAGACCAACGCCAAACGGATGCTGAGAACCACGCGTGAAGGACCCGACCATGATTCAGCCACCCCCCACCGGGCTGACCAGCCCTGGAGGAAGGCAGCTCAACACGGGTGTGTGTGGGGACAGAGGCCCAAGCTGGACCATCTTCCCACCTGAAGATCCACAGCTGGGGGGAAACATCATTCTGATCCCCAACTAGCCCAAGAGCTGATGGCCCTGGGCGGAGTCCGTGACGTCGCTGGCCGCGGCCTGACAGATGTCCAGCTCAGGTCAGTCCGGGAGACCCCTGTCCCCTGGGTCGTCGAGGTCCTGCAGGGGAGGACCAGGGTGGGGTCCACACCTGCCTGAGCTGAGGTGCTGAGGTTCTGCTGGAAAAGCCAGAAAGCAAGAGGCAGGCGGTGGCCGTTTCAGAGACCACAGCCTCGCCCAGGCGGGCGCTGCCATGGCCGATGTGTCGTCTTGGTGCCCAGCTCCCATCTGGCTGGGACTGGCTTTGGGGCAATGAGGTCCGGGTGCCTGGCTGCAGCCCGGCCGGGTCTCGTGGCCTCCCTCTGTGGTACCTCTGTCTGCTGGGGACCTGGGTCCACCGACTGCTGGGCCACGCGCCGCGCCTGGTGGGAGGGGCCGGGCCAGGCTGGTTGAGGACACGCTGGGGTCACCGGAAGGCCGGCCCCAGGGCTCCCATCTTGCCGAGTCGAGATCCCCCGAGAAGGAAAAGTACCCTGGCCCGGAGCTGGCACACCCGCCGGCGGCCTGAGGTGGGGACCGGCCCCCCTCCGAGTGGTGAAGACACCAGCTGCAGGAGAAGCCACTGGTTGTGGGAGGAAGGGGTGCAGTGAGTACTTCTCAGAGGCTCAGAGGGCGAGGGGCAGCGCTGGGGCTCCCAGGAGGCCAAAGTCTAGCCCGGGAATGGCCAGTGAGAGCACACAGAGATACAGGATTCCCAGGGACGTTCGAATCTCAGATCAGCGCGTCCTTCTGAGTGTAAGAACACCCCGTGCACGCTTTGGGGCATACTTGTGCTAAGAAATGACTGGGTGTTGATCTGGGACTCCAGGGTCAGTGGGCAGCCTGGAGTTTCTGGTTGCTCTGTCTGCAGGGTCCCCTGACCCCACCTCAAGCTCAGCTGGCCGGGAGCCCTTGTCAGGAGAGCCTCACGGGCGTCCCATCCCACGAAACACAGGCTGGGAAACCTGCTTGTGGCTCTTCTGGGGGTTCCTTCCTTCCGCATCCCAAAGGAGAACCCCAAAGGTCCTCAGAGAACACGAGTTTCTGCTCATAACCAAGGGCTGTTTCTACTGACAGGGTCCCGCAGGGTCCAGAGAGAAAGAAGAAGAGGAAGGAAGGCGGATGGGAGGAGGGGGAGTTGGAAGGAGAGAAGGAGCGAGAGGGGAAAAGGAAGGGAGGGTAGGGCAGGACGGGAGAGAAGGAATAAGAGAAAGAAGGTGTGACGGGAAGGAAAGCGCCCGGGGCGGCCCCAAAGGCACAGGATGGGCCCGGAGTCCCTGCTGAGTCCATCTGTCCCCATGCCTCATGCATCACAGGTGGCACGCTCCTGCTGGACAGTCGGGGGACCCTGAGCTCACAGCAGGGCCACCAGAGGTCACACGAGGGGTCCTTAGGGCCTGCCTCCCAGACCTCAGCTTGGTCCCCAGAGGGAGCCTCTCTGTCCCTGGGAGACAGCCTCTTTTGTAAAGCCAGCTCGCCTCTCTCCGACACCCTCTCTGCCAGCCCCGGCCCCGGGAAGCAGCGGAGGCCTCGGGGTGGGAGTCCCGTGCCGGCTTTGGGAGCGAGGTGGGCACGGTCCCCGGCTTTGCCTAACGAGCCACACGTGTGTCCCTGGCTTCAGCTTCCTGCCCAACACGCAGGGCCGGGGGACTGAGGCTTTGTGAAGGAAGAATTTGGCCCCCTTCCCCCATGTGCCTGCCGCGGGGGTCCCTCCACCTGGCGGCGAGGGTCTTGGCATCTGAGTTTGCCTGGCGCGGCCAGGGAGGGGCGGTGGTGGCCTGTGGGTGTGTGACTGAGTTTGGGTCCGAATCAAGGGTGGGAGTAACGGTGGGGTTGGGAGACGTGGGGGTGCAGAACCCATTAACTATCAGGTAACAGATTTGATTAATTTTGTGCCTGGAGGATTTTTTTTCTCTCCCTTTTCTTTTCCCAAAGAATCAGAGAAAACAAAATATTTTTCTAATTAAATAAATCTACGGTGCACGCTAATGGAGCCCGTCTGTGGGTCTGTGACAGGGCAGGGGAGAGTGGAATAATGATTTTATTTTTTCATTAAATAGAATTATAGGCAGTTACTCAAAGCAACGCAGGGCCTAATTGAAAGAAACCCATTTCTTCTTAATTTACTTTCACGGTTTTGGATGATAAAAGAGTGTGCTGGTTGGAAAATTAAATAAAAAACACAACACAAGGAGAGGACTCTGTTTAGGGGAATGTTGGCTCCTTGAAGCTTTAGGCTCGGGGAGACCAGGGGCGGCTCCGGTGGTGGGGATCCTGCCCGGGGCCTCTGAGGGCGGAGGAAGTGACCTCAAGACCACCAGGCTCTGTGGGGCTCGTCTCTGCCCAGGCCTAGGCTTCCCGGGGCCCCTCCTCCTTCCTGGTGCCCGGGACCCCCTCTGGAAAGAGTTTCCGCTCATCAGAGTCACGGACAGGATGGTGGCCTGGGCAGTGGCAGTCAGGTCAGCCGTGCGAGTCCGTGTCCTGGGGGGCTGTGCACTCTGGCCAGTGTCTTCCCGGTCCCCCTGGAGAGCTCCCACCTTCAAGGTCAATGCTGCTGTGTCTGGCCCGGTGCCTCCCTCCACCGCCCTCTCTGCTCACTCATCAAATAACGGCTCTTCCCCGCTGCCCAAGGCTCCTCTTCTTCCAGGAAGCCCTCCCTGACCAGCCTCACCCCCAAACCTGCACTGAGCCAGCTGAGCTCTGGGGGTGCCCCAGCCATGGGAGTGCCAAAGTCCCTCACGCAGCTAAAGCCTCCTCCTTCCAGGAAGCCAGGGACAGGGTAAGTGCCTATGAAGATGGCCAAGCCCGAGTCTGTGCCTGAGGCCCTGGTCCTGCCAGTCCTCGCTGAGTCCCCTCTGTGTGCTCCGTGGAGCCCTGGGAGACGGAGGGCGGGCTGCGGGTGCCGGCGCCATCCCCAGAGCTGCCTGCACTCGCCGACACGTCCTGTGTCCATGGGCCACGGGAGGCTCCTGAGCACCTGCGACGTAGTGTGAGTGGGGACTGGAACCTTACGTTTTATTTATCTTAATTTATTTAAATTTAAATGTCCACGTCGGGCCGGTGGGAACGTTGCACGGGGCAGGTAACCGGGAAATTCTGGTCACTTCCTCCTGTGTTGGCCACAATTCTCCGATGCAGAGAGAAGCTCCCAGCGCCTCGGTGACACCAGCGCCCTCCCTTCTCACTCGGTTCTGGGGGACAGACAGCATTTCTGGGGTGGCAGATGCATGTGGTCAGACAAGTGTGAGGATGTTGATTTGTAATGGAATTATTTTTAAAAAGCACAATTCAGAATGCACCAGGTCTCCCTGAGAGGCCAGGCTCCCTGCTCCCGCCCCGCCTGCCTGCCCCGCCCCACCCCTCACCTGTCCCGCCCCCTCCCCCCCCGCCTGACCCGCCCTCACCCCTCCTCGCCCCTGCCTGCCCCGCCCCCCCGTCCCCTGCCTCCCCGCCCTTCGCCGCCATCCCCCAGCCCGGTGTGGGGGAGGGTGCAGGTGCCGTCAGCACCGGGTGCCACCTGTGCTCCCACTGCCAACCTGCCAAGACCACAGCCATCACCACAGCACCAACCAAAGTCTCTCCTGCCAGGCGCTGCCTCGCTGCCACCTGTGGGTGCCTTTCTCAGCGTGGCAGACCCTGGGCACTGTGCCCTCCAGACTCCTCAGAGCCTGGTGCCAGGCACACCCTCCACAGCCCTCTCAGCCCGGAGCTCTGACACCCTCCTACCTTGGGGCCTGATCTCTCGGGGCCCCCGCAGCTCTGCCGGGAGGGGCTGGGGGTAGGTTCTGGGGGTAGGTTCGGGGCTAACCTGTGGCCAGAGGCCCCGTGTGGTCTCCACCCGTCCACCAGGCTGTGGCCTCCAGGTGAGTTGGGGCCACTCCCCACGGGGCTGTGTTGCTGGGAGGTCCGTCCCCCTCACGGCTTCTGCTACTCTTTGCACTCAGTTCTTCCCAGGAAAGGCCCGGTGGCCACAGATTATGTTTCCCGTCTGTGGAGCCCCCCAGGCTGGGCCCCCGCGGACACTGCTCCCAGCTTGCTCTTCCTCTCCAGCCTGCACCCGCCAGGCTCCAGAACCCTGAGGACAGAGCTGCTCCTGTCCCCTGAGGTGTCGTAACCTCTGGGGAGGCCCTGGAGGGGCCTCAGGTGCAGCCACTCGTCTGTGCTCTCCCTGGACCTGGGACCCGAGAGGCTGGGATGGGCAGAGTGTGAGAGGTCTTCCCAAGGCTGTGGGGCCTGCCTCGCAGGAAGCAGGGACTTCAGGAAGGCTCCACGCTCAGGGCTCGGTGGGGCCACTCACAGGCACGTCGGGAGCACTTGCTGTGTGCCCAGTGCCATGCTGGACGCTGAGACCCAGGGTGGGTGCCTGGTACCACCACCGTGAGAACTGCCAGTCTTGCTTCCTTTCTGAGGGGAAACTGAGGAACTCTGCTTGCCCTCCCACGTCCTCCGTGTCCCACATAAAAGGCAGAGGTCTGGCTGCACTCCCTCTGGGACACCTGCTCTCACCAACTTGTGTGGCTGCCTCGCCAGGTGCTGGGGAGGGTCCAGCTGGGTCTGTGCTGAGCAGCAGTGAGTGTGGCGATCCATTAGTGATGTCTGTCACGTGCACGGGGATGGGAGGGTGGGCTCGAGAGGCAGGCATTCCCCGTCCGCCACTGAGTCCTTTCTTAGCCTGCCCAGCCCTTGCCATCTGCTGTGGTTTGATTGTGCTCCCTCTAAAATCAGGTGTTGAAACTCAGTGGCCAACGTGATGGCATTACGTGGTGATTGGACCACGAGGGCTCCTCCTTTCACGACTGGGAGTCCACAGAGTTCCGTGAGCTCACCCACCCGTCCTGGCGCGAGCGTGTCCTCTGCAGGTTGTAGCTCTCAGCAGACACCAAACCTCGGTCTTGGACTTCCCAGCCTCCAGAATGCTGCGACAGACATCTCAGTTCTTTGTAAATTACACAGCTTGTGGCATTCCATTATGGTCACCCGGAAGGACTAAGGCCCCTTCATGAGCTGATGGGTGGAGCTGCAGCCCCCCCAGGACCTGATGGCCTGGTCGCCAGTTCTTTTTGTTACCAACCTCGGCTTTCTAGATGTGTTCACTGATTTCATCACCCCCGTAAACGTGCATCGGTCAGCACGGGGTGCAGAAGGAAGGTGTATGGGGGGAGGCCCAAAGTCCAGCGGAGGCCAGGCCCAGTGCAGCCAGCTGGAGGCGTGAGGACAGTCAGGCGGGTGGGGCCGGGGGAGGCGGAGGCGGCCTGTGCGTTTGCCGGAGGGGTGGCGGGTGGCAGGGCACCCCTTCTGGTGTGAGGGAGGTGAGTGGGGGAGGAGCCTAGGGGCCGGGTCTGAGCAGCTGCTGGGCCTCCAGCCTGGGCCTGGGGCTCACACCTCAACTGTCAGATGCAGGGATTGTAAGGAGTGAGAGAGGAACCCACAGTGACCCCTGCCCCCTTTCTAGAGCCCCCACCACAGCTCCTCACCCGCCCCACCCTGCTGGTCCTGGGCTTCTGAGCAGAGGGGCTGGCCCTTACCCTTTGTCCGTCACGGGCATGCAGGTGTGAGACGAGTCCAAGGGGCCTGCAGGGACGGACTGGGGCCAGGGGTCCATGCTTCAGGCTGGGGGCTCAGGAAAGGCCCAGAGGGGCCCACAGCGCTCCCTGCACAGAATGACAGGCCAGGGAGGGGGTTGGCCTTTGTCTCAGCCACACCCAGAGGTGCAGGCTGCAGAGTCCGGAGCCCCCTCCTTGGAGTCCTGGCGCCCCTGTTCACTTCCTCCCCTGGTGGCTCCAGATGCCTGGGGTGGGAGCTGACCCGGCAGGAGCACCGGAGGGGGTCGCCACACCCACCCGAGGCCAGTGCCAGCAGCGTGGACAGCTCACCAAGGGTGTGACGGATGGGCCGCCCGTCCTCACAGCCCTGACAAATGTCCCTCCCGCGCACAGGCTCTCTCTGGAATCTGCTAACACTCCTCGAAGGTGAAGCCCCATTTTTCCCCTGCAATCACAGTATTAAACTTTAATAGCCGATATTAATAAAACATGCTCTCCCTGATGGAGCCACTCGAGGCCGGGAAGGAGCGTGGGCGGAGGATGGTCCCTGGTGACTGTCTGTAATGGTTTCCCATCCAGGCCAGGTGCCCGGGGGTGCTGCGGTGCAGAGGGTGGGGGTGGAGCTGGGGGGGCTGCACCCCTGGGGTCTCCGGTTCCATCCTTCCCAGGCAGCACCTGAGCTGCCCTGAACTCGCGGCGGATGTCAGACAATCCCCACAGCCCTCTCTCAGATGGCGGGCAGGGTGCTGCTGCCTCCCGAGGACCAGGCGTGGCTGCTCTGCCTCCAGCAGGGAAGAAGACGGGGTCCATGCCTTGGCTGAAGCCCCTCTAGCTAAAGCCCCCACTGAGAAAGGGAGAGCCCTGTCGCCCTCCACCGTGCACCCCAGCGCGGTGCTGCGGCCACGCCGACTGTGACCTACCGCCCTGCTGCAGGATTGCCAGAGAATCGTTTGCTGAGACTGGTGGGTGGGGGGGAGTGCTTTTGAGAGTGTGGGAGAGCTGTTCGTTGGCTAGGACAGTGAGGGCAAACTAGGGCCATCCTGGGCATCGGGGCATCTCCTCCCCCCATGCAACTCCACCCCATGTCTCCCTCTGACTGTGCTTGGGGGCTCCCCTTGCCAAGCCTGTCCTGCCAAGCCCGTCCTCACTGTGAGTGCCATGTGAAGGGGACGATGTTGTGGGGTGGACAGAGTGGGCACGATGGAGAAGCAGTGGCTCCTGCTGGGTCACCCTGCCTGGCCCCGGGATGTGTGGGGGTGAGCAGTGTATTAGGGTGAGGATGTACTGGGGTGAGCATCGTGCCGGGGTGAGCATCGTGCCGGGGTCAGCAGCTTGCGGTGGGGCCCCCAGATGTCTCCGTTCTCGCTGCATGTGTGTTAGGATGTCCTTTCTCTTGGGGCAGAGCTGTGTGTCCCACATCGTGTTTGAGGTGTAAGTCACCAATCACCCATCAAAGTGTACAATTCAGTGATTTTTTTTTTTCATTCGGCAATTCTAGATTTAGAAATTTGCCTACGTACTGAAAGGTATTTGTGGTCCCGAAATCAGTACCGCATGTGCCCCAAGGCCACTGGGACGTGCACAGTGCCAGCACAAGCCTCTTTTTTGACGTCTATTTAGTGCCACGTTTCTTGCTTTGTGCAGTTCTTGTTGGTGATTTTGCTGTGGAAGTGGCCTCAGAGAAGTGCTAGAATGCTGTCCTGTGGCCCAGTCTGGCCGGCTGACCGCGTCCCTGAGAATGCCTCCCCCGCCCCGGGGAAAGTATCGGGAAAAATGCCTCCCGAAGTGGCATCTCCTCCACTCTCCCTGCAGCCTCTGAAGGGGGCACCTTTCCTCCCTCTTAGGGATGAGGACACCAGGCGTGGCGGGGGAGCCACTTCTGCGGTCGTCACGTCCAGCCAGGAGGATGGTTACTACCATCCTTGCCTTGGCTTTTCCTGGGCAGGCCCTGGGCCAGGTCTACGCATGCTTTCCCACACTCCCCTCGGGGCACCAAGCGTGCCCAGCGCAGGGGGTACCTGGAGCGGGGGGTTGTGGGTACAGAGAGTGGGAGGGGGAGGCGGGGGTGGGAGCCGGAAGGAGTTGGGGTCCGGGGCTGGGAGGTGTTTATAGAGCAGGAGTTTGCAGTGGGGGCCCTGGCAGGAGGCCGTGGACCAAGAGGCTTTGCCGGGAGGCGCAGCCATGCAGGAAACCGGAGCAGGCACAGGGAGACCTCCCTGGAAATCTCGACGTGTCTCCACCGTTCCATGGGGGAGGGCAGAGAGGTGAACGGGGCTCTGCGCACCGCCCTTGCCCCAAACCAGGGCAGACCTGGCCCGGCAGCCAGTGCCTTCTGCCCCCCATGCAGTTCACCGCCTGGTGCCTTCTGGAAGCTGGGCCGAGCCAGGCTGTGCGGTTGGGGCACGAGGCCCCCAGGGATCCCGGGTTCTGACAGCCACTGTGGTGGGCTTGGACCCAGGTTTCCAGACCAGGTCCTGGGACACTTGCCTGGTTGGTGGGGCTGGCGCAGGGACCATATGGTGGAGTGGGAAGGGCCAGCCTCTGGGAGTCGTTAGGCTTGTAAGCTGGAGCCCCCAGGAACCCGTGAGGTCACCTGGAAAAAAATCAAGTGGCTGCCATTGAGAACGGTCTCAATTACCCCAGTCCCTTTAAATCTCACCTTCAGGTTTAAAGCACTGAGCAGGGGTAGATTCCAGGCTATTGTCCAAACAAGAGTGGCTCAGTGGTGGCCCCACACCTGGCTGGGTGGCTCCCCCTCACACACAGCAGCCACACGCCCCCGCCCAGTTCTGCTACCCTATTCCCTGCTAATAAAGTCCACGGAGTCCCAGAAACCTGCTCGCCCTGGCTGCCCCTCCTGCCCCCTTCCCCACCACTGCCAGCCGCACCCCTCCCCCAGCACCCTGCAGCCTCGCCCCTTCTCTCTCTGCCTCCGACGGGGTCTCCTGAAGGACAGTCTCGGACCCTGGCAGGCTCCTGCCACTTTCAAGTGCTCTTCAGGCAGCGTGGTGGTTTCAGATGAAAAAGTGCCGAAGCAATTTGGTTCAGATATATTCACTAATGTGAAATTTAAGATTAATTATGATTTCTGCAGAAATCCCATTATGCAAATAATAACTATTTTCTTCCGAAGGGCTGCAGAAGGGCTGTGAGACCTGCGGGGCCGAGGTGGGTCCCCCTGACCCCCGGGGGGGCACTGTCTGCTACGAAACTTCATCCAATACAGGCAGGGAGCCCTTGAAGCGTTTGCATCTTTTTTTAAAAAAAGCTCAGGGACCTCAGGGTAAAACCATTTCCCCCCAGAACAACTGCAAAATGCTCTGTAGGTTTAAGTGGAAGAATTTTGTTGCGAAAGGTAGAGAAGTGAGGAAAACTCCACTCAGAACCGCGTGGCTGCTGAGAAGGTCCTGGACAGACCACAAAGGTAACCGCCACGGACGGCGCAGAGGCGCTCGGCACGGAGCCTGTGTTAGCGGAGGAGCCCCGGCACCTCCCTCGGCGGGAGGTCGAGTCTGTGCTCAGAATCCACTAGGAGCAGGTGTGAATCGTGCCTCGACGTAGGTGGCTCAGGAGTGCTTCAAACCCCTTTGTCCTGCTGTCTCCAGAAATCAGTGACAGAAGAAGGGAAATTTCATTTACTTGACCTCGTCCGGGGACAATCGCTGGGCCCGGGAAGGGCTCTGCCATGCAGAGCAGGAGGACCTGGAATGCAGCGAACGCTCACGTTTGTTCACGGCGGCGAGAGGCCCACACCGTCCCTCCCAGCTCACCGCAGAGGGGGAGCCAGGTCTGGAAAAGCAACGCACTGCCACGCTGTGGTTACGGGTACTTATCTTCTGGGCCCGCTGCTCAAAAAGATGGCACATTCGGCTCCTCCACACCTGGGCTGCCCCATGCCATCTGTGTGACGCGAGGGGGTGAGACACATGTATTTTTTTCTGACCCTGGTCATGTGAAAAAGTCGGATTTCCGTCATGGCTGTGCCCGACTGGAGGGTTTTTCGGAGGACGTTGAATACCCTGCAGCTGATCCCATCAGAAATGAAGTGGCACCCTCTTCCACCTTGGCTAGTGAACCTTTTCATTCAGTGGCCTCCAACCTTTTGGGCCCAGGGACTGGTTTTGCGGAAGACAAGTTTTCTGTGGATACGGGGGTGGGGACGGTTTGGGATGATTCCAGCGCTTGACATTTATGGTGCTCTTGTATTCTGATTGTAATATGAAATTAAATGATCAGACAATGTGCCGTCATGTAGAATCATGTAGAATCAGTGGGACTGTCTAGCTGATGGTCCCGTCTGGGGGTGTTGGGGGACCGTGACTGACCCTCAGGCATTAGACTCTCATGAGGCGCGCACAGCCTAGATCCCTCACATGGGCAGTTCACGGTAGGGTCCTTGCTTCTATGAGAATTGAATGCCACGGTGCCACGGCTGTTCTGACAGGAGGTGTGGCTCAGGTGGTGATGCCAGTGGTGGGCAGTGGCTGTGAACACAGATGAAGCTTCCTAGGAGGCCAGGGACCCACACTGCGGGAGCTCTGTTTTAACTGAAGCTTGGGAGGGAAACTGCAGCACTGTGTCTGAACACACTTGAGGGATCCCCCTCCCGACTGGGAAGCAGGGCAGCCACGTCCACTCCTGGCGCATGTGGCTCTCCTCGCAAAGCTACCGACCGCCACCTTGATCGCCAGCACCGTAGCTTGGTTTTGGCCCTTTCTGAATTTCACGTAAAGAGAATCACACCATGTGCCCTCCTTCCTTTCTGCCTGGCTTCTTTCCCTCAGCGCGACGATGCTGTGATGACTCCGTGACATGCCAAGCTGTGTTCCGTCACCTCCACTAGGCAGCATCCCACGTCGTGACGATGCCACGGCCTCTTGCCCGTCCTCCTGTTGGCAGGTCGTGCTGACCTCGGCAATATTGCTAACCATGCTGCTGCGAACGCTGCGGTGTGTCTGTTGGGGAACGTGTGTGCACATTTCCAAGGGGTACTTGGCTGGGTGCAGAATTGCTGGGCTGTAGGTTACGTGGAGATTCAGCTGTAGCGAGGATGGATGCCAGCGCTCCAGAGTCTCGCCACCTTCTCTCCCTGCAAGTGGGGTGGGAGTTCAGTCGCTCTGTCCCTCACCAACCTTTGCTCGTGTCCGTCTGGAACATAGCCTCTCTCGTAGGTGTGTGTGGGTGGCTCGTGGTTTTAATGTGCATTTCCCTGATAAGGATTGACATTTAGCACTTTTTTTTTCTTTTGAGATGGAGTCTTGCTCTGTGGCCCAGGCTGGAGTGCAGAGGCACGATCTCGGCTCACTGCAATCTCCGCCTCCTGGGTTCAAGTGATTCTCCTGCCTCAGCCTCCCAAGTAGCTGGGACTACAGGTGCGTGCCACCACACCCGATTAATTTTTGTATTTTTTGTAGAGACGAGATTACACCATATTGGCCAGGCTGGTCTCGAACTCCTGACCTTGTGATCCGCCTGCCTCAGGCTCCCAGAGTGCTGGGATTACAGGTTTGAGTCACCGTCCCCGCCCCTCATGTAGCACTTTTTTTTGGTCAAATGCTTATGGGATAACTTTTGCAAAATGCCTGTCAGATATATATATATTTTTTTACCTGTTTTTTGATTCTTGGGTTGCCTTCTGTTCTTACTGATTGGTAGAAGTCGGGCATATATCCAGGAAGTGAGTTCTTTACCGAACACACTTGCTACGATATTTTGCCAAGGTCTGTGGTTTGCCTTTTTACTTTCTTAATTGTGCCATAAGGTCTGGGCTTAAGAAATCTTTGCCTATCCTGAAGTCACACAACATTTTGCCTGTGTTATCTTCTAGAGGTTTTATTGTCTTATCTTCCATGTTTAGAATCTGTAGCATCCCAGGAACCGATATTTAGGAATGCTGTGACATAGGGAGCAAGGCTTATTTCTTCCATCCCGACACCCAAGCGACTCAGCACCATTTCCTAAAATGACCATCCTGCCCCCACCTGGTGGCCACCAGGTCACCGTTTATCGTGGGCCTGCTTCACGGGTCTGTTTGTGAACCGACACCACACTTGCTGAATTATTGTACCTTCGTCTTAGACCCTCAGCCTCTGGTGGAGCACGTCCTCCTGTGTGACCGTCTTGGCTTGTCCTGACCTCGTCTTTCTTTCTTTTTTGTTCAATCGAAAATGGAGTCTCGGTCTGTGGCCCAGGCTGACATGCAGTGGTGCAATCTTGGCTCACTGCAGCCTCCACTGCCTAGGTTGAAGTGATTCTCCTGTCTCAGCCTCCCCAGTAAGTGGGATTACAGGCATGCACCACCACACCCTGCTAATTTTTGTATTTTTTGTACAGACGATGTTTTGCCATATTGGCCAGGCTGGTCTTGAACTTCTGACCTCAAGTGATCCCCCTGCCTTGGCCTCCCAAAGTGCTGAGACTGCAGGTGTGAGCAAACACTCCTGGCCCAGTCCCCACCTTTTCATTTCCTGTACACTTTAACAGTGTGGTTACCTTCCACCAATAAAAACCTGTAGGGATTTTTTTTTTTTTTTTTTTTGAGACAGAGTTTCACTCTTGTTACCCAGGCTGGAGTGCAATGGGGCATTCTCGGCTCACCGCAACCTCCGCCTCCTGGGGTCAAGCGATTCTCCTGCCTCAGCCTCCTGAGTAGCTGGGATTACAGGCACGCGCCACCATGCCCAGCTAATTTTTTGTGTTTTTAGTAGAGACGGGGTTTCACCATGTTGACCAGGATGGTCTCCATCTCTTGACCTCGTGATCCACCCGCCTCGGCCTCCCAAAGTGCTGGGATTACAGGCGTGAGCCACCGCGCCCGGCCAGAAACCTGTAGGGATTTTCAAATGAGCATTGCACAGAATCACACAGGCAGTTAATACGGAGATGACTGCCATCTTTCCACTGTCGCAGCTTTGATTCCTGAATGAGCCTGGTTCCTCCACTGGAGGCCTCCGTGACTTTTGTAAAATGGTGTTTTGTAGTTTTCTGTGAGAGGTTTTGCACATTTTAAATGTATTCTCGGGTATTTGATTTTTTGTGTCATTGTAAATGATATTGTTACCAGCTGAAGGTCTTGACCACAAGTCATACAGGGTCTCAGCGTTCTGAACAAAGAGTTGGACAAAATGTACAAAGAAAGTGAGAGAATAAAGCAAGGAAGACACAGACTACTTACTGAAACCCAAGTACACTCCACAGAGTGAGAGGGCTCCAGCCAACAGCTGCAGAGCACTGCTTACAGAATGTTCTGGAGTCTGAACAGCCTCTGGAGGTTTCTCACTGGTTACTTGCTTACACTGTATGTGGAGGGGCCCATGGCCTGTCTGAAGGGTTGGGACCAATCAGAGGCTAAAGTGAAGTCACAAAGTCACACCCCTGTGCAAATGAAGAGTTAGCAGCCCTCTACCAGTCCGATGGGTTCCTGGAGGTGAGCAGTCCCGTGGGTTCCCGGAGGTGAGCGGTCCCGTGGGTCCCCGGAGGTGAGCGGTCCGTGGGTCCCCGGAGGTGAGCGGTCCCGTGGGTTCCCGGAGGTGAGCGGTCCCGTGGGTTCCCGGAGGTGAGCGGTCCGTGGGTCCCCGGAGGTGAGCGGTCCCGTGGGTTCCCGGAGGTGAGCGGTCCCGTGGGTCCCCGGAGGTGAGCGGTCCGTGGGTCCCCGGAGGTGAGCGGTCCCGTGGGTCCCCGGAGGTGAGCGGTCCCGTGGGTCGCCGGAGGTGAGCGGTCCCGTGGGAGGTGAGCGGTCCCGTGGGTCCCCGGAGGTGAGCGGTCCCGTGGGTCCCCGGAGGTGAGCGGTCCGTGGGTCCCCGGAGGTGAGCGGTCCCATGGGTTAATGGAGGTGAGTGGTCCCGTGGGTTAATGGAGGTGAGCGGTCCCGTGGGTCCCCGGAGGTGAGCGGTCCGTGGGTCCCCGGAGGTGAGCGGTCCCGTGGGTCCCCGGAGGTGAGCGGTCCTGTGGGTCCCCGGAGGTGAGCGGTCCCGTGGGTTAATGGAGGTGAGTGGTCCCGTGGGTCCCCGGAGGTGAGCGGTCCCGTGGGTTAATGGAGGTGAGCGGTCCCGTGGGTTAATGGAGGTGAGCGGTCCCGTGGGTTCCCGGAGGTGAGCGGTCCCGTGGGTTCCCAGAGGTGAGGGGTCCCGTGGGTTAATGGAGGTGAGCGGTCCCGTGGGTTCCCGGAGGTGAGCGGTCCCGTGGGTTAATGGAGGTGAGCGGTCCCGTGGGTCCCCGGAGGTGAGCGGTCCCGTGGGTTAATGGAGGTGAGCGGTCCCGTGGGTCCCCGGAGGTGAGCGGTCCCGTGGGTTCCCGGAGGTGAGGGGTCCCGTGGGTTCCCGGAGGTGAGGGGTCCTGTGGGTTAATGGAGGTGAGCGGTCCCGTGGGTTAATGGAGGTGAGCGGTCCCGTGGGTCCCCGGAGGTGAGCGGTCCCGTGGGTTCCCGGAGGTGAGGGGTCCCGTGGGTTCCCGGAGGTGAGGGGTCCTGTGGGTTAATGGAGGTGAGCGGTCCTGTGGGTTAATGGAGGTGAGCGGTCCCGTGGGTCCCCGGAGGTGAGCGGTCCCGTGGGACCCCGGAGGTGAGCGGTCCCGTGGGTTAATGGAGGTGAGCGGTCCCGTGGGTCCCCGGAGGTGAGCGGTCCCGTGGGTTCCCGGAGGTGAGGGGTCCCGTGGGTTCCCGGAGGGGAGGGGTCCCGTGGGTTAATGGAGGTGAGCGGTCCCGTGGGTCCCCGGAGGTGAGCGGTCCGTGGGTCCCCGGAGGTGAGCGGTCCCGTGGGTCCCCGGAGGTGAGCGGTCCCGTGGGTCGCCGGAGGTGAGCGGTCCCGTGGGAGGTGAGCGGTCCCGTGGGTCCCCGGAGGTGAGCGGTCCGTGGGTCCCCGGAGGTGAGCGGTCCTGTGGGTCCCCGGAGGTGAGCGGTCCCGTGGGTTAATGGAGGTGAGCGGTCCCGTGGGAGGTGAGCGGTCCGTGGGTCCCCGGACACGAGCAATCAGAGGCACTTCCCATTTCTCAGCTGCAGCGCGGCGCAGCCGGAGGGTTTGCCAAGGCGGTGCCTCGGATCGTTTTGTTACTGGGGTGCGGAGAGGCGGGTTTCCTCTGGAACCGGCCTGGGGTTCCCCGCCTCCAGACCCCAGTCTCCTGCCTCAGGGTCGTTTTGCTTCTTGGTTATTTTCCTTTCTAAACACCATGAGCACAATCCGCTCGCACAGTAAAGCTGCTGACTCCGTTTCTGAGGTTTTCCTGCAGACGGTCTTGAAGCCTCACCCTCCTGTGAGCTGATGAGCAGGCCTGGGTGCCCCTCTGGAGGTGCTGGCAGAAAGTGCAAACCCTTGTCCCCCGCCCCGCCCCCCGCCTGCCCACGGGAACCCTCCCCCCAGCCCATCCCTGACCTCTGGGACCCCTGGGAAGGCTGAGTCCACCTCCCCTCCTCGCTCCCTCAAGCCGTTTTCAGACAAACTTGGGCATTAGCCCCGCTCTCTCCAGAAAGCCCCATTGTGTGATTAGTAAGCCTTGCATACCCTCTTGGGGTGTGTGCGTGTGTTTGTGTGTGTATGTGTGTGTTCGTGTATGTTTGTTCTTGTGTGTCCGTGTGTGTTTATATGTGTGCGTGTTTGTGTGTTTGTGTTTTTGGGTGTTTGTGTGTGTATGTGTGTGCGTGTTTACGTGTGTGTTTATGTATTTGTGTGTTTGTGTGTGTTTGTATTTGTGTGTGCGTGTTTATGTGTTTGTGTGTGTGTGTTCGTGTGTGTGTTTGTGTTTGTGCTTTTGTTTGTGTGTGCGTGTTTATGTGTTTATGTGTTTCTGTGTTTGTGTGTGTGTTCGTGTGTGTGTTTGTTTTTGTTTGTGTGTGCGTGTTTATGTGTTTGTGCATGTGTGTTCGTGCATGTGTTTGTGTTTGTGTGTGCGTTTATGTTTGTGTTTGTGTGTGTTTGTGTGTGTGTTCATGTGTTTGTGTTTTTGTGTGTGCGTTTATGTTTGTGTGTGTGTGTGTGTTCGTGTGTGTGTTTGTGTTTGTTTTTGTGCGTGTTTATGTGTTTGTGTGTTTGTGTGTGTTCGTGTGTGTTTGTGTTTGTGTTTTTGTTTGTGTGTGCGTGTTTATGTGTGTGTGTGCGTGTTTATGTTTGTGTGTTTGTGTGTGTGTGTTCGTGTGTGTGTTTGTGTTTGTTTTTGTGCGTGTTTATGTTTGTGTGTTTGTGTGTGTTCGTGTGTGTTTGTGTTTGTGTTTTTGTTTGTGTGTGCGTGTTTATGTGTGTGTGTGTGTGTGTGTGTGTGTGTTTGTGTGTGTGTGTGTGTGTGTAAGGCACCGTCAGTATTGTCATCCAAATCAACTTTTCTGGGCGTCGGGAGGGAAGTCTGTCTTGTTTCTTGCCGTGGGGTGAGCACAACCCAGCCTCGGCAAACACCATTGATTTTTATGTACTGACCTTGCATCCGGGTGGCCACACTGAGTTTCCTTAATCATTCCGATGGTTTATCTGTGGAGTCCTTATGATAGTCTACCTGTAAAATCATGTTGTCTACATATAATAAACGTTTTATATCTTCCTTTCCAATCAAATGCCCTTCATTTCCTTTTCTTGCTGTGATCACACTGGTGAGGACCTCGGTGTAAACCACGCTGGGGAGCTGCCATTTTCGTCTCGTCCCCAATCTTGTGGGGAACCTCCCACGATTTCACCGTTAGGTAGAGTGCGCGCTCTGGGCCTTTTGCATGTGCTTTTGGTCGGGGTAAGGAAGCTCCCTTCTCTTGTTTTCTGATAGTTTGTTTCATTGCCATGAATTTCCCTGCTCTCTACTCATCGTTTTCTAGCTGAGTTCTCCTGTGGTCCCTCCCGCTCCTCTGCTTGAGTGAATCCGGGTCCGAGCATCCCTTTATATTTTGGGCCTTGGGGAATTCACTGGACTCACCCTAGTCTTGGCCTTGCCTTTGACATTTGTCAAAGCCTGATTTCTGTTCCCAAATGTGATAAATTTTGGTTACTCTTCCTCAGCTACTTGAAAAGAGTGTGTCTTCTGCAGTTTTGGGGGAGAGTGTTGTGTATCTGTACAATGAACTGAGTGTGTTTCCTTGAACTCAGATGCTGAAATCCTAACCTCCAAGATGACAATATTAGGAGGTGGAGATTTAGGAACTGATCAGGTCATGATGGTGGAGCCCTTGAGAGTGAAATCAGTGCCTTATAAAAGGGACCCCAGAGAGCTCACTTATGAGGATACAAAGGAGGTGAGCCGCCTACATCCCAGAAGAGGGCCCTCACCAGAACCCGACAATGCCAGCGCCCTCATCTCAGACTTTGTCTCCAGAAGGGTGAGAAACAGACTTCTGTTGTGTGCAAGCCATTCAATCCAGGGCCCTTCGTTACTGCAGCTGCAAGGGACTAAGACAGTCCATACATCAGGTCATATTTAATATTGCTTTTTCAAACTGCCTATTAATATCTCCTCACTCACCTGCCGTCTGTTTGTTCTATCAGTTATAGGCTGAAGCAGGTGAACATTTTCTCAGTATGATGATAATTTTGTTCATTTCTCCCTTCTCAATTCCTGCCCTTTATGTTTTGAACGTATGTTACTGAGTACATATGAATTTTAAATGTTTTTTCCTGATGGAGTGACCGTTTTAACCTGTGTGGGCTGTCTGGTGATCCTGAGTGGGGCTTCTTGCCTGGAGGTCCGCCTTGCCTGTCAGCACAGCGTCAGCTTCCTTTTGGTTATTATTTACAAGGCACTGACTTTCCCATCCCTTTATTTTGATTTTTGTGTCCTTCTAATTAAAGTATGTCACAAACAGCATGTAAGTGGTGTTTAAAAATAGAGTCTGACAATCTGTATCTTTTAATTCGAATATTTAGTACTTTTACATTTAATATAATTACTGATATTCGTGGCTTACATCTATCATCCGACTGGTTATCTGTTGGGTTCATGTGGTTTTTGATCCACTTTTCTCCTGTTTTCCCTTGTGTTATCTCTTGTCCTCCTGTTAACTTGTTAAATATCCTATATGCTATTCTCTTTTTAGTCTTTTCCCTAAAAAAAGATTAAAAACACACGTCCTTGATTTATTATACTCTACCATGATTGCCTACTTCTGTCACTTCCAAGACAAGGCAAGTACCTTAGAATATTTCATTTTAATTAATTAATTAATTTTCCCCTGGGTCAGAAATGGATGGTTTATTACACATAGAAATAGCAGAAGCTATTCGAATTTCTGGGAAGGTTCCCTGTGCTCCAGTTCCCACAGGGTGCTGGGAAGAAGGCCAGGTGATAACTGCATGCCCAGTGGGTTGCATTACAAGAAAACTCTCAGGTTAGAGAATCCAAATCTTTTTAAAAAGAAAGGAGGCGTACTTGCAATATTTTAACTCCATGTTATGCTGCTACCTGTTGTGTGATGGCTGTGCATATGCTGATTCTATGTATATTTAAAACCCTGTAAGACATCAACTATTGTTTAGTTGAGGTTCATAGATGTTCACCTATCTAGTTACTATTCCCATGCTCTTATTTTCTCCTAAATTTCCTTTCTACAGCCTGGGATCATTTTTGTTCTGCAGGGGAATTCTCTTTAATATTTATCTGTGTGTGTGTATTTGTGTGTGCACGTGTGTTGCTGCTACCTCAGTTCTCTCAGTTTTTACTTGCTTGCAAGATTTTTTTGCCTTCTCTTTTTTAAACCAGTTTGATTGAGATATAATTGACACATGATAACGTTCATGTTTTATGTGCACAAGTCAATGAATTCTAGTACTTTCAGAGTTGCATGGCTGTCTCCACTGTCTTAAGTTTAGGTTTCTGGCACCCTAAAAAGAAACAAGCCTGTTTATGGTAACTCCTCATTTCCTCCCCCAGCCCTAGCCAGCCAGGGATCTGCTCTGTGTCTCTCTCTATTTGACTTTTTGGACATTTTCTATCAATGGAATCCTGTCATATGTGTTCCTTGTGACTGGCTTCGATCACTGGGCATAATGTTGTTGAGGTGCAGCCATGTGACAACATGAATCCATACTTTTTCATGGCTTAATAATATTCCACCGTATGCATAGACCTGACTTCATCACTCAACAGTTGATGGTCTCTTGAACTGTGTCCTCTCTTTTGCTTTTGTGTATAATGCTGCTATGAACATTTTAAATACAAAGTTTGGTACGTGTTTTTCTTTCTCTTGGGTACATAACTGAGAGTGGAATTGCTGGGTCATATGTAGGGCTAAGTTTAACCTTTAAAGGAACTGTTGGCCTTTGTTTTTGAAGTTATTCTCCCTTGCGTTAGAACTCTAAGTTGGTATAATTTTAACACACTTTCCCCAGCAATTTATGACATGCCATTACCTTCTGTCATTTCTGTTGAGACGTCATTGTCATATTATTTTTCCTTTGGAGGGATTTTTTAATTCTAGAATTTCCATGTTGTTTTTCCATAGATTTCAATTTTCTGGTGAAATTCTCTACTTTCTTAAGTGCACTTTTGTTAAGCCTGTCTCTAACTCCAATAGTGGGATCACCTGTGGGTCTACTTCTATCGTCTGCTTTGCTCTTCTTCTCTTGGCTTACCTGGTGTATTAGTTTCCCATGGCTGCCATACCAAACTACCACAGACCGAGTGGTTTAAAACAACAGGATCTTAATGTCTCAGTTTTGGAGACCAGAAGTCCCCAGCCAAGGTGTGGGCCGGGCTGCACTCTCACCAGCGCCTCCAGGGAGGACCCTTCCTTGCATCTTCCAGCTGCTGTGGCTTGAGGAATTCCTTCACGGATGAAGTGACCGCATTGCTTCCGTCACTGCTTCTGTGCCCACATTTCCTTCCCCTCTTCTCTATGTGCCTGTCTTCTTCTGTGCTTCTCAGTTTAGTCTGTTCTTATAGAAGATATGTGGGACTGCCTTTAGGACCTACCCAGAGAATCCAGGATAAGCTCCTTCTCCCACGATTCTTGACTTGATCACATCCACAAAGACCCCCTTTTTTTCCCCAAATAAGGTCATATTCACAGGTTCCAGGGCGTGTGAGGTGGACGCATCTTTTTGGAGGCCACCACTCAGCTCACCACCCCTATAATGTAAAAAAAAAATTCTAGACATTGTTTAGAAAACTCTGTAGCCCTCTGGGCTGTTTATCTCCCTAGAAGAGACGTTCTTTGGTTCCCGGCAGGTGGCTGCAGTGGGGCCAGAGCTCCATTGTCCAACTCAGGACTGAGCTGATTCACTGGGTTTGGCTCCTCTGAGGCCTGGCCTCGTTCCAGGCTGTGCTTGCTCCTGGGTGGAGTTGCTGAGTCATCCTGGCAGAAAGCCTGCAGTGTTTACCAGGGAACTGCTTGCTTGGCAGGCTCTGAACATGGCGCCGTGAGCTTGGGGGTGATGCTCCGGGATGCTCTCTGCTGCTGTCAGCTGGCACGGTCAGCGCACAAACCCTGGCCACTCCAACCCCAGAACCGGCTCTCAGACTACTTTCTCCCCTGCCTCCCCCTTTCTCCGGGATGCCAGCTGGTCTCGAGTCCCCGCTGCTTCTCCCCTGCCTCCCCTTTTCTCCGGGGTGCCAGCTGGTCTCAAGTCCCTGCTGCCTTGCTGGTGCTGTGGGCTCGTGTGCAGATCCTAGAGTCTTCACTTGTGTTTGCTGGAGGATTGCTCTGCTAGAATCCACTCTAGTATGGTGGAAGGTCAGATGCATCACAATGTATTATACAATTGAAATTATTTCAATACTGAGTTGAAATAGGCTTATTTCTTTACAGAATTGAACTGTGGTGCAAATGGATCAACAGCCAAGACTCGATCTCTTCCCTGTGCAGCTGTGTAAGAAGGAAGGCCGGGCGCGGTGCCTCATGCCTGTAGTCGCAGCACTTTGGGAGGCCGAGGGGGGAGGATCACTTGAGGTCAGGAGTTTGAGACCTGCCTGGCCAACATGAGGAAACCCTGTCTCCACTAAAAATACAAAAATCAGAGGAGCATGGTGGTGCGCACCTGTAATCGCAGCTACTTAGGAAGCTGAGGCAAGAGAATTGCTTGAATCTGGGAGGTGCAGGTTGCAGCGATCCAAGATTGCACCATTGCACTCCAGCCTGGGCAAAAGAGCAAGACTGTCTTTAAAAGAAGAAAAAAAACAAGAATAAGTTAACAAATCACGGATATGTTTTAAAAGTTCATGTCGATTCTGCAATAGAGCATGAAGAAATGCCTTGAGAACCTCCTGAAAACCAGGTGGGACTTACGAGTTCTTTGGCTCCTGTCTCCCAAGTCTGATGGTTCATTGGCGCTTGTGAGGGTCACATCTCACATGGTGAGCTGCACACTGTGGAATGACACAGGGTCCTGGGAGCTGCAGTTCAAATCACGACTCCAGTTCGGACTAACCGGGTGGCTCAGCTGACCTTCTCCGTTTTCTCAGCTCTAAGAAATGGGAAGATGCTAATCCCCGCCTTGTGGCTGCTGTGGGAATTAAATATCTACAAAGTCTTTGTAGCACGGATCTCCACCCGTGTGAGCCTCAGTGAAGGTCATCGAGGGGTCTTCACAATTCTAGGTCCTCTTGGGTCCGAATATGCAGGGCTACCCTGCAGGACACCGGATGCCTCCCCTGTCTCTGCGGACCATGGCGTGAAAGGAAATGAGCAATGTAATGGGGATAAAGTGACAAGACAGAGGCCACCTGGGGACCCGGCCCATCCCCAGCCAGAGGCAGCTGTCCTGGACGAGAATCAGCAATCTCCGCCCCACTCCCGCCTCTCCCAAGCCCAGCAGCCAGCTCGGCCTCCCCCTCCCCAGCCTCCCACGGCACGGCCTCCATCCTCACTCCTCAGTCTGTCTTGGCCACAGCGTCCACCACACGGGATCTTTAGAGTCCAGCACTGGCCTTAATCAGGGCCCATCAGGAGTCTGTGTCCTGCAGAACCCAGCTGAAATGGAATCCCCAGAGAGAGTCCCAGCGGGGGAGGTGGTTTTCAGTCCATACGGGGGATTTCTTTTCTTTGCAACCCGAGCTGGGGATGCCCACATTCTCCAATGCTTCTCAGAACCGTTTGGAGCGAGGGTGGGGGCACGGGCAGCATCTGGGGTCTGCTCTCACAGCCCGTTTCCTCTCCACCCATCACTGCATCAGGCAGGGCAGAGTGGGCGGGGGCGCACAAGGAGCCTTAGCAGCTGCGGCTGAGCACACAGGCTCCTCTCCTGTCCCCGTCTCAGTCTGATGAGATCCGGGGTCTCCTCAGCGGGATCTCCAGCGGCTCCCAGGCCCCCAGGATGCTGTCCTCTGCCATGCACCGTAGCTCCCCATGCAGAACCAGAGGAGGAGGGCAGAGACTGCATGTCGTCACAAACGGGGGAATCTCCTCCTCTTTCAAGACCATTGTATGTGTGTGCGCATGTGCACATGTGCGTGTGTGTTTGTGTGGACGTGCGTGCGTGTGTGTGTGCATGTCTGGGTGTGCCCATGTTTACGTGTGTGTACGTTGTGTGTGCATTCATGTGCCTGTGTGTGCACACGTGTGTGTGCTTGCATGTGTGTCCGTGTGTTTTTTTTGTGTGTGCATGTGTGTGTGCGTGTGTGTCACACTTTGTTTAGTCATGCCTTCATGGACATATTGGTTGATTCCATAGTTTGACTCTTGAGCAGCGTACAGGGGCGTGTGGACATCTCTTTGACACACTGATTTCATGTCCTTTGGATTCGTACCCAGTGGAACCGCCCCACAGTTTTGCATCGTGGCTGTGCTAATGTACATTTCTGCCAGCAGTGTAAAGTTTTCTCTTCTCTTTACATCCTTACCAACACTTGCAGTATTTCACCTTTTAGATAACAGCCATTCTTACTGGTAACAGGTGGTGTCTTCCTGTGGTTTTAGTTTGCATTTCTCAGATGATAATGGTGAACATTTGTTCACGTGCCTGTCGGTCATTTGTGTGTCTTCTTTTGAGAAGTGTGTATCCGGCTCCTGCTATTCTGTTAACAGCTGCACAAAGTGAATAGAGACAGGACCTGTAGACATTTCTCAAATGAAGGCACACACATGACCAACAGGGTTATGAGAAAAGGATCCTCATATTCATCAGAGAAATGCGAACTGAAATCACTCGGCTGCTGTCATGCCGTTCCACAGATTGCACAGAAATTTGTGGGCTCATGGTTTGGGAGACTGGGGAGTCCCAGATCAGGAGGCTGACATCATGCAAGGGCCTTCCTGCTGCGTCACCCCACAGTGGAAGGTGAGGGAGCAAGAGAGGGCAAGAGCGGAATGAACATGCCCACTTATAAGGCACCAATCCCTCCCACGAGGCAGGAGCCCCCGTGGCTTAATCACCTCTTGACAGTACCACATCTTAATACTGCTGCAAACGCAAGTGCGTTTCAACATGCATTTTGGGGAGGACACGTGCTGTGCCCACAGCAAGTCCTTTGCTTAGTTTAAAATTTGGTTATTTGTTTTCTTGCCGTTGAGTTCTGTATCTGTTTTGGGCATTACCCCCCCGTCAGATGTGTGGTTTGCAAATCTTTTCTGCTGGCCCGTAGGTTGTCACTTCACTCTACTGATTGTTTCCTTGGTTGTGCAGAGAAGTTTTAGTTTGACGTAATCCCATTTGCCTATTTCCTCTTTTGTTAGCTGTGCATTTGGGATCCTGTCCAAAAACTCTCTGCCTTGACCAGAGTCACAGAGATTTCTGTGTTTTCTTCTAGTGGTTCTACAGTTTCAGATCTTTTGTACGTGGTGAGAGGTAAAGGTGTAGTCTCATTCTTCTGCCTGTGGATATTCAGTTGCTCCAACACTGTTTGTTGAGGAAGCTGAACTTCCTTTCCCCATGGTGTGTTCTCAGCTTTTTCAATTGACCTTAAATGTGTGGATTCATTTCTGGGCTCTCTATCCTGTTCCACTGGTCGATGTGTCTATTTGTATGCCAGTGCCATGCTGTTTTGCTTACGGTAGCTTTGCAGTATATGTTGAAGTCAGGCTGTGTGATGTCTCCAGCTTTGTTCTTTTTGCTCAAACTGCTTTGGCTATGCTGGGTCTTTTGTGGTTCCACACATATTTTTGGGTTGTTTTCCCTAAATGGGTGAAAAATGCCATTGGAATTTTGATAGGGATTGCATTGATCCTGTAGATCCCTTTGGGTATATGGACATTTTAACAATATTAATTCTTCCAATCTGTGAATATTGGTTACCTTTCCATTTATGTGTTTCTTCTTCAATTTCTTTCATCAACGTTTCATAGTTTTCAGTGTACATGTCTTTCATGTCCTTGGCTAAATTTATTCCTAATTATTTTAATTTTTTGTAACTATTATACATGGGATTGTTTTTTATTTCTTTGTTCAGTAGTTTGTTGTTAAGTGTATAGAAACACTACTGATTATTGCATGTTGGTTTTGTATCCTGCAACTTTACTGAATTTATTTATTTGTTGCAACAGTTTTTTGGTAGTATTGTTAGGGATATATACATATATGATCACGTTGTCTGCAAATAAGGATAATTTAACTTCTTCATCTCCAATTCTGATGTCTTCTTACTTCTTTCTCCTGTCTAATTGCTCTGATTAGTACTTCCAGGGAAGATATTTTTGAAAAAGAGAGGTCATGAGCCCATGGTGTGATGCTCAAATGGTACCACGTCCTGGAGGGAAAATTCTTAGACATGTGCAAAAATGGACACTCCCTGGACATTCTGGTTCTTCATAACTTTGTGACTGGTCACTCTTCTCAAAAATAATAAAAGTCAGAAGCAGGCACTGATGGGCATCTTCATGTTTACCTGGGAAGATGCCCCTGGCAGAGCCGTCACCCCAGCTTTGCTGTGGTCTTACCTCCTGGGCCACACCACTGTCCTCCTCCTGAGACGGCCAGGCCCCTACCTGTTTCATCTCAGTGCTGGGGATAGCACGTGGCACACAGCCAGTGTTTACAACATTTACGTATTGAATGAAGGAACCATGAAGTCCGTCAACCAATCTTTTCTCACTTGTCCCAATCCCTGACGATCCCATTAGCCAACGGTAAAAGTGGTCACAAATGGCAGAATGAGACACAAGAGAATCTCTATCCATGGAGAACGGGATGGGTGGGCGCTTGAGCCATCTTGGCAGAATTCACTTTTCTTTCTTTGCACCCAATGGCCCTTTTCAAACTGGAGAAACCCCAGTGTGCCCAGCTTAGGACTGTCCTGGTTTTAACATGGAAAGTCCTGGATCCTGGAGACTCCCTCAGTGCTGGGTAAAGTGTGTCAGCTCAGCACACGGGCAGGGAGGGCCCTCCCTGCTTGCCTCTGGGCACGTTCTGGACGGCCCACTCGTGTCCCTGGCACTGCAGAGGGAAGGAGCACCTGTGCCTGGCCAGCACCTTCCTGTGCTTTGGGAGCTGGCCTCACGCTGCCACCACGGAGCTGCTTTTCCTGCCCCTGGTGAGTCCCTGCCACAGTCAGCTCATTTCCTTCTAGACAAGTGCAAGCCCACGACTTCGCTTGTTTATGTCTTTATCTCCCGGCTTATTCTGTGGCTTCGGGCTCCACAGTCTGTTCTTCACCCCTCTAACCAGCAAAGGGCTTGGGGCAGCCTCCAAGGCGGCTGGGCAGTGTCCCAGGGTGGGGGAACAAGCCCCTCTGCCTAGGGCAGCCGTGGGTGAGGCTTGGGATTCTCATCAGGAGACAGGAGCAGCAAGTCCTTGTGTGCCACACAGGGGTGAGGCTGAGATCCGCTAGGTGCTGCCACTGTGCCAGGGTGCCGCTACTGTGCCAGGATGCCATCACCATGCCAGGATGCCATCACTGTGCCAGGATGCCATCCTGCCATCACCTCTGCCTCGTCTCAGGCTGCAGGGGCATCTCCACCCACGCAGCTAGCCCTCCCCTCTCCTCAGGGCTGAGCTGCTGCAGCCGGGCTGAGGACACAGGCCTGTTTGACACTGCAGAGGAGGAACCCAGACAGGGGGTCTCCCTGGGGCCAGTGACCGGGGAGTTGGGGGGACCTGGGAGGGGCAGCTCTGGGTGCTCAGCTTTTCTGAGGAGCCTGAGGACAAGGTCCTATCCCCAGAGTCCTCGGACTGAGAGCTTATTATGTGAGTTGCCGGGGTGGAGGCCAGGACTCAGGGGGTTGAGTCCCTTCACTTTGGATAGAGACAGAGCCAGGGGTTTTACTTCATCTGCTGAATTTTAAAAATTTAGGTAACATTCTTGAGGAATAATTTACATAGATACTCACACATGTTATCCACTGTATACACCCCACATTGTACCCATGAGAGACGCACACATCTTATCCACTGTATACACCCCACATTGTACCCATGAGACACCCACACGTCATATCCACTGTATACACCCGACATTGTACCCATGAGAGATCCACACATCTTATCCACTGTATACACCCCACATTGTACCCATGAGACACCCACACATCTTATCCACTGTATACACCCCACATTGTACCCATGAGACACCCACACGTCATATCCACTGTATACACCCGACATTGTACCCATGAGAGACCCACACATCTTATCTACTGTATACATCCCACATTGTACCCATGAGACACACATCTTATCTACTGTATACACCCCACATTGTGCCCATGAGAGACCCACACATCTTATCCACTGTATACACCCCACATTGTACCCATGAGACACGCACACATCTTATCCACTGTATACACTCCACATTGTACCCATGAGACACCCACACATTGTATCCACTGTATACACCCCACATTGTACCCATGAGACACCCACACATCGTATCCACTGTATACACCCCACATTGTACCCATGAGACACCACACATCTTATCCACTGTATACACCCCACATTGTACCCATGAGACACGCACACATCTTATCCACTGTATACACCCCACATTGTACCCATGAGACACCCACACATCTTATCCACTGTATACACCCCACATTGTACCCATGAGACACCCACACATTGTATCCACTGTATACACCCCACATTGTACCCATGAGACACCCACACATCTTATCCACTGTATACACCCCACATTGTACCCATGAGACACCCACACGTCATATCCACTGTATACACCCGACATTGTACCCATGAGACACCCACACATCTTATCCACTGTATACACCCGACATTGTACCCATGAGAGACCCACACATCTTATCTACTGTATACACCCCACATTGTACCCATGAGACACACATCTTATCTACTGTATACACCCCACATTGTGCCCATGAGAGACCCACACATCTTATCCACTGTATACACCCCACATTGTACCCATGAGACACCACACATCGTATCCACTGTATACACCCCACATTGTACCCATGAGAGACCCACACATCTTATCTACTGTATACACCCCACATTGTACCCATGAGACACCCACACATCTTATCCACTGTATACACCCCACATTGTATGTGTTGCATGTATCTGTTGTACCGTGAACCACACGCCATTTATCCATTAGCTTTTTGGTGTCATTTGGGTGATTTCCAGTACAGGGCTGGAATACCGCTGGTTTGAAGATTCACCTACAGGTTGCTTGCTGGACACCTGTTTTCATCCTCGGGTAAATACCCAGTAGTGGAATGTTGGGCCCTGTGGTATAAGTGCAGGTTTAACCCGAAGGGAGGCTGCCCAGCGCTTTCCCGAAGCGGCTGTGTGTGGGGTGCTGGCTTCGTCTCTCCACGACCTTGTCAGCACTTGCATTGTCAATCATTTTGATTTCCTTTCTCTCTCCTTTGAAAAAATGTGGCTCGTGCCTGGAATCCCAGCACTTTAGGAGTCTGAGGCAGAGGGTCGCTTGAGCCCAGGACTTTGAGAACAGCCTGGGCAACACGATGAGACCCCATCTCTACAAAAATTAGTTGAGTGTCGTGGTGCACACTTGCGGTCTCAGCTACTCAGGTAGCTGTGGTGGGAGGATCGCCTGAGCCTGCGAGTTCAAGGCTGCAGTGAGCCAAAATCACACCACGGCACTCCAGACTGGGTGACAGAGCAAGTCAAAAACTTTTGTTTTAACTTCGAAGCTGGCAAATAAAAATTGCGTATCATTATTGTGTACAACATATGTACACTGTAGAGTGGCTGGGACTTTCCTTCCTCTTTCTCCTTTCCTGCCTTGACCGCGAGCTCTGTGGCCTCCTGCTCATGTTCACTTGGCCTGGCTTGCCTGCCCCTCCCGGCCAGGAAGGAGCACTGAGCTGTGGCGGTGGCTAGTGTCTGCCGTGCCCAGCTCTGTGCAGTGATCTGGGTGCTGCAGACACAGCCTGTGTGGGGTGTCTGGTCCTGGGTTAGGGGTTCACTCCCATGCAAAGCTGAGACTCACGTGCATGCGGCTGACTCCTGGGACCTGGCTTCTGCCGGGGGCCCCCAGACGCTGCCCAGAGGAGGCAGGCCTGCAGCAGAGACTAGAAAGCTGGCAGGCGGTCTGGAGGGTGACGGGGAGGGGAGCGGGCTCTGAGGGGGGCACAGCGCGTACCCTGCCCCAGGCCCCGGGCTGGCCAGGGCCGCGGGTGTTCCTTTACCTCGTCTTCACCTGGCTCAGGTGGGAGTTCCGGCTCCATGATGCCGGAGAGAAAGCCAGGCTTGGTGCAGGCTGTTGGGGTAAGCCCCATGGGCTCCATGTTGGAGACACTATTGGAGGGGGAAGAACCGTGAAGCCAGCTGAAGGGTCCAGGGTCCAGTTGGGCAGCACAGTGGGCACCAGGAGATGCAGGGTGAGGAGGAGGGGCAGCGTCCTGACATGCTGTCACCTCGGCCTGGGTGTCCTCCTAGTCACAAGGGCAGCTCTGCACACGGTTTCACAGCTTGGCCTGGCCCGGTGGACGGAGGTGTGAGGGGCTTCCAGGAGAGCATGGGGGTCCCACTCCATGGGGTCTCGGTGGGGTGGAGTTTCTTATGTGGAGTGCTTTCTGCTCTTTGAGCTCTTCTGAAAAAACCGGGGTGCCGGGCAGAGTGCACAGGTTGGGGAGGTGGATCCGGACTGATGCACCTCCAGCTTTAAGTCCCCAACTCAGTCCGCAAGCCACACATCAGGGTCAAGAATGGCAGAGGCTTGCCCCAGGCCCTGCAGGGTGATGGCAGAGAGCAGGCACCAGTCTAAACATGAGGGGGGTCCTGACGGCTCCCCTGCGTCTCGAAGCATCACTGTGTGCAGGACATCGGGTGGTCTCGGGAACCCAGGCCCAGATACACAGGAGGTCGGGACCCCAGGGACTGAGACAGCCCCCGGCTCACTGAGGACACCAGGCTCCAGCCACATGCCTAGAAAGCAGCCCCGGTGGGCACCGGGACCTCCAGGGCCTCCTGTCCTTACCGCGGCCAAGTTTCACCACCTCAGACACTCTGCTCGGAGTCTGGCCTCTGGGGTGGGGTCTGGTTAGTGCGGGGGGCGTTGGGGGCTCGTCTCTCACACCCTGTTCCCTCCCCGAGGGCCCTGCCAGAGGCGCATCGCGTTGTTTCCCTTCTGCCCTCCTGGAGGTGGGGAAGTTTCTTTAAGCAACTGCTTTCATTAAGTGATCACGATTGCAGTTTCTCTTTTTAAAAACTTTAATGAGAGACATCCCCGCTGCCATCTGAGGTCTGATCAGCCACGGTCACTGCGTGCCCACATGGCGGCGTGGGATTCCAGCCCGGAGCAGGGAAACTTGACGTTCTCGGCAGCCTGGAAATGTGGGATTTCCGTTTGGCTGGTTGCAATGCGGAGCCCCGCTCCAGGGACCCCGTCTCCCTCTTGGCAGCCTCCCGTGGGGGGCTGGGGGAGCCGGGTGGGCTCCCCAGCGGGTGCTGTGCTCTTTGGGGAGGCCCCACTCCCCCGCTCTTCCTCTCTGCCCCTCCAGGAAGCTTCCAGAATCCTCCTCAACGCTCCGCCCTACAGGTTGCAGGCTGGGGAGCTGGGCCCGGGCCAGCCCTCCCCCGGCTCCCCCTCCGCCCGGGGAGCTCACGGGTTCTGCGCGATCTGCCCTCTGTCGCCTCGTGCGAAACGTAATCCACAAAATGCCTTCGCGGTAACCTTATCCCTGGGCAGCCGCGATAGCATCTCTCGGCCCGTGACGGGCGGGAACTCGCAAGCATGGAGTTAATAACGCAGACTTTCAAAACCCGAGGCTGGCAGAGGCAGGCGAGGCCGGGAATGAAAGGGCCGGTGCGGCTGTAATTGGGACCATGTGAACTTCCTCGGAGGAGGATTAGGAGGAGAGACAGGCCTTGCCCACGAAGATTAGTTTCAATTAGACGGGCTGGAGGCGAAAGGCCGGCTCGGTGCAGATTAAAACGAGGGGAAGGTTTCCGCGTCGCGGCTCTGGGCCTGCAGCGGGCCGAGGACCCGCTAATGCAAGGCAGAGCGCAGCGGAGCGCGGGAGCGGCCCGCGGACTGACTCGACGCGGGCTTGCCCCGTCTTCCCCTGCGCACCCTGGCCCCGAGGCACTTTTCAGATACTCATTTGTGCCTGAAACCACTTTGGGGGGCCCCTGCCAGGGCCGTGCCTGGAGGTCAGGGGAGAGAGGGGGCTGGGGGGCTGGGGACGGCCACTGGGCTGCCCTCGTCGGCCACTGGCCCGGCCACTTGGGTTCCCATTCTTGGCCGAGGGCCATGGCGGGACCCAGACTGCAGTGCCTGCGCAGCCCGTGACCTCTGCTTTGCTGGGATCTTCAAAGGGACTCTCAAATGATAGGCCTGGGTGTCCCCCCACCCCCTCCTGGGACCAGGCCTGTGTCTTCCCTCTCTCCTTCCTTCCTTCCTGGACTCTGGCCTCCGTGACTTTGGGTGGTGGTGGTGGGGGGGCAGGTGGCCTCACCCCGAGAGGTCAGGAGTAGCTTCAATACCAGGGCTGCGGCTGAGCTCCAGGAGCTGCTGGGTCCTCCGGCCTCGAGTTCCTCATCTGTGAGGTGGGTGCGTTGAGGTGGGGCCTGGAGCTGCCCAGTAGATGTTGCTCAGTGGTCCTGTGCCCAGGAGAGGCAGGAGGGCTGGTCCCTGCCTGGGGGCCACTGTCTTGCCCTGCACCAAGGCCCATGCTCGGAGCCCCGGGAAGGTCTGTGCCTTGCCGTGGAGCCGTGCATGAGGGCGGGGGCAGCACCGTGTCGCCCTGGTCTGGGAGCCAGTGGCTCGTTGACTGGGTGTGTCTGGGCACCTGTGCTCGCATTTCACAGCAGAACCAGCTGCCTCCTGGCCTCCTCCTGCTTCCCCTGGCCCTCCAAGCCCGAGGTGTGTGCGTGTGTTTTATCAATCCTTCCCCGGTAATGACAGCTAAATTATGGAAAATGCATTTTCACAGCTGGTGAGAAAAACCATTAGCATTAATCAAGGACCCAGCTCGTGGGGATTTGCAGGCAGAGTTTTGCTGGTAAAGTCACAGACGCGCTAGACAGTCATTAGTGGGGTTCACTGGCAATGGGGCCGATCATTTCCCTCCGCGCCGAGCTTCCCACCAAGGGACGCCTTCTTGCTTGGGGCGCAGGGCTGAGCTCAGCGCTGGGCCCCTGGAGGGCACTTCGACCCCCACCCTGTGCTTGGGTGGAGTCCCTGCTTTTCAGGGACCCACCCACAGCCAAGGGCCGCTTTGTATCGGGGCAGGGGATGCCGTGCTGGTGACATCGTGGGTCTGGTGTGGCTGAGGTAAGGACAGGAAGCCCTCAGGGTCCTGGGGCTCACTGGGGCCACTCACTCAGTGGGCTGGAGCCTGGTGTCCTCTGTGGATCGGGGCTGCCTCAGTCCCTGGGGTTCTGGCCTCATGCATATCTGGGCCTTGGTTCCCGAGAGCACCCAGCGTCCTGCACACAGTGAGTGCCCCGAAACTCCAGGGGGAGCCTGGGGAGCCTCTGGGACCCCAGTGAGTGTTGACTGCATCAAAGTGATTTTTAACATAAACTTTTATTTTGGAATAATTTTAGATGAACAGAGAAGCAATAAAGCGGTAGTGTCGAGAGTTCCCGCAATCCCAGGCTAGACGAGAAACACATCAGACAAACCCGGCTGGTGGCTTCTCCAGGACTCGGCCTCCTCCTGAAGACGGTCCTCCCGCCCCCGCCCAGGCTCCCTCTGCCCACACCCTCGGCCGCAAGTGGGGACTTCTGGGGGACATGCTGCACGCCCTCTGCCCTGTGCGCTCCCTGGTGTTCACCAGTTTCTGTATCAGTGGCAGGAAACGCTGAGGGGGACACAGGTTGTGTCTGTGCCTGGCGAGTTTGCCCCCTGCCCACCGGGCCCGCCCCTCTAGTTCTACAAACGGGTTCTCTCCAGGTCCTGCCTAGCCTGCCCTGCAGAGTCCCCCATCACGCCGGCCTCTCTCACCCTATCTGTCCCTGTGGTTCAGTTTAAACCCCCACCTGCAACATCCCCACTGGCTCCGCGACCCCAAGTGTGTCTCTCGCCTCTGTCACCACCTGCTTAGCCCCCAGACCTGTGCCTTTGTCCCCACCTCCCTCAGGGTGTGAACACATCTCTCCCATAGCCCTGTTAAAAATCACCCTGGCAACTATGGACCTGTGAGCTGCCTACACGGCTTGGTGTCCACATGTGCCTACACACACGTGCACGGGCAGGCACGGACACAGATGCTGTGTACACGTGCTATTGTGGGGTGTATGCGTGTTATACCAGCCCATGCAGACACACGTCGGGATGTTCGTGTACGCACGCATGCTGACCTGTCGGTACGCAGGGTGGTGTACACACGTATGTACATCCGGGTGGGCATGCACCCATATCTGCTGAGAGGCCCAGCGGGGACACGTCTGTGGCCAGGCACACGCCCAGCACCCTGATCCCGTTTCTGATACTGTCCCCAGTGAAGGGGCCAGACATCTGTGGAGAAGGGGGGCTCTAGGGCTGCACGGGGAACATTCGGATGAGCCTGGGGCCCCCTGTGGTGCCAGGAAATAAGGAGGGGGGAGGAACAAAGCCATGGGGCGGGGATGGCCGAGGACGCAGGACCGCCCTGGAGGGCTCCCGGTGGCTGCGGCTGGAAGAAGGTGAGCCGCAAAAGGCACAGGATGGACCGTAGCTGCGGGGGTGAGTGGACAGCCGCTTGTTCATGTTGGCGTCGGTACATGGAGAATGGAAGGGGGGGGAAGGAGGGAGGAAAAGAGGAAGGAGGGAAGGAGGGAAGGGGGGAAACGGGGGGGGAAGAAAGGAGGAAAGGAGGGGAGTCAAGAAGGAAGGAAAGAAGAAGGAAGCAGGGAGGAAGGAGAGATGAAAGACGAGGAGGAGGATGGAGGAGGAAGGGAAGGGGGGGAGGAGGGGGAGGAGGGGGAGGAGGGGGAGGAGGGGGAGGGGAGGAGGGGGAGGGGAAGGAGGGAGGAGGGAGGAAAGAGGGGAAGGGGGAGGAGGGGGGAGGGGGAGGAGGAGGGGGAGGGGGAGGAGGGGGGAGGGGGAGGGGGATGGGGGAGGGGGGAGGAGGGGGAGGAGGGAGGAGGGGAGGAGGGGAGGGGGGAGGGGGAGGAGGGGAGGGGGGAGGGGAGAAGGAGGGGAAGGAGGGAGGAAAGAGGGGGAGGAGGGGGAGGGGAGGAGGGGGAGGGGAAGGAGGGAGGAGGGAGGAAAGAGGGGAAGGAGGGGGGAGGAGGGGGAAGGAGGGGGGAGGAGGGGGAAGGAGGGGGGGAGGGGAGAAGGAGGGGGGAAGTAGGGGAGAGGCAGGGGAGGGGGGGAAGAAGTGGGGGAGGGGGGAGGAGGGGTAGGGGGAGGGGAGGAGGGGAAGGAGGGAGGAAGGAGGGGGAGGAGGGGGAAGAGGTGGGGGAGGGGGGAGGAGGGGGGAAGGAGGGGGGAGGAGGGAGGAAGTGTCTCTAGTCACTTCCGAGGAGACCCCTGGCTGACTCCTCCTTAGCCAGGCCCGAGGGCTGTGGCTTTGTCCTTGGGTGGGTTCCACCCACGTCGCAGATGGGATGGCTCAGGGAGTCCTGAGACAGGCTGCCTGCCTGCAGTCATGAAGCCACCCCTGACCCCTGGCTCTGGCCTGACGGCTTGGAGGACAGTTTTGACTTTAGAGGCTGTGGCCTGGAAGCTCCCTGTGGAGGGGCCTCTGCCTGCAGACTCAGCCGCCTCTGGACTCAGCCACCTCTCGAGTCATGGTTGGTGCCCCCTGGAGTCAGGGATGGCGGAGACCAGGAGGACAGGGTGGGGGATGGCCCAGAGTCAGGGGCCCCAAGCAGGGTCCTGGCTCAGCATGACCTGGGACAGCCACTGGGGGTCTCTGCCTGCACCTCCTCATCTGTAAGGTGGACAGAGCAGGGCTCACCCCGAGACACTATGGGGGTACAGGGGTTGGGGTTGGCAGAGCACGGGGTGTGCCAGGCCCTGAGCAGGGGTGACGAGGCTTCCTCAGGCCCCACGTGGCAGCTGGTAACCAGCTCAGAGCGAATGACGTGAAGGCTCTTCCCACCTCTGCCACTGGGACCTCCAGCAGGCCGGTCTCTGCCGTCCCCACCGGCGTGCCACCGAGGTGGCCCGGCCTCCTCTCGGCGACGTTTGGGGAGAGGCCACCACCCTCCCCTTGTCGGTGGCCAAACAGTGTGTTCTGAGGGTTTTGCTTCTTCCTCACTGATCTAAAAATTAAACAAAACCAAACATGGCAGCAAGTCCCGGGGGTTCCCAGTGCTGGGGACACCCCGACAGCCGAGCTCCTCCCAATCCCTGGGCGGGCAGCAAACCCGGCTTCCCTCTGGCCTGAAGACCTGGGGGTGGCGTGCTTTCCCCTGGGCGGCTTCTCACCCCTCCAGGACACTCGGGAGCAGGTGGATTTAGCGGCTGGGCCCAGGGCCCGGTCTACCCAGGGAGCTGGCAGAAGGGAGCCTCTGGGGTCAGCAAGCCTCCTCCCTGCCTCGCTGTGGTCCGCTCCGTGGTTTCTTTGAGGAGTGGTGATCGGGGCGTGGGGGGCTGGTGGGAGGCTCAGCAGCTGCAATGAGAGTCCACGCCTTGGGCAGGACTCACTGAGGGGAGCACGGGGAGCGCTCACCTGGGGGGTCCTTCAGTCCTTGGCTGAGTCTCCTCTGAGGGAAGTTTCCAGAGACCGCCTGGTGGATCCAGCCTTGCACTCACGGGCAGTGTCTTGGGCCTTGAGAAAGCCCCGACCTTCTGGGAGCTGCGCCCAGGCCCCAGCAGGCTCCTTCCCAGGGCACAGACTGCCGTTTGCTGGGGGCTCTGCGTCTGGGGAGGGGGCTTGCCAGGGGCTCTGTGTCTGGGGGGCCTTGCCGGGGGCTCTATGTCTGAGGGGGCTTGCCGGGGGCTCTGCGTCTTGTGGGGGCTTGCTGGGGGCTCTGTGTCTGGGGGACCCTTCTTGAGCCAAACACACCCGGCTTTTCCCTAAAGTCAGCATGGCCAGAGTGGGGCCAAATTAGGAACTGCCCCGTCCCTGCACGGAGCTGGCAGAAGGGAGGCTCTGGGGTCAGACAAGCCTCCTCCCTGCTTTGGTGGCATTGTGGCAAGCCTGGTTCACCCAGCCCTGGGCTACTCCAGAGCCTCTGGCACAGCCTCTGTCAGGGAGCAGCTCACCTGGTCAACCAGAGGCCAGCATCTCTGCCTGGCAGGCAGGCCCTGTCCTCAGACCCCCTGGCTGCCCTGAGAAAAGCCCAGCTTGTAGAAGCGGGGGAAGGCGGCAGAGAGGGTAGCCCCAGGTGGGAACCCACCTGTGCCAAACCAGACACTCCTCGCTGCTCGGAGGACAGTTTTTTCCAATTAAAACCTCAGATCCAGGAAGGGGAGCCTTCCGCCTGCGGCTCCCAGAAGGAGCTCCTTGCTCGGGAGGTGCCCAGACCTGCAGCGTGGAGCCGGGACGCCGCTGACATCTGTGCGCGGGGCTGCAGGGGCGGGACGCCCCCGCCTGCAGACAGACCTGCTCCCGGGCTCCAGTAGCCGCTGCAAACGGACTCCATCTGGCCTCCGAGGCTGGCAGTGACCGGACTGTGAATGCAGCCCAGTCTCTGAAGGGCGATGGTGTTGACTTCTATATGAGGCGAAGTGAGAGTCCCAAGTGCCTCTGGATTCACACACCTAGGGATGTCTGAGTGACCCCTCGGACCCCAGTGCCCGGCCAGCACTGGCACACGGGAGGGCCGAGGCCCCGCCTCTGATGAGCTGGACCAGAAGCCCGTGTCATCTGTTAAATTTGATGTGAGCCTCCAGGTGGGGCCGATCAGGGTTTGGATTCTGCTCGCTGGGGGCTGAACCAGTAGCACGCTGGGCTCTGAGCTGCAGACTCACAGACCGGCACGTAGGTTGTGATCAATTTGTTAGCGATGGCCGCCATCAGTACCCGATTCCCCGGCTGGCTGGACAGCTCTGAGTGCGCTGACGTTTACTAATGCCCGTGGTGGCGGCTGTTGCTGGACAGGGCCCCCGCCCACCTCCTTACATCTGCTGCGCTTCCTGGATGGGGTGATAGGGACCGGCCTCCGTCCACGGCCCCACAAGGTACTTCCCAGGAGCAGGGAGACCAAGGCTCTCGGGGTGGCTTTGTGCCAGACTGGGGCCCACAAGAGGGGGTCACCAATAAAGGGGCTGCTGGGTCCCAGAAGCCTCTGGAGGTAAAGCCCCCAGCACTTCCCTGGGGGGACAACAAGCTGACCCTGGGAGCTGGGAGCCAACACTCAGCAGACCTCTTCTTGAGACCCCCAGTGAGCGCTCACCCACCCCCGGACACCGAGAGATTTAAGGGGAGCCCAAGATGCTGACTTCCAACCACGTGAGTGGCCCCCAGCTTCAGGAGCCCCGCCCAGATACACCACACCTGGGCGAGCTGGGGGTCTGTCCCTCGGGCAGCTCCAACCTCCCGGCCTCTCCGTGGCCCTCAGTATCGCTCAGAAATGAAGACTCAAAAGCAGCAGAGAGGCCAGAAACTCCGCCCCAGGGGGCCTCAGCCACTGCTCCAGGGAGGGCAGGAGAGGGCAGAGTGCATCTGAGCTGGGGCTGCTGGCCACGGGGGGTGCTGGCCACAGGGGCTGCTGGCCACGGGGGGTGCTGGCCACGGGGGTGCTGGCCACGAGGGGTGCTGGCCACGGGGGGTGCTGGCCACGGGGGCTGCTGGTCATGGGGGGTGCTGGCCACAGGGGCTGCTGGCCACGGGGGGTGCTGGCCACGGGGGGTGCTGGCCATGGGGGGTGCTGGTCATAGGGGGTGCTGGTCATAGGGGCTGCTGGCCACGGGGGGTGCTGGTCATAGAGGGTGCTTGTCATGGGGGTGCTGGCCACGAGAGGGTGCTGGCCACAGGGGGTTGGTGGCCACGGGGGGTGGCCATAAGGGTGCTGGCCACGGGGAGAGTGCTGGCCATGGCAGGGGTGTTGGCCAAGGGGGCGAGCGGAGGCCCCAGCCAGGCCACATTCACCCCAAACCCCACATCTCACAAGGAGGCACCATGAGGCATTCCTGAGTGAGGACCCTGCTTCCTTCAGCCCCACAGCCTTTGGGGAGGGGACCCTGGGGAAGCCAGGCCCAGCTGCGGAGACAGGGTCCCCTCAGGCCGGGTGGGGTGGAGGAAGGCCACACCACACGAAGGCCGAAGCCAGGGGTCCCTGTCCCCGCAGGGGTCTGGGAAGAAAACGCTGACTTTGAGCCGGACGCGGTGGCTTAAGCCTGTAATCCCAGCACTTTGGGAGGCCGAGGCGGGTGGATCACAAGGTCAAGAGATCGAGACCATCCTGGTCAACATGGTGAAACCCCGTCTCTACTAAAAATACAAAAAATTAGCTGGGCATGGTGGCGCGTGCCTGTAATCCCAGCTACTCAGGAGGCTGAGCCAGGAGAATTGCCTGAACCCAGGAGGCGGAGGTTGCGGTGAGCCGAGATCGCGCCATGGCACTCCAGCCTGGGTAACAAGAGCGAAACTCCGTCTCAAAAAAAAAAAAAAAAAGAAAGAAAACGCTGACTTTGAAGGGCACGGCGCTGGGAGCTGCAGGTCCGGGGCCATGGTGCGGCCTTGGCGTCAGCGGGGCGGCCCCTGGACAGCTTAGCTAGGCTCCACTCAGGTGGGCGAAGCCCCGGGGGTCTCTTCCTGACCCCCACCCCCAACTCCCTGAGGGCGGGCTTGGCTCTGGGGGCGGCTGACTCCAGCCTGCTTCCCTGAATTAAGACGGACGGCAGCTTCTCCAGGAAAGGAAATGTATATCAACAAACTTCCATCCCGGAGATCAAACCGCTTCCTCCCGCCCACCCTGAGCACCTCCAGGGCTGACCCCCTGGCCCAGCCCTCCCCCCCCAGTCCTGCTGGCCTTCCCTGGCCCTGCGTGCCGGCTCAGGGGACCTAAGGAAGGTTGTGGGGGTGCATGTGAGGTGAGCTGGGACCACTCTGCATGTTCAAATATCGTTAGTCACCGGGCTCCGGGCAAGCGTCAGAGGGCCTGGGGGAGCCCCTGCCCATGGCCTCCCAGCGCTCCCAGGTCAAGGCCGCAGGGTGGTCTGAAAATCCCTCCCCAGAAAGCGCCTGGCCAGGAGGGCCTGGAATTCCAAGCTCCCGTCCTCAGGAGCTGCCGGTCTTGTTGGGTTTGGCATTAACCTCGGGTGGCATCGCCTCCTGGGCTGGCTGCAGGCGGCCGGCAGTGAGCGGGTCAGTGGGGGCAGGGGCCACGGCCTGGCTGGCAGCCTCCTCCACTGTCCCTCACCTGGGGGGAGCCACTAGCTCTCAGAGCAGCGAGCTCCTCTGGTCAAGGGCACTGTTTCAAAAGGCCAGCGAGCGTGGCGTAGGGAGACCCAGCACCCACCCAGCCTCTAAACTGCTGCCAAACACTTTTCAGAGACGGCTGCTGTGGTGAGGGGTCCCCAGGCAGCCTGGGTGGGGGCTCCAGCAGGGGCCCGGATGGGGGACCTGCAGGGTGGGGCCGGCGCCAGGGCTGACATGTGCCCAGTCACACCCTCTCTTAAGGGTGTGCCAGTGCCTGACCGGACAGACCTTCCATGCACCCGCTCTGAGGCCACTCCCCTCGAAGCTCAGAGCCCCTTGAGACTGTGGGGAGGGCACAGGGAGGAGTGTGGACCTCCCGGGAAGCCCGGCTGGAGTAACAGACCCAAGCCAGACTGGTGGTCTTCATGGGTCAAGAGACCCCCGCAAAGGCTCCTCTGCCCATGCCTCTGGCCGGGGCTCCTGGAGGTGGAGCCAGATCCAGCTCCCAGGAGAGGGTTTGGGGGGCGTCATGTGGCTCAGACCCCCTTGGGGCTGTGTCCAGAGGGCAAACGCTCCTGGGCCCACCTGTCACACAGGCGGGGTCTTGCAGCGCCCCTCTGAGCGGCTCTGGGCTGGCAGGGTTGAGGGGTCCCTGACTGAGGACCAGGAAGAATGGGGACAGTGGACGGGTCTCTGCCCAGCACTGGTGGGCAGCTGTGTCTACAGAAGTGGTCACAGGAGGATTTCTCATAGCCCAGCCCAAGCGGTGAAAGAGCCAAGGCCCCGAGGACAAGGGGTGGCCCAGGACCTGGGGCCAGTGCCAGCCAAGCCTTCAAGCCAGCTGTGCCTGCCCCGTGCTGGCCGCACTGCCCAAGCAAGGGAGCTGGAGGTGCAACTGTGCTCTGAGGAGGAGCAGGGATGAGAGAGATCCAGAGACAGAGACAGACAGAGATGGAGGGAGGGCGGGCGCTGGGGAGCGGAGGTTCTGAGGCCTCGCTCAGGGCGCAGGCCCTGGGGTTACCCTGGCAGCTCTGAGTCTGAGACCCTGGACCCGGTTGGCCTGGAGAGGCTGCTGTAGAAAGGCGAGTCCCCGAATCTGGCTGCCCAGGAGCCCTGGGTGGTGAGGTGACCGTCCAGAGGCCTCGTCCTGACCCTCCTGCCAGGGCCTCAGTCTTGCCATCTGGTGCTGTGCAGGAGGCGGCTGGTTCTGAAGCGGTGATCGTCACGCCAGCCTTGGGGCAGCCTCCCCTGGAACCAGGGCTCCCTGCAAGCTGGGCCGTGCCAGGGGCTCTGGGGTCACCTGGTTTGAGGCCCATGCGCTCTGAGGGACCCGCATCTCAGTGCATAGGAAACCTGGGCTTTCGGAGGTGAGGCACTTCCTGAGACCCCCACCCCAGCTGGGCAGCATCCGAGCGCCTGCACCCTATCCCACCACGCAGTGACATGAGGGTCCCTGCGAGCTGGCTGCACATCCTCCCAGACCTGCAGGGGCCCCGATACCCGGAGCTCACTCACACCTGTGCCCACCCCGCAGCCTGGCACCCAGAGAGACCCCACGCAGAGGGAAGACAGTGGCTCAGGGACAGCAGCCACAGGCCAGGGGGTGCTTCTGGCCGAGCGGGGCCCCTCCATGGTGGGGCTGGGAGCGCCCAGTACTCTTGGTGGAGGCGCGCAGGTTGACGAGTCAGCTCAGCAGCCCTGCCCAGCCCGCGTCCTTACGCCGGGAAGAGGCGGCAAGCTGTGTTTATTTAGACTCCCTCGAGCTGACAGCTTGAATCAGGCTAATTTACCTGAAGTACACCAACCGTCCTTCTATTTATTTTACGATATTTCACCGGCGTAACCCAATCCCCGCCCCTCGCCGCCTGTTTACCGTGGCCCAGGAGAGCGCATCTGTCTCCCATATCCCGTGGCCGCCCTGCGTTTCAAGGACAGCAGAGAGGTTTCCGAGCGGGGCAGCTGGGGCAGGCTGGGCTCCATGGCGCTGGGCAGCACCCACGGCCTTCGGGACTCGGGGCCTCGGGACTCAGGGCCTTCGGGACTCGGGGCCTAGGGTGAGAGGCCGGAGGCAGCCTGGTGCCCACACAGGGGTTCTGGCCTTACCTGGGCAGGGGGAGGAGGGCCACAGCGACCCCAGGACATCACACGCTGTCTGCTCCGCCTCCCTTGTGCTCAGGGCTGGCCCGGTCAGAGCCATTGACCCATTTTGCAGAAAAGAAAGACCTGGACCCGGAGTCACTCACCAGTCCTGACTTGAGGGTGTGGCCACCAAGGAGGGCCCCTGTTCCAGCCGCATGGGAGCCGCCTGGCCAGGCCAGCCACAGACTGGCAAAAGACGATTGGACAAACATCTTTCAGAGGAAGTTGGAGGAAAAACTGAATTACAGGGTCCTGGATCGAGGGTGTGCCATGGGGAGTCAGGAGGGCTTCCTGGAAGAAGCCATGTTTGTGCTGAGGCTGGAATGCTGAGGCTGAGCCTCCATGAGAGGTCTGGTCAGAAGTCCTGGGCAGAGGGGAGCCTGTGCAAAGACCCTGGGGTGGAGCCAGTCCTGAGTGTGGGTGGCTGGAGTGCCAGAGCTCTGAGGCTGGAGGGAGGTGAGGCCATGAGGCTCTGGTGCTCACAGAGCCAGGGAACACAGACCAGGCCAGCTCTTCCCGTGCCCCGAAAGCCCAGCGGGGACGAACAGCCTCAGTGAGGCCATCGAGATCACGCTCAGGGCGCTGGGATGACAGGCGGTTAGCTTCCAGACCATCCAAAGTGTCCCGGGACATTTTCTTTGCCCTGAAGTGTTAAAAACACACAAACTCTAGAGTCGCTGGTCCCTCTGCCCCACTGTGGCCCGACGGGTGAGTGTTCTGCTGCTGTTGGTCACCTGCAGGGTGAGGGGGCCAGCCTGCCCGTGGGGTCCCCTGGCCTCCCTCCAGCCCCTCACTGCCCTGAGCCCCAGCAGCCTGGCCAGGGGGAAGGCGGCGTCCGCTTCCTCACACCTGGGTGCAGCTGAGGGGTCAGTGCTCACGCCAGGGTAGGGCCTGCAGCCCCGAGCCTGGGGACTGATTTGGAGACAGGAGCGCCTCAGCACCTCTCAGATCCCAAGAAGGAAGGCGAGCCAGAGGCCTGCGCCATCGCGGCCTGCCGTCCCCGCGCCCCCTATGCATGCTGCCCGCCTGGGCGCTGGATGGAGGCCAGGGGTTCAGGGGCCTCTGCCTTTTCCCACGCAACAAAGTGAGCGAGCCATTTTCTGATGTGGGGCGGGGCGGCAAGGGGAGGGGAGATGGGCGAGGTTGGGCCAGGGTCAGCGAGCCGGGGCTGGCCCGGGGGATGCTGCCGCCGGCTCGGGGGACGCTGTCGCTGGCGTGGGGGATGCTGTCGCCGGCCAGGGGAACGCTGTCGCTGGCGTGGGGCCGCTGTCGCCGGCCCGGGGGACGCTGTCGCTGGCGTGGGGGCCGCTGTCGCCGGTCTGCGATCTGCAGTGCCAGCTCTTCTCTTGTACGCTCCCCCGACCCGGGAAGGGCCATGGCCTCGCCGGGCCAGAGGTCTCTGTCAAACTCTCTATGAATAAATTAACCTTTTAAAAGATTAGTGCACTCTCCTACCTCAAGGTTTTTTAAACAGAGCAAATGCTGCAAATATTTTGACGGAGGAAGTCTGGTGTGCAGGGTGGCCATCAGCAAAGGCCCCGCCCGGTGTCCCTCCATGGGCCAACCATGCCAGCTGGACTTCCACCCAGGCTGCCCTGACACCCAGGAGCAGGGGCCGGCCTCTTCGGGGGAGGGGCATCGCCCTGTGTCAGGGGGGAGGTGGGGGGCATTCTTCCCACAAGGGGAGGAGGGCGTGGTGTGCCTGCGGGCAGAGGGTCCCTTGCTCATGGCCTCTTCCTCTGAGTTTGTGCACAGGGTGGCCGGGCAGTCATGGTCCTGGAGCTGTCCACGAAGCCACCTGACTCCTGGGGTCCGACGAGGGCTGGAGCTGCTGTCACTGCCTCAGTCAGCCAGGAGTGGAGGCAAGGAGGCCGGGGTAGGGGGTTAGAGCCAGCGGCTGGGGCTTCTTTCCAGTGGTTGAGGAAGGGGGATGACCCGGGCAGGGCTTGGGGTGCAAGAAGGCAGGAAGTTGGGAAACACTGCTGTTTGGGGGCTGTAGGGGTGGGGGACCCTGTGTGTGGCCAGAGGGCATCTGTGAGCTCAGAGGGTGGGGGCTGCTGGCAGGGGGAGCACAGGCCACAGGGCTGGTCCATGGGGTGCCTGGCTGCAGGTGGTGGAGCGGGGCTCTGGTCCAGAGTCCAAGGGAGCCACTGCAGGCTGCGGAAGAAGACGTGATGTTGCAGAGCCAGGACAAGGTCCCGGAAGAGCAGAGATGGAGTGGGGCGGGTGGGGGCTGTGGCGACAGACTGGTCAGGCCATGAGGCCGGAGTAGGGGCACCCAGAGGGAAGAGGAAGGGCCTGGACCTCATCCGTCTTCTCAGGGCAACCCACCCTCCGCCCCTCTCCAGGGTGGTCAGAGCCCCGAGTGGTCAGCTCCCCGAGTGGTCGGCTCCCCGATGGTCGCTCCCTGATGGTCAGCTCCCTGATGGTCAGCTCCCCGATGGTCAGCTCCCCGATGGTCAACTCCCCGAGTGGTCGGCTCCCCGAGTGGTCGGCTCCCCGATGGTCAGCTCCCCGATGGTCAGCTCCCCGATGGTCAGCTCCCCGATGGTCAGCTCCCCGATGGTCAACTCCCTGAGTGGTCGGCTCCCCGATGGTCAGCTCCCCGAGTGGTCGGCTCCCCGATGGTCAGCTCCCCGATGGTCAGCTCCCTGAGGGCCGGGCTGGCCGCGGCTGGTCCCTGGCTCCTGGAGCCTGGCCAGGCACAGGCAGGAACTCAAGAGCTCCCACCCAGGGGATGTGGGCCCACAGTGCCCTGGAGCCCCGGGCCTCCCTCTGGCCCTAAACTGGTTCACTTCCTGGGGGCGGGTGATTCCCTGCAGTGACCCAAGCTCCAGCGCTCCCCGCTATCCCCACTGCACAGGGGCCGAGGAGGGAGCTACCAGCTGGGACGTCACCTGCTGTGCCCCTCCCATCCAGCTCTCCCTGCAGGAGCAGGCAGCCTGCGACCCCCGCCCCGGGCCCTTGCACCAGGCGAGGGTCCTCAGGCAGGTGGGGCTCCGAATGTGGGGTTTTCTCCTCGTTCTTGAGATGTGTATCCAGGCCTGGCCCAGGAGGGGCAGGGGGGTCCCTTTCTCAGGCACTGGGAGGAGAGCTGGCCCCTGCCCTGCCAGTGTGTGGACCCCGGAGGGAAGGGGGGGGAAGGGCTTTGGGAACAGGGCCAGGCAGATGAGGACCCAGAGCCTCCTCAGGGCCTCCTCAGAGTGTGGGGAGCCCCAGGCTCTCTGGTGAGGAGCGTCCACCGCTTCATTTCAACAAGTACCCTCTGTGCACCCACCATGCGCCAGGCTCCAGCTGTTCCCTTCTAGGACATCCTCGCTGCGGATCCCATAGAAGGGGGAAGGCAGCCTCCCGCCCTCACTTGCTGGGAGGCAGCAGGCCTGGCCCAAACCCCCAGGGCCAGCGCTCCTTGGGTATTTGGGTCTTCTGGATGCTGACTGTCCTTCTCCCTACCTCCCCTGGCTGCACCTGGCCAGCTCTTTTGCCTCTACTTAAATGCCTCTTCTTCCAGGAAGCCTTCCCTGATCCCCATGGCTGAGTTTGACCCTCCCACTGTCATTCCCCATCTAGGTACCGGACCCTGTGTGGCCACTGGATGATTTCAGGGCTCACACTCTCCCCTGAGGGCTGTGGGTGCCTTGTCAGGAGGGTGGAGACGGATGGGGGAGTTAGACAGGATGGGAGGGGAGCTGGGGTCTCTCTTGGCCAGGCGGGGCAGGGGCATGTGAAGGAGAGGACAGCCCCTTGCCTGGAAGTGGACAGGCGCCCTGGGGTATGTGTCAGGCTGCAGTGAGTGGGCACTGCCTGGTGTCATCACCATCTTCCCGACCCAGCCCTGTCCAGAAGGCCTAGAGCTCTGAGCCCAGCCAGCATCCAGTGGGGAGGTGGCAGTAGGTCAGGCCACCCTGAGTGTGTGGTGGTGCTGCTCGCCAGAGCCTGTCTTAGCACCCTGCCTGGAGACTAGGCCTCCCCAGACTTCCTGGGGGCCTGGGAATTCCAGCCTTCTGAGGCTATTGCAGAACCTTGAGGGGTCAAATGGCCCCACTGCCAGGGTCTGGCTGGAAACCCCAACAGGGGCTCCATGGTGGGGAGCCCCAGAGAGCTCTAATAAAGTGGAGCCCAGCAGCCTCCTCTAGCAATGGCTTACTGTGCCCTGAGCCAAAGTCCTGGGGCAAGGACTTGGTGAGAACCAAGTTTGTGAAGTGGAAGCTAGACAAGGAAACTGAAGCTTCACGAAGATAGGTGGCTGGGCCAGGGTCACCCTGCTAGCCAACAATGTCAGGGCTGGGCTCAAAGGCAGGCATCTGGCCCAGGGCTGGTTTCCCCTCCACAGCCCAGTGGGGAGGTGAACTCAGACAGGAAGGGCAAATTCAGACTGAGTTTCATTCCAGGGTGCTGGGCCAGCCCCAGTTCAGCCCCAGCCCAGCTATCCTTCCACCTCATGGTGCAGCCTTGGATGGCCCAGCTATCCTTCCTCCTCGTGGTGCAGCCTTGGATGGCCCAGCTATCCTTCCTCCTCGTGGTGCAGCCTTGGATGGCCCAGCTATCCTTCCTCCTCGTGGTGCAACCTTGGATGGTCCAGCTATCCTTCCTCCTCATGGTGCAGCCTTGGATGGCCCAGCTATCCTTCCTCCTCGTGGTGCAGGTCCTCTGGCTGTACTTCCTCCCAGCATGGAGGAAAGCTCAGGCTGAGGTCTGGCCTGCAAGCATTTTGGAGCACACTTCCTCTTTGGCACTTGGCTTTCCAGTCTTGGCTTCCCATCTCTCACAGCCTCATATTTTCCTCCCACTAAACTAAACACTCCAAGGCTGGAAGGGACTGTTAGAACATTCCTTCTAAGGGATGGTGAAGGGAACTGGGAGGTGGGCTGATATGAAAAACAGTCCTCAATTTGCCACTCTGTGACTCATCCCTGACAAACAAGGCCCCTGAGGGCTTTGGGCCCCATCAGGGCAGCTTGGCTGCTCAGGGCTGGGCTGCCACAGCAGCTCTCAGAAGCTTCCTCCTGAACGTGCTTTTCCGGAGGGAGTCCCTCGGTTTGATCACTATCTGGGCTGCTCTGTGTAGCTTGGAGGGGCCTGGGAGGACTGACGGAGCAGCTGGGGAACGCACCTTCTTTTCTGTGTGTCCTGGGGCCTTCTGGGGAGGAGGACCAGGGAGTCAGGCAGAGGTGGAGTGACGGTGGAACATTGTCCAGTGGGTCCTCCCCATGAGGCCTCTGGTGAAGCTGGCCCTGCCCAGGAACCTCCAAGATGCATCCTGGCCCCTGAGCTCCAAGTCAGGGACCAGGGCCTGTGTCCCCAGCATGACTTCCTCTGGGGCAGGCACGACTGCCCCAGCCTCTCTCTGTCCGGATTGAGGGGTGTCAGCCACTGCTCCCCACTTGCCTAATTGTAGCTCATCCCTCTGGCGGGGGTGTGGGAGGGGCAGCCTGAGCCAAATGTCCCCCTTCAGCTGGGCGGACGGCGTGCGGAAGGCCCTGCCTCCACAGGCCCTGAGGACAGCAAGGCTGGTGGGGGAGGGTCAGCCTGTCCCATCCGCGCCTGTCCCCTGGCCCCCAGGCACTGGGGCTGACCCTCTGCTTTTCCAGATGCCCCTTAGAGCCCAGGAAAAGGCACCTGTTTCCCCCCAACCCCAGCCACAGACACCCTGTTAGTACAAGCTCCATTTATTAAGGCTGCAAGCTCTCCCCCACCTGCCAACCTGAGGATTTATTTTTTTGAGACAGAGTTTTCCTCTGTCGCCCAGGCTGGGGTGCAGCAGTACAATATCAGCTCACTGCAGCCTCTGCCTCAGGTTTGAAGTGATTCTCTTGCCTTAGCCTCCCGAGTAGCTGGGATTACAGGTGCGAACCACTACACCTGGCTAATTTTTAGTACTTTTAGTAGAAACCGGGTTTCATCATGTTGGTCAAGCTGATCTTGAACTCCTGACCTCAGGTGATCCACCAGCCTTGGCCTCCCAAAGTGCTGGGATTAAAGGTGTGAGCCACTGCTCCTGGCCAGATTTTTTTTTTTTCTCCTAAAAAACGTGGAGCCCCAAACTGCAGCTTTATTTACAAGATAAAGTGAAACTGCCAGGCGCAGTGGCTCACACTTGTAATCCCAGGACTTTGGGAGTCCGAGGTCGGTGGATCATGAGGTCAGGAGTTTGAGACCAGCCTGACCAACATGGTGAATCCCCGTCTCTACTAAAAATCCAAAAATTAGCTGGGCGTGGTGGCATGCCCCTGTAGTCCCAGCTACTCATGAGGGTGAGGCAGGAGAATCACCTGAACCCGGGAGGTGGAGGTTGCAGTGAGCCGCGATGATTCCACTGCACTCCAGCCTGGGTGACAGAGCAAGACTGTCTCCAAAAAAAAAAAAAGTGAAACTAAGGAACGTGACTTCCAGGCGGTGGCGCTGTCCTGGGTATCGGCTCAGGAGACCCCTCCTCCCCCGCAATTCCCTGGGCCTGGATTCCTCGGCAGCTGTCCTGGGGTTGGAGTCTCTCTCTCTCCCCCTACCCTTCTCTCTCTCTGTCCCTGCTCTCCTGGAGGTGCCCTGAGATGGTGCTTAAGGCTCCTCTGTCCCAGGGCGATTGTCCGAATGGCTTCCATCTCTGCCCTCTCTTCCAGTTCCGCCCCCTCCAGGAAGCCCTCCCTGAAGACCCCAAGGCTCCACCTGACCCTCCTCGTCTCTGAGTCCCTGCAAGGATCCTAGGGTGGGGGGGTGGCTGCCAAGTTCTCCCCTGGGTGAGAGTCAAGCCCTTCCACTTGCCCTCCGAGGCTGCTCAGGCCTGGAGGTGGCCACGCCTCAGGTTCCCCAGCTTCAGCCCAGGCCCAGGACAGGCAGCCACTGGGACAGAGGTGAGGCTGTGGTGGCTCATGCACAGCTAATGGGCAAAACCACGACCACAGCAATGATGGTGATGACGGTGACAAGAACAGCTCCTCTTGGGTGCCCGCAGTGGCCCCGCACCTGCTTCTCCCCATTTAATCCCACAGGGGCTGTGGGCAGGGGCTCTCTCTCCTCACCCCATGGTCTCAGACAAGGACGCAGAGGTGCAGTGAGGTCTGTGCCGCCTGCTGGGACAGTCTAGCCAGAGGTGGTGCCGGAAGGTTGGGCGGGGCGGGAGGGGGGTTGCGCTGCGGGGCAGGGAGAGGCCTGGAGAAAGCACAAAACGTGGAAACAGCAAGGTGGCCACGGCCCCGGGGTCTGCTGAAGTCTCAGAGCCAGGAGCAGGGCAGGCGGGGCCCATCATGGCATCCTCCAGCCTCCCTGAGCGGCCTGGGCGGGGCAGCTGTGGCTCCGAGCTGGTGCGGTGCGGGACCAGGGAGCAGCACGTTTCCCCCAGTGCTGTTACTGAAAACGCAAACAGAGCTTTCGCACGGAGAACAACCCACCCACCTGCCGGCCTCCGCCCCAAACCCTCCGGTGGAGGCACAATCTGTGTCAGGACTAGGGAGGGCTGGCGACGGCGGTGAGGTCCTGAAGGGAATCAAAGAAGAAAATGCTTGGAGTAGGAGGGAGGGAGGAGCCAGGCTTGATGGGCTGTTAAGCCAGTGAGGCTTCTTGGAAGAGGCGGCATTTCCCTCAAGAGCAGAGTCCAGCATTTCCCTCTCTGGTGTAATTTCCTTTCACTGGGAAATGTAAAACCCTGATATAAGCTGGACGGACACTTCTCTACCCTGGTGGGCAGAATTCAGAGGGGGTGAGGGGAGGATGCTCAGCCCCCAGGTCAGAGTCTACATGATACAGCCCCGTGGGTGGGCGTGTGAGCCATTGGGGTGCTGGGCAGGGCAGAGAGAGACCCAGAGCCCCTAGTTCTCTGTTGGGTGATGTCATGGTTTCAGCTGCGCCAGCCGGGCCTGGAGTGACCAGCAGGCTGCAGGCATTGGCTGGCAGACGTCGTGTCCTGCAGACACAACATTAGAGCGGGGGAGGGGGAGGTCTGGCATTTCAGATACCCCTGAGGACTCTGTCCCTCCTGTTTGCAGGGCGGAGGGGAAGCGCTGGCTCTGCAGGAAGGCTGGGGGAGGGCGCGTCCAGCTGGCTCTGCCAGATCTTCTCTGGCTGGGCCACCCAGGCAGGACAGCCTCTCCTGGGCCAGCTGGCTCCTGTCCATCGTGTTTCCCTCCCTCTGCTCCTCGTCATGGTGCAAAGAGTGGGGCAGGTGCTGGGCTCTGGGGTGCCGTGTCTAGGGTGAAGATCCCGTAGAAGGAGGGGCAGGGTGGGGCTCACAGGGCTCCTGTCACCCAGCCCCCACTGTGACCCACACAGACACATGGCAGGTCTCACAAAAGGTAATTCCACAGGCTTTGGACCAAATCCCCAAATTTGCTTCCAAGGACCTCTGTTGACAGAACCTGGTTCCTCTCGGGTCGGGCGGCCCTCTGTACACCCCAAGAGTTTACAGCTCTATCTTGAAACTGAAAGCTGGCCTTGGCTTTAATTTGGAGTGAAAACCCACACTGCGGGGGAATCCCGGGAATGCGTTTTAGGGTGATCGCCAGAGAATGTGCTTCCAAGGCTCCCCACCCCTGAGACGGCCCAAGTGGGTCCAGGAGCCCCCAGAGGACGGGCTTTCAGGAACTCTCCACCCCAACATGCTCCGGTAGGTTCCCTCACACCAGCGCCCGTGAGCTCTGAGTGGCCGAATGGGGTATGGGCTGGCGATTTTCATGGCTGCAGCTTTTGGTGGCTTTGCAGGACCCAAGACCCTGCTTCCTTTTTCCATTTGATGGAGCCACCCGGTGGTCTGGCCTGCTATGGTCTGGAAGGCAAGGGGCTCCTGGAGACCTGGGGTCCCATCCATAGGAAGATGTCACAAACCCACTCACGCTTCCAGAGTACATGCGGGGATGAGGAGGGCCTGAGAAAGCTCAGGAGCCCCATAGCCTCTCTCGGTCACTGCCGATTTCTGGGGCCTTCCAGTGGGTCCCGGACACTGTGTCTGTGCTCGGTGCAGGCCCCTCTCTCTCCTGGGGCTCTCTGGCACTCCAGCTGCTGTGGGCAGGGGTGGCCGCTGGGAGGCAGAACATGGGCAGAGGAGCCTGGGCAGAGTGGCGGGGCTGGCCTGGAAGTAGAGGGTGCCCTGCCCCCTGACCCGATCCTGGCCTCGTGGGTGGGAAGCGTCCTGTCCTCAGACCCCCGCACCCCGCAGGAACCTAAAACACCCGCAGAGGGAGCTGAGCCGGGTGTCGCCTGGCCGGCCAGTAGGTGGTGTCTCTGGCCTGCTTTCCAGCGCTCGGCCTGCCTTTCCCGCTCGCTGGCCTGCGTGCCGGGGGCCGCCCACACCTCCGCGCAAGCTGGGCACATCTGGAAATGTTTGATTTGATATAGTGTCGCTTTACATTGCAGAAATGAGCGTAAGCGGTTTTTTAACCCACCAAGTGAGAAATGTGATCTGGGTTTTACTGCCGACCCTTTAAATAAAAAACAGATCGCTTATTAAACCATTATCTATCAAGGATGGGGGTGGGTGTCGAGAGTGGACGGGATGGGGTGCAGATGGAACGGGATGCGGCTCAGCCTCTTGGCGGATGGAAAGGTTAGGGTCCCGGGGCCGAGGGAGGGAGCCAGGTGCCCACCGCCTGTCCCATCCGCCCTGTGCCAGCCACTGCCAGTGGAGGCGACACTCTCCTTGCTGGAGGAAAAGCTTAAAGCTCACCAGTCCTGAACTGGAGGGTTCCCATCAGGGAGGGGAGAGCTGCAGGGGCCGTCCAGGCCGGGGTGGCTGGTCCCAGGGCGGGGGCCCCAGAGCCCCAGGAGGGGGCGTGGACCTGGCCCTGCTCAGGGGCTCCCCGGCGTCGGTCTCCTCGGGGTCCTCTCTCCCTTGACCTCCGCTGTTGAACAGAGCCGGGCGCCCAGTTCAGGCCCTTTCACTTGCTCAGCCATCCCTGGCCCGTGTTTCAAGGAGGGTTCTGGGTTTTCAAAGGTGACCCTGCCACGTGGTGACTCGTGGAGGGGCTGTCCCGGGGTGCTGGGCTGACGTGGGCCAAGTGCTTCATGTTTGGCCACGGCCTGGTGCGTGCACGTGGTTGTGCACGTGGCCCTCGTGGGAGCTAGCGCTCCGTCCAGGATCCTGGGGCCCTTCCTGGGGTTGCAGATACATCCCCACAGCTGTGGGCCCAGCCCCGCTCCACTGGCTGGCCGGAGCCTCTGCTGCCCGCTGTGTGCCCGGCGCCTGGCCCCCGGGCCTCTTCAGCGAGGGTGACCACAAGGTCATGGCCTCCACGCCACCGCGCACGGGGAGGGGGGGCGGGGAGGGGGTTTCCAGACAGCAGGCACCTGATTGGCTGCCCGCCCTGGCTACGCCTGCTGCCCACAGTGGATTGGCTGGGCCGGATTTATCTGCGCTGCCACAGCCAATAGAAATAGGGGCCGCCCTCACTGCCCCTGCTGCCCACAGTGGATTGGCTGGGCCAGATTTATCTGCGCTGCCACAGCCAATAGAAATAGGGGCCGCCCTCACTGCCCCTGCTGCCCACAGTGAATTGGCTGGGCCAGATTTATCTGCGCTGCCACAGCCAATAGAAATAGGGGCCATCCTCGCTGCGCCTGCTGCCCACAGTGGATTGGCTGGGCCGGATTTATCTGTGTTGTCGCAGCCAATAGAAATAGGGGCCGCCCGAGCCGCCACGTAGTTGCAGTGACCCACCCTCGCGACTGATGGGCCCTGCTAGACCTGGCGGGCGTTCCTGACCCCATGCTGCGGCCCCTGCATGCAGGTCCCGGAGGGGCGGACCCCGAGGCCGCCGCTGACCTTGAGCGGGGCTCTGGGCCATGAACCCTCCGGACTGTGCGGGGCAGAGCTGCGAGTCAGGTTCCCCGGAGCGGCTGGGGCCGCGCCTCGGTGGACTCGGGGTCACCCAGGCCCGGGCTAGTGGGGGCACGGGGTCTCCAGGGGGCAGCCTGGACTCAGGGCCAGGATGTGGCTCTGCTGGGGACATGGGCACCTGGCTCAGGGGACAGCTGGGGCCCTGAGTTTCTGGTGGGCAGGGGCGGGAGGCTCCCTGCCCTTTGTCCAGGACACCCCCTTCCTCGCTCCTCTGGCCCGAGTTATTTTTGGCCACGGGAGTCCTGACCGGCCCCCACTGGCGTGGGGCTCGGCTGGGAGCCCGGCTTTCCCACTGTCCTCTCCGGGCCCTTTCCCTGAGTCCTTCTTGCCCAGCTGCCCCCTGAGCCCCTGCCTGGATGCCATCAGCCACACTTCATTCAGAGCCTGGGGCCTTCAGGGTTGGGTCGCCGTGAGCCCCGGGTTCCTGGACATTCGGCTCAGGACCACCTGGATGGAGGAGCAGACAGGCCAGGGTCCTGGTCCCACAGTGGCACCCACCGAGGGCCGGGAGGGGGCTCCGAATCCCGGCAGGCCGTGGGGAGGCCCACGTGAGAAGATCCCCTGGGCTGTTCGTTCGTGCCCTGCTCAGCTGGGGATGGTGGACGCTGGCCAGGCTTGGAACCGTGTTGGCAGCTCTGTGTGGGTGCTACAGGTGGTCCGTAACCCGTGGCCCTCTCGAGAAAGTTTCCGGGTTCCTCACCAAGCACAGATCCCAGCAACCACCGCGTGGGCCTACACAGAGTCACTTCCTGGAGAATCAAACCTGGAGTGGCACCATCTGCTCTGAGGACGGGGCTGAGACGCTGCTGTGCCCAGGGGGCTTCCAGGGACCCGGCTCTGCCCTCTGCACCCCTGCAGGACCCGGGGTGGGAGAACCCGTTGTGGCCTGGGGACAGACAGCTCCTGCTTCACAGCCAGGACCCCGCCCCGAAGGTGTTTCCCGCCCTCTGGGCAGATGAGGAGTGGAGGCTCAGGGAGGGGCGGTGGGGCTGCCTCGACCGCAGTGGCACGGGGTTGGCCCTGAATACCTGCTGGGTGGGTGTGGGGTGGCAGCACCCACCAGGTGGGGGCTATGGTGCAGCTCCCAGGGCAACAGGAACAGAGGGCTGCGGGTCTGGGGGTGGGGGCTCCACCTGTAGCTGCAGCCGCTGCAGGTTCTGGGAGAGCGGGGCGGATGTTGCTGGTGGGCCAGGCAGGGAAGGGCGGCTGGGCAGAGGGAAGGGCTCTAAGGCTAAGGTAGGAAATGCTGGAGATGGGGCTCGTGGTGGGCAGGGACGCTGGGCCACCAGCCTGGATCCTGCCCCGTGAGCTGGACGGTCACCCTGGGGCACTTGGTAGGGACCATGCCCCCACCCTGCTGACCAGACACTAGAGTGGGAACCCAGTGGGGGCCGGGATGGGGACCGGGACACGGCAGGTGCCAGACAAATGTTTGCTGAGTGCGCAAATGACTGTGGGGGAGGCCGCTGCCTCAGGGGCCATGTGGCCTTCTCTCTACCCGACCTGGGCTCCCGAAGCACCGATTCCTGAGTGTGTGGTGCTGGGGAGGGTGCACACACGTGTGAGGACCCACACATACACACATTCACACGCTCATACACACATGCTCATACACACACACATTGACACACACACTCTCAAACACGTACATGTGCTCATACACACACACTCATACACAACGTTCATACACACACATACACGCTCATATACACATTCATTCATTCACACATCTGCACACATCCACACACTCACACTAATACACATACTCATTCACACGCATACATACACATACACACACACCTGCATGGACACACACCTGGCAGGCATACACGTGCACACTGCAAGCACACACGTTAGCACGTGCACGTGCCGTGCACACTACGGCACAGGGAGGCCTGGCACCCGAAGCCGGCAGCACCCTGCCCTCCCTGCCAGCCTCTCCGGTCTGGAAACCGCGCTCTGGCCCTTCCAGGCTCCGGCAGGTGCTTGGGGCCCAGGCCTCGACGTGAGCAGGCATGCTCAGGATACATGATTCTGATCACAACAACCTACGTCCCTGCGAAGAAAGAGTTGTATCCAGAGGGCGACCAGGTAGTTGTGGAAAAGTTCAGCTCCCCAACCACGTGAAACAGAAGATGGGGTGATTTCAGTTGCAGGAACCTGGGTGGGGTAGTGGCGCCTGCCTGCCTGCCTGCAGGGGTTGGGAGGGCACCGGGTTTGGGGGCCGCAGCCGCGGGGCTGCTGGGCTTGGTGGAGGACCCTGGGCCCCACCTACCTCCATGGGCTCGGAGGCTGGGCAGGGACTGGGGGTCAGGGGCCAGGCCAACCCAGGACTAAGCCCTGCGTTACCCTTTGTGGCCTTGGAAGGACACACAGGAGCCTCTCCTTGCACAATGGGACGTGAAGTGGGAACAGACCCACAGGGCAGCTGAGAGCCCCAGGTGTCCCACTGCTGAGGGTCCTCGGCATGAGAAGGGAGGGTGGCTGAGAGAGCGCAGAGTCCTCCCAGGTTCGGACCTCCCAGGCCCCAGGACTGGGCATGGGTGAAGGACTCAGGCTCACGCCCGGCCGTGAGCTCCAGGATGCCTCTCGACCCAGGAGCTGTGCTCAGGCCAGGCCCCGCAGGAGGGGCATCAGGAGGCGACTGCATTGCCTCTGGTCCTGGGCGGCTGCAGTCAGCTTGGCTTGGCAAGTGTCCTCTACGAGTTTTTGCTGCCAGGGTGGCGTAGACCAGTAGGTGGCACACGGGCCGTGATTGCGCCCCTGGGAACACACTGGCCCCTCTCAGGGGCTGCTGGCTATACAGCTGTGCCGACACAGATGGCCTCCCAGCTCCTCTGGGAAGATCACCCTCCTAGGCTGCCACTGCCTTCCTGAGGCTGGCCCGCCACAGCCCCCTGTATGCATTTGTTGAATGAAAGCCAGAAGGAAGGGTGCATGCGCCCTCACTCCGTGTGCCCCAGATCCCGAAGGCCGGGGGAGCCCGGGGAACCCGCACACGGGAGGTCCTGGGCCCTGGCCAGCTCTCTCCAGGGAAGGCCGCGCTGCTTCTCGGAGGACCACGTGACGGTAGCTCCCACACTCCCATCTCACAGATGGACCCAAGAGTCTGTCGGGGGCTTGGTGGAGCCTCCCGGCATGGTCAGCGCCTCCTCCCGCACGGTCCCGCTTCCCCGTAGCACCAGGTCCCATGGGCGCTGTCCCCAGAAGCGCATCCCCACCCTCCCCGGTCAGCTGCAGGCACAGGGGTAGGACAGGGCCTCTAGAGCCCTGGGTCTCATTACCCTGTGTTGCCCCCAGCCCTGGAAAATATCCCAAATTGAACCCATCCCTGAAGAGTGATCCTATCAGCCTCTGCTGGACTGGAACCTGCTTCCTTCATCTGGTTTCCATACTTCATGGCCGTGGGGACCTGAGCGGGCGTCAGGTGGGTGAGGTCTGGGGCAGGAATCCAGCTGGCCCCCTCAGCCTGACCCCCCCCCTTCTCTGGGCAGCACAGAGGGCACCCTCGGGGCATGGGTCCTCACCCCAGGACCCAGACATGCATCAGATGTGCAGCCACAGGACAGAGGTCAGAGGGCGGGACGGGTCCCCTCTGCCTCTCTGTGCGGCCCCTTGTGCCGGAAGCACCCCTCCCACTGGTCCGAGGGGCGTCCGCAGCACCTGGACTTTAGCTCCTCCTCACCCGGGGAGCAGTGGCTTGGGGTCAGACACGGGTGGGTGGGTCTCAGCCGAGGCCGGCCCCACCATCCGCGTGGGCGCCTTGATTTACCATCCCTGCTCCTTTAACGGCATCTCCGGGCTGGCTCCGCGCGTGCCCTGCCCCCGCTGCCCCGCGCGGCTGAGCTGGGAAAATCTATTACCGCCGAGTCATTAATCTGAGGCTGCCGCCCCGGGCGCTTTCTGGCCCTGCTATTTAATGGGCTCTGCTTCCTGAGCTCCGGAGCCGTGCTGCTTGCCTCTCTTGATCAGCTTTGTTTAATTATCAAAATATTTGATGCAGAAAATTGACATTAGTTCTGAAGGTTCTGCCCTCCTCCCCCCTCCCGGCTCCCGGTGACACTGAGTGGCTCCGCCGCTGCGCCCGTCGCCTCAAAATAGCAAGTGGGCCGCCAGCCTGTGCTCGGCCAGGCGGATGTGCCAGCCGCCCGTGGGGCTGAGGCTGCCGCCCCTGCTGGGACCCTGCCCTGGCCGCTTGGGGGGCACACAGCTGCACCCCTGCCCGTCCCCCTTTTCCGGTGTCCCTGGCCCTTAGGGGAGCGGCCGTGCCCGGCTGTCCTGCAGCCCTTCTGTGTTTCCATGAGTGATCCACCTGGCTACAGCCTGTCCCCCGACACCTGGGACAGGGCCACAGCACAGAGCCCTGAGCTTCGGGCTGGGGTTGGCGCTGGGTGTGGCGGGCTGGGGTTGGCGCTTGGTACAGTGGGCTGGGGGTTGGCACTAGGTGTGATGGGCTGGAGGTTGGCGCTGGGTATGGTGGGCTGGGGGTTGGTGCTGGGTGTGACGGGCTGGGGTTGGCGCTGGGTGTGACGGGCTGGGGGTTGGCGCTGGGTACAGTAGGCTGGGGTTGGTGCTGGGTACGGCGGGCTGGGGGTTGGCGCTGGGTGTGGCGGACTGGGGGTTGGCGCTGGGTGTGGCGGGCTGGGGGTTGGCGCTGGGTGTGACGGGCTGGAGGTTGGCGCTGGGTGTGGCGGGTTGGGGGTTGGCGCTGGGTGTGGCGGGCTGGGGGTTGGTGCTGGGTGCAGCCTGTGTGTGCTGCCCCCTGGGTTGTTGTCAGGGCCTCACCCATCTACAGAGTCCCCGAAGGGCCCTCTTGGGCAGGGGTCAGGCCGGCCCAGATGGCAGAGCCCCCTGCTTTCGGGGTGGTGTGGGGATCCTCATGGCCAGCCTTGTGAGCAGGGCCTGTGGTGGGGGGAGGACCAATCCTGGCAACGACAGGCTCCTGGCACAGTGGGGGCTGCTGACCTGCAGGGCCCAACTTTAGCCCAGGTGACGCTCAGCTGCCCCTCAGCCTTCACTGCAGGGGGACCCCTGGCCCGGTCGATGCCGGCTCCTCTGCAAGCCTGTTCCTTCATGCTCTGGTCCATAATGGGGCACTGTCTACCAGGCCCCGTCCAGGCCTTAGTGCAGGGACTGTGCGTGTGTGTGTGTGTGCGTGTGCACAGGTGTGTCCCTGAGTGTGTGTGCCCTGGGAGCCCTGTATATGCGTGTGTGTGTGTGTGTGTGTGTGTGGCTGTGCTCGTGCGTGACGTTCATTTGTGAGAGCACGTGTGAGTGCCTGGGTATTCCACACATGCTTGTGCTGGCCCTCAGCGCCCACCGTGGACACCCACCCGGGGCATTCATGTTGACCTCGTGTTGACCTCAAGCCCCTCCTAATTGTTCCCCAGCCCCATGCCTCCCTCGTGGTTCTGGGTCTGTGTCTGTCCGTGGGTGTGAGTCCATGTCCGGATCGGGAGGTCAGCGCCTGCTGGATTTGCTTCCCAGTGGAGCAGCGAAGCTGCCAGCCCTTGGGTGTGGGTGAGAGGGGGCCGGTGCGAGAGTGCCCGGGAGGATCCCCGTCCACCTCCCCGCCGGCGGCACCCGCCGGCCCAGACTTTTATTTGCTCCTGGCTCCGCTCTTGGGCACTGTGGCCGGCATGCGTCCTCCAAAGTGGCTTTTTTCAGATGCCAGATAATTTTCAAAACAGAAAGTAGTTTCAAGGTTGAGAAGATACCATTATGGAAAACAAATAGCGGTCAAGCTTAGATTCGTGGCTTTTCACTTGCAATCAGTGTCCCTGGTGGAGGGAAGGGACAAGGGAAGGTGTCGCAGGCTCCGAGAGGCGCCCGCCCTCGCAGCTCCCCGGTCACCTGCAGGAAAGAGGAGCAGCACCAGGCCCTTGGCCTTCACGGATGGCGGCCTGACTCCCTGAGCCCTGGGCCGGGCTCCCAGGAGCAGGGCGGCTGTGGAAGCCGACGTTCGGGCCCCTTCCTCACCAGCTACCTGGCTCCTGTCCAGCTAAATCCCACCACGCCTGCCGGCTGTGCGTTCAGCTGGCAGGTGGGACATGAGTTCTCAAAGAGACAATGTCATCCTCCCTCCCAAATGCTCTCTGCCCAGGTTGGACATGATGCTGTCGTGTGCGCGTTCCTGTCTCAGATGTTGACCGTGCCCCTTCCGCGACCGTCTCCTCCTGCGTCTCCAAGACGGAAATCAACACGCCGGCCGGAGCCCGACAGCTCCATTCAGGCCGGGCCACCTTCACTTGGGGACCTCCCGGGAGGCCTAGCAGCAAGCTGGTGTTTAGTCAGAGGGTGCCCCTGTTTTCTGGGGAGCAAGCCCTGGGCCCAAGAAACGGGAGGGAGCGGACCCATGCTTTTCCACGCCAGGAACACGACTTCAGTGAAAATGTTTCTGTGGGTCTTGCTGACTCCACTGTAACTTCGGGCCAGGTTTGCCATGAGGCCTGTGGTGGGAAGGGATCGGGGAAGGTGCCGATGTTGGAGGGAATTCCCAGGGCAGAGGCAGAGCCAAGTCGGCGGTGCGGCTGCACAGGGAACCCGGAGCCGCGTCCCCACCCCCAGTTGTTCAGCTTCCGGCCGCCACAGGGACAAAGGACCACAGACCAGAGCTCAAAACAACAGACGTCCGCCCTCTCCGGGTCTGGAGGGCAGGGGTCGGAAACAGGTGTCGGCAGGACCGCACTCCTCACGGCGTCTCGAGGAGAGGGTTGTCCTGGTCCCTTCCAGTGCCCGGTGGTCCCGGGCGGCCCTTGGCTGGTGGCCGAATTGCCCCCACCCCTGCCTCCTTCGTGGGGCCTTGTCCCAGTGTGTCTCTGTCCTGAGTATGTGTGTGTGAATGTGAGTGAATGTGTTAATCTGTGAATGTGAGTGTGTATGTGTGTGAATGTGTGTTTGAGTGTGACTGTGTTATGTGAATGTGTGTGCGAGTTTGAGTGTGAATATGTGTGAGTGCAAGTGTGTGTGTGAATGTGTGTGGTGTGAATGTGAATGTGTGAATGTCACTGTGAGTGTGACTGTGTGTGTTGTGTGTGAATGTGTGTGTGAATGTGTAAGTGCGAGTGTGTGTGAATGTGTATGTGTGTGTGAATGTGAGTGAATGTGTTAATCTGTGTGAATGTGTGTGAATGTGTTTGAGTGTGACTGTGTGTTGTGTGTGAATGTGTGTTTGAGTGTGAATATGTGTGAGTGCAAGTGTGTGTGAATATGTATGTGTGTGAGTGTGAATGTGAGTGAATGTGAATGTGTGACTGAGTGTGACTGTGTGTTGTGTGTGAATGTGTGTTTGAGTGTGAATATGTGTGTGAATGTGTATGTGAGTGTGAATGTGAGTGAATGTGTGAATGTGTGACTGTGTTTGAGTGTGACTGTGTGTTGTGTGTGAATGTGTGTGAGTTTGAGTGTGAATGTGAGTGCGAATGTGAGTGTGTGTGTGAGTGTGTGTACATGGGTGTCTATGCGTCCTCTCCTCTCCTTCAGGGATGCCAGTCATTGGGTTATAGCCCACCCTAAACCCGGGACGATTTCGTCGGCAGTTCCTTAACCAATTGCATTCCTCAATATGGCCTCATTCTGAGGTTTGCATGGGCTTGAATTTGGGGACTCTGTTCAATGCACCACAGTGTGGGAGGGGGTCTCCTGGTTTTTAATAGAAAGTGCGTAGGGAACGGGAATCCGTCTGATGGCCGGAGTGGAGAAATGGCCTATTCTCTGTCCACACCAAGATGCCGAAGATGGCGTGTGAACTCCAGGAGGATGTCAGCCAGGCGCAGGAGGCATGGCAGGCTTCTCCCCCCTCACCCTTCTGAGCTGAGCATGGCAGTACCAGGCTGGGGACAGGGCTCCAGGGACAAGAGCCATGAGCTTGGCCTGGATGGAGGCTGCAGGGTCAGGTGCACTGGCGGTGGCTGCTGGCACAGTGCTCTGTGAATCCATTACTGATACACACGCACGAACGGTAACCACTCTTTAAATCTTGGCTGAACCACGCAGGAGGTGAGTGAACAAACTAATAAATCACCATGGTAACGACCTGCCTCCCCCACCCCTGCCCCAGTGGTCTTTGATCTCATTATTCCAGCTGCCCGCTTGAAGACCGTGGGCAGGTGAACTTTGCAAACACTCACTGAGCCTCTGCCTTGTTATGGCTTCTGCTGGCTGAGGCGGGGCGTCTTTGCGGGCATGGAGAGGGATGTACATTTCAACATGCAGGGGCCTGCCTCCTGCCAGAGCGTCACCCACAGCCCCTGCCCTTCCTGGGAGCTGAGGCTGGGGGCTGCTGTGTCTGTGGGCTGGGGGTGAGAGGGTGCTGCCTGGGCAAGGGCATTTGGGCATCTGGGTAGAGATGGCTCTGTGGCTATCTCAGGGGTGGGCTGGGCCTGGCTGCCCGGGCTGCCTGGACTCCTGGGTTAGGCCCCCACGCTCCAGCCTCCCACAGCCCCAGCAGAACCACCGTTTCAGCATCGCTGGGGCTTCCTGAGACCTCTGGACTTTTCCTGACACAATCATGGCCGCCACAGGGACTCATTTTCTGTGTGGCCAGCACTGACTCAGCCCGTCCCCTCCCCGTCGTCCCTCCCCTTCAAGAACGGCTCTGCTCCCAGGCCCAGGACCTGCTGCAGCCCCGGATGCCTCCTGGCCCTGCCCATCATCTTCCAAACCATCCGCCCAGGAGGCGCCCTGTGCCCCGTGTCCCCTGCATTGGCCCCGCAGACCCCACTCAGCACCTCTGCTGCCGGCCAGCCACAACTTTCCTGGCTCATGTGGCATTGGTGTGGGATCCTGTGTGCTGTGGGCTGAGGATGGGGGTGGGGAAGGGGAAGGCAAGGAGGGGGTGGGGAGGGGAGAGGGAGGAAGAAGAGGCTCTCCATACAGAATTTCTAGCTCCGACTCTCCCCCCGTGGTCTGTTTCCCAGATGAGACCCGTTCTCTACCCTCACACCAGTCAGTGCACCCCCATTCAGGAGCCCCTTACCCCTTGCCCCGGCATCGGGGTGAGCGATGATCCCACGCTCCCACAAGTGCCCATGCCCATGCCCGGGGCCACACCAGGTGGCCCATCCAATGTGCACCCCTGTGGGTGCAGCTCTGGGCCAGAGGAAGCGTCTGGACAGCCCCTCCCCTAATCCCCCGCTCCAATTCCGGCTTGGAGAGGGCAGTGCAGAGGGCAGGCCCCTGTGTGAGAGGGGAGCCGGTCTGGCCTCTCTGTGGAGCTTGCTTCTGTGGTCCCTGGAGGTCCGCAGTGACCCCATCCCCTGCATGCTCCTAGGGAGGGGGACTTACCCCCAGGAGAGTCCTGCCTGAGGCTGGCCGAGGCCGGCTCCCCAGTGGGGTTTCAGAAGCTGGAGGATAGCTTGTCCCCACTGTCTGTGCCAAAGCCCAGCCAGCCCAGCACTGGGTGGCAGGTGTGGAGATGCCAGGTGTGGCCAATGGAGAGGGAGACGGTGCCCTCCACCACTGCTGGCCCCGGCCCACGCGCACACACCGGCAGGCGTCTGCGGAGCAATGCCGCTGCACGCGCACACACTGGCAGGCGTCTGCCGAGCAATGCCGCTGCACGCGCACACACTGGCAGGCGTCTGCCGAGCAATGCCGCTGCACGCGCACACACTGGCAGGCGTCTGCCGAGCAATGCCGCTGCACGCGCAGTCTGCGGTGCTGGCACCAGGCGCCTGTGTTCTGGGTGTCCCACGCCCCACAGCTGAGGGGGAGCTGAGGGCGCTTCGGCATGTGAAGGAAGCCCAGGGCAGAGGCTCCCCCATCTTCTGGGCAGGCCAGAGAAGGCTTCGGAGACCAGGCGGCATTTGGGGGGAACTGGAGAGGAGCGGGAGGAAGAGTGTCCTTTGCGGGGGGTCTGCAAGCAGCCAGATTGGGGCCACACAGCCGGCTGGGAAGTGGCAAGGGCCTGGAGGGGCGGGAGTGGTGCCTGGGCAAGGGCCTGGAGGGGTGGGCGTGGTGCCTGGGCATCGTGCATGGGGGTCTTCACCCTCCAGAGTGGCTTGGCCAACAGTGCTGTGCTGGACCCTTGCGAGCGGCAGGTTGGGTGAGCAGAGGGGGCTGCTCTGGCCCCGTGGGAGGTGACAGGGCACATGTCCCGCGTCGAGGCAGGGGAAGGAAGCCTGCTTAGTTTTGCTGAGCTACGGTTCCCCCCACAAAAGCTGGCCCCTGTCCGGTCCTGCCTCCTGAGGTGCGGCATGCTGTGGTCCACGCTGCAATGGCACTCACACTGCAGTGCAGTCGGATTGCAGACGCCCACTCAGCACCGCTCGGGTTCCCTGGCCCGGAGCCGGGCTCCACTCCCAACTTCGGACTTCACTAGGGAGGTACCCACTGGCCACTGGCGGAACTACTTCCTTTTGGCTACGGGACTGAGGTCCCATGTTCTCGGGGCTGTGAACCTGCAGCCACTCTCAGAACCTAGGGGCGCCTGCTGTCCTCTGCCCTGGAGTCCCTGCCATCCTCTGCCCTGTGGACAACCAATGTCCTCTGCCCTGGCCCCCCCCACTGTGTTCTGCTCTGGCCCCCCCGCCAGCACTGTCCCTTGCCCTGGCCCCCCGCCCCCCGTCCTCTGCCCTGCCCCCCGTCCCCCCCCGTCCTCTGCCCTGGGGCCTCTCTGGTGGGCAGCTTCCTTCCTCCAGGCCACAGGAGACTCTGCTACTCTGGCCTTCCCAGACGAATCTTCCCAACGTGTGAGTGAGGCAGTGACTCCCCTCCACCTGTATCATACCCTGCTGGCCGGGTGCAAATCTCAGGGCAGGCGGTCACGCAGGAGGGTGACTTGGGGTCACCTTGGGATGTGTCTGCCACTCCTAGGAGCAGCCCCAGACATCAGGCTTTGGGAAACACTTCGAGGATCTGGGAGGCAGCTGCCAGTGCTGTTGTGGGGGGAGCGTGGCCAGAGGGTGGGGGCAGGGCTGGGAATGGCCATGGGGATGGACACCCCCGGGCTCCCAGGGCCATGAGGACACAGCAGGAGCTTCATCCCTACGGAGTGGAGGACGGTGGCTTGGGGCCTTCATTCAGGTACTGCGGTCCTTTCTGTCCCTGTCCCTGCCCTGAGGACTGTCAGGGTCAACCCTGGCTGAGTGTGGACATTGCTGGTTCACCCAGGGCAGCTGCTAGGGCTCATGGGGACAGACTGGCCAAGGATGCCAGGGGTCACCAGCCTGTGGTGGGCTTTGGAGCCAGCCTGGGCTTTGGAGCCAGTGGGGACAGAGGAGGCTCTGGGTCTGGGACCCGTGGTCCCCACTCGAAGAGGCCAGGGACATCAGAACTGACAGGAGGACCAGGAAGGGGTGGCTGGGGGCTGACAAAGGTCGGGGAGTGGGGGCCCTGAGCCAAGGGTGGAGGCCAAGCTGGGGCAGCCGGGGCCTGTGTCCCATGCTTGGTGAGGGTGACCAGGCAGCAGACAGAGAATGGCCTGGAGCTTGCAGAGGGAGGCCCCTGACCCTGCAGGGCATTTCCAGGGAGAGGGGCATTTCCGAGGGATGGGGGCATTTCTGGGTGGGGTACTTCTGGAGTCGAGGGAAGTGGAGGGTGGTGGGGAGACCCCGTGTGTGAGAAATTTTGCTATGAAGGGGAGGTCTTCCATTTCTCACCTCCTTCCTGGTGGGGGTGCCCACTGCTTCCAGAGGGAGGGCGGGCGTTGGGAGGAGAGGCCTGAGCCAGCAGCATCAGCCAGGGACCCCCAAGGCTCTCGTCCCAGAGTGATGGGTCGGGGGCCCTGACCGCAGCCCCTCAGACTGTTCCAGGGCCCAGGAGGTCCCAGGTGCGGGAGACAGAGGGTCTGATCAGGCACCCGGACCGCCCTGCCTCAGCCCTCGGCCTTCACGGGAACGGCGTGGTTGGGTGGGAGCCGTGGTTGGGGCCTTGCGGACTTCTGGCTTCAGAGCCCGACCGTGGGCACTTCCTCACCTCCCCCCCTCGGAGCTTCCTCGTCCCCCCTCGGCCCTTCTTCACCCCCCCTTGCAGCTTGTTTTGACTCCTGCTTAGGGCTGGTGGCCTGGAGCCCTGGAGGCCAGGGTGCTGGGCTCCCGGAGCTAGACATGTGCCAGGGGCAGGGCAGGTGTGGTGCCTGCTCCTCCGGCCGCTGCAGTGAGAAGGGAGCCCGGCAGGGTCCCAGGCTGCCTGGCTCTGCCACTGTCCAGCTCGAATCGCAGCCCAGCCCTCGCTCCGTGGGTGACAGACGCGGCAGCTGGACCCGCTCAGCCCCTCCTTCCTGAGCCCCATGAAGTAGCCACGAAGGGCACCTGCCTTGCAGGTGTGCTGGAAGGGACAGGAGCCCTCCTCAGGCCTCTGTCCGGGGCAGCAGCGGAAGCGGAGGGGCAGCAGTGGCTCTGCTGCTGGGGGGATCGCGGCCCCCGCAACCCCCGGGGCTCCGCAGACAAATTTGGGAGGCTCCATCCAAACACCTGCCCCCTGCAGAGTGGAGAGGAAATGGCCTCCCAGGTGGGCAGGCTGGGAGCTGCAGGGTGGGTGACCACCCGTGTCAGCAGGCAGGGGAGGGGGCGCGGGTCGGACCTCTCTGGGCCTCCGGGGACCTCCCGTGGACTCGCTGGCTGGGGCCTGGACGCCTCTGGAGACCCCGACTTCTCGCCTGCTCTGCCCTCTGAGCTCAGTCCTGGGCCGTGAGTGTGGGTTCCCCGAGCGTGCCCCGTTCAGTGGGCAGCCCGAGTGAGGTCTGGTGAGGCCGGGCTGTTTCTCAACCAGGGGTGGCCTCTGGGCATCGGTGCTGTGGCTCTCAGCTCGGACGTGGCTGGGTCTTCAGTCCTAGACTGAGTCCCGCTCTGGGCTCTGTCCTGACACTCTTGAGAAGCGTCTGCTCTTCCGGCCCAGGCGGCGTCCACTGGCCGGACCTGCCTTCGAGCCCCTGACCCCGTGAAAACGCCGATGGACCGTGGCATTTGCTTTCCCGCTGGCACACCCTGCGCTGTCTCAGGAGGGCCTGGGGGCGGACTCCTGCGTTACCGCATCCTGTACAGCCCCTGGGTCCTGCATGGAGCTCTCGTGGAGAACGGTCACCCCGGCACACTGAGGGGAGCTGGGCAGCTCGGGAGGAACCAAGCTGGGGGGTGGGTGTGCAGGGCAGGCTTCAAGGAGCCCTTAGTCCCCTGCCAGACCTGGGGCCACCCTCCCCCTGCCCCCGCTCATTGCCTCAGTTTCCCCATTGGCGACATGGGGGAGCTGATCAGGCACCATGTCCTCCTTGCCTGAGTCTTTGGCCCTGATATGAGCTCAGGGCCCTCCCTTTTTATGAGACTGAAGAATCCCAGAGTTTGGGACCAAAGTGGGTGCCAGGTCCAGAGGGGGTGCCCAGGGAGGAATGAGGGTCACAGAGCCACGTGAGCGTGTTGTGCTGTCCTAGAGAGAAGCACAGCCCCCCCAGCAGAGCCCAGCGTGAAGGGGACAGGAGGCGCCCAGGCCGGGGGGATGGGGAGCCTCACGGCTGGGGCTGGGGGGCACTGGCCCCCATTCTGCCAGGTGAGGACCTTCCATGCAGCCCACTTCACTTCAGGGGGTCCAGAAGCCCCATCTCTCTTCTCCTGTCTGCCTCTACTCTCTGGCCAGCACTTGGGGCTCTGGGCACAAGGACCCCTCACACTGGGGAGCGCTCCCCACACTCGTACCAGCCAGAGGGCACCTGTGATGGTCCCATTTGGAAGTCAGGACCCACGCACAGCTGCTGCCCTGGCAGGGGGTGTCTGCCACAGGACGGGTCAGGCCAGGGGCTGGGGTCCTGGCTTCCTGCCTGTGGGTTCCATGGAAAGGGCGGGCCAAACCCGTGGGGGAATGGGGCAGAGGACAGCTGCAGTGAAGCTGCTGCCTGGCGTCTGAAATGTGTCGTCACCAGCAAAGACCCAATGGGGTGGCCAGCCCTGGAGGGCACAGGCTGAGCAGGGGCCCTGCCCACCCTCACCTTCCCGGAGCCTGGAGGCCGAGGGGCGAGCCTGGCACCCCGCTGAGCCTCTTCCTCCCAGGGGTGCCGATGAGTTTCCCGTTGATGCTGCAACAAAGACAACCATTGAGGTTTAAAATAACACGTATTGAGTTATTGTGGTTTAAAATAACACGCATTGATTTATTGCGGTTTAAAATAACACGCATTGAGTTATTGCGGTTTAAAATAACAGCATTGAGTTATTGTGACTTAAAATAACACAGATTGAGTTGTTGCAGCTTAAAACAAGCCACACTGGTCCCGCACGGTCTGGGGGCTGGAAGCCTGCAATCCAGGTGCCAGGGCCACGCTCCCTCCGAGGGGGACACCCCTCCTGCCTCTTCCAGGCTCTGGCGGCTTCACGCAGCTCTTGGCTGTGGCCACCTTCCCCTGGGGGGGTCTCTGTGCCTGCTTTCTTCCTAGAAGGACACCGGCCACTAGGATCTACGCCCAATCTACTCCAGCACAACCTCACCTGAACCGGTTATGTCTGCACGACCACATGAGGCTGAATCCACAGGTCCCGACGGTGAGGACTCCAGCACAGTTTTTGGGGACATTATTCAACCCACATGGGGCCCAAAGGATCCCCCCAGCCCCTCCTCAAACGGGAAGCCACAGGAGGCATGGCTGTTGAGGCAGAGGGTGCCTGAGGAGGCTCACGGGCCAGGCCCTGGGGCAGACAGGAGGCAGCGTCCCCAGGGCTGGGTGCCAGCGCCCTCACGCCCTGGGGCATCTGTGGAGAGCGTGAGCCTCTGTGAGAGCAAGGTGTCTTCTTCTCCTGGTAGGGTGGCCGCATTAAGCCAAGTAAAGCCCAGGCCCCCAGGAAAGCCTGAGCTCCAGATCAATGAGGACTCGTTTTTGGGGTAGAGATGTTTTAGATCCTTCTCGAGGCGTACTCGGCCTGCGGACGCGGTGCCTGTGGCTCTGTTTCATCCAGCGCGGTGCCTGAATCCCTGGTGACTCCGTTCTGCTGCTCTGGTCCGCTCAGGGATGGGAGGAGCTGGGCCCGGGACGACACCCCCGGTGGCTGCCGTGCGTGTCCGTTCTGCTCCAGAGCTGGGCAGGGCGGGCGCCTTCCCAGTGGGTTCCAGGGGAGGGTCTGGGGGCATGGGGTCAGGGCTGGCAGAGCCCCGGGGACTGGGAGGCTCCGCACCTGGCCCAGCTGTGTCGGGGGCTCAGACCCAAAGCCAGCCACAGCCCCTGCCCCTGCGTGGTCTCAGTCCCCAAAGCCATTTGCAAATGGCTTTTCCCACCGATCTAGGACTTAGGGTGGGGGTGCCTCACCCACTGCTCAGCTTAAAGCAAGAAGTGAGGAGGGTAAGGCTGGGCGGTGGAGGACCCCAGGGTGGCTCTCAAGCCAACAGAGGGTGGGCGTGGCAGGGTCGCTGGTCTGGTGGACCTGTGAGCTGCCCTGGGCCCCCCTCCCTGGGCCAACAGCTGCCCTGGCTCAGAGGCCAAGCGTGGGCGGGGCCGGGGGCAGCCCACCCACCAGCCAGCCCAGTGGGGCCTCAGGGCAGGCGCCATAAAAACGCCTCAGCCGCTGCCGAGGGGACCCGAGCCGAGCTGGGTTCCTGAAGCCATTGCATTTGATCCGTGGAGCCCGGAACGTCTCCGGGAGAGAAATATGGAAGCAATTACCGTGAGGGCCGTCGTTTGAGTAATTCCCAAAGAGACACGAGGGCCGGCCTTCTCGAAGCCTGGTGCACGGCGCCCTAATGAAGCAATTAAGGCAGGGATCCTCCGCCTTTGATCTTGATGGGGTAATTTTTACAAAAACATCACGGAGTGATAGATACCCATAACTCAGAGTCCTTAATTGTACTTAATTTGTTTGGAATACGAATGTGCATTTAATTAAACCCCAGCTCGGCCCGCATGCTTCAAGCAGGGCTGTCAAGGAAAATTAAGACCCAGTTTGCTTTCAAAGTTACTGGTTTTTATCAGGCAAGGACAGCACTCTTCGAACAGAAGGTTACGGGTAATTAGGCGGAGAGCACAGCCCGAGAAGGTGGAGAGACGGCACCGCTCCAGGAGGGGGTGGGGAGAGGACCCCTCGGCGCAGGCGGGCAGCCGGGCCCCGGCCTGTGCAGACCCCAGGCTCAAGGAATGGGGGTTTGGCCGGAGGTGGCTGTGTCCTTATTCGAGTCTCCCACACACCAGCTGCAGGGGTCCCGCCCTCAGAGTCCCCTCGCTGGGGAACTGCTCCTCTGCCCTGCTGGCCTCCGATGTGTTTTGGCCACAGGGACACATGAGACATGGATCTTCACTCCAGAAGGGCTGGGACAATCTGGCCCATTCTTCTTTTAAAGAGGAGAAACTGAGGCACATATGGGGGAGGCTGGCCTTGCCCATGGCCACTCAGGAAGTTCCTGTGAAGAGCAGTAGCCTCCCCGTCCAGCAGCTTTGCTGCCTGGCCTCATCAGTTCTCATCTTTGGGGTGTCATCTGGCCATCAGCAATTTCTAGGGGAGGCATTGGGGGTGTGGCCATCAGCAGTTTCTGGGGGAGGCGTTGGGGGCATGGGGTGATTCGGAGCACAGGCAGCTCCTGCCAGCAACCTTGATCATCTCCCTTGGCCGAGGGGCAGAGGAGAGAGGAAAGGGCACAGCCTGTCCCACCCCACCCGCTTCATCCCACCGGCTCGAGGGCCTGGACTCCTGGAGACAGTGAGGTTTGCATAGGGACCTAGAGGGCTAGGGTCCCCACCCTGTCAGGGAACGCTAGGCCTATGCTCAGGGGACAACCTCCTGTGGGTCAGTTTCCTGCAGGAGAGAGAGCAGGAGAATCTCTCCTTTCTCATCTGAGAGTTACACCTCACAGACAGACATGTCCCCACACATGCATGCACAGACAGACATGTACCCACAAACGAGGAACAGACATGTACCCACACATGCATGCACACAAAAATACCCACACATGTATGCAGACACACAGACATGTACCCACACACACATGCACAGACAGACATGTACCCACACACATATGCACACACAAATACACAAATACACATACATGCACACACAGACATGTACCCACACATGAGGCACAGAGAGATATGTACTCACACATGCATGCACACAAAAATGCCCACACATGCATGCACAGACAGACATGTACCCACAAATGAGGCATGGACAGACATGTACCCACACATGCATGCACAGACATACCCACACACGCATGCACAATGTACCCACACACATATGCATACACAAATACACACACAAATACACATATGCACACACAGACATGTACCTACACATGAGGCACAGAGAGATATGTACTCACGCAGGCATGCACACAAAAATACCCACACATGCCTGCACAGACATGTTCCCACACACACATGCACACACAGATCTGTATCCCCACATGCATGCACACACAGATGTGTACCCACACACACATACACAGACATGTACGCACATGCACATGCACACACCGATGTGTACCCAGACACATATGCATAGACACACAGCTGTATATCCACACACACATGCATGGACACACAGACATGTACCCACACACACATGCATGGACATGCAGATGTGTACCCACACACATATGCACAGACATGTATGCACACACACAACCATGTACAGACATGTACCCGCACATGCACGCACACACAGACATGTACCCACACATCCATGCACAGGCGTGTACCCACACACAAGCATGGACACACAGATGTGTACCCACATGCACATGCACAGACACATAGATGTGTACCTACACACACATGTACAGACACACAGACCTGTACCCCCACACACATGCAGGTGACATGTGACACACAGCATATGGCAGTGCACACCTGCAGATACACACACATGCACCAATGCATACAAAGGACACATACCACACACCCCAGTAGGCACACACACGTGCACAGGTACACCCACACACAGATGCACAGACATGACCCATGGACACACACAAAGCCACTCATGCACACAACATATGTGACACCCACACCCACGCCTGCCTGCACATGTGCACGTTTGCACACGATGCTCATACAGGTACACACGTGCGTCCTGTGCACCTGGGGACCTTGTGGGCTCAGCGTCCGTTCACTCTGCTGGTCTAGGGGTGGCCTTGGTGCCAGCCCATGACCCTGACGGCTCTCTCTCCACACTGTCCACCACCCAGAGATCCCTCCCCTGACCCAGGCCGGCCCTGTTCTGGGAGGCTCGCTGCAGTGGGAGTCTCCTTGGCGAGGTCGCTGTGGCAAGGCCTGGGCTGGGGCCGGGACCTGCCTGACTCCGACTCTCCCGCCGAGCCAGTGAGGACCCCTTCCGGCTGCCGTCCCCGGCTCTCGGTGGTCTAGAGCTCAGCGGGAGACTCCAGCCCCGCCATGCCCTGGGTCTTGGCCCAGAGCTGGCCATGGAGAGGGACTGTGGTGGCCCCTGGGTCCCAGCCTAGCCCGGCCCTGGTAGGGTCTGTGAATGTGGCCCCCGCAGCTGCTCCGCCCTGGGCTTGCCTGGGCCTCGGCTCACGCCTGGTGCCTCACAGGGCAGCCTCTCTCCTCTCAGTGAGACCCTTATCAATAGAACAGCCTGTGGGGTTCTCAATGTCTGTACCTTTCAGGTGTCAGGAGGTGAAAAACTTGCTCAGGGGACGCAGGCAGTGGCGGGACGCGTCAGTATATCTCAGACCCCGGGGCCCAGCCTGGGTTATTTCCAGGCGATGTGGAAGGAGTGTGGCCTCTGTGGAAGGGACCTTCTTTCCAGAGGGGCCCAGGCCTCCGCAGGCTGAGGGTCCTCGCTTGGCCAGAGGCACCTCTGCCGCTCCAGCCTGGTGGGGAGGACCCCAGCCTGGGCCTGGCCACCCTCCGGAGGGCGTCTCGGGGTGTTTGCCGGCTGAGTGACGTGGGCACTGACCTCACAGGGGTGCTTCGCATAAGTGTGTGCTGGCTGCCTTGAGGCGCTGGCTCCCGGGACCTAACCTTGGTCAGTGGGGCTGGCGAATCTACCTTCTCTGTCCTCCGGCAGCTGCCTCCCCGACCCCGGCCTCCCTTCTGGGTCGCCTGTGCACCAGCGGTGAGGGTACACTCAGCAGTGAGTGCCGGGGCCGCACCTGGAGACTTCAGCCAGCCTGAAACCACAGAGTGTGGCGGCGCCGCCGCCCGCCTTCCGGGCTGTGTTCAGCCTGGCAGGGATGCAGCAAGGGCATCCCAGGGCCACCGCCACCAAGTGCCGTGGACACGGGGCTTGAAGCACAGACGTTTGTGCCCTCGCAGCTCTGGAGACTGGAGGTCTGAGATTGAGGCGAGAGCAGGGCTGGTCCCTTCCAGAGGCTCGGAGGGCTCATCCGTCCCGGCCTTATCTGTAACCCGCAGCTGTGAGATGTGCACCCGCCTGCGCCTTGGCTCCCGGGAGTGCTGCCCAGTCTCTGTCTCCAGCTCTGCACGGCCCCCCTCTGTCTGTGTGGGTGTCTGTGCCCACACTCTCCCTTGGTGTGAGGACACCCCTCATGGTTAATGAGGGCCCCCCAACTCCAGTGTGGTTTCGCCTCCACTGTTGTGTCAAATGAACGTTTATTCCCAAGTCGGGTCACAGTCTGAGGTCCGGGGGCTGATAACCGCAACTTATAAATGTTGTAGGCCACAGTTCAGCCCACATGGGTCCCCCGCAGGCCGAGTGAGCTGATGTGCGGGGGGCGAGGGGCTGGGGCCGTGGCTGGCACGGGGTCACCGCTGTGTCCTGCGCAGTGATGGACAGTTCTGCCTCTGCAGGCGGCATCATTTGGCTCCTGATGGCCATGTCCGGGGAAACCTGGCTGCTTCTGGCAGGGACCTGCCACGACCTATCGGTGCCCATCCGAGCTGCCGTCTGTGTGGCCACTTGAGTCCCTGGAATCTGACCCAGCCAGGGTCCAGCAGGAGCACCAGTCGCACTGAGTGTTTCCACAGAGGGGACTTGATGAAGGCATCGGGTTCAGGAGCCATGGCTGCCTGCAGGGCACAAGGGGACCTGAGGGTAGCCCAGGGTTGGCGAGTTAGGGAAGCTGGGAGCAGGCTGGGGCAGTGGGATCCAGACAGTCAGAGGAGAGCCTCATGGCCCAGGGCTCACCCTTCAGAGCAGGGGTGCTGCTGGAGAGGGCACAGTGGGGCTGGCTCCATGGGGCCCCCAGATAAGTGAGAGGCCAGATCCAGCTGCAGCCACCAGGCCAGAGCCCCACCACTGGAGGAAAAGCTGGCAGGGGCAGCCAGGCCGAGTCCTTCTCAGCGCTCGCTTCCCAGCTGGCCAGAGCCCTGGTGGACAGAACCCGACAGGATGCCAGTGGGCAAGGGAGAGTGAGTCTGTTGGGTCCTCGCCCGCCTCTTGAGTTGTAGCCGAGCAGGCTGGGAGCTGAGGCACCCAGGTATATGTGGTCGCCCTTCTCTGAGCCTGCATCAGTGCATGCCTGTGACACCCATGGCAGTTTCTAGACAGGGATGGCAGCGGCTGGGGCTGCTGCTGCTGGATAAGCCTGGATGGCCTATTGTGAAAAGAAAAACACACCACCCTCTTGTAAAAGGAAGAAGTGTCCCACAGCCATGAGAGCTACTCACTGGTCACAGGTGCGGGATGTGTCTTGGGCTGTGTGAGCGCCTTTTCCAGATCAGTGTGAGGTCACCAGGCCATTCTGTAGCACAATCAACTGTCAAGCTGAGCACTGCTAACTGTCCGTTTATGAAAGAATGAGAGAGGAAAAGGGAGAGAGGAGGGAATTGGCACACACGCACGTGCACAAACACATGACATGCACACGCACCACACACATGACATGCACACGCACCACACACATGACATGCACACGCACGTGCACAAACACATGTACATGCACACGCATCACACACATGACATGCACACGCACCACACACATGACACGCATACGCATCACACACATGTACATGCACACGCATCACACACATGACATGCACACGCATCACACACATGTACATGCACACGCATCACACACATGACATGCACACGCACGTGCACAAACACATGTACATGCACACGCATCACACACATGACATGCACATGCATCACACGCATGACATGCACACGCATCACACACATGTACATGCACACGCATCACACACATGGCATGCACACGCACGTGCACAAACACATGTACATGCACATGCATCACACACATGACATGCACACGCATCACACATGCACACACATAAACACACCACATATGCACACACACCACACATGCACACACATAATCACGCCACATGCATACACATACACGTGACACAGGCATACACGTGCACACACACCACACATGCACACAATCACACACACCACACATGCACACACACCACACATGCACACACATGCACACCACCACAATGCACAGACACCACACACCACACATGCACACACATACACATGACACATGAGACACATGCACACACATGCACATGACACATGCACACACACGCACATGCACACACATACACATTATACACATGCACACACATGCACACATGTGCACACACACCACACACCCACACACTCCACACACCCACACACACCACACTTGCAAAGATACACTACACATGCACACACATGCACACACTGAAACACATAAACACATGCACATACCACACAGACACACCACATATGCACACACATGATCAGTCACACAACACACATGCATGCACACCACACAATGCACATATGTACACATGCACACATGTACACATATACACATGTACACACTACACATATACACGTGACACACACATGCTCACACATGCACACATGCACACACACGTAAACCCACACACATGCAGACACAATGCACATGTGCACACAGAAGCACACATGTAAACACACATACACAAACATGCAAACACACATACATGCACACATGTAATCGCATGTACTCACATGCACACATGTACACACATACACATGTGAACATACACGCACACATGTAAACACATACATGCACACATATGCACACATGGAAACATGCCCACATGCACATACACACATAAACACAAACACGTGCACATATGCACACGTACATAAACACACATGCACATATATGCACACATGTAAGCACACAGATCACACATGTAAACATGTGCACACATATGTAAGCATGCATGCACATGCATTCAAAGGCATGCACACACATGTAAACACAAGCACACATGCTGTGTAAGGACACACGTGTACAGATTGCTCTGGTCTCGGATTCTGCAGCTGGTCACATGCTGCAAACCATACTATGGGAATGTCTTTCTTTACACCCCTTCCCTGCTTCATTTGCACCCCTGCAGCCTCTCAGCTGGTCGAGGTTTGCTCCCTGGTGGGGGAATCTGAGTTACTGTCACCAAAGGTGCTGAGTCCTCAGTGGCCCTGCTCGTTGATTTACTTCCGTGTTTTGGTGGCTGCAGCCTATTAATTTTCACAGTTCCTCATGGCAATACCCAGAGGTGCCCGGAGATGCCCTGCTGACTCTCCTCCGCTGCAGTTGCAGCCCAGGGTCCCCCTCAGCAGCGGCTTCATCACCCTGGCTGGCACTGGAGCGTGTGGCTTACCCGTGGTTTTGGAGCATGCAGAGCCTGGCATCCCGGTGCCCACACTGACTTCCAGCTCTGTGGACCCACCGTTGTGTCACCAGTGGAAGCGTTCTGCCGAGGACCGAGACAGCTATACCAGCAGAGTCCAGAGTCCTAGGGATAGGAAGTCAGTGTCCCAGGAGTGGGTCGCAGGTGCGAGTGACAGGAGCCCCTTCTGCATCCAACCGATGTTGGGACCTGGGTGTGTTGGCTCTGGAATGGCAGTGTGGCTTGTTTAAAACAAACTGCACCTGAAGACAGAGCTCAGCCTTTCAGGGAGTGCTTGTCCAATGGGCACCATACCTGAGTCTTCACTAGGCCAGCAGCGGGTGGGGAATGCGGTGGGACGAAGATTCTCAAGGGCGGGAGCCATGGCCGAGAGGCTCTGTGAGTTGACTTCTGCGGCCGGAGGCAGAACGGAGCTGAGCGCCGTGATGGAGAGGCAGGAGGCACGGGCTGGAGTCATCAGAGCAGGGAGCGAGTTCGGCCCAGAGAGGACCTGCCAAGGTCCCTCCATGGTGCCCCCTCATGGCAGGGGCCAGAGGTCATCGGCCAGGCACCTGTGAGTGGGTGGCACAAATTCCCAAGGAAAAGTTGCCGCCGGGGTCCCAGTGGTTTCTGTTTGGGCGCAAGGGGTGTGCGGGTCCCATGCTATGCTGGTAGCCAGGTTCACCTTGTCTGGGAGAGACCATGTTGCTGAGCTGTGCGTGGTCTCTCAAGTGTGGGCTGCCACCACAAAGTGCCACAAACCAGGTGGCTTAGAACTGCAGGAATGTCTCAGGTCTGGAGGCCAGAAGTCCAAAGTCAAGGTATGGGCAGGGCTACCTCCCTCTGAAGGCCCTCCCAGTCCCTGGTGGCTCCTCACCGGCTTCCCTGGCCTGTGCAGTGGGTGTCACCCGACCTCCGCCTCTGTCACCACAGGTCATTGTGCCCATGTGTCTGTCTCCATGCAGCGTTTCCCAGCTGTGCTGACTTCCTTAGCTTCACTTCGTGAGATCTGCAAAGACCCTATTCCCAGGCTGGGCGCTGCGGCTCACACCTGTAATCCCAGCACTTTGGGAGGCTGAAGTGGAAGGATCACTCGAGGTCAGGAGTTTGAGACCAGCCTGGCCAACAAGGTGAAACCCCGTCTCTACTAAAAATACAAAATTAGCCCAGTGTGGTGGCCCGTGCCTGTAATCCCAGCTACTCAGGAGGCCGAGGCAGGAGAATTGCCTGAACCCAGGAAGCAGAGGTTGCGGTGAGCCGAGATCGCGCCCTTGCACTCAGCCTGGCCATCAGAGCAAGACTCTGTCCCCCAACCAAAAAAAAAATAAAACCACCCTATTTCCAAATAAGGTCCTGTTCACAGGTACTGGGGGTTGCGACATGAGCCTATCTTTTTGGGGAACTAATTCAACCCATGACAACCTCCATCCCTGCCTTCCCGGCCACTCCGGGAGGGCCCCTGAGCAAGCATGGGGCAGCAGGCCCCAGAGAGAGGATGGGCCCTCCCCAGAGTGTGGCTCTGCCTGGATTCGACAGCGTCCCCTGCAGCGGTCGGCCTCAGTGCCCTCACGAGGGCCTTAGGCACATGTGCCATCCCGTGCCCTCCCCGAGGCCCATCCGCACACCCTGCGCTCAGCCGCCCTGTCTACTGGCCTCCAGACCCCTCTTTCCAGGCCCCAGTCATGCCGGGGCCATCGACGGGTCTCCCGAGCTGGGCGATGCCTATCTATGCCTCTGCCCGCATCTCCGTCAGGAAAAAGTGGACAATAGACGTGGCCGGGAGGTTGGCCTCCTCCGTGGCTTCCCTCCCGCTCCCTGCTCGGGTTTCTGGGTCAGAGCCACCACGGTGCCACAGCCGACTTCCGGCAGTGACAGAAAGCAGTTCAGGGCCAGCTGTGAACCCTGCCTGAGTTTTTGGTTTTGGTCCAAGGTGGGCAAAGCTGTACTGTGCTGGCTGAGGAGGAGGCGTGCGTGAAGCGGGGTGCGGGGCAGTGGCCCCTCGACACTCCTCTGCGTCTGCACCCCTAAGCCCTCATGGGCCGTCCCTCGGGTCCACGGGTTGCTGGCTCAGACAGTGCCTGGCCGACCAGGAGCGCTCAGCTTGGACGGCCACAGTTGTCTTGTGCTGGGGCACTGGGGCACTGGGTCTAGGCTTTTCTCAGCGAGAGAGCAGGGGGCCTCAGGGAGAGCCCTGCTCTCAGGCCTGGGTATCTGTACTTTGTTCTTTTCCCGGTAGCTTCTCTGAGGTTCCACACGGCCGCCCTGCCAGCCATCAAGACCTCTGACGTCGCGGAGGCCAGCAAAGCAGCTCATGGTCTGAGATCCCAGGAGGCCCCCAAACGCCGTATCTCTTTCTAGGTGCAGGCAGCAGGTGGCATGGCGGTGTCAGGCCAGGGAGGCAGGACCCTCACCCACGTGTTGGGCCCCTACATGTTCATGGGGTTATTCCTGGTGTCTGGCGCATGTGTGTTCTGTGAAGTGAGACAAGATGCTTGCTGCTTTCTGACCGTCAGGGACAATTGACCTGATGTCACCAGCAGGAGACCGGTACTATGGCCCCGGGACCTCCAGGTGATGTGGCCACACCCCGAGCAGACGGCCATGCGGGATGGGGTGGCAGCCCCCAGGAGCTGGGAGCGGCCGGGGAGGATTCCGTACTGGAGCCTCTGGAGGGAGAGCCCCGATCCCTGCCCAGAGGTGCTGGCTTTGGGCTTCCTGCTTTCCTGAGCCTGAGAGAGTAACTGTGTGTTGTCTGAGGCCCCTGGGCCACGGTGACTCGTCTCTGCATGCCCCGGAAACAAATCCAAGGAGAGGTCTCTCCCTGCCTTGCCCTGGACTCTGGAGCCAGCCACAGTGGAGTTTGCAAGAGGCCAGGCCTGTGTCAGACGGATTTACTCTCTAAGCCGAGGGAAAGGTATGCCCGGGCTGCTCCTGGGTGCAATGCGGAGTGAGGGGCCCACAATAAACGGGCCCCACTGGCTCCCCCCGAGCCTCTGGTGGCCTCTTCTCCATCGGGTCAGGGCTGTGCTGGCATCACAATAAACGTGACTTAATCGCTGCGAGTCTGGGTCTGTCACGGACCAGCCAGAGTCGGTGAGTGCCAGCTCCTTCAGCTGACACAGCAAGCCCCCCGTCTCTGGTCGGTGAACCCCTAGGAGGGATCAGCTCGGATCAGCCTTGCATCCGATCGCTGGCACGAGACCCTAGACATCACATCACCCCTCAAACGATTTGCCCAAGATGTGTGCGGCCGAGCCTGACATGCCGTTTGGGCTCCAAGCCCCCTTCTCCTGGGCCAGGCATTCCTGTCCCTAGAGTATGTGCTGACTCCTCGTGGGCACGGGGGACGCGGGTGCTTCGTCTGGCTCTCCGGGCGAGCAGGAGCCCTTCCACGCAGCAGAGCAAGCGCCCGTCGAGGCTGCTGTAGGTCTCCCAGGAGCGACGCCTGAATTCCCAGACCCGGGCGCTGGACTCTCCTCTGGCAAGGGAGCTCCTGTGTCCGCGCCCTGAGGTCCAAGGCCCTGGCCCCTCCCAAAGAACGCCCGTGACCCCCGAAGAGCCTTGACGCATCACGAGGGCATTCCATTTCCAACGTCTGCTCAATTACATGCGGGTTCATTTTCAGGGAAGTCATCCCTGAGGCTAAAAGAAATGAGACGATTTCAGGGCCACTGGCGCAGGTCTCTGCTGCTCTGACCGCCGCTGGAGCGAGTCACGCCTCCCGGCGAGTTCTCGGGGCAGCGGAAGTCGGCCCGCCCCACTCTCTGCAGCTGCCACTGCAACATGCAGTCCTGGTCAAATGCAGCCCCCACGGGGTCCCCAAGGCCGTTACTTCAAAGGGAACTCAAGCAGGATTGCACACGGCGACAGTGCTGTTGACTGCGATGTCACTGCGCCACCCTGGCAGCTGCTGTCCGGCTTTTCCTTGGTGGAGAGCACAGTGCTGGCTTCAGGGCAATGGCATCCCCCACCATCCCGGAATTCCAGCTGCGATGGCCGCTTCCTGGGACTGCTCTCAGGACGAGTAGCAGGCAGCACCCAGCCGGGACTGGAGACCACCCTGGGTGCTTCCGCTGAGGGGGTCCAACCCCAGAACGGCCGCTGGGCCTTGGAGGGCAAAGGCAGGAAGCTGCCCCGACTCAGGGCTGGGAGGGTGGTGGAGGTGAGGTCGCCCTAGCCCAGGCTTGGGGAGGGGCTGCTGGGTGGAGATGCAGACAGAGGTGGGGGCACCATTGGGGACAGTTTGGAGACCCAGGACATCGTGCAGAGGACATGGCCTCCCCCCGCCTCTTGTCCGAGGCTGCCAGCGAGAGGGCTGGCCACAGATGCCACAGCCCTGCCCACCCGACACCCCGGCCACCTGCCCTTGGCGCCCGCAGTGCCTCGGCACTGCTGATCAGTATCGAAGGGATGTCCTGGGAGGCAGGGCTGAGCCGCCAGGGCTTAGACGCACACTCAGGAATCCAGGCGCTGTGACGATGAGGTCGGTTACACCCGCACATGCATGGGGCACGTGCTCCCGCTTCCTCACAGGTGGAGACGCCAGGGGCGAGCTGCACGTCCCTCCCTGGAAAGCCTGGCAAGTGGGGCTCTTTCCCCAGGAAGGCCTCCCCTGGGACAAGCAGAAGACCCCTCGGCGTCTCTGACATCCTGGCAGCAAGCTGGGCTTGGGCTCAACGGGACTTGGTATCTCCCCATGGCTGGTGGGGGACAGAGGGCCGGCCGTGTCCGTGCTGGGCCAGCTCGTTTCCAAGCTGTTATCCCTGACCAGAGCCTTGGAGACCAAGAAGGGGGATCCTTGCTGGGGTTCTATCAACAGAACTCCTGGCACCCTCCACCCTTCCCCGCTCCCTGCCTCCCCCGCCTGCCTCCCCTCCTCCCTCCATCCCATCCTTCCTCCCTTTCCTCCTCCCACCCTCCCTGCTCCCTTCCTCCTCACCTCCCTCCCTCCTCTTCTCCCTTCCTGCTCTCTCCCTTCCCTCCTCCCTGTGTCCCCTCCTCCCTCTCTCCTCCCTCCTCCCTGCCTCCTCCCTCCCTCCTCCCTCCCTCCTCCCTCCTCCCTTCCCTCCTCCCTCCCTCCTCCCTCCTCCCTCCCTCCTCCCTCCTCCCTCCCTCCTCCCTCCTCCCTCCCTCCTTACTCCCTCCTCCCTCCCTCCTTACTCCCTCCTCCCTCCCCTCCTCCCTCCCCTCCTCCTCCTTCCCTCCTCCCTCCCCTCCTCCCTTCCCTCCTCCCTCCTCCCTCCCTCCTCCCTCCTCCCTCCCTCCTCCCTCCCTCCTCCCTCCCTCCTCCCTCCCTCCTTACTCCCTCCTCCCTCCCTCCCCTCCTCTTCCCTCCCTCCTCCCTCCCTCCTCCCTTCCCTCCTCCCTCCCTCCTCCCTCCTCCCTCCCTCCTCCCTCCCTCCCCTCCTCTTCCCTCCCTCCCTCCTCCCTCCCTCCTCCCTCCTCCCTCCGTCCTCCCTTCCTTCCTCCCTCCCTCCTCCCTCCTCCCTCCCTCCTCCCTCCCTCCCCTCCTCTTCTCTCCTCCCTCCCTCCTCCCTCCCTCCTCCCTCCCTCCTCCCTCCCTCCCCTCCTCTTCCCTCCTCCCTCCCTCCCTCCTCCCTCCCTCCTCCCTCCCTCCCCTTCTCTTCCCTCCTCCCTCCCTCCTCCCTCCCTCCTCCCTCCTCCCTCCCTCCTCCCTCCCTCCTCCCTCCTCCCTCCCTCCTCCCTCCCTCCCCTCCTCCCCCCCTCCTGTCCCTCCTCCCCCGAGTCCTGCCTCTTTCCTTCCTTTCTTCCTTCATCAGGTTGGGAGGTGGCCCTGGGGCCTGGCTTTCCCACCTGTACAATGGGAGGTGGGTGACGCCGGGCAATGCCTATTTTCTGATCTGATGGCCAATGTGTGAGGATCCCATGACAGGCCAGGGCCCCGAGTGCCCCCAGGAGGGTCCAGCTGTCTGACAAGTCGGCCACAGCCCTGGCTGGACCTGGATACTCAGCCTGTGAGAGTGGGAAACAGGGTAGCCCTGCCTGGCCAGCTGGGACTGTCCACTTGGGATTTGGTGCAAGCCAGGGCTGCAGCCCACCCTGCTGGCCACCCACGGCCAGGCACCTGCAGCTCCCCACCAGGGGCAGGAGGGCTGGGAGGCTAGTGAGTGTCAGGCCTGTGCCTCGGTGCCTCGGCCCCATGGGTCTCCGGCTCCACCTAGCCCTGCATCCCTGGGGCGCTGACCTCAGGGCTTCCCAGGGCAGCTTCGCCCTCACAGATCAGAGGTGGTGGGGGTTGGGTTTACCCCTCACCTCTCCTACTCAGATGCAGGAGGGCCGGGCTGACACCTCCCAGAAAGGCCCAGCTCCCCAGAGAGGGTGGCCCTCTCCTGTGGCCGGCCACTGGGGACGTTTGCACCCCAGCCCTCCAGGCCCAGTGGTCAGGACATCATAAGGAACCCCGTGGCTGAGGCTTGGAGAACCCTGTCCCTGCTGGCACCTCTGCACAAGGCCCTTCCAGGCTGTGCCCCTCACGGGGACTTTTCGGACCCACCCAGGGCCCGGCTGACCTGCCAGGGCCAGTTCCTTTCCTCCTGATGGCAGCTCACTGGCAAGGGGTAGAGGAGGCTGCCTCGGTGCCCACAGAGGACTCTCCATGGGGTGGGGCAGGGCAGTGCCACCTGCCTGGTGCAGGGCACCCCCACCCTCCTGGGAGCCGTGGTGCTGGAGGGTGATGACAGTCCTGCCTCCAAAAAGCCCCTGAGCCCACAGCAGGGACAGGAGTGCCCGACTCAGGTGCCATCTTTGGTCTGCTCTTGGGGCAAACTCCCTCCCCCTTGTGAGGCTTACCTGGCTGCGGGGAGGGAGAGGCCGGGCGCGCGGGGACGTTTATCTCTGCAGAGGAGCTCTCTCCTGGGGGACAGCCCCCTCGCACCGAGATTCCTGGGATTTTCCTTGAGTGTCATTTTTAATAGGTGTGATTACAGTTTGGAGTCTGATATTCTGGTAATTATCTTCCTGGGCTTAATCCTCATGCCCTCGTAATGCCATTAGGGACTCGACATGGGAGTCTTAAAACAGTGATTATTTATAGCGCGCGCCTTCAGCTTGGAGCAATCCTGACTGCGTTCTGCAGCTCCCGGGAGCGAGGGTGGGGCTCTCGGCTCCGCGGCCTCTCCCGCCACGGCTTCCCTAGCTGCTACCTGTGCCTCACGTGCGGCCGAGATGGAATCGGGGGCCAGACCTCAGCTCTGAGAGCTGCAGCCTCCGGTCCCAACTGCCTGGGGACAGAGTACCCCAGGACAGCTTGTGTGCGGTTCCAGCCAGCATCCTTCAGGCCGTCTGGAGCAGGGTTTCCATCCCAGGCCCACCTGGACCTTGGTGCGTGACTTTTGCTGAGCTGCTCTTCCTGCCCAAGTCTGTAAAATGGGCACAGTAAAAATACCTACCTCGAAACAAAAATGCATATTCTGCAGTGAAAAGAGCTGGTGTGAACAGGCCGCAAGCCGTGAGATTCCAGCTCAAGGGCATTCTGGAGAAGACAGATCTACGGAGGTGGCTGGAAGATGGGAGGGCGCCAGGGCCCCGGGGGAGGGAGGGAACACAGATGGGGCATTCGCGGGAGGTCTCCGGGGCGTGGGACCCTCTGCAGGACCCCACGGCGGTGGATCCTTCCGTCCCATGCCTGTCCACTCCCACGAATGCATCTTGGGGAGGCCACCCCGGCGGAACTCTGGGTGAGGGGTAAGGCGTGTCCATGCAGAGCCCCCCACGGTGGCAGGTGCGCCCGCTGTGGGAGGTGGCTGATGGGGGTGTCTGTGCTCACATGGGGACGCTGCCTCCCACACAATTTTGCAGTAAGCCTAAAGCTGCTCTAAATAATAGTCTAATGGGGAAAAAGGCCCACCTCATCGGGGTCAGTGAGCCCTGGAGACGCTGTGCAAGCCGAGTGCGCAGCTCAGTCACAGCACGGCTCCAGACACTGTCCCTGTGCTCAGCTTGGCTCAGACCTCGGCTGCACCTGCCCAGAGCCGACGGCGACGGCCAGAGACGTGCTTGCTGCCGGCGGAGCCAGCCTAGGAGAGCTGGAAGCCAGCGGAATGGGGCCGGGGGCGTCTCGGACCCCTGTGGGCTGGCGTCAGCGAGTGGCAGGGACTGCGGTGTGTCCCTCAGGTCACCCCTAGTGCCTCCCCGCTCTGCACCGGGGTGAGAGCCCGCAGAGACATCCCTGGGGGCTGGTGGCGCTTGGCGGCTCCAGGAAGCGAAAGTCGGTCTGGAATCTTTGTTAACAGCTGGGCATGCATCTTTTAAATTATAAATCGATAAATAGTTAATTTGATAATAGAACTCTTCTGAATATTTCATGCTGCCATGCACCGCGACGCTCTGCACAGACGTTGATGAAGGGACAGAGGAATTAGAGTCCAGCTTCCCCCAGTCCTATCAGCGTGGTCACAGGATCGGCTGGGAGAGGGGCGCCTGTCAGTTACAGGCTGAGCCTCACTGTCCCGGCTCTCTACTCACTGGGGACCACGTGGGGGCCCTCACCCCTCACTCGATGCCGTTGCTCAGAGGGTAGATAGAGGCTGGAGGAGAAGGAAGTAGTGGCTGTAAATTCCCGTGTAATGTCCTGACCTTGGACCTCAGAATGTGACTCTGTTTGGAGAAAGCACCTTTCAAGTGGTGAGTCCGGTTAGGTTGGGCCCTCGTCCACTGTCACCGGCGCCCTTCTGAGGAGAGATTTGGACCAGAACGCACAGGGCGATGACCCTGTGAGGACACAGGGAGGAGACCGTGGCCACCACAAGTTCAGGAGAGAGGCCTGGGGGAGAACCAGCCCTGCTGCACCGTGACCTCGGGCTTCCGTCTGCCGGACCCTGAGAGCCAATTTCTGCCGGCTCCCTCCCAGCCCTGCTGTGTTCCCCCTCTTGGGGTCAGCATCGAGCAGGTCCTGAGAGTCCCTAGGATGCTCTGAGAAGCCACAGGAGGCACTACCTGGGACACCCGACAGAAGTCGTGGGCCAAGCCCAGCAGAGGGGACCTCACTGCCATGATCGCCGTTGTCCCCAGCGTTTGGGAGAGCCTGGCCGGCACGGCCTGCGTCCTAGACCCTGCTGCTTGCCCTGTGCTGTTGGCTCCTGGACTGTCTGACCTAGAGAAGGGCCACGTGTGAGCACACGGAGGCAGAGCAAGCGCACAGCTCGGAAAATTGGCGCTGGCTCTGGCAGGTCTGGGTCAGACAGCATCCCCTTCCCTCATGAGCCTTGTGGCTTGGGGACACCTCTGATCTCAGGCTCGTCCTCCGTACTGTGCCTACGCCACGTGTGGCTCCATGCTCGGCACAGTGAGGGTGCCATGAGGCCCTGAGGTTGCTTCTGCTGTCTCAGTTTCACTGGCGGTCTCCTGCCTGTGCCCTGGCTTAGGAGTGGGCATCACCCAGGCAGAGCAGAGTCCAACTGCACCCCCAGGGCCCTTGTGCACCTGCCTGGGACCCGGCCCCTAGATCTAGCACGCGGTTCTGGCCTGAAAATCCTCCTTACCAAGTCCTGGTGCCAACTGGGTCCTCGGAACCTTGGCCCTGCCGGACCCTGGCTTTGTCCAGAAGAGGGTCCTGTCACTGTGAGGGGACCTTGTTGTGCCACGTGCTCTGGCCCCGGGAAGCCAAGGCACAGGTGGTGGGGTTAGGTTGAGCTTGGTGACTCTCTAGGTCAGAGGACCCGGGGCAGACGGGGTTCCACTCGCCCACCCCGCCATGGCTTCCAAGGCCTTTCTGAGAGCGGAGTTCCCTGACCACGCCCTTTCAGCGCATAGAGCCGGGTGTGCCTGGGTGGGACACAGGGCCCCCGTGATTTGACACTTGTCTGCTTGCTCTTCGCTGATAGGGAGAGATTGACACTTGACCGCATTGATAGGACTGGGGGAAGCTGGACTCTAATTCCTCTGCCCCTTCATCAATACATACTCACTCATTTACTGCCGGCCTCTCCATCAAGCTGGGGTTCCCACGAGGGCAGGCGATGACTGGGGACATCACAGGATCAGGGCCACGTGTGGAATCCAGGCGCCTGTGGACAGGGCAGCCCTGCCCCGGATCTTCACCTGCAGACGGCACCAGGAGTTGGGTTTTTGTCGTCAACGTCTCTGGCAGCAAATCACACCTGTCCTGCGCCCAAAGGGCCAGGTGGAGTTTGGCCAGAACCCCAGCTCCAAGGATGTGCACATCCTCAGGCCCTGCCCAACCTCCCCAGACCTCTGTGCGGGGCGTAGGGTGGTCAGAACGTGGCACATCACAGTCCACCTGGGGTGTTCCTCAGCTTCCTTGTGAGAGGGGACCCATGGCTGCCCCTGTTGCCGGTCACTAAGTCCTGGGTGCGTTGGCACCCAGCCACATGCACTCGAAATGTGGGAGCGCACAGTGTGTTGGCTCCAGCCTGCTCCCGGGCGCTTCCTGAGGCTGGAGTCAAGCAGAGGGAAAGGCAGAGCTGGGCACCGGCTGTCACCGTGCCCACCCAGGGTCAGCACCCTGGGTCCTGCGGGGCCTGAAGCCGGCTGCACCCCTGCATGCCCGTTGGGTGCATGGCAAGTTTTCTGTGTGAACTGCTCAGAGCCGTGCTCTGCAGTTGCAACGGGAAGAGGCCCGTACGGTGCAAGCACCGGGTCAGGTCAGTGTCTCGGTCTGCGGGCAACACCCTTGGACAGGCTGTGGAGGACAGGGCCCGTGGGTGCAGCAGGCCTGCGTGTTCGGGGGCCCGTGGGTACGGGGGGCCTTGGATGTGGGGACATCCTCAGGGCTACAGCAGGACGGGGAGCAGGCCCTACCCCTTCAGCTGAGTGGCTTCCACTGCCTGCTCCCCACCAGCTGGCTGTGTGGGAGGATGAGGGAGCACGGGGAGGCTCAGGAGCCTCTGGGGAGCAGAGCAGAGCTGGGCCTGATGCACCTGCCTGCCTTGGCCTTGGGCGGCTTCTGCAGGGCGGAGAAGCCGGGAAAGGCAGCTCATTGATTGGTGCAGGCTTTGTGAGCCACGGCTCAGCAGGGGCCACCACTGACCGGAGAGCAAGGCCGTGCCTGTCACTGGGACATGGAGGTGCAGAAGTCTCAGCCCAGCTGGGCGGGGAACAGCCCCCGGACCACCCAAGCCCTGTGTTAATCCTTTCAGGGGCCTCAGAAAAACCTCAGAGTGGGGGTGTCCTCCCTGGGTCCCAGGGACCTAGCCCAAGCTGCACTCTCTCAGTGAGTTGAGTTGGGGAGGTATTCAGGGGACACCACGTCCTGTCTCCTCCAAGGAGTTCTGCAGCTGGGGACTCCAGTGCCCATCCAGCTGGGGGCCAGCGCTCTAGGCAGTGGCAGCCACAGGGGCAGAGACTACCTGGAGCCTCTGGTGTGGGTCTCGAAGCATCCTGTCCAGAGGCCTGAGGGGGTGTGGGGTGCAGTGGTCCAGGGTCTCTGTGGCAGTTCCAAGCTCCCGGGGCCAGGCCCACCAAGCCACTCTTGCTGAGCCACCCTTCGTGGGCTGGGTGTCCCTTGCTCCCTGTGGCCAGTGTGGACAGAAGGTGCAGAGGGTGCTGCCCGTGGGTCCCTGAGCCTTTCTCTGTGCACAGATGAGAAGTGGGCGAGCCCCTGGGGGGAGGTGACATCCAGAGGTCTGGGTGTCACCCCTTGGGGACACTTGCCTGGAGCCGGGGGCCAGGACGCTGGAGGCGTGGGATGCACACGATTCCTCTCACGTCCTCAAGGCCAATGCAGATGGGCCGTCCACTGTCCCCGTGGAACCTGACGTGGCCCAGATCCAGCGCCAAGTCCCTGCACTGTGGCCGCCTTCGCTGCGCTGCTGTCCCTGATGAGTCCCTGAGCTGCGGCCGCCTTCAATGCGCCGCTGTCCCCGAGCGGCAGCCCTGTCTCCGCTGGCCTGTTAACCGTGCTGACAGAGCTGTACCCGTGACAGTAGATTAATATCTCTTTAATCAGCCAAAATGAACATGGCATGCTGGTGACAGTCCAATTTTCTGCTAACAGATTGTGGCTTATCGAAACCCGGCGCTCAGCTGATTTTTATTCCTGCCAGAGATAATTCAGCGCGGGAGGAGCTGCCGCCGCCATCCCATCCGCCCGCGCCGCCCAGTAAATCTCGGCCGGCGTTTCTCACGCACTGTCAGGAGACTGCTGGGGGGACTCCCAGGGCCTGCGGCGTTTAGTGGCTGTCTTGGACCCCAGAAGCGCAGCCGTGGCTGCCATCAAGGCTGGGCCTGGACTTGCCTGTTTCCAAGCTTGGGGGCTGCGGGGGATCTCAGGGTCTGAGGGGAGGAGGCGGGAGGGTGGGGCGTGTGTGAGTGTGCACGATTCGTGTGCATTTTGGAGTGTGTGGGTATATGTCAGGTGCACGTGTGGCTGTGTGTGTGACCCTGTGGGTGCACACGTATGGGGACTGAGGGCCCGTGTCGGGGCACAGCCTCCTCTCCTGGCTAGGGGAGGTCACCTCTTTCCCATTTTCTCTGCAGGATGTGGAGAGCTGCCCTTACCCGGCCTGCTCCCAGAGAAGCCGCAGGGGATCCGTGACCCAGGGGTGGGGAGGGGGGGCTCCCGGGGCTCCCTCCCACCGTCTGGAGAGGAAGGCCAGGCGGCCCTGGGTGAGGCGGGCAGAGCCCAGAGCAGGCCTCGGCTTTGAGGATGGCGCTCCTGGGGAGTCCAGCTCTTTCCAGACCTTCCTTGAGGCAGCTGGCACACCCCACGCAGAGGAAGCGCTGTCGTTTTAATTAATTAACTAATTTTAGAGAAGGGGTTTCTCTCTGCCACCCAGGCTGAAGTGCGCTGGTGCCATCATGGATCACCGCAGCCTTGAAAGCCTGAGCTCAGGCCTCCCTCCTCAGCGTCCCACAGTGCTGGAATGGCAGAGGAGTCACGGCACCCACCCAGAGCTCGTTTCTAATGTGACCAGTGTGGCCCCCCCAGCTGCTTTCTCCAGGGCGGCCGGAGGCCCCTGTAACCACTGGCAGGCCTGCCTCGGGAGCCGGCCCAGAAGCTGCACCTCAGCCCAGCTCGGCTTAGGACCAGATTCCTGGGTCATCAGCGGCTGTAGCCCCCACCCCGGCAGCCAGAGACTCCCCACACGTTAATCTTCCTGGGTGTCTGAGCCTGAATTCTGTGCTTTCCCTCCAGGCTGAGCAGGGCAGGAAAGGGGTCCCCAGTGCAGGAAGCCAGGACTGAGTCACAGAAGGCCTAGCAAGGGGGGCCTGGCCAACATCCCCTCAGGTCCTTGTCACGGTTACCGAGTCTCCGCAAACAAAGACTGCGAGAGTCACTCATTAGAGGTCACACTTCTGGAAGTTTCAGTCGGGAAGATGCTGGTGCCGGCATTCGATGGCCAGCGCTGGCATGCTGCTCGGGTCCCCACATCGCGGCGGCCCCAGCCCACGCCTCGGAACACACCCCGGCCTGTCACGACTTGTTCAGCCTCCCGCTGACCCTGAGTGAAGCCACGGTGGCCCTGCCCTCCTGGTGCCAGCTTCGTCCCATTCATTCAGGGGCTCAGACTGGGAGTCACCATCCCTATTCCCCTGTCACTCTGCCCCCCTGCTGGATCTCTGCGTGGCTGAGCCCACCTGGGGACAGATGACGTGGCTACCTTGTTCCCGGGCTGCCTTGTTCATCTGCTCTGCACGCTTCTCCCAAGTGCTCCCTGTGCTGGGGTCTCCATAGGGGCACGGCCCGAGTGTGGTCACAGCCCAGCGGGGACACAACGCAGAAAAAGTGACCCTCCGAAATGTTGTCCCATTCAGGGAGGCGCTCATGCTGTTACCACTCTGCCCGTGTCCAGGCAGAGGTCACCACTAATCAAAGGTGGCACTGCTTTCTTTGAAGGGCAGCTCTGTGTCTTGAAAGGGCTCGTGCCCCTCTCTGCAGCCTGTGCCCCACCAGGTTGGGGTCCCTACTGGGCAGGTGTACCACTCCCTCAAACTCCAGACCTGGGCTGGCACGTCGTGTGTCCCCGCCATGTCCTGGCCCAGTGACAGCAGCACTGGCACCACAGGGAACCACCGTCCCCCTCCCACCAGCCCTGGAGGCACTCACTCTCACTCCAGAGGAGACAGTGCCTTGCCCAGCACTCAGTGGCACATGTGGTCGTGTGCCCAGCTCAACCCTCGAGGGCTTGCCTGCCCTTCACAGGACCTGACCCATATCCCCGGGGCAGGCACCACATTGCGCATCAAAGAAAGCAGCGCGCCTTTGATTGGATGTCTGCCAGCCCCTAGCCCCTGGTTTCAGGACCAGCTCTCAGGGACCAACCTGGGACCGCTGCCCTGCTCAGAAACGTGCCTGGCAGACTCCACCCTCAGGAACCTGGGTGCTGGGGCTGCGGGGTCCCAGGGGCCCAGAGGGGACTCCTGGAGTCTGTGATTCTAGGGAGCCTTTAACGCTGAGCTGCTGGCAAACCTGAAGGCAGTGAGGACTCGGTAGCCCTCTGGTCTGGAGGGTGAGGATGGGGTGGAAGGCGAGGGGGTCTGGGTAGCCATCAGCAGAGCTGGGGCTTCCACTGGAGCTTGGCTGTGCCCACCAGGGAGTGGAGGTGCCTCCCTCCTCACCACCACCCACACAGGCTCGCTTGGATGAGGCCAGAGGACACAGGTGCCACTGGCCTCTGTGCAGCAGAGGGGGCAGAAAGGGACCCCGGCCTCTGGTGACGCACTGTGATTTAGCCTCTCTGTGCCCAAAGCACTGTCCATCAGCCTCTGGCAGGGCTTCCCTGGGCAGGCTGGCAGGAGAGGTGCAGTCATCCTGGAGCCCCTGTGTGCGTCCTCCCTGGGAGCATCTTCCATGGAGGCCCGGGCTTGCTGTCTGCTTTGGGAGCATTGGGACTCTCTACCTTCAGGGCCTGCCAAGCCCCCTGTCCTGCTCCTTCTCCGGGACCTCCACCTGTTGAGCCCACCTGAGACACTTCCTGCATTGATTCCCGTGTCAAAGGGTCTCTCCCTGAGGGGCCCCGCTGGCTAGGCAGCAGGGGATTCTGACCCCTTCTCTGTGGATTTGTGCAAATGACAGTGATAATGATGGTGACAGGGACGGGGGCCAGGCTCAGAGCAGGACCGGGGGCTGGGCCAATGACTCTCACTGCTGCTGGCAGAAGCCACTCGGACCCAGGGCGTTGGATCCTGCATGCATGTCTGCCTGCCCTCCGCTGTGTACGCAGTGGCCTGGCTTGCAGGAGCTTCCAGAGAGCTCTAGAGGGAGGCAGAAAGCCGTTTCTCCAGAAAGGCCTCCGGAGAAAGATCCAGGCGCAGGCCCCAGACCCTCATCCCCAGCAGGAAGGACCCATGCCTGGTTCAGCTCCAGGCAGGAGGGAATGGCCAGCCACTAGCCCTGCAGGCGTGGGCGAGGGCGTGGAAGCCTGCCCTGTGGCAGATCCACAGAGGGACGGGAAGTGCTGTCCATAGGGTCAAGGCTGTGGCTCAAACAGGAGATAAATGTGTCCCCGTTTAGACTGATATTGTAACCCAAACACCTGAATCACCAACTTGAACCCCAAGGGTGGGGTATGGACCCTACTCCATGAATTTCTGCGGGATGTGTCTTAGATTTTTCAAAACCAATCTAGAGTCCCAGGAGGGGCAGTGGGAGAGGACAGAGCCCTTTTGAGTTCCTGGCTTGACCCTGTAGGAAGTGTGCCAGGGTGCTGGAAGGGGTACCCAGGTATCCAGACTGGGTACATGAAATTTACTTGGCCCCAAGCCCTATGGCCTGAGGAGCCTGCAGGCAAACCAAGCTTGGGCTGCAACTGCCTGATGCCCTCCGTGACTCTGGAAACCTTCCTGTGCGGGGCCGTCACCTCCCACCAGGCCGCCAATTCCTGAGGGGCAAAAGCTGCAGAAGGCTAGGCCAGTGCACATGTCCACACACGCACACATACACACTCCCAAGCACACAGGCACACGTGTACACACATGCACACACACTCCCACAGGACACACACACACGTACACACATGCACACATACTCCCAAGTACACAGGCACACATGTATACACACATGTGCACACACTCCCACAGGACACACACACGTACACACATGCACACATACAAACTCCCACAGCACACACACACACATATATACACATGCACACACACTCTCACAGGGGACACACACACGTACACACATGCACACATACACACTACCATAGCACACATGCACACGTGTACACACATAAACATATGCACACTCCCACAACACACATGCACACACATACTCCCATAGCACACATGCTCACACATACACACATGCACACATACACACTGCCAGAGCACACATGCACACACATATATCTCACAGAGCACACACATGCACACACATACACAACACACACATACATGCTCCCACAGCACACACATGCTTACATGTACACATGCACACACAAGACTCCCACAGCACACATGCACACATGGACACACACACTTGCAGAGCACACGTATGTACACATGTACAAACATGCATATATAGATGTGTACACAGCACACACATGCACTTACCCATGCAGCACACACATGCTCATGTTACACATGTGCATAAATGTACGCATATGCACACACAACACATACATGTCCATATATGCACATACACACTCCCATGGCACACACACATAAACACACGTGCACATACACACTTCCACAGTACATATACACCCACACAACACATAACATACACACATATACACATGCAGGGCAGACATACACACATGTGCACACATGCGCACACCCATGCTTGCACTGTACATGCATGCACACATACACAGGCACACACAACATACAATGCACATGTGCCCACACATGCACACATACAAATTCATGCATACATACTTGCATAGCACACACACACATATACACAAAAACACAGCATACACAGGCACACATGTACACACATGCACACGTTTGCACTCTACACACATGCACACATAGACTTATGCACACACAGACACACATCCCATCTGCACACAGCACTGTCATACACACAATCATTTGTGCACACCCAATTGTTTGTCCACCTGTGTACACGGACGCCCATTTCCTGTGTGCACATATCTACATGTACACATGTATGTTTGCACATGAAGATACACGTGGACACACATATGCACATAGACACACCCATGCAGTTGTATGCTCACATGCACTTACATGTGCACCCACACATGACGAACATGTACACGCACTGCTGAGGACCTCACCCAGGACCCAGGGCCTAAGGGCCCCCCAACCCTCAGACACATTCTGTGCCCTGGGACTAGGGTTCTTGATGGCTGGCCCCAGGGTCCTGGCCGACAAAGGGCACTCCTAGCTGTGCCAGCCACAGTGTGTGCATGGGTGTGAGAAACTGCGGCTGTGTGCAGATGCACGTGTGTGGCCTGTGACCAGGGGCCACACCAGCATGCTGTGTGCCTGCTTCTGCATGTGCACCCACTGTATCCACACGGGCCCACATCTGCACATGCTCACACGTGTCATTGTCTGCACTTTGCTCAGGTGCTGGAACATGGGGCTGAGGCGGGGCAGCTGGCTGGGGCTCTCGGGCAGGCATCCGCTCTGCCACCGTCAGAGCTCTTCCGAGTCGCCGTGGGGATTTTGTGGCGTCTCCTCCTCTGGGCTGTGATCCGGCTGCCCTAGAACCCGAGCTCTGAGGCCTCGTCCCCAGGCGGGGCCCGACCCCCGTGGGCCAGCCTCATGTCCCCTCAGCCCCGTCTCGCTGGCTGACAGGCTGGCATTTCCCCCTTGTCAGGTCGACAAGCACGCGGGTTTCCTGACAGACGGAAATATCAGTCCTCAGGTACAGGGCAGAGCAGGTTTAAACTTTAACGAGAGGCTTTAATGGAAATAAAACGTGAAATTCCCCTTCAAATGGAGGTGCTTCTGTTTTATCAGAGAAAAAGTGCCCTAAATAATAAATCGACGACGTGAGTTGCGGCTCTTTTACATGCGTGAATATTTAAAACATGCAAACGTGGGAGACGCATTTGCCAGGAACAAAGGAACACACATATTTACCCCCAAAATAAATGGGCAGGAGGCAGGGAAGGCAGAGGCCATGCATATTTAATAAAGCGGCTCCACCAGGCTGCCTGTGAGCGGACTTGTGGGCAAATTGCCCCTAAGTGTCACAGTGAGGTGGGCAGGGGTGTAAGGGCATGTCTGGGCAGGCAGGGTTGCGGGGCATGGTGGGGTGGGCAGGGGTGCAGGGGCAAGGTGGGATGGCAGGGGTGGTGGGGTGGGCAGGGGTGCGGGGGCCTGGTGGGGTGGGCAGGGTGCAGGCATGGTGGGGTGGGCTGGGTGCTGGGGCATGGTGGGATGGCAAGGGTGGTGGGGTGGGTAGGGTGTGGGGCGGGTGGGGCTGGCAGGGGTGTGGGGGCCCGGTGGGGTGGGCAGGGTGCAGGGCCGGTGGGGTGGGCAGGGGTGTGGGGGCATGGTGGGGCAGCAGGGGTGGCAGGGCAGCAGGGGTGCGGGGCGGGTGGGTCGGGCAGGGTTGCGGGGGCCTGGTGGGGTGGGCTGGGTGCGGGGCATGGCGGGGTAGCAGGGGTGCGGGGCCAGTGGGGTGGCAGGGGTGCAGGGTGGGTGGGGCGGGCAGGAGTGGGGGGACCCAGCGGAGTGGACCGGGGTGCAGGGCCGGTGGGCGGAGTGGACCCGGCGCCTCTGCCTGACTGTCGGCTGCTTGCTGTTTGCAGATTTTAAAAGCCCCAACCAGGCTCCTGTCCGGCCTCCATTCCATCACTGGTCATTTCAGAACACCCGGACGCCCACCGTTTATTCAGACGTCACTGTGCGCCTTCAGCGTGAGGCATTAACACACAGGGGCTGGAACAAAGTTCCCGGAGCCGGCGGCTGAGAGCCGTGGGAATTCATTCTCTCGCAGTCCGGAAGACCGGGCTGAAGTCCAAGGTGCTCGGGGAGGGTCCTCCTTGCACCTTCCAGCGTCTGCGGGCTCCGGCGTCGCTGGACTCCCGGCCGTGGGCCCCACGCTCTGCATCTGTCACACAGCCATTTGCCCCGTGTGTCCCCACTTTGTGTTAGCGAGAGGACAGCTGCCAAAACCCTGTTTCTGAATGAGGGCCCGTCACAGGCATCCAGAATTCGGACCTCAGGGTATCTTTTGGTGGGGGTACAATTCGACCCACGACAATGAACCAGAAGCCACCTGGGGTCCTCTGAAGGGCAGGGAGCCCGAGGCCAAGAGGACACGGTGGCCGCCTGGGGACATTCAGCTGCCCTGAGGGGCTTCCTGAGAGCCGAGCCTGCAGCCGGGAGAGGCCCCTCCAGCCTCACGTCGGCGGTGGGGGAGGGGTCTGGAGTCAACACCTCTCTTCTCTCTCTTTCCACGCTCGGAACCCCAAACTGTGACATTCGGGGACACATTTCTAAAGCCTCGTCCTGCACTGCGGTGCCTTTGCTGTTGTCGTGAGGTGTCGAGATCGGTTCCCTGCGTTCGGGTCCCCCGCTTCCCGGCCTCTGGTGATATCCTCGCCATCCAAGGCAGGCGACAGAATGCGGTTCTGTTCTGAAGACCTGTTCTCTGTGGCGCCTGAGGGCCGGCAGGGGCGAGAAGGAGGGAGCGTGAGCGGAGCCGGGGGGTGGCGAGGCCTGGGCTGCCCTCCTGTGCCTTCCCCGCTGGTGGCCTTGGGGACTCGCCAGCCTCTGACCTCCTTTTCTCATCTGAAAGTGGGTGTCCGGCGCCCCCCACACCCCCCGCCTCCAGCAGCCATTGTGGGCAGCGAGCGCACCCAGGCTCAAGTTCCTGGCGAACAGAAGCCGTTTTCTGAAATGAATGAGGCCTTTTCCGGGTCCTCCAAAGGGGTTTTCTAGCACTTTCTAGTCAGACTTAAGGACTGGGTCTTTTCCAAGGCTGCCAAGTTGCCCAGCCTGCCTTATTTTGCTGTTGTTACGTTTTGTTTTGCTTTTGGCTTTTAGCAGCCTGAAGCCACGGCTTTTGGTCTGTGTCACCAGTGATAAGAGGAAAAGGAGGAAGGGCAGGGCTCCCCTGGCCCAGCCACAAACAGGAACTGGGGGCGCCGGTCGCGTCATCCCCCGGGGAGAGCCTCTGTGGGCCTCTGGGCTGCGGGGGGTATCATCATCGCCACCGCCCGACGGGCAGTGTCCGCGCAGAGGCCAGGCTGCTTCATCCTGCTTGATTCTCACATCTGGCCTGAGACCCTGATGGCCCCCCAGGAGGCAGGCGGGGCAGCCTCACTGGGGCAGAACCAGAGGGAGAGGTGGTTCCCCTGCAGCCGGGCAGGCCGGTGGTTGGGACAGGCCTAGCTGCCACCGGGGTGACCTGTGGCCTGCTTCCCTGCGCCGTCTCCTCTGCTTCATTGCCCGGAACTGTGAAATCCAGGGCGGCTTTTAACGCCGGTTCCTGCCCTCCCGCCCTCGGAGCTGGCACGCAGCGGCTCCTCAATTATTCACCGCCTCTGGCCCTGGATGAGAGGTGGTAGAGCCGGCCTTCGGGAGGGGGCTTTCTGATGCTGGCGTATTAATTTTTAAACCCGCCACTTTGGTGGCCTGAGTTCTGCTCCCGTGAAGCCACCAGGTAGGTGATGCCAAAGTGAGTTTGGTTTTCTAGTGTTTGTTTGCGATGGAGGGTGGCTCAGGGGCGTCCCTGGACAGCAAGAGCCAGGCTCCTGGGTCAGCCAGAGTGGGGATCGCCCTGGCGGGGCAGCCAGGGCAGGGAGAGTCCTGCCGGGATGGTCACATGTGCGCCTGGTCCCCGGACGCCAGGTGGGAACGGGCAGAGTAAGAAGTTGTCAGTTCACAGCTGGGGAAACTGAGTCAAGCCCAGACACAGTTCTCTCCTCAGAGTGGCTTTCTTTAAAACATCCCCTGGGTGTCTGGGGGTCAGGTTCTTTGCAGAGGCCCATCCTGTCCCTGGAGGGCCCTCCCTGGCACCCCTGGCCGCAGGCCCGACCCTCCCCCAGGCAGGGAGGCCGTTTCGGGGGAGTGTTTCTGCAGCACTGTGAGGTCCTGCGTGCAGACGGAGGCCAAAGCCCCCGGGACGGCGGCCGCAGCAGGCCCAGACCATTCTCATTATGGCCCGCTGGACCCCTGCGAGTCCTGAGAAATCAGCACAGTAACATCATTTATTTCGGCAGCATCGGAGAAAAGCAGCTTTACAATGGTGTTTTACTGCTACATGTGCACCGTAAATATTTCCATAAAAACATGCATTAAAATATAAAAGTGGGTTTCAAAATATCAAAAGTCGGGCAGGGAAAACCCACAGTGAAGGCGCGTTACGCCTGGCTCAGCCCAGCAGCTGCAGCGGGGGGCTTCCCTGTGGGTGGGGGGAGTGGGGAGCAGCGCCCCTCCCCTGTGCTCACTGCACATGGGGGCAGGGCGAGCCCCTGGGGAGCACGGGACCCCGTCTACCCTGCCTCAGCTTTTCCGAGAGGCTGTGTCCAGCCTCGTGGGGAGCCATGCTCAGGATCTGGGGGGCAGGACGCCGAGCGCCCTGGGCCCGCTGGCTAAGGGCCTGTCAGGCCTCTGCTCATGCGGCTGCCAACCCCAGCTCCCCCAGCATTTCTTGGCTGGAGATGGAGATCCAGCCATCTCCAGCCAAGCCCGTGGGGCAGGGCTCAGGGGTCCCCCAGGCCACCTTGTTCACTCACAGGCTCCTGCCTGAGAGCCTCGGGTCCCCACATGAGAGGCTGGTGAGGGACGAGGAAGCCTTTGCCCCAGCATCCTGCATCCCCGCCAGGGCCCCGTTCCCTGTGCTCCACACATCTGAACTCATCTCATAGCCACCCTGCACGGGAGGCAGGCACAGAGATGTCAAGCTGTTTCCCCAGGTCGCACAGCCAGGAAGCGAGGCAGTGGGGATTTGAACCTACGCTGCCCGCTCCAGAGCCCAAAGATCCTGAGGTCCCTGGGATTGGCAAAGGGGCCCCAGGCCCCCGGCTCTCACTCCCCTGGGATCTGTTGGTCTCTCTAACCTCCCCTAAGGCTCCCGGGGCAGACCCAAGGTGTGCACCCACCCCTGGCTGGGCCCAGGGCTCAGGACTTCGGCGGCTGCACCTGGCTGCTCCGGAGGCTCTGGCAGCTGAGCCCGGCAGCTGCGGCACCCACTGGCGCCCCACTGCTCGCTCCCTCACTCAGCTGCGCGTGGGGGAAGCCGGCTCACCCATGGCAGCCCGCATGCCTCCTGCTTCCGGGAGTCCCTCACCTGCTCCCTACCGCCACCCTGAGCCAGTCTCCCCACCCCTGCCACCCCTGGGGACACAGCCTCTCCTGCCTCCTCCCAGTGCTGGCTGGTGGGTCCCAATGTGACAGCAGGGCTGTCTCTTGCTGCCCTCTGTCCCGCTATGGGGCTCCTGTCCTCTCCCCTGGGAACTTTCCCTGCAGTTTCTGGAAGTGGGTCCTGGGGACACTGATCACATGTTTATTTGGGGGAGGGGCTGGTGGAGGAGGAGGGTGCTGGAGCCCTGAACCTGTCCTAACCCACCCAGGACACATCTCTGGCCTCCAAGAGCTGAGGTCAGTTTCTGTGCTGGAGCCAGGGTGGCAGCAGGCGGAGTCTGGCTTCAGAGGCTGACGGCCCAGCCCGGGGTCCTGTGGGGGACAGGAGCCGTCGCGGGGTAGACCCAGGCAGCGCTGCCCATGGCACATGCTGATGTCACTGCAGCTTTTCTGGAATGAGAGACTATTTCAAAATCCCTTTGAAGTAGAAGGAACAGAAGGAGGAGTAAAGAGTGGGGTCCCACCATGGCCCCCTGTCTTGGGTGCTGCGTGCCGAGTGGGTGACTCTCCTCTCGAAGCTGTGGGACCCCTGTCCCAGCTCCTTGCGGGTGAGGGGCTCCCAGCCGCTGCGCCTTGGGGGAGGTATAGCGGCAGAGCCAGCTCTGCAGGAGGGCGGGCCTCTGTCCGTCTGTCCGTCCAGTGTCCAGCTCTGCAGGAGGGCAGCCACCCCTGTCCATCTGTCCGTCCAGCTCTGCAAGAAGACAGCAGATCCTGTCTGTCGGTCCGGGCTGTGGGGCCGAGCTGAGTGCCCAGGAAGCCCCCTGGTGGTGAGTGGCTGCCACGGCGGCTGCCCGCTCCGTCCTGGGCACGGCTGCCGGCCCAGCTCCGGCCCCTCCTGTCCTTCTGGGGTCCGCCTTGCCTGGGGTCCCACAATCACTGAGACTGGGACTGGGGATCTGAGTGTATGGCCCCCTCCATGGGGGTCCAGGCAGGGTGGCCAGGCCGAGCATCTAACAATTCAGGAAGCGCAGTTAAATGTGGATTCAGGTCGGCGAGGAATATTTGGGTCTAGGTACAGCCCACGCAATGTGGACGACATATTCACACTGACGCTTTCGTCGCTGTGGGTGTGAGATCCAGAGATAACTGGGAACACGGTATTTTTTCTGGCACCGCCAGCAGTGAGTGTGTGTGGAAAATAAAGAGTCGGGGACCCGCAGGGGAGACTCAGCAGCCAGAGCCCCGCCTGGAGTCCACCCCTCAGGGCTCAGCCGGAAGGCGACAGAGTCAGCATTGCCATGTAAAACACCGTTATCGACGTATTATCCACACGCTGCACAGTTCACCCATTTGAAGCGTAGAATTCCATGGTTTTTAGTGAATTCAGATCTATGCAGAACCATGACCGCAAACAGCATGACAACATTTCATCACCTCCAGAAGATCCCCATATCCTTCAACCACGAGCGCAGGCCTCCCCCAGCCCTGCCCAGGCCCTGGTGGCCTTTAACCCGCGTTCCGTGTGCGGGTTTGTGTGGACCCTGGACTCCCACAGGGGAGGAGGGGCCCGGTGCAGCCCGCCCGATGCTGAGTCTGGGAGTGGCCAGCCCTGGCTCTGTTCTTTGCCATGGGATGGGGACCCCTCTGTGGTGCCTGCCAGTGGCAGGGGCAGCTTGGCATGTCCCCAGATTCTTCCGTCCAGCCAGGTGTCTGTAGCTCTTTTTCTTTTTCTTTTCTCTTTGGAGACAGAGTCTCTCTCTGTCTCCCAGGCTGGACTGCAGAGGCGCGATCTTGGCTCACTGCAACTTCCACCTCTGGTTCAAGCGATTCCCCTGCCTCAGAATCCCGAGTAGCTGGGAAACAGGCGCACACCACCACGCCTGGCTAGTTTTTTGTATTTTAGTAGAGATGGGGTTTCACCATATTGGCCAGGATGGTCCTGGTCTCCTGACCTCGTGATCCACCCACCCCAGGCTCCCAAAGTGCTGGGATTAGAGGTGTGAGCCACCGTGCCCAGCGGAGGGGTCTGTATTTCATGGGGCCTTCTATTATGATTTTGAAAATAATTTACAGACTTCTCCAATGTGCTTTTGTGGGGCGTTTAATGGTGAGACTGCCATCAGCAGGGTTCTGGGAATATATCTAGATTTTAAACACGCGGATGGCGTGATCTCACACAGACATCTTGTTTTCCTTTTTATTGGGAGGTGGTTCAAGGAGCTAAATTTCTTTCCAAAGAAAACACCCCTGGTCCCCCACCCCACCCTGCCATGGGTGAGACTGGCTTCATGGAACCTCATTTCCTGGCGGAATCCCAAGTGTGGGGTAAGGAATTCTGTAGGACTCTCAGCCTGCTGGGGTTCCCAGGCAAGGCACACTGACTTGGGGCCAGGCGCCACTGTTCCCGGGGGACTCTGGAGGTGGCCGGGGAAGCTGGGCTCCATGGCCCCTTGAAGGTTCCCGGGCCGGTTCCAGAAGGGGGGACCACTGATGCCCTCAGGTTGCTGGGGTCTCGGAGAGGAGGGAATTGATTCTGAGGATTTTAGCAGCTGTGGGTGGACATGAAGTCTGGTCCTCAGATGGTGTGAAGGGCTTCCTTTTGGGGTATTTTCTCTTCTGCTGGGAAGAGTTAGGTGAAGGGGCTGGCTGGTCTTTGGCATGAGTTGGCCTTGGAGAAGCCCTCCCTTTCAGGGGCAGTGGGATTTCCTAGGATATTATAGGTGGTGCCTGGCAGGGACCCAGGTACCAAGGACACAGGGCTGAGGCCACCGCTGAGCTGGACTGGGCTGGGCTGAGTGTTGTGGCGGGGTGGGTGGAACTGAGCTGGGCTGGGCTGAGTGTTGTCGGGTGAGAGTGGTGGGGGTTGGGGGTTGGGGTTTGGAGGGTTTGTGGGGTGAGGGTTTGGGGTGGGGGTTGTGGGGTGGGGGTGGTGGTGGAGGAGTTGGAGGGTAGGGGCCTGGGTGTGGGGTCGTGCAGGTGGGCATGGTGGGGAGTGAGGCTTTTTGTCCCCTGGGCAGCGTCTCTTTTTCCCGCCCACTCCTGGTAGATAGGAGAGTTGGTTCTCCTGTCTTGGGGTGACCGGGTGACCCTGCTCCTTCTCAGGGAGGGTCAAGCTTTCCTGGGCACTGCACTACTTTGGCATCTCACAAAGAGGATCTAGGTCAGAATGCGAAATCCACCACGAGAAATGTCATCAACTGACTTCAAGTGAAAGGCAGAGAAACGTGGCCCAGGATCCAACCTGAGACAGTCTCCATTCCGCTTCAGTGACTGTCCCCGGAGTGACCGGGGCCGGTTTCAAATCCAGGGCTGACGTCCGGGGCTGACGTCCGGGGCCGGGTTCAAATTCAGGGCTGACGTCCGGGGCCGGGTTCAAATTTGGGGCTGACGTCCGGGGCTGACGTCCGGGGCCGGGTTGGAATCCAGGGCTGACGTCCGGGGCCAGGTTCAAATCCAGGGCTGACGTCCGGGGCCGGGTGAGAATCCAGGGCTGACGTCTGGGGCCGGGTTCGAATTCGGGGCTGATGTCTGGTGCTGGATGGGAATCCAGGCTGACATCTGGGGCCGGGTTCAAATTTGGGGCTGACATCCGGGGCCAGGTGCGAATCCGAGGCTGATGTCTGGGGACCGGGTGAGAATCCAGGGCTGACGTTGGGGCCCGGTGGGAAGCCAGGGCTGATGTCCCAGGCCGGGTTCGAATCCGGGGCTGACGTCTGGCGAGCTCTCCGTCCTTCCTAAGGGAGGCGCCAGCACGCAGTAGTGCAGGCACCCGTGACTCCGCGTGTCGCTGCCCTTTTTACGGAAGGGTTTCGTCCAGGGTGTGGAAAGAAGGAGAGGGAAAAACGTCAGTCTGTTTTCGAGCCAAACTGGGGCTTGGGCCCAGTGATCTCAACTGGCCGAGGGGATGCCGGCACCATCCAGTCCCCGTCCTGGTGAGAGGGATGGCCAGGTGTCGCCCAGCGACCTCCGCTCACCCGGTGTCGGAGCGATTCGCCACGCTGCGTAAAACCTCTCAGGGCCGTTACGTTTCCCAGATTGCTTTACAGCAAAACGCGGTGTCAATGTTATGCTTTGAAACCCTGAAGCAACAACCGTCTGTAGCGTCTGATCTTCATGGTTTGGGAGACCAAACACTCCACTGAGGTTGCGGCCAAATCGCTGCTTCAGATCCCAGAGAAACCCATCGCGCTAGGCCCGGAGAGACCGTCCTGGGAGGAAGGCGTCCAAATCACTCCAAGATGTTTCGGGCTCACGTCTCCCGCTCGCTACGGAAACACATTCATGTTCTTGGGCGTGGAGTCAAAACACACAGAAAGGGGATATTTTTAGTCGAGCACATTTGGAATAAAACTGCCCACACCGATGCCTGAGGAGGGCGTGGAGATGGGCTGGCCTCCCAGACGCGGTGCAGCTCTGGTCTCTGCCTCTAAGTGCAGGAGTTTTGTGCCCCGGGGTGTGGTGTCCAGACCCGTCAGGAACTCGGGGTGTGAGCTGAGACCACCCCAGCATGGTATATGCAGGCAGTGCGCTCAGCTCGAGTGGTGGGCGGGAGCAGGGGACAGGGGGACTAGGGACCTGCCTTGCCACCTTGCTTGCTGTGTGCCTGGGAGAGAGGCTCTGGCATGGCATGTGGGGTTGCCCACTCGCTCCTGGGGTGTGCGTGGCCCTGGGGAGTGTGTGCAGTGCTGTGTGAGCACCACCAGCTCCTACGCCACACAGAGCAGCACAGTGGGGCCTCCCAAGGTGGGGCCGGGATGAGGAGAAGTGTGTACGTCGGAGGCTCCCAGCTGGACCGCCCCACAAATGCGGTGGCTTTGCAGAGCAGCCTGTGAGACAGACTGAGCTTCCACCCATAAACAAACAAACACGGCGTGAAAATCACGGAGAGAGCAGAGATGCAGGCCCCAAGCTGTGCTCAAGGACCCACTGCCATCTTAATTGCTGCGCTGATTAATTTCAGCCCGGCTGCGGAGACTGCAGGCTGATGCAAAAGCTCCACTTGCCGGATCCAAGCGAGCATTGCCGCCTCCACCGGGGTGCGGGAAACGGCGATTCTGAGCTCCCGCTCTCACCACTGCTCAGAGTCGCCATCTGTTCCTCCAAGCAAGTAACACCTTTGGGGCTGGAGTGTGGCTCAGAGCAGGAGTCTGGCCTCGTGTGAGATACCTGGAGCCTCTGCCGCGCAGGACTTCTGCCTGGACCGCTCCGCCCCATGGCCACCAGTGTGACTTCTCCCGGGCCCCGCAGAGGCCGAGGGGGTCGTGAGGTCCTGAGGCTCCTCCCACTGCAGAGCTGGTGGGGTGACTTCACACCCCACCAAGGTGGCCTGGAGTGGCCCCCAGCTGGCTCATGGACGGGCCCTGCACCTGTGCCGTGGTCACTGTCACGTGGCTGGTGGTTGGCAACCTGCGTGGAAGCCTCAGCTGGCAGCCCCAGTACGAGCTTTGTTCTCTAACCCAGGTTGGAGGGTTGGGTTGCCAGTGTGGGAGAGGCCTGGTGTCATGCCAGGGCCTGGGCTGGACACTGGGGAAACATGGCAGTGAAATGCAGAAAGGAGGCCTCCCCTGCCCTGGGGAGAGAGTGTGGAGATGCCCTGAGACTGGGCTGCCAGTCAAATGTGAATTCAGACAAACCACAGTAATTCTTAGTGCAAGCGTGTGTATCATTCGACTCAGATGCCAAAACAAATACCACAGCCCGGGCAGCTTCAACAGCAGGAATTTTCTCTCCCACGGTCCTGGAGGCTGGAAGTCCAAGGTCAGGGTGCTGGCAGGGCGGGTTCCCTCGGAGGCCTCTTCCTGGGCTTGTAGATGCTGGCTTCTCCCTTGTCCGCACGTGGCTGTCCCTCTGTGTGTGTCTGTGTCCCCATCCCCCTCGTTATGAGGACACCAGTCCTGCTGGTTGGGGCCTGCCCTGCTGTCTTCACTTCTAACTCCCTCTTTAAAGACTGTATCTACAAATATAGCCTCATTCAGAGGTACAGGAGGTTAGAGGTTCAGCATATCTTTTTGGGAGGACAGAATTCAACCCAAAACAATATGTCCATGTAGTATTTGGGACATCACATGCTAAAACAGTATTCACTGCTTACCTAACATTCAAACATAACCACGCACACTGGATTTTTCTTTGCTAAATCCTCCCACCCTTCCCATGGAGCCTTTGTCTGAGACAACCCCTTGGCTCCCCATGGAGGGCACCCCAAGATGTAGTTATGCCCCAAGGGGAGTGAAGGCTTGGACCCTGAAACCCCTCAGATGTGTGAGGCCAGATTGGCCTTACCTTGGGGTGTGAGTGGTTGAATCCCTTGATCTGGGAGGAGCTGTGGTGGAAAAGGAGAGGAGCAGCTCTGGAGGCTGCCTCTACTACACACCCAGATGCATGCACACACATGTGTACATACACATGTACACATGCACACACAGGTGCACACATATACACTATGTACATACTATGCACACATGCACACACATGCACGAACATGTGCACACACATGCACACACATACACATGCACACAGGTGCACACACAGTTGCGCACATGCACACACACATGCACACACTATGCACATATGCACACATGTGTACACACATACACACACTGCACACATGCGCACATACGCATGCACACACGTGTATACATGCAGACATACACACGAACACACATGAACACACATGCACATGCACACACATGCACACATACACACGAACACTGCACACTGCACACATGCACAGACATGCAAGCACGTGCACATACATACACACACATGAACACACATGCACACACATACACAGGAACACATGCACATGCATGCACATGCACACACACACATGAAAATGCATACATATATGTGAACACAAGCACACACAGGTGCACATACATGCACACATACACATGCTTATACACACACACTATGCACACATGCACACACATGCACACACATCACACATGCACCCACATGTGTGCATGCACACACATGCATACACACATGCACATACACATGTACACACAGGCGCATATGTGCAAACATGCATACACATACACATGCACACCCATGTACACACACGCACATACACAAATGTACACACATACACACATGCATGCACATGTGCACACACCCACGTGCAAACACACACGTGCATACAGGTCCCAGCACATAGGCTTCTTCTGTGTGCAGGCAGAAGGGTCGAGTGTTGGCCCAGAGGTTCGTGGAGGCGCTAACGAGTGGCTCCGGCCCCGAGGAGCTGCGGCTCGCACAGGTCAGATTTCGGATGATGACGAGGGAAATGAGTCGCAGGCCAGCCTCTGTTACAGTTTAAGAAAACACGAGGCGCCCTTCTCTAGTTCAAAAGGCAGAGAGAGGCCAACCCAGGAGCTGGGGGCCGGGCAAGCTTCCAGTCCCGCTTCATCTCCGGATGCCCCGGGAACCCGCCTGGTGTAGGCTGGGGTAGGGGCGATGTGGAGACGGGACCCTGGGGGCACCGGGTGGTGGTGCACAGGGGCGGGGTGGCCATGGTCACACGGCATCCCTCACGAAGAGGCCTGGATGGCCAGGCTGCACGTGGTGTGTGTTGTGTGTGGATCGGCTGCAGGGCCGCCACCCCACCCGGTGCCAGCCGGGAGGTTGGGAAATGTTCACGCCAGGAGCAGCTTTCAGCTGAAAAACCCCCAGTTTATTAACTCTGCTCCAGAAGCCAGGGCGTCTGTTATTTATGCTACTTTGATCTAGAAAGCTGTTTGTTTACATTTTATGACGTTATAAATCCCCTGTAAGCAGGCGTGATATTTTTATGATGCCCAATGAGGGTCCTCCTGTGCTGCGAGGGAGGTGCAGGGGCCATTGTGGGCCTGCTACCAGTGTCTTCCCTCCCGGGGCGCGTTTCTGTTCATCATCTGGACACATGCGGCTAGCAGATGTGCTTCCTACACATCTGGGGTGGGGTCGCGCTGGCTCTGGAGCGGTGCAGCCTCACTGTGCAGGGAGCCCTGTGGCTCAGGGGCAGCCCCTGTGCAGTCCTGGAGGGATGCCAGCCACCTGCTCGGCTCCTCCGTGGGCCTGGGAGGGGACGGGGCTGGCTTTGGGCCCCCGCAAAGGGCCGAGATGAGAAGCGTGTATGGCCATTGGGCTTCTGTGCGCGAAGCTGGGGTGGACCATTCGGCTCTTATGCAGGCGTAGAATGGGGACATCGGCCACATCCATGTAGCTTTTGGCTCCAGCTGAAGGGTCCACCCTGCCCCAACTGGGACTCTTTGGGAAGCAGAGAGGCCAGCAGGGCAAGTGTGGGCTGCTTACACCTTCCTGGCAGCATGGGCGCCTGGAGCGGGCCCACAGGCAGCATCAGCGCTTGCTCTGGTCTTTGCTCAGCAGACGTCTGCAAAGCTGCTGTGTGTCCGGTCAGTGCTGGGGCTGGGGTGCGGCGGTGTGCAGTCAGTGTGAGGCTCATGGAGCAGCCCTAGGATGGGTGATGCTGACCTGGGGCCGGGCCAGACCTCATGGAGAAAGTGGGGACATGGACAGGGCTGGGGTTGGAGCAGTGAGTGGCCGTCATCCAGGCATGGGCAGGGCGTAGTGAAGATGTTTGGGTGTGAAGGGCATGGAGGGTTTGGAGAGGTGAAGGGCCCCCGAGGTTGGGATATGGGGCGGGGGGAAGCAAGGTGGGGGTAGCCCCCCCGGTCTTGTGGAAAGGCCTGGACTTCAATCTGTCCACTGCTGCCAGGTGGGCTGGGGTGTCACTGTGGCTCCTGCCTGTCTCTGAGTCTTCCTCACCCCAGGCAGAAAGCCTTGTTCCCTCTTGGTGACCCGGGCACCTGGACAGCCGTTTGGGCATAGGCATCCATCTTTGTTTCTGTGCCCTCCTCTCTCTGGGGGCTGAGTGTGGGTCTCCATCATCTCTGGACACTCCTCAGCCCAAAGATGCTGTGTGCCATGGAGGAGCCCCAGAGAAAGCTCTGGACTGCCCAGCGTCCCCTAAGAGTAGAAGAGAGGCCCAGTGAGGCAGGTGTCCCCTCAGACACAGTGGAGTGCGTACCTTCCTGCAACCACAGCAGGCTACGGACAGGCTGGAGGGGACGGGCACAGGACACAGCTCAGAGCGGTTTATCAGGGACAGGGACAGGGACCAGGGGATGCAGGACAGAGACCAGGGGACACAGGACAGAGACCGAGGGACACGGGATGGAGACCGGGGGACATGGGACAGAGGCCGGGGGACACGGGACGGAGACCGGGGGACACGGGACGGAGACCGAGGGACACGGGACAGAGACCGAGGGACACGGGACGGAGGCCGGGGGACACGGGACGGAGGCCGGGGACACGGGACGGAGACCAGGGACATTGAATAGGGATCAGGAGACACAGGACACTGGTCAGGGACAGGACAGGGACACAGGATCCAAGACACGGACTGAGGACACAGGCCATGGGTCGGGGGACACAGGACAGAGACCAGAGGACGCAGCCCCAAGGAGGCAGGTAGCAGTGTCCCCATGGAGCTTGCTGGCTGTTGGGACGCGGTCAGCCGGCAGCTCCCACGCGTCCGTTTCCTCATCTAACCCCCACCCACTGCAGGGAAGGTGCCGGAGTTGCCCTTTGCAGAAGGGGAGACTGAGGCACAGAGCCCAGCGTCAGGCCCAGCAGCTATAGGTGCGGGAACCCCCCTCTTGCTGTGCGCCAGGCTGCAGACCTCAAAGCCTAGAGCTCCCCGAGGCCCACTCTACGCTTGCGTGGCCCCACCCGCACACCCATAGGCGTCCTTGCCTGTGACAACCATCACCCTCCCTCCAGGCACCTGGCTCAGAGCGGAGCCCCGGGCTGGGACGGAAGGGAGTGCAGGGGTCTCTGCGTGGTGGGCCCCACGAGGCCAGCTCTCTGGGGCACACCCTTGCCCACCCCTGCATTTCCCCAGCCTGCCCCTGCCCTCTGCGGCCGTGGGGGTTCAGGAGACAGGGGGGAGGGCCTGGGAGGGAACGGCTGTGCCCCTGGACTGCCACACCCCAGCCTGAGGGCCGCAGAAGGTCTCTGCTTCCCTGAGGCTCAGCGTCTTCCTTCACCGAGTGGCGGCTTGCAGGGTGATGAGGGTAAAATGGGTGAAAAATAAAGCCAGGCACAGAGCGAGGACACCTCTTCCTCCCATCCCGTCATCTGCCTCTCAACGCAGAAATCCCCGGCTTCGCATGGAGCTTGCCCCTCTGGGAGCCCGGGTGGGCCACGCTGGGGAAGCGATCCACGCCGAGGTGGGGAAAGCTCCAGAGGCCGCTTGAAACGCAGAAGCCCCTCGGAAGCTCAAGTGGGGGTGGCGTCCTCCTCCTCCCGGGAGCAGGACTGGGGGTCCCGGTCCCGTTTATGGATTCTCTGTGCCTCGGAGACTGTGCTCCGCGTGTGACCTTCGGGAGGGAGGTTAAGCCGCGGCAGGCCTGGGAGAGCACTCGCTTCATCTTTGATGCCTGAAGATTTTCAGGTAGAAAACAAGGATCAACGTAATGCAGAGGGTAATGGAAGAACGTGACGGCTGGGGCGACGCAGCTGCACCTGCGATCCGGCTCCCAGCCGCCTGCACACGCTCATTACCCACAGCCGGCCCCGGCCGGCCGGCTCTCACGCGTCCTCAGCTTTCAGGAAACCAGAGCCTCCGATTAAGTATCGGATGAGTTGCTAATGTTGGAAAAAAAGCGAAAAACATGCTTGGGGGCTCTGTTTTACGGCCGCACTTGAAGTCGGAATCTGCGATCGTAACCCAATGCCGGCCGCGCCAACGTGTTTTCGGTATTGTCGGGATAATTGAAAGTCCAGACAAATTTGGCTATTAGGGCTCAGAGCAGCGGAATCCCACGGTGGCCCCTGGTGGGGTGAGCTCGCCGAGGCTGGCTCAGGCCCTGCGCCCACCAGGGTCTTTGGAAACAGCTGTTGGCTTCGCAAAACCCTTGGGGCTTTCGGGGTGGGGATGGGGCTGTCACCGGGACCCCTTGGATTGAATGGCAGCTGGTCCCGGGCCTCTCATCCGGCCCTGAGCCCTGCTTGGCCACTGACGTGGAAAGGGGGGCACCTTGCGGGGTGAGCAGGGCTGTCTGTGCCTCGGGGGGTGCCCTCAGCTTGTGTCATGGGTAGAAACGTGTCCCCCAAGATGCACATGTTGAAGTCCCAACTCCCGATATCTTTATTTTTAAAATTTTTAAAAATTTTTATTTACTTTTTTATTTAATTTTTTATTTTATATATATATGTGTGTGTATATATATATATATATATATATATTTTTTTTTTTTTTTTTTTTTTTTTTTTTTTAAGACGGGGTTTCACCATGTTGGCCAGGCTGATCTTGAACTTGTGACGGTATTTGGAAACAGGCTGATTGCAGACGGTCAAGTTCAGATGTGGCCATCAGGGCAGCCCCACCCTGAGGTGACTGGTGTCCTGTGAATGGAGGAATCTCCGCACAGGAGACACTCAGGGAGCTGTGCGGGTAGAGTTAGAGCCTGGCCAGGAATCACAAACCGGAGGCTGGAAGCAGGTTCTCTCAGCGTTGGAGGAAACCTCCTTTGGAAAACAGGCCAGGCGAGTCCACGTGTGTTCCTGTTGGGTCCTTGCCACAGACTGAGCCTCCTGGCCTCCCCCAGCCACTGTGGGGTAAATACCTGCGGCACCCACACCTCTGGGCCTTCAGACCTCAGCACCGAGGGGAGTGGGTTTCTACTGCCTAAGCCCCTGTCCGTGGGGCCCTATGGTGGCCTTGCTGGGTGCCTGCCCTGAGCATGCAATGCAGAGCCTCTGGGCATGTTTGGGGCCTGCTCTGGGAGAAGCACCCCACACCTGGGGTGCTGGGGGTGCCTGGCATGGCCAGGGAGTTTGCCCTGTTCCAGGTGCCCGGCAGCCACGTGGGTCAGGACCCTGCTTTTGTCTTGAGTGGGCCCCACCCCCACCCGTCAGCCTGCAGCCTCCAGGCAGGGGGACCAGGAAACATCCCGCCTTGTAGAAAGAGAAACACTCTTGGAAATACGAACGGGGGTGGCCTGCGCCCTCTAGACCCACCAAACACCCTCCATCTGCCCGAGGGTGGCCCTCAGGCCCCATGAAGTAGCCTTCCCCTGCTGTTCCTCTGTCTGTCTCAGGGTGGGGAGAGAATCAGACAGCAGAAGAGGCTGGGGAAGCTCTGAGCGGCAGGTCTGAGGCCCCAGATCCTCCCTTCGGGGCCACACGGGTGGCTGTGGTCTCCTGGCCTCCCTGGGGCCTCTGCCGTGGTGTCTTGTGCTTCTCCCAGCTCTGGGTCTAGGGAGGCCTCCTACCCTTTCTTGAAGGCGCTCACGGGAGGAGCCCTGAGGCCTGGACACACTGGCCCCTGCTCATCCTGCCCCTGACCGGCCTCTGCCAGTGACCCCTGGGTGGACTTTCCCTGCACTGCCGAGACCCCCACCTACTCCCTGGGTGGCAAACCCAGGCTGCGGGATTATGGGGCTAGAACGTTGCCTCCTTTTACTCCACACTTTGTCCTCGGGCCCGGGCTTTACGGACAGACGAGTGACTGGAATTCGGGGGTGATGAGCTGACGGGGCCTCCAGATTCTCCCTCCTCCCCAGTCGTCATCCCCGCATGGGTGATGGGCAGGAACTCGTGGCAGGGAGGTGTGACCGCAAGCTCTTGGCCGAGACCCGGCAGGCTCCACCTGCCCCCACCCCTCTTGGGCTGGCTGTTGGGCAGGTTTGGGTGGAGGGAGGGGGAGAGGGCCAGTCTAGCCCTGCTTCCCAGGGTGGGCACAGGGAGGGAGACGGACCCGCCCCAGTGACCCTGCCCCACTCCCCACGGGGCCACAGCGGCCTGGGTCTTGGCAGGCGCTCTGTGCTGTCAGACCTGGGCCAGGTGAGGACGGACGGACGGAGGAGGCCTGGAGAGCCCCACAGTCCAGAAGTCTGAAGGGACGCAGAAGGATCTGGATCGCGGGAAAGAGAGGGCGGGTCAGCGGAGGGGAGGGGACGCTGCCAGCAGGGCCAAGGTGGACTTCGACGTCCAGGAGGCGTTGGGAACCGGGACCTCCCGCAGGGCACAGGCGTCCGAGAGCCCCCGGATGACGCCCTTCTCAGCCAAACCCGGTCGAGGGACCGGCCGTCCCCACCACCTCGACGGACACCCCGACACCGGACTGCAGACGTCACCTCGGGGCTTAGGAAGGAGATGCCAGTCCTGAATGGACTGATCCTAAGCCTGAAATGACCAGGTCTTTCCACAACTGAGATCGAACGGGCAGAAGTCCCTGCGGAAAGGCAGAGTGACAGCTCTGCTCACCCGACACCTCCTGGCCTGGGCCTCTCACGTGGATGTTCCTACGGGTGTCAGGGGCTGAAGAGTCACAGTCTCCGCATCCAGGCAGACCCGCGGATGGCTGCACCGGAGCTCAGGGGGAGACTCAGTGGCGAGCAGCGTGTCGAGGGGGCAGGGCCCCTCCCCTCTCTCCCGGAATCCGAGCCAGCATTTCCCTGGCTCTCGAGTTCACACCCCGCAAAATGTTCACGCAGGAGGACACACCTGGCCCACGCGCTTTTACAATCAGCCATTCTCTGTACACCTGAGCCGGGGAATTCCAGAGAGGGCCCGGAGGCCGGAGAGAGGCGGGGGTCTTGCGGGTGGGCAGGCCCCTCTTACTTGTGTAGGGGGTGGGGGAGGGGAACCGCCTTTGGAAAACAGGCCAGGCGAGTCCACGTGTGTTCCTGTCGGGTCCTTGCCACAGACCGAGCCTCCTGGCCTCCCCCAGCCACTGTGGGGTAAATACCGACCAGAGAGTCCACAGGGTCCGCCCCTCCTGGGCGTGAATCGGACCTTTATGAGCGCAGCAGCCTCGCCTGGGAGATTCATGGCCCTGGCACCCTTTGACTCCGGGTTATGAATAGCAGCCCTTAGCCATTTCCCTCTCATTCAATTCATCATTTTTGCCCTCTTTCAACACCAGGTACGGGCTGGTGATACTGGAATGTGGGCCTGCCCAGCAACGCCCGTGCCGTCGGAAGTATGTGGAGGAGAGGGAGGAAGGCCCCAGCCCTGCCCAGTCAGAGGGGCCGGGCCAAGTGCAGTTCCCTTCGAGGGAACGCGTGGAGGGGAGGTGGCGGCCTCTGGAGAGGCTCAGCCCAGGCGGCCAGGCAGGGCCCAGCTCAGCTTCTGGGGTCTTAGACAGCAAAGACTCACAAAGCCAGACTCCTGCTTAGTGACATCCTGCCCTCCTGGCTCCTTCGGGCCACAGCCTCTGTGGTCATTGAGCACGTCATCTCTGGGGCTTTCCTCAGAGCCCCCCGGCTTCAGTGATTTTGTTGGTTTTGGCTTTAAGAAGGTCAGAGTCTCCTGTCCGTCACTAATAAGTGGACAAGGGGGAAAAGCCTGGTTGCCATGTTTGGCTGTAGCGGGGAAGGTTCTGGGGCCTGTCTTCTGCGTAGAAGCCGGAGGTCAGGCTGAGGCCCCAGCAGGGGCGCTGAGCACAGGAGGGCCCAGGCTGGCCTTTCCCAATTCCACTGGACTTTAACGTGATGCTGATGGCACCACTGGACGATGAGGATCGACATCAGTTCTTTGTATTGTCGTTTTACCATCGCTGCCCATTTCTTGACACCCCAGTCAGCACCTGTGGGCAGGCTGAACACACACATATCTGTACTTGTGCATGCGCACAGCCACACACATGCACACGTGCACACAGAAACATATGCATACACAAGCCCCCACATGTGCACACACACACAGACAAGCACACTCATGTATGTGCACATACCCACACACGTACACACATACACATATGTGCACACAAACATGCACACACAAGGCCCCAGACACGTGCACACACACAGACAAGCACACCCATGCATATACACACATGCACATGTGTGCACACACACCCCTAAGCCCCCCACATGCACACACATGCAGAGAAGCACACTCACACATGTACATACGCATTCATGCACATACGTACACACACATACATATACACACAAACATGCACTGGTGTGCACACACTCACTCCTTCAACAGGAGGACCAGCCTCTCCTAGAGAGGACACTGTTGCTACGGAAGGAAGGAAATTGATATGAATCCTGGGAGTGGAGGAGCCAGACACACTTAGGGGCTGGGGGGTCAGGCCGCCAACGGGCTGTGGGAGAGGGACCTGCGGACACCAGCCCGAAGGCTCTGCCTGGGCAGCTGCACCCCTCCCAAGCCCAGCCACGGTCCCCACAGACCCTCAGCCTCACCATGAGCCCTGCTGAGGTCAGGTGTTCCCGGGCGCCCACCGTGTGGGGCCGGGCTGCTGGCAAGGCTGGTGCTCCCGCAAGGATCTGGCTATGCCCCTGGACACCCAGCATGGAGCCAGTGCTCCTGTGGCTTCCACTGCTGTGCTACAGAGCCCGTGAGTGTGACCACGGCTCTCCGCGGCCCTGTGCAGAGGTGCCACGGCTGGCTTGCCACGGCCTTTTGGTGTCGGGGTTGGATCCTGACTGGGCACCCTGGGGACCTGTGTCCAGGTTGGAAGGTGGAGGAGTGGCCTGAGAGTGAGGACGGGTCAGACTCAAATTGTCCTGAGAGTTGGGGGGATGGGTCCCTTGCTGAGACGAGACCAGGATGCCACAAGCCCTGGGCTCCGTGTGTCCACACCCTCCTTTGGCGTCAGCCAGGGTGGCGGAATTTCCTCCTTCTTGCAGGACTCAAGCCCTGTTGCAGGCTGAGCAGCCCCTCCAGAGGCAGGAGCAGAGGGAGACTGCACAGGCACTGCCCCGGGCTGCGTGCAGAGCGGGAGCGCTGGGCAGACACGCCCGAGCATGCCAGGCCTTGCAGGCTGGCCCGTGACCACTGTCCCCGTCCATCCTCACAGAGCCCTGCTGCCGTCAGAGGGGCAGGGCCGCACATGCCGCACATGGTGCAGCCACGGTCACCTCTGCCGCAGGCACACATAGAAGGCTTCCAGGAAGGGGCAGAAAGGAACATCTGACGTCAGCAGTGCTCGTGGCGAGGCCGAGGGCCTATGGGGACCATGGCTGGGATTGCGAGGGGTGCAGTTACCCAGACAGAAGCCAGTTTCCTTGGCTTCCTGCAGGCTGTGGCCCAGCCGCTGGTGTCGTGGGAAGGCCCCCCCTTAGGCAGAGGCCCCGATAACTCTCTGGAGTTTACACTGGAGCTTGAGCTAACATGGGCTCCGAGTCAGATGGCAGGGCTGTGTCCTGGGCAGCAAGGGAGGAGTGTTAATTTCAAGGACGGAAATCTGAAATCAGGGCCTGCACTAAGGTCTCAGCCATATGGAAGGTGGGCTTGGGAACAGAGGCACGTCTCGCTTTGCGCCTCAGCAGCTGTCCCCAGGCCGTTTGAACCTTTCGTCTGCTGCCACCCTGCATGGATGGTGTGTCCCAGCTGCCCACTCTCTGACCTCTGTCGCCTCTTTGTCCAGAGGTGTCTGCTGGCAGCAGCAGCTCCCAAAAGGTGAATGGAAGTCAGTTTCTTTCCCAGCATCCCTGCCTCACTGAGGATGCAATTCTGAGCACCTCCAGGTAGGGACAGCTCAGGATCACTAGAGAGGTCTTGGCCCACAAGGAAATGCGCAAGGCCACCCACCCCAGAGGTGCTTGTACCAACAGGGACTCTGCAGCCACCCTGAAATGAAGAACAAGTCCATGTGTTTCCCCTTTCTTCTTTTTCCAATTAAAGTTTATTTCATAACAGAATTATGCCTGTCAATATTTTGTCAAAGTAATGTATGTGTATAGTTCAGGGCTTATGAGGAATACAGACAATTTCAAATATGAAAACCTTTCAAAAATTTACGTCCTGTGAACCTTTTCTCAGAAAGCTACTGGAGGATGTATCCCAGCAAATCAAGGGTATAAACCAAGGGAAAAATCAGGGCATGGAAAAGGTTCCTTAAGAAAGAAAAGCAGGTGACCTCTCACTTCTCACTGATCTTCTGATTTCTGCCCCAGAAGCAGCCATTTTCACTGGTTTCAGAGTTTTATCTGTAACTTATATGACGTGTAGTGTTTAAATTTTAAGGAATTTCTATTGACTGCTGTTGAAGAGCAGAAATTTAACCTTTTTAACACACACTTGCTGATTCAGTTAGTTCACAACCTTTATTACATCAGTTTTCAGTTAGTTCCCAACCTTTATTACATCAGTTTACACAACCTTTATTACATTCATAAGAACAACCTTTGTTCTTACGAATGCGTGGATAAGATTCATTTTCTTCCTTAAGAAACCTTGTTCTTGGCCTGCATTAACAATTGCCTTATATTTTCATTTGCATCAGTTTCTAGAAATTTTCTCTAGAAATGGACTTTAGGGTTCTGTCTGTTTAATTTACTTATTTTTCTTGGCAGCATCTTTGTTTTTTCTCCATGATGTTCTGTTTTTTTTCCTTGTTCTTATGCTAATCGGGATGCATGAGGGAATGAAAGAGGTATTATTAAGTATTAAGAATTCCACTGAGAAATGGGCAGGAATCAGGACTGACTGTCACCCCACCTGTAGCCCACTGGAGCAGTGGCTGTCTTGGGACTTGCTTTTGCCATCACCCTGGGGGTTCCTCAGCTTTTCAGGTTTGCGTTTCCTTTGTCCTGGTTTCTCCTTTGGTTTATAACCTTGATTTTCTGGGGTGCATCCTTCAGTAGCTTTCTGAGACAGGGCTCATGGGAGGTAAATTTTTGAAACGTTGTCATCTTTGAAATGGTCTGAATTCCACGGACACTGTTGATGGTGTATTTGAACGCTAAGTTCTAGATTGGAAATCACCTCCCCCTCTGCATTTTAAAGGTGTTGCTCCGTTGTCGGCACATCTGTCTGAAGCCATTTTTGGTTCTGGCCCTTTCTATAGGACCTGCTCTGTTTCCTCTCTGGAAGCTGTCAAGCGCATCTCCCATGGTGCTGTGTCCCAACGTGGATAAATTCTCACTCCTTAGGCTGAGTACTCCTGGGCTCTTTCTCAGTTTTCTTTGCTTTCCCCTCCTGGTCAGCCACCGGACTCCCGAACCCGTCTTCCCACTGTGTCCCGTTTCACCGCTCTCACAGGGGGCCGGGGCAGCATGTCTGGGGAGAGGGCGGGCTCCTGGGTCGCACCTCCGTGCTGCCACCCACGTTCCTGGTAGGACCCTCAGCAAGTTCTTCCACCTCCTTTGGCCTCTGTTTTCCAGCTATGAAATGGGCTTAGTGGCCGGGCTTTCCCCAGGGAGCTCGCGGAGACGGGGTGGGGCTGCTGTTGCTGCTGCTGATTTTCATGTGTCTCCTTTCAAGCCATCTCCTCACTGGCATCTGGGCTTTAAGAAGCCTGCAATGGAGAGAAGCTCTGGAGGGGACCAGGTGGCCTCTGTCCTCACGCGTCACTGCTGGCCACTGGGCACGCATGGAAAGCCCACTTGGTGGCTCCCATTCCTGCAGTGGCTGCCCAGGTCGGTCCACACTTCCAGGTCACCCAGGTGCCACCCTGCCACCCAGCTCCCCTTTCGAGGAGCCCCACTCGCCAGACTCCTCATGAGCATGTCTCTGCCTGGGCTCCCATGCCCACATGCCATGGTGGGTGGGAAACAGGGCCAGGGGCTGAGTTCTAGTCCTAGGGCTGCTGAGTGACTTTGTCATTTTCCTGCTGGCCTCAGTTTCCCCCACTCATAACAGGAGAGGCCTGGACTTGCCGATCCTGGAGGCCTCTCACCTCCGCCCCTGGATTAGGGGCCCTTGGGTCCGTGTTCCTGGCCAAGTGCACCTCCGTGTAGACATTCATCTCCCTGAGGCGTGTTATGAACTTTCAGCCCCCTAAGCTGACTGCAAATTCTCCTTGGAGGCAGATCTAATCTATTTCTCCTGTCCTGTCACCCTAGACGCTGGCCACCGTGGCTGCTCACGTGCCTGGTGGCTCCCTCTGCCTTGGCCAGGCACCAGCCTTGAAACTCTCAGATTCCTAGTCCCCAAAACAACCTGCTGATGTGGACGTGCCTGCTGGCTATTGCCTGTTAAACGCCAAAGGGCACTGGCCCTCACGATCCAGCCCGGCCTCGCTGCCTGGCTCTGGGGGGTCAATGAGACTGGAGTTTGGAACCGGGCCAGCCGCAGTGCTGAGTGGGCCACGGAGCAGTGGATGTGGACTGGGGGGCTCCTCCAGGGAACCATTGGCCTCCAGGGGCCAGCAGGAAGTGCCTGGCCGGTCAGCGGCTGGGTGTCTATCACCAGCGGGCAGGCACTTGCCTGGACGCCACCTCTGATGCCACAATCACCCCCTTCAGGACACCAGCGAGGGGAACCACCAATTTTGATTTGGTGGCACAATTCCAACCTTGGGGAAGTGTAATCCACGTGGGAGGGCACATCCACGTGCACGCGCACACTCATAAGACCATGACCCGCACCCACAGGAAGCCATGAGAAGGACCTGGCAGCTCCATGGGCTCTTGGTGGTTGCCACACCCTCTCCAGCCCTTCTAGCCCTCTCGGTGCCATGTGGCATATCTCAGCTGGTGCTGAGCTGGGCTTCCTGGCAAAGACCACCCACCACACAGGCACCTCGGGCCTCCCGACACCCGCCTCAGGTTCCCACAACCCTACTTTGTTTTTCTGAGACAGGGTCTTGCTCTGTTGCCCAGGCTGGCAGTGGTCCAATATGGCTCACAGCAGCCTCAATCTCCTGGGCTCAAGCGATCCTCCCCTCTCAGCCTCCTGAGTAGCTGGGACTACAAAAATGGACCACCATGCCCAGTTAACTTTATTGATTTTTTTGGTAGTCCTGAGCTCAAGCGATCCTCCCCCTTCAGCCTCCCGGGTGTCATGCGTGGGAGCCGCCACACCCGCCAAACCTTAGCGTTGCTTCTTTGTACAGTGACCCATTCAATGGGTAAATGCCTGTTATTTAAAAAAAAAAATCAATGTGGGTTTTCAGGAACAAATCCACACATCAGGAAATCTGCTCTTTGTCAGGCACTTGTCCCCTTTGGTTGACAATGGCCCCTGTGGAGAGATGAACTGTGTGGGATCAGCCTCTAGTATAGGGGCCCCCAAAATCCACAGCCACACCCGTCCAGTCCCACATTCAGCCCTGTCTTTCAGGAGAGATAGTCCCTCCTCTGCACTGATTTGAGGGGAGCCCTGGCTGTGGGGCCCATGCTGGGGCCTGCTGTGGGGCCGCAGGACTCCCCTCCTTGCTGATGCCTGAGTCCCCCTCCTTGCTCACTCACATGACAGCATCGGGGGGAAATTTACTCACAACTGGGAGAAGGGGTGTCCCCCACAGGGTCCTTCTAGAGGGACCCCTCAGATGCCCTGCCCTCCACTGGCCCCCTGAGGAGAGCAGACGCCAGGCTGCTGGCCACTCTGGGACAGGCTTCCCTGTGTCCTGCCCCAGGCTGGCTGCCTGCCCTGGACGGCATCCTGGGACCAGGGTCAGGTCGGAGTGCCCAGGGCTGCGTGGCTGCCGCCAGCAACCAGAGCAGCTGAGGGGCTTGGAGAACCGGAGCCTGAGAGCCGAACGCGGCCTGAGCTGGACAGGACGAGCAGCCCGCACCTCTGCAGGATTCTCCAGTCTCTTCCCGACACGAGTGTGTGCATGTGTGTCCACGTGCATGTGTGTGCTAGTGTGAATGTCAGTTCTGTGCATGTTTGAGCTGTGTGCAAGTGAGTGGGCCAGGTGTGCATGTGTGTCACTGTGTGTGTGTACATGTGTGTTGGTGTGTGTGTCTGTCTCTGTGTGTGTGCCTGTTGGTGTGTGTGTTAGTGTGGGTGCACATCAGTGTGTGTGTGTGTGTGTGGGCGCACATCAGTGTGTGTGTGTGAGTGTGGGCACACATCAGTCAGTGTGTGTGTGGATGCACATCAGTGTGTGTGTGTGTTAGTGTGGGCACACAGTGTGTGTGAGTGTGGGTGCACACATCAGTCAGTGTGTGTGTGAGTGTGGGTGCACATCAGTGTGTGTGTGTTAGTGTGGGCACACTGTGTGTGAGTGTGGGTGCACACATCAGTGTGTGTGTGTGTTTGAGTGTGGGTGCACATCAGTGTGTGTGTGAGTGTGGAAGCACACATCAGTGTGTGTATGTTAGTGTGGGCACACACATCAGTGTGTGTGAGTGTGGGTGCACACAGTGTGTGTGTGAGTGTGGGCACACACATCAGTGTGTGTGTGTTAGTGTGGGGGCACACATCAGTGTGTGAGTGGGCGCACATCAGTGTGTGTGTGTGGGTGCACATCAGTGTGTGTGAGTGTGGGCACACACATCAGTGTGTGTGTGTGGACGCACATCAGTGTGTGTGTATGTGAGTGTGGATGCACATCAGTGTGTGTGTGAGTGTGGGCACACACATCAGTGTGTGTGTATGTGTGGGCACACATCTGTGTGTGTTAGTGTGGGTGCACACATCAGTGTGTGTGTGAGTGTGGGTGCACATCAGTGTGTGTGTGTGTGTGAGTGTGGGCACACACTGTGTGTGTGTGTGGGCACACATCAGTGTGTGTATGCGAGTGTGGACGCACATCAGTGTGTTAGTGTGGGCGCACACATCAGTGTGTGTGAGTGTGGGTGCACACATGAGTGTGTGTGTGGGCACACATCAGTGTGTATGTGAGTGCGGGCACAATCAGTGTGTGTGTGGGTGCACAGTGTGTGTGTGTGAATGTGGGTGCACATCTGTGTGTGTGTGGGTGCACACATCAGTGTGTGTGGGCACACAGTGTGTGTGTGAGTGTGGGTGCACACATCAGTGTGTGTGAGTGTGAGTGTGGGCGCACACATCAGTGTGTGTGAGTGTGGGCACACGGTGTGTGTGTGAGTGTGAGTGTGGGTGCACACATCAGTGCAGTGGCCCCCCGCTTTTCCTGGGACCCCTCCTGGCACAGACGCGCCTCGTGGCTTGCCGAGGAGTCCCTGCCGCAGCTCCTGTCAGGAGGAAGCTGGAGCTGCCCCCGCCACTGGGAGGTGCCTGAAATCTGATCACCTGGCCTGGCCCAAAACTGAACGGCCACAAGACAGGCTTTTTCACATTTTTCTTAAGATTTAGCAAGTATTTTGTTAGGAAAATGTGGTCATGCTTTTCCATAAATGAACAAAAGGGTTGGGTCTTCCATGGCCTTCTAGCCACGGGCTCTTGGCTCTCATGGGCAGCAGGTCAGAGCTGGCCTGGGGTGTGGGGAGGCCTAGGGACCCAGGCGGCCAACTCCTCACAGATGCTGCTGGCCAGTGCTGGGCTCCCACCTGCACCTGGTGTGGAGTCAAAGCTTCCTGGTGGACCTGAACCACTGCCCCCCAGAGGCCCCCCAGAAAGGCATGTGGTCTGCACTGGGGGGAGCCTCCCATGCACGGGGAGGGGGACACCCAGTGCACCAGGTGCTTCCAGCCCCCCTGTGCCCCCCGCCCCAGGCCCCATAGCCCTGGCCCTGCCCTGCTACTCTTCTGGACCAGCAGACACATGCGCCCACCGTCGGGCGCCAGGTTGGGGTGTAGCCCCTTTCCCCCAGGCCCCTGTGGATGAGGCTGGACAGCCCCAGACCTGCCGCTGCGTGGTCGTGGTGAGGGAAGAGCTGCAGGGATGGGAGACGCTGCGACTCATGCTCCGTGGCTGGCGGCCAGGGGATCCTTTTCCCGGGAAGATCTGTTTCGTAAATCGGGGAGGATGGATTGAGCCCGGACCCGGCGCTGCACCTCCACGTGGTGGGCAGTGAGCCGCCGCTCCCGTCCTCGCCCAGTCCCCCCCGGGTCTGTCCGCCCTGTCCCAGGAACCGCACGGCCAAGGGGGAGTGACAGAGCCCCTGGGTCACCCGTCCTAAGTCTGACCACAGAGCAACTCACCTGGCTGTGTGAGAATGCTTTAAAAATTGAGTTCATTAAGAATTTGCCTACACTTGCGACAAAAAGGGCCCCACACGGAGAAGCCAAGTGCGGTGAAATTAAACAAGAGGAAGCTCAGCCGCCGCCTGGACAGCCCTGGCGCGTCCGCTGGGCACCGGAGCCCCATGTGCACGTGTTTTTGTAATGTTTTCAAAACGAAGCTGTTTTCTAGTCTTTTTCTTAAAGGGGGCTCCGAAATTGCATGTACTCAAGGCCACGAAACCTGCCCCCCACCCCCAGTGAGGGGAGTTCTTGCCTCTCCCAGGCCCGTCCAAGTCGTTTACGTCCTCGGCCAGAACCAGTAAGAAACCTAAGGAAATGAAGAAAGGGTTGGTTCCCCGGCCAGGCTGCAGTCTCGGGACCCCTCTGTCCCCTGGACGTGGGTCCTCTCACCCCAGTGATTAAAGTGGCACTCGCAGTAGGTAAGACACTGCCCTGTCTTCGCTGCCCACAGAGCTGAGAGTGGGTAAAGGGTGTTCAGAGCCTGGCCGCCTCTCCGGGGACCTGGTTTGATGGCTCGAATCGCTGCTCACGGCGTTGCAACATCTCTTGGCGTGGGTGCCGGGACCTGGTTTAATGGGCCCAGGTCACCGCTCATGACGTTTGAACCACACCAGGCGGTGTGGGTGCCGGGACCTGGTTTAAAGGACCCGGGTCACCGCTCACGGCGTTTGAACACCAGGCAGTGTAGGTGCTGGACAGCTGCAGCTTCTGTTTCTGATAGAGCCCTGGGCACCGCGATTGAATGGATTAGTTAAAATGATGTGAAAAAATGAATCTCTGATTTATGACCTGCAATTTTTTGCTGACTGTGGCATGTTTTTTCCAAGCCCTGGGTCTTAAAGTCCTGGGCGCACCCGAGCGCCGGGCGGGTTTCCTGCCTCTGCCCTCAGGGCTCATCCGAGCTCCCTCTGCCCAGGGCCCGCCAGACCTTTAAAACAGGAAGTTTAATTTTATAGAATTAAAAAAGAGAAAACGGTACTTAATTATCTGGCTGTGAAACAGCGCTGCCCTGTCTTAATTTTAGTAGCTAATAAAAGGCCGTTCCCGGAGTTAACTACTTCTGGTCCAAACGCCCTGCGATTTTGGCTATTTGGATAGAATATTTTATGAACTGTTATATATTGCACTACGGTTTTTAAGGTCTGCTATGACATATTTCTCTCAAGATTTATTAGGATTTTTTATTTAAAACAATATATTAAATAGGGGAGAAAAAGTAATCTTAGGTAAAATTCAAATATTAGCAAAACAAAACATGGACCGAAACCTCTTTTATTTGAAGTTCCCCCTCCCTCCACCCCACCCCACCCCCTTCCCTCCCACGGTTGCTGTAAAAACGGTTTGGGGCCCAACGGCCCCAGCTGCATCATTAATTCAACATGTCTTCCAACCTGCCTCCAATCAGGGGATCAATTTCAAGGCCAGTTGCCGCTGAAGTGACTTTATGGAAACAGAAGAATGAATGGTGCCGGGCAAGACCAGCCCAGCGTCCTGCAAAGGGCCCCGGGCGACCTCCCGGTTTCTAGCAGACCCAGGACAGCCGCACGGGCCCGTGGCTCCAAGGCAACCCTGACACTCGAGGTGCGTGGGGACTGTCCCCCCCGCCCTATGGGTCGGGTCTTCAGTGGCCGTTGCCTCTGGGGAGGAGCGTCCCTTCCCCTCCTCCACGGCTACTCCTCACTGCTGAGGATCTGTGCATGTGGGGGTTTCAAGCTCGGTGGAATGAACCTTCGAGGCAGAAGTGGGGATCCATCCACCCAGCAGGCGGGAGGCGGGACTGTGTGGCGGCTGAGGCTGCAAGCCCTGTGCGTGCTCCATTGTCCCGCGGGACTGCGTTTACACAGCACAAGTCCAAAGCCAGCTCAGGCTAGGCCCCTTTTGAGTGAGGATCCCTCGGGTCTCAAGTGGTGACCTCCCCCGGCCCCCAGGGCTGGCTGTGGTGCTCTTGGGGGAGGGAACCCCGTGGAGGCTTTGAGCAGAGCCCGGCCCCCAGGAAAGCCGGGGCAAGGGGACAGGCCCTGGCAGCAAAGCAGCCCCAGGAGCCCACGGCCTCCTGCCTGTGCCCTCTGCTCCTTCAGCCAGGGCCAGCCAGGGAGTGGGAGTGGACGGGGCCTGCCCTCCCACAGTGGATGGTGGATGGCAAACAGCTGGAGAGCCCACACCTGCAGCTTGTGGTTCTGTGCCATGGTGAAAACAGGCAGGTCGCTAGATGGGGTCCTCTCAGAGGCCCTGGCCTGGAGGGCGCGGGTCTCCTCTCTGAGGCGAGGGCATTTCTACTGAGAGCTCAAGCCCAAGGGATGTGAGCATAAACAGCTGGACGGAGGAGGGCAAGAAGCAGGTGTCGGGGAGCCAGGACTGTGACCTTCCTTGGAGACCTCAGGCCCAGCTGCCTCCAGGGCCAGCAGGAACGGCCTCCCAGGCAGGCTCTGCTGGAAACACGGTGGGTGACCTCCTCCTGCCCGGCTCTTGAGAGGAGGAGGCGTCCTTGGTTGCAGAAGGGTGCCCTGAAGAGCATCTGCTCACCGCTATCATTCACGGTCGCCAGGCGATGGGGCCCGGAATGGGGCCATTGGAAAGAAAATCGCTGTGGTCGATGACGGCAATCAGCGCTTCCGAGCAGCCTCCTTCCAGCTGTGTGCCTACCTGTTAGCCTGTGTAGCCAGCTCATTCGTGGGCGTTCACGGGTTTGAGCAATTATCAATACCTGGAGCTGCTCGGGCCCCGGCATCTAGCCACCCGGTGTTATTGGTTTTCCCCCACGCCTGCTCGGGTCAGCCTGCTGTGACAGCCGCACGCTGCACGTTTGAAAGGAGCAACAAGGCTGTCTTTGTATGGCAGGGGTGGCGCTGGCAGCTCTGTGGCGGTGCCGGGCTGCAGGGCTGGGCGGGCTCCACGCGGGCCGGGCATGTGCTGAGGGGACCGTTCCAGAACCCCCGTAGGCCCCAGGGCTGGCTTCAGAAGCTGTCACCACGGCTCTGCTTGGCTGCGCGTGCAGTCTGGCAGCCAGGAGGGAGAGTCACCCAGTGTCCCTTCCTACAGCACCCCAGTGCCTAGGCGCTGGGCAGCCCGTCCCCCTTTTTCCATGCCCCTCATTTCTTTTCTGCGCCGACCCTCTCACCCACGACGTCAGGTCACTGTTTCTCTGGCCCAGAGCCCTAGAGTCACCAGGAAGGCCGGCTCCCAGGATCCCCAAATGCAGGTGGGCAGGAGGAGCTGGAGCAGGGCCGGGGCAGGGGCTTCTCCGACGGGTGAACAGTGTCCCGCAAAACGCACGTCCACCCAAACCTCAGAACGTGACCTTATGTGGAAATTAGGTTTTGCAAATGTGACGTGTTAAGATAAGGACTGGAATGAAGACTGGTCCGGTGGGCCCCAGCCCAGTGACTGGAGTCCCTCTGATGAGAGGCCAGAGAGGTTCACAGGTGGAAAACCACAGGTGACCAGCATGGCAGAGACGGGGGGGCGCGACTGCCAGCCCAGCGATGCCAGGAACTGTCGGGGCCCCAGAAGCTGGAAGGGGCGAGGGAGCGGTGGCAGCTCCGAACTCAGATTCTCTCTGTGTGTTCCACGTCCTGCGTTCTCATGCCTTTTGGACTCTATGTAAACATGTACCTGTATTTACTGCAAAAGAGAGGTAGACAGTCTCCCCGAATCTTCAAGCAGAACCCACTGTGTCTACCCTGCCATTCTCTTGTGACTGGTGAGGGTTGCCCTGGGTCCTAGGACAGCGTGACCAGCACAGACCCTGCTGCCAGTTCTGGACGGAGTGGCTGCCTGCCCTGGCCTCAGCCCCGGGTCCCCGGCTTGCCTTCAGGTTGCTGGGCACCCCAGCCAGCTCCATGAAGACGCTCATGGCAGAACCCGGTGCCATCGTGCAGCTCAGGAACTGCTGGTGTCATTTTTAGAAAGGAGGCAATCGGGAGCCTGCAGAACTGGCCATGTGGCCTCAAACCCCATGTGGGTGGCCCTGCCTGTCTCTGCCATTCTCCTGCGGGTGCTGTGGCAGGTGCTGGAGGCCCGCAGGGTGCTGAGGAGGGCCGGGCTGCGGGGGTTTCCTCTGTGCCACAGGTTCCCTGGGCTTCAGGGTTTTGACAGTTCGGAGTCTGGATTCATTGTCAGGCAGAGGGGGTGAGTTTGTTCTCAGGAAGGAACAGAAGATGCAGAGAGGCTGGCTGGGGGGGACATTTGCGGGGCAGCAGCAGCCATGGAGGGACCCGTCTGAGTCCCTCTGTGTTCAGGGTTTGTTGAGTGGCCCTCGGCATCCAAGGAGAGCCTGGGGAGAGGGTGCCCAGCTGCGGTCACCAGGGACTCCCACCATCCTCCCATCCAAGAGTGCCCCCGCCACCCACTCCAGGGCCTTGGCTCTCATTACCTCTGAAGTGCACGGCTGTGCACTCCCCTCTGAGCCCAAGGGATTCCCCCAAATCTCAGTAAATGCCTGCTTTGTTTGGGGCAATGCCTGAGGTTGGTTTTGATTTCATTCAAACCGGTGCCCCCGTCTTTACTTCGAGGTAAATGGAGCCTTCCAAGATCTATTTTGGGTAACATCCGAGCTGAAAATGCTTCTGGGATGATCAAAGACTCTTGGCAAGGCATTTGATGCCCTCTTCAAAGGCACACTTGGAGTGGAAACAAGCCCTGTGGCCCCGGGCAGGGTGGGCGGAAGGGGCAGGCATCGGTACCTTCACAGGCCCTTAGTGAGAAGTGAGGAAGATGGGTCCCAGTAACGGCGCGGCTGGAATTCCAGAGCTGGGAGAAGCGGATGGTCCAGAAGTGCCATCTGAGATTAGAAACGTTCCAGAGAAGCTGTGGGCAGCGGGGGAAAATGCTTGGCTGGCTCCCCCTTGCCCCTCCAAGCTGCCTGCTGCCAGCCTCGGCCAAGATCAAACCCGCCTGGGCAGGAGGCGAGCGTGGCTGGGCAGAGCCCACCTTCAGCAGTGGTAAGGGGCTGGGAAATAAAAACAGCCCCACTGGACGCTCACTCCCTACGTGCAGGAGGATCTTCGGAGCGCCACACTAAAGCTCACAGGGCACGTCCACTGCCTTCCACCCTCCCAAGCAGCTGGGATGGGTTCCATGGTCAAGAATGTCCAAAGCAACTGAGAAGGTGGCTGCGTCACACCCCTGTGGAGATGATCCCTGGCCCAGCGAAGCCAGCCGGGGCCCCAGTGTCCTAGACAGGGAAGCCAGCTGGGGCTCCAGCGTCCCAGGGAGTGAAGCCAGCTGGGGCTCCAGCGTCCCAGGCAGGGAAGCCAGCCGGGGCTCCAGCGTCCCAGACAGGGAAGCCAGCCAGGGCCCCAGTGTCCGAGGCAACAGCCTGTGCTGCCGAGGCTGCCGGACGCTGTGGAAGATGGTTGCTGCAGGAAACCGAGGCTGGTCCGCAGCCCCAACAAAGCCCAGAGTCAAGGCTGTGCCTGGATGGAGACCGGGGCTCAGAGGAGAGGCATTTCCAGCCCAGGGCCCCAGGAGGCAAGGCCTTGTCAACCAAGCCGGGATACTGTGATGGGGAGAAAGAAGGTGTGTTGGGAAAGCCGGGAGCACAGATGTGGGGAGTCGCCCATCCAAGGGCCTGGAGTGCACGCAGCCATGCCCTTCTCTCCGCCTCTTCCTCGGGCTCTCTGTGCTCTGCCCACTTCTCCCGCTTCCTTGCTCTGCTCCCCTGGCCCACCCCATCTCCTCTCTACCCTCTGCTTCTGGGCCTCTGCCCGCCTCCTCCCTCTCCCATTCTCACACCCCTCTGTCTCTAGCTGTCCCCTTCTCTACACCTCTCTCTCTTCCTTGTAGCCCTGATGCTCAGAGGTTTGGTCGGAAGGTATCTGTCAGTGATCAAGTGGTTCTGGTCAGCCAGGAACGCTGCTGTGGCAGCACGCTGGACAGGCAGACAGAGCTACCCAGGGCCGACCTGAGGCTCTCTGGCATTTACCATTTCTTGCCATAGGAATCCTTGCAAACCCGAACACACAGCTGGATCCCACTCTGCTGCCGACCCCGGCCACCCGACCCTTCCCAGTGGTTCTCCTACTGCCTGGACCTCAGCAGATTGTCCTCCTTCATCCTCTAGTCTCATCGCACAATGCTCCGGGCTGCAGAAGGTTTGTACCTGCGCCTCAGAAAGTAAAACATGGGCAAGAAGGAGGTTTCTGTGTACACTAATGACAGATTTGATAATTCAGGCCAATCCTACTGTGGATGACTAGGAAAGACAGGCGAAGCCAGCTTGAATTAGAGTGGACAAGGCAGTAACAGCTTAGCAATAAGAGCCAAGAGAATATCAATTTACAGAGAAGGGAAGCTACCATTTACGATGGCTTCTCACCAGGGGCTTCTACCAATTTCAGAAGATGTAGCTGGGAGACTCATCATCTCAATGCCTGACACTGGAGTTAAGTGATCTTGGATTACTGTTTCTATCTAGAAATATTTAGTAACTATTTAGTAGAAACTCATTACTAAAATGAGTTTTTAACAAGTTTTCTGCCAGAAACAAATATACATTCTCTCTAGAGGAAGAAAACATAACTCTTAGGCTTACATTCCTTTTATAGTTTAAAAAGAAATATAACTGGCACTGGACAAAAAATAACTAGGTATACAAGAAGACAAGACTATGCAAATGAAAACCAGGAAAACGATAGGAAATATAAAGAAGCCTACAGGAGCCCCAAATATTGGACTTATCAGACACAAACACGAAAACATCTGTGCTTATTCAAGGAAGTAACACAAATGAGTTAGAATTTCAACAGAAAATGGGAAACTGTAAAAACGAACCAAATTAAAAAATCAAGAACTGAAAAATTCAATAATCAAAATTAGGAACTTAGAGGATAGGGTGAAAAATAAATTGGACACACAGAGAGATAATGAAAGAACTTGGAGATTGATGGGGGAAATAAAATCCAGACTAAAGCATGAAGAATACAAACTACAGAAAATACAGAAGAGAGTTTCAGACTCACAAAAGATAAAGGGAAAATTCTACAGACTTCTAATTAGTTACAAGAGGAAGAAAGAAGATGGAAAGAACAGAGAAGAAGCAATATTTGCATAGATAGTGGCTATAATTTTTCGAAAACCGCATAACACATCTAACCACAGATTTAAGAAGTGCTACAAACCCCAAACAGGTCTATGAAAGTTGGCACTGCAAATATGGGGTGGCCCACCGAAAGATGGAGGGAGTACTTATCAGGGTGAGGACCATCTCGTACCCAATTTCATTGGGCAAATGCTGTCTTTCTCTGTATCTCTACCCACCTCTGTCTTTCCTGTCTGCTCAAAACCAGAGAACAAGAGAAACTCCTAAAAAAACCCCAAAAAGTGTAAGGCACATTACTTTCAAAGAAGCTACAGCTAGACCAAAAGCTGGGTAACAGACACAATTGAAGCCCAAAGACAATGAAATTGTGACTTAAATTTTTGAAATAAAGTAACTGTGCTAGTCTGTTCTCATGCTGCTATAAAGAACTGCCTGGAGAATTGGTAATTTATAAAGGAAAAAGGTTTAGTTGACTCACAGTTTCTGAGAGTCAGGGCTGGGGGGGGGGGGCTCAGGAAACTTACAATCATGGTGTAAGGAGAAGCCAACACATCCTGTTTCTCTTGACAGCAGGAAGGGAAAGAATGAGTGCCAAGCAAAGGGGGAAGCCCTTTATAAAACCATCAGATCTCGTGAGAACTCACTCACTATCACAAGAACACTAGCATGGAGTAACCACCCCAATGATTCAACTACCTCCCACTGCCTCCTTCCCACAGCACATGGGGCTTATGGGAACCATAATTCAAGATGAGATTTGTTGGGGACACAGCCAAACCATGTAATTCCTCCCCTGACCCTTCCCAAATCTCATGTCCTCATACTTCAAAACACAATCATGCCTTTCCAACAGTTCCACAAGGTCTTAACTAATTCCAGCTTTAACCTAAAAGTCCAAATCCAAAGTCTCATCTGAGACAAGGCGAGTCCCTTCCATCTATATGCCTGTAAAATCAAATCAAGTTAGTTACTTCCTAGATGCAATGGAGGTACAGGCATTGGGTAAATACACGGGTTCCAAATGGGAGAAATTGGCCAAAACAAAGGTATCATGCAAGTCCAAAGTCCAACAAGGCTGTAATTAAATCTTTTTTTTTTTTTTGAGACAGAGTTTTGCTCTTGTTACCCAGGCTGGAGTACAATGGCGTGATCTCGGCTCACCGCAACCTCCGCCTCCTGGGTTCAGGCAATTCTCCTGCCTCAGCCTCCTGAGTAGCTGGGATTACAGGCACGCGCCACCATGCCCAGCTAATTTTTTGTATTTTTAGTAGAGATGGGGTTTCACCATATTGACCAGGATGGTCTCAATCTCTTGACCTTGTGATCCACCCACCTTGGCCTCCCAAAGTGCTGGGATTACAGGCATGAGTCACCGTGCCTGGCCCTGTAATTAAATCTTCAAGCTCTGAAATAATCTCCTTTGACTCCATGTCTCGCATCCAGGTCACACTGATGCAAGAGGTGGGCTCTCATGGTATTGGGCAGTTCCACCCCTGTGGCTTTCCAGGGTACAGGCCCCGCCAGCTGCTTTCATGGGCTGGCACTGAGTGCGGCTTTTCCAGGTGCACAGCGCAAGCTGTCAGTGGATCTACCATTTTGGGGTCTGGAGGATGGTGGCCCTCTTCTCACAGCTCGACTAGGCAGTGACCCAGTGGGGACTCTGTTCAGGGACTCCAATCCCACATTTCTCTTCTGCACTGCTCTAGCAGAGGTTCTCTATGAGGGCCCCGCTTTGCAGCAAACTTCTTCCTGGACATCCAGGAGTTTCCATATATCCTCTGAAATCTAGGCAGAGGTTCCCAAACCTCAGTTCTTGACTTCTGTGCACCTGCAGGCTCAACACCACATGGAACCTGATAAGGCTTGGTGCTTGCACTTTCCGAAGCCGTGGCCTGAGCTATACCTTGACCTCCTTTTGCTATGGCTGGAGTGGCTGGGACACAAGGCACCAAGTCCCAAGGCTGCACACAGGGGTGGGGCCCTGGGCCCAGCCCGGGAAACCATTTTTCCCTTCTAGGTATCTGGGCCTATGATGAGAGGGACTGCCATGAAGGTCTCTGAAGTGCCCTGGAGACATTTTCTCCACTGTCTTGGTGATTAACATTTGACTCCTTGTTACTTCTGCAAATTTCTGCAGCTGGCTTGAATTTCTCCCTAGAAAATGCTGTTTTGTTTTGTTTTTTTTTTTCTATCACATCATTGGGCTGCAAGATTTCCAAACTTTTACCTCTGTCACCTCTTGAATGCTCTGTCACCTCTTGAATGCCTTGCTGCTTCAAAATTTCTTCCACCAGTCACCCTAAATCATCTCCTTCAAGTTAAGAGTTCTGCAGATCTCTAGGGCAGGGGCAATATGCTGTCAGTCTCTTTGCTAAAGCATAGCAAGAATCACCTTTATTTCAGTTCCCAACAAGTTCCTTATCTCCATCTGAGACCACCTCAGCTTGTACTGTCTGTATTACTGTCAGTAATATGTCCATATTACTATGAGTATTTTGGTCAAAGCTATTCAATAAGTCTTCAGGAAGTTCCAAACTTTCCTACATTTTCCTGTCTTCTGAGCCCTCCAAGTCTCTAAGAGGTTCCAAACTTTCCCACATGTTCCTATCTTCTTCTGAGCCCTCCAAACTGTTTCAATCTCTGCTATTACCCATTTGCAAAGTCACTTCCACATTTTTTGGGTATCTTTATAGCAGCACCCCACTCCTGGTACTTACTTACTGTATTAGTCTGTTCTCACGCTGCTATAAAGAACTACTGGAGACTGGACAATTTATAAAGGAAAGAGGTTTAATTGACTCACAGTTTTGCAGGGATGGTGAGGCCTAAGGAAACTTATAATCATGGCAGAAGGGGAAACAAACACATCCTTCTCATGGTGGCAGGAAAGGGAAGAATGAGTGCTGAGCAAAGGGGGAAGCCCCTTCTAAAATCATCAGACCTTGTGAGTACTCACTGTCATGAGAACAGCAGCAGGGGGGTAACCGCCCCCATTATGTAATCACCTCCCACCAGATCCCTCCCATGGCATGTGGGGATTATGGGAACTACAACTCAAGATGAGATTTGGGTAAGGACACAGCCAAACTATATCAGTAACTATCTATCTAGAATTCTATAGACAGCAAAAGTATATCTCAAAAAAAGATCAGAAAAAGACATTTCTAGACAAACAAAATCTGAGAAGTTGTGAGCAGCAGATGCTCACTAAATAGGAAACATTGAAAGGTTCAATACAAAAAAAAAAAAAAAGACCTTCCTGTGGAAAGTCAAAGATGTGGGAAGGAATAAAGAGAACCACAAATGATAAATACGTGGTTCAATTTCCATGAGTGCTGACTGTAAAACAAAAATACCAAGCACATACAATTAAGATATATAATATGAATAACATAAAAGTTGGAGAAATAAAATGGAATTAAGGTATTCTAAAATCTTTGCATCATCTCAGAAGAGAGCAAAAGTGTCAATAATATTATACTTTGATAAGGCAAGAATGCATGCTGTAATCTCTTGGGTAACCTCTAAACAAATAAAAATAACTAATATTTATATAAATAATGGGAGTGGGGTAATTTAAAAATGGAGTTATTCAAATGAAGCAAGGAAAGAGATTTAAGCCCAAGTATCACTAATTACATTAAATATAAATTGGTTAAATGGTCTGATTAAAAGACAAAGATTGTCATGATTAATTAAAAATAAAATCCAACTATATTTTGCTTATAAAAGCTACATGAACAAAATTCAAGTATATATTGTTTATAAAACCTACAATCTAAATATAAGAATCCAGACAAATTGAAATAAAAGATTGAAAAAAGATGTGCCGGCAAAGGCTAACATCACAAAGCTGTAGCAGCTGCAATGAGACCAGATAAACTCCAAGGTAAAAAGCATTACCAGAGAGAAAGATAAAAAGATTGGATTAACATTCTTAAAATTAATGAATGTAATTAAGCACATACATAGAATAGAGAAGAAAATCATATGACAATCTCAACAGATTCAGGAAAAGAACTTGATGATACTTACCATCAATTTATAAACTAGGAATAGATAGCAGCTTCTTTAATCTGACAAAATAAATAAACAAAACTTACAGCAAATATAATCCATGATGGTGAATTGTTGAAAGCTCTCTGAGATGGGAAACAAGACAAGAATGTCTGCTACTATACATTGCATTCAACCCTGGACTAGAGATCCTGGATAGCGCAATAAGGCAAGAAAAAGTAATAAAAGTTGTGGCTATTAGAAAGAAAGAAATACTATTGTCTTAATTTGCAGATGATATGATTAGGTAATTAAAAAACCAAAAAGAGCCTGCAGATCTATTATTAAAAGTAATAAGATTATCAATTACTTCTCTCTCTCTCTCTCTCTCTCTCTTTTTCTTTTTTTGAGACAGAATCTCACTCTGCCATCCAGGCTGTAGTGCAGTGGCACAATCTTGGCTCACAGTAACCTCTGCCTCCTAGTTTGGGTGATTCTCCCACCTTAGCCTCCCAAGTAGCGGGGATTACAAGTGTGCACCATCATGCCCAGCTAATTTTTGTATTTTTGTAGATATGGGGTTTTGCCATGTTGGCCAGGTTGGTCTTGAACTCAGGTAATCCACCTGCCTTGGCCTCTCAAAGTGCTGGGATTACAGGTGTGAGCCACCATGACTGGCCCTGCAAATGTTTCTGTATATAACAACAAACTTAAAAAACTTTAATCATTTATAGTAGCATCCAAAATATCAAATGTTGCATAATGAATCTTGTGAAAGGCTGGCAAAACCTCATCACAGAAAAATACAAACCTTCAGAGACATTAAAGAAAACAGAAGTGGCCAGGCGCGGTGGCTCAAGCCTGTAATCCCAGCACTTCGGGAGGCTGAAGCGGGTGGATCACGAGGTCAAGAGATCGAGACCATCCTGGTCAACATGGTGAAACCCTGTCTCTACTAAAAATACAAAAAATTAGCTGGGCATGGCGGCGCATGCCTGTAATCCCAGCTACTCAGGAGGCTGAGGCAGGAGAATTGCTTGAACCCAGGAGGCGGAGGTTGCGGTGAGCCGAGATCGCGCCATTGCACTCCAGCCTGGGTAACAAGAGTGAAACTCTGTTTCAAAAAAAAAAAAAAAAAAAAAAAACCAGAAGTAAAGTCAGGAATACCATATTCATTAACTGGAAAACCCAATTTCGTAAAGATGTCAATCCTTTACAGATTGATTTGTAGAGTTAATCCAATCCTAATCAAAATCCTATGTGGTTTTCTGTGAAAACTTACAGGTTAATTTTTAAAGTTATGTGAAAAATCAACACATTTGGCGGGGCCAATTCACTCTTGAAAACCAAAAAGGGGGTCTGTGCTCCACAGATAGAAGTGAGTCTTACATCTGCAGGCACTAGGGCGGTTGGTTTTGCCTCCAGGATAGACACGTGGACAAAGGTCAGAGCAGAGAAGCGGTTACCCAGGTGCAGACTTTTTTTGTTCACTAGTTTTTTGTTCTTGAGACAGAGTCTCACTCTGTCACCCAGGCTGGAGTGCAGTGGTGTGATCTTGACTCACTGCAACCTCTGGCTCCTGGGTTCAAACAAGTGTCATGCCTCAGCCTCCCAAGTAACTGGGACTACAGGCATGTGCCACCATGCTCGGCTAATGTTTTGGTATTTTTAGTAGAGATGAGGCTTCACCACGTTGGCCAGGCTGGTCTGGAACTACTGACCTCAAGTGATCCGCCCTCCTCAACCTCCCAAAGTGCTGGGATTACAGGCGTGCCACCACTTCCGACCCAAGTGTGGACTTTTGATGTATGGCACAGCTGTGGGCCCTGCGCCCTGCTGAGGAAAGCAGCCTCTGCCTGGATCAGAGCTTGCGTCCCCAGGCTGCACTTGATGATGCAGCATCACGCTACTCCCTGCTGATCCTGAGGCAACCCTGCGGGCTTAGGCCTGCCAGGAAGAAGCACGACCTGTTGGTGGCCCTTGAGCAGGGAATTAGCAGCGGCACCTCTGCCAGACCCTTGGCTGGCATCTACCTGTCTGCTGGAAAGGGCTGCTACAGACAGATGCATCTCTGATGACAGGGGGTCGGTGCATCCTCCAGAGCTGGGCCTGGCTGAGAGGTTTGGGGGACAGTGTGCTCCTCCACTGTGGGAGTGCGAAGGCACTTGGAGAAATGGTCAGGCAGGGTCTGCAGACAGCAGCACAGAGCAGGTCTGCTGGGGACTGCCTCACGGTCCCTTTCAGCTCCATCCCAGATGCAATTCGTACTGTCCTTGGTCAAGGGGTGGTCACTGCTGGGATAGAGATGCTGGGTGGAGAAGGATGCTGGGTTCTGGGGACTGAAGGCCAAATTCATCACTGACATCTCCGTGGGTGAGGGGCAGGCAGGGTGGCTCCATTGTCCCGAACAGTCAGCCTGTCGTGGCAGCTCCCAGGATGAGGAGGAAGAGCCACGCACGTGCCAGTGTCTGTGCAAGTGACCAAGGGGTAGTGTGAAGGGCTCATGAGGTGGCTGGCAGGGAATATATTCTAGAAGGAATTTGTTTTAGAAACATCATGGTCACCGGCTGCCCCTTAGTGCCCTCTTTCTGCTTTAATGCCAGAGAAAAGAGATGCTTAGGAGAAAGATGTAACTTTGCCTAATAAGAAGTTCCAAAAATGTCATAAGATGGGACAGCTTTCTTCTCCTGCCAGGAAGGTCAAAATATAGAGAGAAGCCCCAGCCTGAATGCCATGCACGTCTGCAGAGTGCCCCACCTGCCCCAAGACTGGAGTGATGCCCCCGGGTCACCGCCATCCTCGTTAGGATGCTCAGGGCAGGGGAGGCGAGCTGCCGATAGACAGCCGGCTGGATGAGCCCTGCTTAAAAGGGGTGAGAGGCACATTTTCGTGCCTTTGCTTTTTACTTTACAAACACCAGATGGGATATTTTATTAGGTATCATTGAACCAAACATATTTAGTTAGTCAAAGTATTCAGCCAAAAACATCAAGAAATGTGATTAAATTAAAAATCACCTCTGTTAAGTAGGTGAACATTTGGGGAGTATGTCTGATTCTCTAAGGCTAGCTCTTCTGGGACAACCGCACAGAAGCCAAGGCCATGCCTTCTGGTCTGACCACACAGAGGTCAAGGCTAGCCCTTCTGTGCTGACCACGCAGAGACCAAGGCTAGCCCTGCTGGTCTGACCACACAGAGGCCAAGGCTAGCCCCTCTGACCTGACCATACAGAGGCCAAGGCTAGCCCTTCTGATCTCACCACACGGAGATCAAGGCTAGCCCTTCTGATCTGACCATGCACAGGCCAAGGCTAGCCCCTCTGATCTCACCACACAGAGGCCAAGGCTAGCCCTTCTGGTCTGACCACACAGAGGCCAAGGCTAGCCCCTCTGATCTCACCACACAGAGGCCAAGGCTAGACCCTCTGATCTGACCACACAGAGGCCAAGGCTAGCCCCTCTGATCTCACCACACAGAGGCCAAGGCTAGCCCCTCTGGTCTGACCACACTGAGGTCAAGACTAGCCCCTCTGATCTGACCACACTGAGGTCAAGACTAGCCCTTCTGGGAGCTCCCACAGCCTCACCTGATGACAGAGTGTTTGGCCAGCCATCTCCGGCCTGTGATGGAGGGGTCCGTACACACCCAGGAGTGAGGATGGGGTGGCTTGAATTCAGCAGGCATCTTTCCCAACTGCTCTAGAGTGGATGCAGAGGAGGCAGTATCAGTAACCGCTGTCCCCAGCAGAGTGGCCTTGGCAGACCAGGCATTTCTGTGGCGAAGCCTGGGTTGGAGGGAGGAACCGTGCTGGCCTCTGGATTGTTGCAAGCAGCGGGACATATGCCATGGCAGGCTCACTGCTGTGAGCCAAATAAACACGAGTTCCCCATCGTCACTGGTTGTGCCACCAGCTGTGTGGTCTCCCAGATGTTTATCCCCACCTCTCTCTAAGGCAGGAGGTGTCCCCGTCAAGAGGGAAGATGGCCTGGAGTGGAGCCGTGGGAGCTGGAGGGGGCCTGCACCCCCGGCCTTCTGTTCCTCCCGAATCCTCCTCTCCTGGGCAGCATGTGCTGGTGTGGGCCCTGGTTTCGTGGCTTCCTGGGCAGACTCTGGGGTCTGCACAGAGGCCAGGAGCCTTGGGTAAGATTCCGAACCCCACACCCTCCTCGACCCCAGACCAAAGGGCAGACGGAGAAGACAGAGCCGGGAAACATTTGGAAATCTGCCTCAGTCCTTCTGTGAATTCTCAGCTTTCTGTGGCAGAATCAGAAGAAAGAAGGGAACACAAGGTCAGGGGAAAAGGGGCTGGTGGCCTCTGGGGTCTCCTGCCACCTCTAACCTGGGGACACCCGGATCTCCCATCCTGTGAGCCTCTCCAAGGCATCCCCGTTTGGTAGATCTGATGCTCCCAGGGACCTCTGACTTCTCCTGATGCTTTGCAAACAAGCCCAATTTTACAGGAGCACAAAGACGGAATGCCTGGATGCTGTGCGGAGCTCACCTGGGGAGCGTCCTCTCCTGTGGGGCCCCGACCTCTCTCCTGAGCTCTGCGATTCAGGCTTGGTGGATGTCTTCACCCCTGGCCCGTCCGTCCTGGGGAACCAGGGCCTCCGCTCTGTGCGATGCTAAGCTGTGCCTCCACTTTCTCTCTTTGATCACAGCTGTTTCATCTCAAATTGCCGTCAAGGACCCTCTGAGCTGGGAAGGCCAGGCTTGCGTGCCTTGGTGTGTGAGGGTGTGTTTATTCCTTCCAAGTAAGTGCACTGGGTAGGAAATGGAAATAATCAGCGGGGAATGACGGCCGGCGTCTGGAGGCTGCTCATGACAAGAGCACCCGCGCAGCGGCACCCACCTCCCCAGACAGGCGCCCGGGCGCCTCTCCTCTGCAGGGCTGCGCACGCTGTGGGGTCCTGGAGGCCCGGCCAGATTTGCAACTCCTTGGCAGTGAAAGGCAGAAGCAGGTCGATGCTCTGAGAACCCCAACGCCCTCTGGGAGCAGAGCCGACCTCTTTGCAAGCCTCTGTGAGATGGACTAAGCTGTGTCTCCCCCAAAATTCATGTGTCGAAGTCCCAGCTCCCAAGACCTCTGTGTGTGGCTATGTTTAGAGATGAGCTTTCCAAGGAGGTGAGTCCGTGCGCACGGGTGGGCCCTCATCCAGTGTGACTCAGTGTCCTAGGACACAGGCATGCTTTCTGCACACCCTGGAGAGGCCTCAGAACCAACCACCCTGCCCACACCCGGACCTTGGGTTTCCAGCCTCTGGGAACCGTGAAACCACGGACATCTGCTGTTCGAGCACCCAGAGTCTGCGGCACCTTTTCCAGGCCTTTGCAGCTTCCAGGGTGGGACCAGCCCGAAGGTGTCTTGGTGTGGAACCTCCCACACCGCTGCTGGGAGGGCGCTGGGAGGGGCGTGGGGCAATTACGTTGTGTAAATGGGATCCCAGACGTGGGTGTCACTCTCTGGTCAAACAAATATTTGCTCATTGCTTTCTAAAGGTGAACAACATAAACACAGCTCCCAGCCTCAAAGAGCCTCTGGGCTATTAAGGAAATTAACAGTCACTTAGAGAAACTGATGAGAACACATGTGATCGTTTGGATTGTTGCTCGGCAAATACTGCCCCCGCCGCCCCCCCTTGCGGTGAGGTGGGGTGACCTCCCCATTGTGGACTTTGGGCAATTTCTCTGGCTGAGGGATGCTGGCCTCCTGCCTGCTGGGGACACGTCTTGACAAGTGTGCCCTGGGTCCACCGTTGTCCTGCAGCCCGGGCCCCCGAACGCACAGACCTGGAGCAGCCGTGAGTCTAAGCACAGCCTAAGCCGAGCCCACGGCTGGCCGGTGGGGGTGGGGGGCAGGCCTGCAGCTGGGGGTCACTGACCTGGGGAGCTTTGTGATGTGTCATTGCTGAAGAAACCCCATCCACAAATGATGTTCATCTCAGCCAGAAAAGGAGAAACGTGAGGGGAATATGACCACATCAGATCCTGAAAGTCGCTTATAGAATGAGCACACACGGGGCCAGGCATGGTGGCTCACGCCTGAAATCCCAGCACTTTGAGGGGCCAAGGCAGGAGAACTGCATAAGCCCAGCAGTTTGAGACCAGTCTGGGCAACATAGTGAGACCCCATCTCTACAAAAAATACAGAAATTAGCCAGGCGTGGTGGCATACACCTGTGGTCCCAACTACGTGGGGGGCTGAGATGGGAAGGCAGCTGGAGGCCAGGAGTCTGAGGCTGGAATCTCCACCCCAGCCTGGACAACAGAGCAAGACCCTGTCTCTAGAAAGAAGGAGAAGGCATGAGTGCACATTCATTCATCAGATGGTGACGCACTGGGGGAAGAAGGGAGCGATCTTCTCCAGTCAGCAGGTGAGCACCCGCAGGCCTCAGCCACCTGCCACCTGGTTCTGAATGGCCCATGAGCTAAAAATGGTTTTTACAATTTTTTCCGGGGTTGAAAAAGAAAATCAAGGAAGAATAGCATCTTGTGACACATGAACTGACACGTGAACTTCAGATGAAATTCCAATGTCAATGTCCATGAGGGAAACTGCACCGGAACGCAGCCGCGCTCTCGTTGGCTCTGCGTTCTCCATGCCTGCTTTCAGGTTCCCACAGCAGAGTTGGGTGGGTCCCACGCAGCGCTAACTGTTTACCTTCTGGACCTGCCTAGCGGAAGCCCACTGACCCCTCGAGAAGAGACAGTCTTAGGGCAAATAACAAAAGGGGTCCCCTCACACAGTGTGGAGTGCAGCTGCACTGTGACCCTGGGGCAAAGTGAAACAGGCTTCTAGGCATATTTCACACACTTGCTCAGCCAGCCAGCGTTTGATGCCTCCTGCATGCCCAGGTCTGTGAGAACTCACCTGCCCCAGCACAAGGAAGCAAAAGATTCTACCCTGTGCTTATTTGCAGGGAAGGGTCCCTTTCCATAACCTGGACTTCAGGATCCAGGTTCGCCCTGCTTCCCCACTCTGTTCCTTTCTTCCTTCACGTCCTCAAGACTCCCATTCCCTAAATACCTTCCATGCACAGTGTCTTGTGTTGAACATAAAGATACAACATTGAACGAAATGGTCATCCGTCTATCCACCCATCCATCAATCTTCCCATTCACCCAGCCATTCACCTATCCACCAGTCTTCCCATCTATCCGTTTATCCATCCATCCACCCATCTTCCCATCCACCCATCCACACACTCATCTTTTCAGCTATCCATCTCTTTACCTACCCATCAACTTTTCTGTATTCTCACAACTTATTCATCCATTCACCCACGCACGCACTCATCTATCCATTCCTCCACTATATATCTGTGCCTCCATCCATCCATCCATCCATCCACTATATATCTACATCTATCCCACCATCTGCCCATCCATCCATCTATCCACCTATTCATCAGTCTTTCCATCCACTCATCAATCTTTCTATTCCCCCATCCATCTATTCATTCACCCACACTCATCTTTCCATCTATCCCCCTCTATCCATTTATCTATCCACCTATGTATTCATCACAATTCATCCATCCATCCCACAATAACTCTACTTATCTGTTCATCCATCCACAATCCATCCATCTTACCATCTACTACCCATCTATCCATCCATTCATCCACTCATCCATTCATCCATCCACCCACCATCCATCTGTCTTACCATCTACTACACATCCATCCATCCATTCATCCACTCATCCATCCATCCATCCATCCACCCACCATCTATCTCACCATCTACTATTCCTCTGTCCATCCATTCATCCACTCATCCATCCATCCATCCATCCACCCACCATCTGTCTTACCAGCTACTACTCATCCATCCATCCATTCATCCACTCATCCATCCATCCATCCACCCACCATCCATCCATCTCACCATCTACTATTCCTCTGTCCATCCATTCATCCACTCATCCATCCATCCATCCATCCACCCACCATCCATCTTACCATCTACTACTCATCCATCCATCCATTCATCCACTCATCCATCCATCCATTCATCCACTCATCCATCCATCCATCCATCCACCCACCATCCTTCTTACCATCTACTACTCATCCATCCATCCATTCATCAACTCATCCATCCATCCATTCATCCACTCATCCATCCATCCATCCATCCATCCACCCACCATCCATCCATCTCACCATCTACTATTCCTTTGTCCATCCATTCATCCACTCATCCATCCATCCATCCATCCACCCACCATCCATCCATCTCACCATCTACTATTCCTCTGTCCATCCATTCATCCACTCATCCATCCATCCAGCACCCATCCTTCCACCCATTCATTCAATGACCGTTTCCCAGGTGGCCATTTGCTAAGTGCTGTGCCAGTTCAGAGATATGGCAGTGAACAGATAAGTCTGTGCCTTTGTGGAGTCCACAGTCTTGTGGGAACAGGAACAGCTTAATTTATCATTACAGATCATGATGGAAAAAGTAGAGAAAAATAAGTTGTCTGGAGGTTAAATGGGAAGAGGACTTTCTGAGAAGGGGAAGTTAAGCCAAGGCCTGAAGTTGGCAAGTAAAATGACATTTAAGAGTGAGACTCCCGAGGCTGGAGTAAGCTTGCCCCTAGGGTTGGGGACTTGGAAAGGGCATCATGACAGTGCCTTGTCCTCAAAGCCCCCATAGAAGGACAGACCCAGCACTTCTGGGGAGTGGAGGGTGTCGGGCGCGGCTCCTTGGGAGACTATGGATCATCTGTGCTGGGTGGAAGAGGGCACCTCAAGATTCACGTCCACTGGAGCCTCCTGTGAATGTGACCTTACTTGGAAATATGGTCTTCACTGACGTGAGCAAGTCAAGATGAGATCATACCAGATGAGGGTGGATCCCAAACCTAATGACTGGTGTCCTTATAAGACAAGGAAAATGGAGACACACAGAGGAGCCACAGAGGAGCCACGGAGGAGAGGCTCTGTAAAGAAGAGACAAGTCAGAGTCATGCCTCTACAAGCCAAGCATTTCTGGGGCCACAGAAGCTGGAAGGGGAGAAGGGTCCTCCCGTAAGGCCTCGGGAGGGACCACAGACCCACTCACACCTTGGCTGTGTGCTCCAGGCCTCCAGAACTGTGAAAGAATAAACGTGTATTGTGTGGAGAAGTTTAGCGCTCCACTGCTGCCGACTGTTAGAGCAGCCAGGAGGCCCCCGCCTCACAGCTGCAGGGCTCCGGCTGGCGTGTTCCTTGCCATGTGCCCAGGTTACAGCAACCCCGGAGCAAGGCTGGCATCTTTGCCCACTCCTCATCCCATCTTAGGCCTGAGCCACAGCTCCGTGGGGAGCCCGGCACCCGAACTGGCGCGCACAGTACGTGCTGTACGACGTACAGCTGGGTACTTTGTTTATTCCAAAACAAGCGAGGCGCTCCCCCAGCCCACTCTCCATCTTGAACCTGTGGCTTCCCCTTTCCCAGCTCACAGCCAGGAAGGCCTCCAAGCTGGCCGCCTCGCGCCCTGACCAGCTGGTGAGGCCTGATGAGGGTGGGGTCTCTTTATCGTCTGTAAAAATAGGAAATGTCTAAACAAAGAAACCCCACCCACTTTGAAGCTGAGACTTGGGCAGAATTCAGTTTCCCACTCAATGGGAAATGATTTATAAGAGCTGTGGAGGCCAAAGAGGTTGGCCTGGAAAGCAGGCTAGACAAAATAATTTATCAGAAAATTCCCAGTGACCGTCTGCGATGGTTAGACTGCGGCGTGGTGCGGGCCTTTCCCAGCCGGGGCAGGCGCTGGGGAGTGGGGGGCGGGAGGCGCTGCCTTGGCAGCCGGTGCCTGGTGGTGACTGGGCTTGCAGCCGGGCGGATGGGCAACCAGGACCTTGTGATGGTCTCAGAGCTGCTGCTGCCCCTGCCGCCCCGAAACATCTTCCCTGGGAGGACCCGGCGCTTCCGACGACACACCTGACGGGTGAATTTTGGGTTCACTGTTCCTGCCTCTCAGGGCCCAGTGTCCCGAGCAATCAGGCAGGCAGGGAGGCCCGAGGATGGTGAGAAGAACGCTGAGTTAACAAGCCGAGCAAGTGGCCCTCCTCGTGGGAGCCAGGGGAGCCTGGAGCGGTGCTGGAGGAAGTCCAGCTGTGTCCACGGGACAGCGGGGCCATCGGGTGACAGATGCCCAGGGGTACCCAGCCTCTCCCACCCAGGATATAACAGGCACGTGGCACGGGGGCTCCCCAAGCAGTCACATCCCCCACCGGCCGAGTGACTGAGGCTGGAGCACTGGACCTGTGTCCGGCCTGTGGCTGCACAGGGTGACTGCCTCTGGGTCTGGGAGGTGGAGTCTTGCTCCGGGGCTCTGTGCACTGACCCCGGGCATGGTCAGCTCAGTCTTGTGCCCCCTCCTGCCTAAAAGGAGTCCAGACATCCATTGAACTCAGCAGAAGGGCAAGGTCAACTTCTAGAACCTCCCGAGGGTCCAGGCTGCTCTCCCATTTCACGTGAAGGCATCCAGCTATTCAGGAGGCTGAGGGGGGAGGATCACCTGAGCCTGGGGAGGTGGCAGCTGCTGTGGGCTGTGAGTCTGTCACTGCACTCCAGCTTCGAGGATGAAGCGAGACCTTGTCTCAAAAAATGTTTCAAAAGTTCAGTTTGGTTGAGCGCGGTTGTGTTTGGGCAGCCTGAAATCCAGAGCTGGTGATTCCCTGACCAGGGAGCAGCACGGGGTGAGTCCTGACCCTGGACACATCAGCACTGCCTGGGGTGAGTGGACACTGGCCACGCCCGTGACAGCCACACAGTGCTCGTGGCACACCTGTGGCACCCAGGCAGGCTCGTGGACACAGGAGGCTCCTGCGCCCGTGCCGGTGCTCCTGCTTCCAGGGCAGCGTGCCCATCTCATCGCAGGAGTGGCTGAATGTGTCACTCGGGCCACACTCTGTCCTCTGAAGTGAATGCTGATTTGGAAGCCACTCCCCCAGTAAGTTGGGTGAAAGTTTCCATTTGGAAAAGAGGGTTTTTTTTTCTTCTTCTTGGCAGGAGCCACTTTCTCCGAGCGTGGAGAGATGGCCGTGTGGTTCTTATCTTTGAACCCATGTACTTAACGCTTATTAAAATCAATACCATCCATTAGCCAGCACCGTTTCCATTTTTAATCATCTATTGATATACGGCCTGTGCTTTCATAGGACTAAACAAATTTCCGCTCTCTGTGCCCCCTGCAGCCCGGGGGCCGGCGGGTGCGCGGCGGCGGGACGTGAATGTTTATTTACTGCCTGCTTCCTGATTGGGAACATACCTGGTCCGTGGCTTCAGATGGCTTTTACACGGGGGACTTACGGCCACTTCCTGTTCTCCAGACACACGACACTGTTTTTAAGGAGCGTAATGAATGCATGGTATTGTGGACGCAATCGCCGCCCGGCCCAGCCCGCGCGAGGGCAGAGCCAGATCGCAGGGCTCGTTATTGACTTATTCATGGGCTGTTTCTGGGGGGCGGGGCGCGCTTGGCCCAGCTGCGAGCTGCCGACCCCTCTCTGCTGCACTCTCTCTCCCAGGCCTCACCAGGCCCGTGTCTCGCAAGCGTCTGTCTGGGAAAGCAGGGCAGGACCGAGGTGGCCTCGGAGAAGCTGTGGGTGCTCCTTCCGCCTGCGCATCCCGCCTCCCCTCCACTCCGCTTCCCCTCACCTGGGCCGTGGCTCTCATTCCTTTGAGCTTCTTTGCTGGTCCAGAGGCAGAGCCGAAACTGTTTACAGACAGAGCTTCAGAGCCCTGCACAGGGCTGGGCATGGGGAGCCTGAGACCACCCGTCTCTGCCCCTCCCAGGCATGGTGAAGAAGGGGCTCATGGACCCCAGAGAGGGACCCTGCAGTCTGGGTGGCACCTGGGGAGGCTGCTTCCATCCTGGCCTAGGGTGGCTGGTCTGGGTGGAGGGCGGAAGGTCTGTGGCCACGGCCTGAGAACCAGAGGGACAGAGCCCGGCCACCAGTGCCTGCTTCGCCTGGGGCCTTCCAGCTGCCAAACTTGCTCGTTGGGAAGTTTCTTGGCAGCTCATCCTCTGGGGAGACTCTCTCCTGCCTTCTCGTCCTATAAACATGGGTCTGATGAGAGTGTCCCTGGCCAAGCAGGCACTCGGAGGGCCGGGAAGGCTGCATGGGGCTGGGGACCCAGCAGACACCTTGGGTAGGGGAGTGTACCGCTCCAAAGTCCTGGGTTTCAGCTTCAGAGTCAGCCACTCCTCCTGCTGGGCACTGGGGCCTGGGCCCTGCCTGCTGTGCCCCTCGACCACAGGCGGTGCCACCCGGGTACCCCAGGCGGCCTCTCGGGGCAGGGCTGCTGCCCCCTCAGCCACACTCACCGTTAGGGGCTCAATGTGCGGAGCTGGGGGGACTCCCAGGCCACAGTCACTGCATGATTCCAAAGATTCCCAGGAGTTTGGGGTATCCCAGGGGCTCCCTGGGTGGGAGGGGAGTGAGGCGCGGGACGGCCGTTGTGTGCCGACAGAACCCACTTCACCTCTGCTTTTTTGACTTGGGTTTTATGCCATTTAATGGTTTGTGGGGAAATAGTCCAGCTGCTAAAATAAGGTGAAGGCGTGTGTCTGCCAACGTGGGGACTCTGAGGCCAGAGAGAGGCCCTGGCTCAGCTCGGCCCACAGCAGTGTGGACAGGTGTCGACCTTCAGCCCCGATGCCAGCCCTGGCTGAGGGTGTCAGGGAGGGGCAGGCTGTGGCTGCAGACAACCATTGTAATAGATGCCTCTGCATACTTGGGGTGGCGGACAGGCCTGAGGGCGCACACAGGCCCCACCCAGTGCAGGACAGGCCTGAGGGCACGGGACCGGCCACCCAGCGCAGGACAGGCCCGAGGGCACGGGACCGGCCACCCAGCGCAGGACGCCAGGCCGGTGAGCAGCAGCTGCTGTGGCCTCGGGTGAGACGCGCGTCTGTGATCGGTGGCTTCATAAAACGCCTTCTAATGAAAGTCACACACAGCACAGGAGGGCAGCCCTGGGCGCAGGGCTGCGTCTCAGAGAAATGCTTGTTACTGTGTGTAATGAGGGCAGAGCAAGTCCCAGAATCGGGCAGAGCTGTCGTTAAATCCCTTAATGACGGCGGCGTTCTCTCTGGTGTGCCGAACAGTTCCTTATAAACCCCTTTGGTGTTGCGGGGGTACGATGGCGATGAGGGCAGAGCAGGGTGGGGCATCTGCAAGCGCCCTTTCTAGGGGCTGAGAGCTGGGCACCCCCTTCACCTCTGCCCGTCCTTGGCCGCTTCTCCGCCGTGGCCAGGTGGGCACCTTGCACTTTCCCATCTGAAGTCTGGGCAGAAACATCCTCAGAGTGATCCTGTGGCCGGCCACTGGGTGACCTGGCCAAGGCATGCGGAGCACTTGCCCTGTGCTGGGCGTGGGTCGTGGGGGCCCGGGGACCGGCCAGAGTCTCCTCTTGGCCCTCAGCACATGTCCATGGGCTCGGTGTGAGGAGGGCTCAGAAAATCCTCAGGGCTGATTGCAGCCGGCCCAGGGTGGACATGGCCCCAGTGCCCGACTTGGGAAGGGCTCACCTGGAGTGTGGAGATCCGGTCTCTTCTCCTGCAGCGTGGAGATCCAGCCTCTCGGGAGCGTGGAGATCCCGTCTCAGGGGCAGCAGCCGCACCATGTCGTGGCCACACATCTGGGCGGTGATTCCCAGCCCTCCTTCCAGGGCTCTGGCCCTTCCCATCTGGGGACCCAAGCCTTGCTGAGCAGGGGCACTGGGTCCCTGAGGCCTGTGTCCAGCACACTCATGTGGGCCTGGTCTCAGTGGCATTTGGGTTTTAGGGGTTTTGGAGGCTGGAAGACAGGAGGGTCCGTGGTCAGGCTTTTCGCTTGGGAGGCAGAAGGGCTGGGCCGCCCAGATGGTGACTTCAGGTGGACACAACCTTCCCGCCTCCCAGCCTCCTCCCCCGTCCTGAGACAGGCCCAGTGACCCTCTGAGCAGGCGCCCCTCTCTGTCCCCGGCCCCTCCTGTCCAGGTAGCTGGCCCCACACCCACCTCCAAGGCATAGACCTGGACCAGGCAGAAGCGATAGCCCCTGTGATTCCCCGGCTGGCCCACAAGATCCGCCAGGCCTTTTGATGCCCTTTGAGGCCTGAAGCCTGGGTGGGGGCTGGGGGCTGAGGCCGGCCACCTTCCTGCTGCCAGTGGAGCTGAGATGGACGTCAAGACAGCGAAGGAGGAGGGGAAACCAGTGGCCGCTCACAGCTTCTTGGAGCCCTGGGGCATCCGCTCCTGCCCTGCCTCCGCCCCGCCTGGGCACACTGACACAGACTGGCTTACATAGGTTTGGGTTGGAGTTTCTATCACTTTCGAGCCCCCACATCCTAGCAGATGCACTCTCTGAACCTCAGCTTCTACCCTTCACGCCTGGGGAAGAGGCCGCTCCTGGACGGGCAGCACCAAGGGACAGTCCAGCAGAGCACAGGTCTGGCGCTGTCCCTGGGATGGACAAGAACGGTTGACTCCAGCTCCCTGGGGGCCGGGTTGAGGCTGCCCCCTGAGAACCAGCCTCCTGAGCGCTGGAGCCCCGGGCTGTCCATGGGCCCCGGTGGTTTAGGTGTTGACTGGGTCTGTCCGGGGGTAGCCCGAGTGACCACAGCTCAGGGGCTGAGTGAGGCGGCCGGGGCTAAATCCTGGACACCAGCATCTGGCCCTCCCACCACACGGTGGTGGCTGACTTGACCTTGGAGGGTGGCCTGCCAGGGCTCAGGAAGGTGCTGACTCGGGAGGAGCCCTCCTCCTCCTCCGGGGAGGGGGTTTTGGGGGTCTCTGGCTACTGAAGGCCTTGATTTTCGCACCAGTGAGGTATGTCCCCCAGTACAGGGGACAGGGCCCCTCCGGGGTCTGGGTGGTGCCCGGGTTTTGCTCCCATCCTCCTGGGTGGGCCTGGGGCTGAGGGCTCTGGGGGCTAGGAGAGAAGAATAATTCACACCTGGGCCCAGGATGGGCCAGCCACACGGGGTGCGCGGATGGTAAAACTCTATGCTGGGGCTTTGGAACAGAGAGGATGCGCCTGGTGACACCGCAGCCCCTCCTCCTCCCCTCGGCCCTGGCCCCTGCGGCACCACCCAGGCTCCTGCCCACACGGGCCCCCCTTAGAAGTCCCCATCAGCGTCTTCTTTGGATACCTGGAAATTTAGGCTGCCGACCAAGCCCCAGGGACCAGGCTCGCCAGGCCCCAAGAGACTCGGGCTCTGGGACCCACATTCACAGGCTGCCAGCTGGGAGGGAGCTTGACAGGGCTGCAGACTTCCCTGGGGCTGAGATGCGTCTGATGCCTTCCAGGCTGGGTGGGGGCTGCGCTCCTGAGCTGCGGGATCCCGTCCATGCTGCGGGCTCAGCACACACTTTACTGCTGCTGCCCACACAGGAGCGCCGGCTCGGATCAGCGCAGCAGCAGGAAAGCCTCCCTCGACAGGGGCCAAGGCAGGACCCCCAAGGAGGCTGCCTTCCAGAAACTGCTGAGGATGGGGGTCCAGGGGCCCCAGCCCTGACTGGCACAGTGAAAGCAAAGTCAGCACCCGTCCCCTCGCCCCGAGAGCTCTGCCTCTCTGTGACCCCGTTTCCCGGCCTGTCGAGTGGCTTGGAGGAGTAAGTGACTTCACCCACGTGGCAGGACGGGCTGGATGTGCTGAGCTCCTGCTAGGCAGACCTTGCTGAGGAGAGGGTTTTACGGCATCCCCAGCCACCGTCCTTCCAGAAAGACCAACTCAGGCCATATCTCAGCGCCTGACACCCAAAGGCACTCTCAGTAGGTCCTGGGGTCCTCCCCTACCCTGCAGGAGAAGGGACCCCCTGGGAGGACCCTGGTCAGCACAGCGGAGGGCTCAGGACACAGGGTCCTGAGGGACAGACGTGGCTGGGGAGCCTCTGTTCGAGGAGGCGTCCTCCGTCCATCTGCAGTGTGCTCGTATCCACGGCGTGAGCGGTCCCTGGGCGGAGCCGGGACACGCAGCCCTCGCGGGAGCTGCCCTTGCTGGTCAGCCTGCTGTAAGCACTCACCCACCTCAGCTGTCTTGGGGGACCCCTCCTGCATGAGTCCGCAGCCCTTGCTAGAGGATGAGGCTGTGTGAGGCCAGAGGGAGGGGGGAGAAAGGGGCGCCCCAGCCTGGCCGCAGGCACAGCTCTTGGCGGGACGCCCCGGCCCAGGGCAGTGGTTCAGCAGGCGATGGAGGGCCCAGGTGTGGATAGTTTTAATAGTCTGTGACCTGCCATCCACTCTTGGCTGGGTGTTAATGGCCAAATGTTTTGCAAGTAAATTACCAGAAAGAATTATTCCTGAGAGGCAGACACTTGGGGGAAGGTGTTAGAAAAATGGACAAGTGGCGAACGCTGCTTCATCCTCCGTGCTTCCCGGGCAGAGGGCCGGGCGGGCCGGGGCCAGGCGGGCGGGCTTCTGAGAGCAGGATGAAGTGGGACAGAGGGGCGGTGGCCCCCCAAACCTCCCCGCTGCAGGAGCCGCTTCCTCGGAGAGAGGGCCCAGGACAGCGCGGATGCCAGAGCTCCTGGAACGCCTCCCACACTGGTGCTAGACAGAAGGGACCCTCTCCGTCCCCCTCGGAGGGTGGTCCGGTCATGGCCAGTGGGGGCATGGGCTCTGGACTGCCTGTCTTGCCCTGTAGAGGCAGCCCTCTCCCCCAGAGTGAGCTGGAACCCCCACTTGCGAATTGGCTAGAGGAGAGCTGTCCTCTCCCCCCTGGAGAAGGGCTGGAGCTACGCAGATGGGGTCCCCAGAATCCTGGAGGCAGGAGCAAGCAGGATGAGGGGGTGCCCTGGGCCCGTGCCTCCTCCAGCCAGATGGTCCAGGCTGATCTGGGTTCCAGCCTGGAGGATGAGGGTGGCAGTTTCAGCATGGGGGTGTTCTTCCCTTTACCCAGGGCACAGGACGTGTCCCCAAGAGGGGAGAGGAGAGCTGGCCTGTGGGCAGCCTCACCAACCCTTGCCTGGTCAAGAGAGCCGAGGGATGTCACCTGGAATGACTGACTCTCTGAGGGCCAGCTGGCCACTCTGTCCTTGAAGGCGATCCCCAAAGCTTTGACCCTGGCCAGAAAGGACAGTGGCAGTGCCCTGGGCTGAGGAAGGCCAGGACGCACCAGGCTTACCTGTGGGGTTCACACACAGGCGCCTGCATGGACCCAGCGCCAAGTTGGACAGACTCTGGGGACCATGACCCCGGGGACTGGCCGGTGGGTGGACTGTGTGAGCAGCCCTGAAATGCCACCTAGAAAGTGGAAATGGCCCTGAGAAAGCTGCACGGGGAACCCCTCCCTCACGCCCTTTCTCACCCGCCTCCCTCCAGCCCTGGCAGCCCCAGCCCTCCTTGATTTTCCACCACGTCCTCAGCTGCCCAGAGAGTGGCGTGGCCGGCGTTACTGCTTCCTGCCGTGGCTGAGCTCTGAGTCTCCATGCAGCTGCTGACCGCCAGCCCTTGCCCTGCTCCTCAGAGCCACAGACCTGGCAGAAAGGCCAGGATGCGCCGGGGACCCAAATCCGGAGAGAGACGGCCCTGGGGCCACAGAGGACGCACAGGCTGGGGTCTGCAGATTCGGGGGCCGAGCTCCTGACCAGCGCTGGGCCCTCAGTAAGTTCCTCAACCTCATTAAACCTTGTAATTTCCATCTGTGAAATGGGGAAGATGCCCCCTTGGAGGTATGTGACCAGCAAATGAAATACAATTAAAGTGCCTTGCCTGGCACTACCTGTAAAGCCAGGTGGGAGCCCCCTGGGGCTGCCCCCATGTCCAGGTCCCAGAGGCCACCCCCACGTCCGACACTGAGCCAGGCCCCTCCTGGAGACCCCTGAATCCTGGCCTGGGCCTGGACAGTGAGCGTTTTGCTCCTGTACCTGGAGATGACCTCTCAGGGGAACACTCGGGCCTGTGTGGCCCTGCGGGGGGGGTTGCACCCTTAGGAGGGTCTTGGGCACCCAGCGGGGAGGGTGCAGGAGGGGCAGGCCGGCCGGCAAGATCTGAGGCCACTCTCCACCCCTCGCCCTCCGCCCGTGGGCTCGGCTCTGCGTCTTTAAGACGCTAATGGGCCCTCTTTAAAAAATGACAGTCTGCCTGCACACTCACGGGTTCTCGTCTGACATCAGCAGGGAATCAAAGATATTTTATTATTTGGAAACTCCATATAGGGAAAGCAACCTTGAAAATCTGCCATTGCTCCAAAACCCGCACCTCCCTTGGGAGTTAATTATTTTCTTAAAATGCAACTTGTACTGTTGGTTTAAAACATTCCAACTGTGTTCACACTCTTTAAATCTTCAGTAAACCTTCGACTTTAAATCACTTGCAGATAAGAGTAATTCTATTAAGGAGAGCGGGAGCAAGCACTCCACGGAGGCGAAATGGAACGAAATGAAAAGGCCATTGACTGCCCTCTCAGGCACCTCCGTCTGCGCCCTCTGAGTGTGTCAGCCACGCAATGAGACCTGGCAGGGCCCAGCCCCTGTGCCCAGAGGGCCCCCCGACCAGCTCTAAGGAGACTGGACATGGGCTCTGGCTGTCCACCTGGGCCTGGTGTCCACCTGAGGCCTGCTGTTTACCTGGGCCTGATGTCCACCTGGGGCCTGATGTCCACCTGGGGCCTGATGTCCACCTGGGCCTGGTGTCTACCTGGGGCCTGATGTCCACCTGGGCCTGATGTTCACCTGGGCCTGATGTCCACCTGTGGCCTGGTGTCCACCTGGGCCTGATGTCCACCTGGGCCTGATGTCCACCTGGGGCCTGGTGTCTACCTGCGGCCTGATGTCCACCTGGGCCTGGTGTCCACATGAGGCCTGATATCCACCTGGGGCCTGGTGTCCACCTGGGCCTGATGTCCACCTGGGTCTGGCGTCCCCTGGGGCTGTGTGGGTGCGGGTCTGGGTGGACAGCCTGGGTGGGCCCATTCCTTGCTCTGGGAGGTTCTTGGTTTCCGAGTGTGTGTCGGGGGCTCCTTGGCTCTCTCTGCCCCTCCGCATCAGGCTCCACTTCCGGCTCAGGGGCTGCCCCTGCCTGAGGGTGACATCTGTGTTCCGGTGCATCTGCCCAGGCCCAGGGATTTTCTTCGCTGAGCGGGCTGGCCGCCAATGTGTTCCTGCGGCCTTTCCTCACCGCCAGGCTCCACCGGCGTGGGGCGCCTCTTCCTCCCCACCCTGGCCCCTGCAGCACGGCACTGTGACTGCCTGACTACTGGTCACCTCCCCACTGGACTGAGACCCCTGCCCCAGAGGCTACCAGGGGAACCCCAGGCTTGAGCAATCTAGGCCCGAGGGGAGGTGAGGTGTTGGGGGGATGCTTGTCAGAGGAGGGCACATGGACAGGAGGGGGCTGGGGGGCTGGGGGGCAAGGATGGGGCCCTCCCCAGCCTAGCTGGCAGCCGCTTGTGCCAGGCTGGAAGGTCCCCCCACCTGAGGGCACCTGGGGCAAGGCAGCCGTTGGCCTGAGCCTGACATCTCTGAGGGGGGCAGGTAGCCTGGCCACGCCCAGGGCATCCCTCATCCACCCCTACATGCCAGCAAAGCCACTGGCAGCGAGGGGCCCAGGGCTGCCAAGCAAGGCTGGCAGGAAAGACCCACAGGTGCGGCTGAGGGAAAGGCGGACGTCGGGGGGCTGGGGCCAGGGCCGTCCACGTCGGCCTCCTCTGAGAGGCTGACCAGGGTCCCCGGACCCTGGCTCAGCAGTCCCAGGGCCAACTCCCCAGGTGGAGAAAGGGCAGAGCTTGTCCGGGCACCCACAGCACGCATCCTCCTCAGGGGCTGTCCCCACCCAGGGTCCGCCTCATTCCTCCCCATGGTGAGAGGATAGTGAAGGAGGAGGGCGGCCCAGGAGTGGATACAGGGTGACTAGGAGCTTCCTGGGGGGTCCGGGAGGTGGGGCACCCACACCCCTATGGAGACAGGGGTCCCAGGCGACACTGTGTGTGGAGGGTGTGTGCCTTGCGCGGAGCCCGGCAGCGTCCACTCCTGCCCCTGTTGGGGTGCCTCCATGTCTGGCTCTGTTCAGGAGCCAAGGGTGCCCCCCTGCCTTCCCACTGCCCATCAGGGCGCTGCTGTGGGGGTCTGCCAGCGGCCCCCCAACGCCATGCCCACACACGGTGTCTCGTCCACCCCGGCTGTGTCTGCAGCCTGAGGCGGCGCTGCGTGCTGGGCCTCCGCGGACACCGCCCTCCCGCCCCCTTCCTGAGAATGGCTCCTGTCTCCAGGAGGGTCTCGGGCATCAGGGACAGGCCAGCCTCCTGCTTCCACCTCTGTGTGCTCGGCCTTGGCCCCCTCTCCTCAGGAGCAAAGAGCTGGGCCAGACGTGGCCTACACTGGGGTGCAGAGTCCACGATCCTGGGTCCCCGAGATTCTCGGTGGGAAGAGGGACCCCAGCGGCCAAGGAGGGCGCGGGCTCCGTGGTGTGGGACCCGGCCCGGCAGAGCCCCCCGGGAGGAGGAGCTCCTTGGAACGGAGCTGTCCCAGCCACGGCGCGTCCCTCCCTGGTGGACCTGGCTGTGTCCGGCGAGCCCCGCTCAGCCCTGCGTAGGCGGACTTGGCAGGCACCCTGGGTCTGCTCCCACTCGCACCAAATAGCATTTTGATGAGTTAAGTGTGAGAGAATTAAAAACAACCCGATTAAATTTCCTTTATAAATACACGTGGGGTTGGAAATCAAGGGGAAAGCGGCTTTGGGCCCGTAAAACGCTGCGTACGCTTTCCCTGCAAGTGTGAGGGAAGGTGGCTGGCAGGTCCTCGGCCCCGGACTCCCTGCTGAACCCAGCGGAGCCAGCCCAGGCCACGGTCCGGGCCAGCTCTCGCCCTGCTCCTGGCCCTGGTTCGCAGCTCGGACGGTGTAGACACAGGTCCCCACAACCCCGACACCCAGTGCCTCGGCGCGGACCTGCGCACGATCGTCCCGTCCTCATGACTGTCAGCCGTGTTCGCGGTGCTGTGAGGCTGCCCCTGCCGCACGGGCAGCAGGAGTCGCCCAGGTGGGCTGAGCAGTGAAGGCCAGGGCCGCCCTCCTCACCAGGCACGAGGCCTCTGTCACCCTTCCTGCTGTCACAGGTGTCGCTCGGGCACTTGGGAACAGCCTGACCTGCGGCGGGGTGCCAAGGTCCTAAGCCCCCTGCCCGTGGGGCTGAGCTCCGAGGGAGGGAATCGGGGCAGCTGGGCCCACGGTGGTAGGGGAGGGGTCCAGGCAGTGGAACGTTTGAGGTCATTGGAAATGCAAACAGAATCATTAACAGCTTCCAAAAATAACCTAACAAACGTGAGGTTCCCAGGAGGCTGTGCCAAGCAGTGGAGCTTCGACTAGGGGGTACCTCTAAGGAAGCCTGGGGCGAGCAGGTCTGGGGCTGGCCGGCGGGGGGGGGCAGCTGGGGGGTGGGGACAGGGTGGGCTCTAGCGGGTAGGGTGGGCTCCTGTGGGTAGGATGGGATCCAATGGGTAGGGAGGGCTCCGGCGGGCAGGGAGGGCTCCGGCGGGCAGGGAGGGCTCTGGTGGGTGTGCCTCAGACCACTTGGGCTTCGCCTGAAAATGGACCCCAGGAAGTGCCGGCTGAGGCTTCACTATTTGTGCCGCTCAAGCCCTGTCTCAAAGGCTCCCTCTTAATGCTCCTCTTTATTGGGATTACTAGCTGTGCGCCTCACAGGTCAGGTAGCGAGCTTCTAGAATCGTCTTTAATAGCTTTATTGGGGGACAGCTGTCTTACAAGAAACGGCCCCATCTAAAACATGCGGTGTGATGAATTTCAGCACAGGTGTGAGTCTAGGAAACCTTCCCCACAATCAGGGTCACGAGACTCTCCGCTGACCCCCAGAAGTCTCCCCTGCCCCTCTGCCCTGTCCGCAGGTGACCGTGGAACTGCCGTCCCTTGCTGTGGACCCGTTGGGTTTCCGAGTCTCACCGGAGTGGGACCGCGTGCGCTCCTGTCTCTTTCTTTTCTTTTTCTCGGGTGGCCTTTCGGGGGCTGGTGGTGTTGCAGCCTGTGTCAGGGGCTACTCCTCGCGGTGTGAGTCGCTGCTGAGGAATTCTTCCTGCTTTTGTGCGTTCATTCAAGTAAGTCTTCATTTCACTTGGCATTTGGAGTATGTTTTTGCCGGGCGTGGAATGGTAAACCCACAGGTTCTGGTGTGTGGGGTTTGTTCCCTCTCAGGATAAAGCCGCCGTTCCACTGCCTCCCCCCGAGCAGCCTTCACCCTCCCTCTGTGAGCAGCCCCTCTTCCTTCTCTGATGCTCTGATCATGTCCCGGGCCTCGGCTTTGGGCAGCTTTACAACGAACACATTCTCTTCCCCCAGGTTAAACTATTGACCCCCACAGCCTCTCCTTCAGGTTAAAAAAATAAACAACTGAGGCCTGGAAAGTGAGGTGGCTTTTCCAGGGTCACTGGCGTCGGAACTGGGCCGTATCCACCTCACTCCAGAGCCCACACTCACAGCTGCTCTGCCGCCTGGGTGGACTGTGCCAGGCCGGCCGGTGTGAGGGGGTCCTGGGTGGAGACACAGGCTCTGAGGACCCAGGCCCACCCCTGGCGCGTTCAGGGAGAGAGCTGCAGGGGCCCCCGGGTCGATCCCACTGTGGACAGCGAGGCCCCTGGGAATGTGTCCACACCCCGTCTATAGAGAGGGGTCTGGGGGGTCCTCAGCCCCCCGAGTGGCAAGCGCTGTGCAGACACGTTTCGGTTTTCAGTGCTGCTTCCTTCCCTCCGCGTCCTTTCCTCTCGCCCTCGGGGTGGGGCCCGGGCCTGATCATGTGGTTTAGAGGAAAGTCTCTGCTGTGGCCTTGCTAGGGCCAGTGAGCTGAGGGACAGGCCACAGCTGTCGGGGTGAACAGGGCGCCTCGGCCACCCCCGGTGGGGCAGCCTGTGGGTCAAGCGTGACCAAGTGCAGGGATGCATGCTCAGCTGCACCTGTGCCCGTGGGGCCGGTGCCCGGGCCGTGAGGCATGGCAGGTTCAGGGTGGAAAGCAGATCCCAACAAGGGAGACACCAGTGTCCGGTGCTGTGAGGGGACCTGCGGCTCCAGCTTCCTCGTCGGGAACTTCGGGAGGGTCAGCTAGCCTGGGGCACACACCGGGCCCTGCCCAGAGGGACGGCCAGGGGCGCCGGGGAGCAAGCCTCTGCAGCAGAGCACCACGTGGGCCTGCTGGGACAGGGTCTTCCCGGACTTTCTGGCTGCTCGTGAGCTCCGGGAGGGGCCTCGGGGGCTCGGGGCAGGAGTTCTACACCTACCCTGGCGAGGGGCAGCCCCAGGGCGGGGAGGCTCAGCCCGCTGGGGTCCCGGCCCTCACGGGGCCTCTTCTCACTGACATGTCACTGCCTCTGCCAGGGCCAGGGCCGGGCTGGGGAAAGTTCACCCTCCTGCCAACCACAACTGGCAGCTCCGGTGAGAGCGCGGGGAAGGCTTTCTGGGGCTGAGCTGACTTGATATTTCCCCGCTCTGCTGGGCCGGTTCCAGGCCTGCAGTAAGTGAAGAGGCGTCTTTGTTTCTTTAATTTCGCCCGTTGGAAAACGCCGGTATTAATATTTATGAGAAATGACCTAATATCCACGCCGCCTGCCTCGTGTTTGCTTAATATATTTAATGTGATTTGGGGGCTGCATGTACGTTTTTAACTGCCTCGGCGAGGGGGGCTGACCTATCTCCTCCCCATCCCCCTCCCTGGTAAAAAGGCAACGTTCTCTTCACGGTCTCAAAAGTTCATTTTTTCAGTAGCTTTGGAAAGGCCCTGAGGCGTCCGGCTGGCCTGGGGCCTGGAGGGGCGGCCTCACCCCACGCGGGCACCAGGGGCAGGGGGCTGGGGCTTCGCAGACCTTGCCATCCAGAGCCCGAGCTGGCATGCACGGGAGGAGTGGAAGCGGATTTCTCCAGGAAGGGAAGGAAAAGCATTTGAATGGTTTCTGAAAATAGCTCCTCGGGTAGTTATAAGACAGCAATTTAAATAAGTGCTTTCTGCCTGTTTCTCTTGAACAGAAAAGTAATCGTTTTGCCCCAAAATAGATGGCCAGCTTCACTCTAACCTGGTCTGTCCCCACCATCCCTGTGTGCACCGCATCAGCGAATGTGCGCCTCAGGCGAGCCCCCCAGGCGGCCGGGACCAGCCCCTCGCCTGGGCCATTCGACCTGACCCCCGCCAGGCTGCACAGAAGGAGCCGGGCCTTTGCAGCCGGAGAAACACCGGCTGGAAATCCAGCTCCACCGATTAGAAGCTGTGTGACTTTGGACTCAGTTTCACCTCTCTGAGCCCCAGTTTCCTCAGAGATGACGTGAGAACAGGAGCATTGACAGTTTCTGGTTCACAGAGTCTCGTAAGGCTCAGAAAATGGAGCTGATCTCTTGTTGACCTTTCTGCAAGGCAGAAGGTCCCAGCCTCTAGCACAGTGGCTCAGACCCAGGGCACTCACGGGGCTCTGCAGTGGGTCCTGGATGCTCCCTGGCCAGCTGGGAACACGAGGCATCTTGGCCCTTCTGGCCCACGCAGATGCGTCCTGGACCCAGCCGGCCAGTCCCCTCGGAGAGCCAGAGGCCATGAAGTTAGAGGGCTCTGGACAGTGAGGGGCCTTGCCTGCCCGGGTACCACCACGCACCAGGACTGCACAGGACCGGCACCTCTGTGCCACCTCACAGGCTCTGGAGCGATGGGCTCTCAGCAGCAAGGTGTTCAGGGCACTCTAGCCCGGAGACGTGTGTCCTGAGAGCTCACATACCGATAAAGTAAAAGGGGCCGTGGAGAACCCCCCCTCCCATACCACAGGCGCTCCTCCTCGGGCTGAGACGGGCCCTGCACTTCACCTGCTGGAGGAGGTGGGGGAGGAGGATGACCAACCACGGCCATCCTGCTGGGGGTACCGTGGCCAGGAGTGGGAGATCTGTGTGATCCCCAAAACCCAACAGAAACAGAGGCTCAGTCCTGTTCCTGGTGACCAGGCAGGACCACTGGCCAGTCGCTCTCTGGGTCCAGCTGTCAAGTGAGTCATTCATTTGTTCCTGCAGCCACACCTCGGGCTTGCATGCGTTCCCATTTCACAGCCTGCAATGCTGAGGCTTCCAGGCATTCAGCAGCTGCAGTCCCCGGGCAGCAGGCAGAGCCGGGCGGAGAAGCTCCTTGGGTCTGCTGCACACCTGGCCTGGCCGCTCAGCGACATCCAGCCTTGGACCACAAAACGACAAAAAGCAAAGCTACTGTTTCTCCCGTGTCCACGGCGTCGGCCAGCAGCCTGGGGCTCGTCCTCCTCCACACCCGCCAGTGCGGACACATTACCCACCGCCGGATGCCTGGGACGGCATCCCCCAGCCCTCTCCACCTCCGTCTTCTTCTCTGTGGAGCAGGGGTCATGACAGCAGGCCACCCAGGGAGCCAGGCGGGGGCAGAGTGAGGGGCCAGGGGAGAGGTGGGGCCGGGGGAGACCCTGGAAGGGACCCTGACCCTGTTGCTGTAGTGCTTGGCAGCGGGCCCTGGTGCACTCATCCAGAAATGAGGCCTCACAAGGACCTTTCCCCAATGCTGCCTGGTGGAATATGACGATGGGGTCCCCCCACCCTGACTGCTGTTGAGAGACACAGCCAGCTGCTGCCTTAGCCCGGCCCCTCAGCCTCCGGGGAGAGGACACCAGCACGCGTGATCAATCAGTCCCAACACTTCCCAACACGCTTCTCGAGTTACACGCTGCGGGGATGATGTCATAGCGGCCGCCAGCCGGAGCTGGGAAGAAAGAGGCCCCTCTGTTTCAAACCCATGGGCCAGGACAGACCAGCTTCTTGGGCACTGGAATTTCTCCCCCCACCTTGGCTTCAGAAATGAGAGGAGTGCTGAAGCCTTTGAGGTTTCTTTCTTCAGATTTTGAGAGCTATATATGGTTACTCTACAGTGGAAGAAATAGAAAATGTTCAAAATTGTACTTCAACATATTTTCTTCTGTTTCCATCACATACCTCTACTTACCTACTCACCAACTCATTGATCCATTGAGACTTCATTCCGTCCATCCATCTATCCATCACTCTATCCATGCATCTATCTATTCATCCATCAATTCATCCATCAATTCATCCATTATTCATCCATCCATTCTTCCATCATCCCCCCTTCCACCATCCATCCATCCATCCTTCCAGCCACCATCCATTCACCATCCATCTATCGACCATCCATCCATCATCCATCCATCCACCATCCATCCATCATCCATCCATCCATCCATCCACCATCCATCCATCATCCATCCATCCATCATCCATCCATCCATCCACCATCCATTCACCATCCATCCACCATCCATCCATCCACCATCCATCCACCATCCATCCATCCACCATCCATCCATCCATCATCCATCCATCCACCATCCATCCATCCATCATCCATCCATCCATCCGTCCATCCACCATCCATCCATCCACCATCCATCCATCTACCATCCATCCATCCATCCATCCATCCACCATCCATCCATCCATCCACCATCCATTCACCATCCATCTATCCACCATCCATCCATCATCCATCCATTCACCATCCATCCACCATCCACCCATCATCCATCCATCCATCCATCCATCCATCTACCATCCATCCATCCTTCCATCATCCATCCATCCACCATCCATCCATCCATCTACCATCCATTCACCATCCATCTATCCACCATCCATCCATCATCCATCCATCCATCCATCATCCATCCATCTATCCACCATCCATCCACCATCCATCCATCATCCATCCATCCATACATCATCCATCCATCTATCCACCATCCATCCACCATCCATCCATCATCCATCCATCCATCATCCATCCATCCATTCATCATCCATCCATCCATCCACCATCCATTCACCATCCATCCATCCATCCATCCACCATCCATTCATCATCCACCCATCCATCCAGCCAGCTATCTTTCACATCAAACCAGATGGAATTGCTGATATTCAATGTATGAAATGTTGATCATCTGTTCTCATTATCCTTCTTTGTTTGGAAAAATCTACCTGTCAACCATCCTGAGCCTTTTGCAACTGGCTGCTGCCCCTGAACGACATTCCTATGACAATTTGTTTGAGAACCTTTTGTCACGAAGACTCTTCAGGAAACACCTGTCTGGCAGCACAGTGTGGAGGGCCTCAGCTGGTCAGCAGCGTGCAAGGCTGCCCCGTCAGGCGGGGCACAGGGCACAGTAGAGCAGAGGTGGGAGGAGCATGTGCCAGCCACCCCCATAAAGCAGCCTGCTTTTCACAGCAAGCGGCTTGAATGAGTGCCATGTCCACCTTGGGTCACAGCAACAGGTCAGACAATGTAATCATGAATGGCAAGACACCTTCAGAGCAGCCTGGGGTCCCAGAGGCTGACAGCAGGGGACTCCCACCTTGCCACTCCCTGCTGCTCAGTACTGGGCCAGCGACTGAAGCTCTCGGGGCCTCTGCTTGCTCTGCGGTGAAATGAGATGTAAGAACAGCTGTCTCCAAGTGAGAAGGATGGCTCTGGACCAGACCAGGCCAGGGCCACCTCACATGGACTTAGAGAGAGCTCTCCCCACTCTCCTTCTTATTCCCAACTCAGAGGGGTCAGAACCATGGCTACATAGGGAAGAAGGGCAGAGCCAGGGGCTCCCCCATTCCCAGGGGTGACCTGCCAAGCCGGGGAAGCAGAGAAGCTTTGGCTATAAATGAAATGCTCAGCGTGGCCTGTTACATGGGCCGAGCACTTTCTGCAACTCTGGTGGCATCGAATAGACATGGCGAAAGGTGCCAGGCCACACACGGATGGCTTGGAAAACAGTCCCCAGATCCCAGGCATTTCCTTCTCCAAGTGGATCCCAGGAAGGCGCGGGGCGGCCTCTTTCCATCCATGGGTAGATGCGCTGGGCGTGGGGTGCTGCTTTTGGATGATGCCCATGAGGCTGAGGCTCCCTTGTCAGGAAATGGTATGCTCTGGTTCCACAGGACAAAATCCTTTCCCCCCAACAGAGAGTGGTGAGTGGATCCCGGCTGGCCAGGCCTTTGACTATGCCAGGGCCTGCGTCTAGATGTGGCATGAATGCAGAACAAAGGCAGGTCGTAAAATAACGCTCTCCTATTGGGGCAGCGTGGCACCTGCAGTTTCCTCTGTGTGTGTGTGTGGGCGGGGGGGGGTGTGTGGCAATGTGTATGCATGTGAGTGGGTGCATGGGGGTAGTGTGAGCCTGAGGGTGTGTGCTGCCGCAGAGAGGAGAGGCCCCGCCTGGCCTCCTCCCATCACAGCGCCCCCCCAGGCCTTGCGTCTCCACATCATTCCCATGGTCCCACAGGCAGCTGCCCCTGCCTGCCCAGCTCAGCTCCACAGCGGCCTCTCGGGGGGGATGTGCCTGGTCTTTGCCTGTGGCGGAGCGGGGGCCGCACATGCTGGGCCGCCCTGGCTCCACGAGGCCCAGGGTGGCCGCCCCCACTGACTGCAGCCATAAAGCCTGTGCCCCGGTGGTCAGTCCCCGCCCCCACCGCCAGCCCACCTCCACTTCTAATTGGGCCGCAAAGCCGTTTAATGGTGTCTGCCGCGTCTGCAGGGCTGCTCAGGGCAGAACAATGCGCTATTCATGTCCCACACAGCACACTAGTGATCCGGCTAATATCTTTAAGCTAAAAAACAAGGCTTAATTGGAACAGATGCTGCAAATTCCAGTGCAAAAGGCCAGCTCCCATGCGACCTGAACCAGGTATGTGCCAGGACTTCGCTTTTAATAGCAGCTTTTATTTTTTTATTGGCATGTACAAAACTCACTAATACTCTGCACAGCAGACCGGTGACGGGTCTCTTAGAAAAGTTCCGTGGGCGCGAGGCCTGTGGAGCTCTGTGGCCGTTGTTTGGGTGACAATAAAAAGGTGCCCGGCCATTTGGCAAGCTGCTTCCTCGTGGACGCCGGTCTCTCCTCTACCCTGGGTTGAAGCTTTTGCGGCCTTTCCAGAACTGCCACCAGAACTGTTAGACCTTAGCATCGAACACCCTCAGTGCTCAGCAGCTGCCCTGCCAGTCTTTGTGGCCTTGGCCTCCCCTGGCCAGAGAGCCTCCAGCCTCCAGACACCACCCAGCCCTTTCCCTGCTGCTGTGCCAACACCCCGACCGCAGACTCCTGCATTTTGCTCTAAAACTACAGCTTCTGGCAGTTTACTCCTATTTTGAATATATTCACCGAGTCTTCCAATCCAGAAGAAAACCCGCTGAAGTCAAGGGCTGGCTGTGTTTTACACAGCTTCTAGTCCATTGCTGAGCTGAACGGACTAGAAGAATGGACTAGCTGAATGGACTTTTTCCCTTACCTTCCACCTTTTCAGAGCTAGGAGGGGCTCGGAAGCAGCTTTGCCCAGTCCAAACCTGTTTCCGTTCAGCCAACTGAAGCTGTTGCTGCTGGAACTGTGGTACCCAGGCCTGGAAGCTGCTCCTGGTATCTCAGGACATTGTTTTCATCCCAAAAGTTAAAATAGGTACGGCTTCCTCACCAGTGAGGACTCCCATTTGCTGGGAGAACTGAGCCCCCGAGAGAGCTGTTGCTGGGATTTATCTGAAAACAATGCCTCAGAAGGGAACCTTGGCTTCAGGTAGAGTCCAAGGCTGCAACACCTGCAGTCTGTCCATCCACCCCTCCTCCATCCATCCATCTAGGCCTCCATCCCTCCTCCATTCATCCATCCATCCATCCATCTATCCATCTAGTCATCCATCCATCCATCCATCCATCCATCCTCCATTCATCCATCTTCCATCTTCCATCCTTCATCCATCCCTCCTCCATCCATCCATCTAGGCCTCCATCCCTCCACCATCCATCCATCTAGGCCTCCATCCATCCTCCATTCATCCATCTATCCATCCAGCCTCCCTCCTCCATCCTCCATCCTCCATCCTCCATCCATCCATCCATCCATCCTCCATCTTCCAACCATCCGTCCTCCATCCATCCATCCATCCATCCATGCATCCTCCATTCATCCATCTTCCATCTTCCATCCTCCATCCATCTGTCCATTTATCCTCCATCCATCCATCCATCCATCCTCCATCCACCCATCCATCCATCCTCCATCCATCCATCCATCCTCCATCCATCCATCCTCCATCCATCCATTCATCCTCCATCCATGCATCCATTCTCCATCCTCCTTCTATTCATCATCCCGCTCATCTACTCATCTACTCATCCATCCATCATCCAACATCCACTCATCTATCCATTCTCCATCCTCCACCTATTCATCCATTCTCCCTCCTCCATCCATTCATCATCCATTCATCCATCATCTAGTCATCCATCCATCCACTTATCCATCCTCAATCCACCTACCTCATCCATCTATCATGCATCCTCCACCCATCCATGCATCCTCCACCCCATTCACCTTCCACTCATCCATACTCCATCCATCCATCCTCCATCCACCCATCTTCCATCTTCCATCCTTCATCCATCCATCCTCCATCCATCCATCCATTTATCCTCCATCCTCCATCCATCCTCCATCCATCCATCCATTTATCCTCCATCCTCCATCCATCCTCCATCCATCCATCCTCCATCCATCCATCCATCCATGCATCCTCCATTCATCCATCTTCCATCTTCCATCCTCCATCCATCCATCCTCCATCCATCTGTCCATTTATCCTCCATCCTCCATCCATCCATCCTCCATCCATCCATCCATCCATCCTCCATCCATCCTCCATCCATCCATCCTCCATCTATCCATCCATCCATCCATCCTCCATCCATCCTCCATCCATCATCCATCCATCCATCCTCCATCCATGCCTCCATCCATCCACCCATCCTCCATCCATCCTCCATCCATCCTCCATCCATCCATCCATTCATCCTGCATCCATCACCCATCCATCCATCCATCCTCCATCCATCCATCCTTTTCCCATCCATCCATCCATCCATCCTCCACCCATCCATCATCCATCCATCCATCCTCCATCCATCCATCCTCCATCCATCCATTCATCCTCCATCCATGCATCCATTCTCCATCCTCCTTCTATTCATCATCCCGCTCATCTACTCATCTACTCATCCATCCATCATCCATCATCCACTCATCTATCCATTCTCCATCCTCCACCTATTCATCCATTCTCCCTCCTCCATCCATTCATCATCCATTCATCCATCATCTAGTCATCCATCCATCCACTTATCCATCCTCAATCCACCTACCTCATCCATCTATCATGCATCCTCCACCCATCCATGCATCCTCCACCCCATTCACCTTCCACTCATCCATACTCCATCCATCTATCCTCCATCCATCCATCAATTGTCCATCATCCATTTGTCATCAATCTATCCTTCCATTCATCTGTCCATCCATCCATCCATCCATCCATCCATCCATCCATCCATTCTCCCTTCGTTCATCCATCCATTCATCCTACAACCATCCATCATCCATCTTCCATCCATTTGTCCATCCATCATCCACTCATCCACCCATCCAATAAATACCTGGCCTTGATAAGTGCCAGCCATGTGTACTCTCTCCCTTCCCCACCTCATGTACGTTACACATGCTTTTGTGGCTGCTGGAGGAACTCTGGGGGAGGCTGAGGGAGCTGGGCAGGTAGTTAAAGATGGAAGGGCAGGGAAGTCCATGAATAAACTTTGCCCCTGCAGAGGCTGGGTGAAGGACGAGTAGTCAGTCTGCGCCTCTGCCTGACACCTGCAGGGTTTCATCCCCGCAAAAAGTCTCTCCCTCCTCAACCCAAATCTCCCCAAGAAACCCCTCCTTGAGCACAAGGTCTGAAAAACCTTTGAATGATTAGCAAACAGAGAAAGGGGAGCTTAACACTGTGGAAGTGAGAGTCAGGGGCCATTAACTTGGGCCAGCCTGCCCTCCATGCCTACCTGTGGGTGACCAGGTGTGCCCCCTGCCTGCCCTTTGCCAGTACCCTGGCCAAGACGAGGGTGGAGGTGTGGAGGTGACCCTCCCATGACCCCTATCTGTGGTCTCTGCTGCTGGACCTGGGCCAGGATTGCAAGACCCTCAAGGTTCTCTGCCAGGCCCCTCATTGGTGGCAGCAGCAGAGAAGATGTCCAGTTTCCCAGCGGGCATGGCCAGTGGCAGCCAGGAGCAGAGCCAGGCAGCCTGGCTCTCAGTTCAGCTGAATGAGCTCCCAAGCTCTCAGCCCTTCAGGCCATCAGCTCTCCACTGCAGGTGGCAGAGGGTGGGATCAGCGATGAGCACGGGCCATGCCCTCTGCATGTCTGGCTGTGTGGGGTCCTTCAGGCAGTGGCAAGTGAGAGGAACTGGGAAATTTGCAGAAAGCCAGGGGACCAGAACTCAGGTCTGTGCCTCTCAGGACCTGAGAAATCCCTTAGGAAGATGTACCCACACCCCCATCCGTGTGGGAGAAATGTGAGTGACTGCATCGTGGTGGCGGCTCTGGCCTGAGCGTGAAGCAGATGGGCGAGGCCGGAGGGGGTGGCTGCCCCTGGAGACGTGGGACTCGCTCAGGGCCAGGGAGGCGTGCAGGGACGGAGACACACCCTGCAGAGCATCTGGAGGTCACCTGAGTTTCTGTTTCTGTGGCTTCCTTGCGGGGGCATTTTAGAACCGTGGAATCTTTTGATCACTGAGAAGTGTGAGAGTAGCACGTGGAATTCCCCAGACTCTCAGCAGTCATGTGGCCGGCCAGGTCCACAGCCACGGATGCCAGTTCACCCTGTCCTGTTCCCACCTGGGGCCCTCGCATGTGGCGCGGGTCACTCCCACACCCGGCTTTCACTCTTCCCTTTGGTAATCCACATGCTGGCCTGGTGGGCTTCCAGGCACCTTGAGGAGTGGCCACAGTGCTCTGTGTCACTGTTGCCTACAGTGAGGCCATCAGCGTCTGGTGTGGGAGAAACTCTGGTTGTGCCCACTGAGGGCTGTGGGCTGTGCCCACTCCTCCTCAACTAGCATCTCCCTGGTGACCGGTGATGAGCGTTTCTGCCCAGGCACCCAGGCGTTAGCCTCTCCACCACTGTAAAATGGCCCTTTACAGACTGTACCTATTTTCCATTGGATTGTGTCATCATTTCTAGTTTTTCTTCTTGTGGTTTATTTTTATTTTATTTTACTTTTTGAGATGGAGTCTTGCTCTGTTGCCCAGGTTGGAGTGCAGTGGCGGGATCTCAGTTCACCGCAACCTCCACCTCCCCAGTTCAAGTGATTCAGCAATTCTCCTGCCTCAGCCTCCTGTGTAGCGGGGTATACAGGCACACGCCACCACGCCTGGCTAAGTTTTTTGTATTTTTAGTAGAGACAGGGTTTCACCGTGTTGGTCTGGCTGGTCTTGAACTCCAGACCTTGTGATCATCACTGCTTCTGGCCTTATTTTATTTTTTGAGACAGATTCTCATTCTGTGACCGAGGCTGGAGTGCAGTGGTGTGATATCAGCTCATTGCAGCCTTGACCTCCTGGGCTCAAGCAATTGCTGGGACCACACGTGCAACTCACCACACCCAGCTAATTTTTGTATTTCTTGTACAGACAGATCTCACCATGTTTCCCAGGCTGGTCTTGAACTCCTGGGCTCAAGTGATCCTCCTGCCTCAGCTTCCCAAAGCACTGGGATTACAGGTGTAAGTCGTCACACCTGGCTTACTGTGGTTTATTTTTCAACGAACAATTTTATTTTGTTTATCTTATTTTATTTTATATTTTTTGCTCGTCTGTTTTTTGAGACAGAGGCTCCTTCTGTCGCCCAGGCTGGAGTGCAGTGGCTCGATCTCGGCTCACTGCAACCTCCACCACCTGGGTACAAATGATTCTCCTGCCTCAGCCTCCGAGTAGCTGGGATTAGAAGCGTGTGCCACCGTGCCCGGCCTAATGAACATTTTATTAAAAGACACCATACATACAGGGAGAATGCAAAATAACTGCGCCAGTGGTTGAACCTTCACAAAGTGGACATACCCATGTATTCAGCAGTCAGGTCCAGAAACAGCAGCCCGGACCCCAGGCGCTCCAAGGGCTCCTCCCACCACTCCCACCTTCTGCTCCAAAGGCAGCAGGAGGCAGCGTGGATTCCTTCCCCCACCTGCACTTTACCTAAGCGGAATCACGCAGCGCACTCTCTCAGGTCCGACTTCTGTGCACGGCCCGCGTCTGTGGGATGCACTGCATCATCGCAGGGAGAAATCATTCTCGTTCCCCTGCAGTACCCCCTCATTTCCATGTCTATTTATTTATCCATTCTAATATTGATGGACTTTTACCAAGTTTCCAGTCTGAGACTACTTTGCCGAAAAGTCTTACTGACGTTCTCGTAAACGCCTTTGGATTTGCACCTGTGTCACCGCTCGAGTTTGAACCTGGGGTGGAATTCCTGGGCCAGGGCACGTGCTCTGGTCCGGGGGGACTCGTGGACAGGCTCTTAAATCGGTTGCCACCATGGACGCTTTCGTGCGCTTTGGGGAGCTCCTGCGGCCCCCTGCTCCGGCCAGCACTGGGCTTCCCGGCCCTTCAAATTCAGCCAAGGTGCAGGTCGGTGCTGGCAGCTCCTGTGCTCAGAATCTGCATTTTCCTGATGGCTGAGGCTGGGAATTCTTAAATGTTTATCAGCCATTAGCTGCTCCTTTCCTGTAAACAGCCTGTTGGAGACGTTTGCCCAGGCTCATAGGAGATGGCCTGTGGTCTTCTCACTGGCCCGGGGGCCCTGCCTGTGTGGCAGTGATCTGATGCAAGCGTCCGTCCTGGGCTGCTTCCTGCTTTCACTCTCCGATAGTAACTGGTGCAAGGCCTTCATTTTCACATAGTTCTGAGTGTTCATCTTCATCTTATAGTGAGTGTTTTAGATCTTCTGTTTAAAATCTTATCCAAGATCAGAATCTTGTGACCAGGGGCTGCCTAAGGTCACAAGGATGTTCCGTGCTATGCTCTAAAAGTGTTTTCCTTTCACATTTGAGCTACAGTCCACTGGGAATATATTCTCTGCATGCTGTAAGGTGTACACGTTTCATTTTTTCCTGTACAACTATCTGATTAACCCAGTACCATTTATTAAAAATGCCATCCTTATCCTCAAAGACCTAGAGGCAGAAATACCATTCAACACAACAATCCCATTACTGGGCATACACCCAAAGGGACAGAAATCATCTGTCATAAGACCCATGCACATATATGTTCACTGCAACACTATTCAAAACAGCAAAGACATGGAATCAACCAAATGCCCATCACTGATAGCCTGGATATCACATACACACCATGGAGTACCATGTACATACACACTATGGAGTACTATGCAGCCATAAAAAGGAGTGAGACCACGTCTTTTGCAGGAACATGGATGGAACTGGAGGCCATCATCCTCGGCAAACTAACAGGGGAACAGAAAACCAAATACCACATGTTCTCAGGTATAAGTGGGAGCTGTGTGATGAGAACACATGGTCACATAGAGGGGAACAACCCACACTGGGGCCTGTGGAGGGTGGAGGGCAGGAGGATGGAGCGGATCAGGAAAAGTAACTAATGGGTGCTAGGCTTAATACCTGGGTGATGAAATAATCTGTACAGCACACGTTTACCTGTGTAATAAACCTGCACATGTGCCCTTGAACCTCAAAGAAAAGTTTTTAAAATGTCATCCTTTCCCCACCGTATATGTGTTTTTTGAGATGGAGTCTTGCTCTATCACCCAGGCTGTGAAGTAAAGTGGCATGATCTTGGCTCACTGAAACCTCTGCCTCCCAAGTTCAAGCCTCCCTCAGCCTCCCGAGTAGTTAGGAGGCTAGCTACTCCTAGCTTCTCCTGCCTCAGCCTCCCGAGTAGCTAGGACTACAGGCACATGCCACCACGCCAAGCTAATTTTTGTATTTTTAGTAGAGACGGGGTTTCACCACCTTGACCAGGATGGTCTTGATCTCTTGATGTCATGATCTGCCTGCTTTGGCCTCCCAAAGTGCTGGCATGGCAGGCGTGAGCCTCTGCGCCTGGCCGCCCCGCTGTTTTGAGCACCCACCTGTGCAGAATTGATTTGCCATGTTTGTCAGAGCCCAGGTAAGTGCGCACCTGTTCCTGGACTCCGTCCTGCTCAAGGAGTCTGTAAGGACAAGAATTGAATCAGGATGGAGCTTGTCAGTAATAAACAGAGAGAAGGCGGCTTCGATTTCTATGCGCATCACAAAGCAGTGAAAGCCACGTGGCTCAGAACACTGCCAGCTTATCATCTCACGGTCCCAGTAGGACAGGAGTCATGGTACAGCGTGGCTGTGTGCTTGGCTCAGGATCTCACAAGGCTGGGATTAAGGCGTCAGCCGGATCTCTGAGGTTCAGTATCCTCTTTCAAGCTCATGAGGTTTTTGGCAGAAGCAGTTCCTTGAGAGAGTAGAACTCAGTTCCTCATTTTCTTGCTGGCTGTCAGCCAGGGTATGTTCTCAGCTCCTAGAACCTTCTCTGAAGCCCTTGCTGTGTAACCTCTCCACCTTCAAAGCCAGCAGCGAAGATCATCCCAGCTGTTGAATCTCTCTGATGCTTTACATCGCTTCTGCCAGAAGAACGCTGCCCCTTTTTGAGTGCTCATCTGATTAGGCAAAGCTCAACCAGGGTAATCTCCCTCATGACAGATTTGCCACCTTAACTTCCTCTGCGAACCCCGTCTGTTCCTTTCCCTACTGCTGTGTGTTGGGTGTGCCGGGAGTGGATGCCTCGTCTTCTGCTGGTCTCTGGGGAGTCAGTTCCAGACCTGGGAGAGGAGCCGTCATTATTGGGAGACCGTGGACTCTGAGACAGCACAGTAACAACACGGAAATACATTCTCTTAGGGCAATACAATTCCTGATTGTGAGCTCAGCATGTGACTGCCCAGCATAAGTCCCACAACCCAGCCTGCCTTGCAGCTAGTTGTCACCGTGCTGGCAATTTGACTAATTGGAGTGGGAGTGCTATGTATAATTTCGTGACTGTGTTCTTATAGGTGTTCTGACCCTTCTTGTCGCCTCTGTCCTGTGTATTGACATATGATTGCAGTGTTTAATCATCTTGCAGCAGAAAGCCGAGGGTTACACCCTACAGCGCTGAGAACAAATTTGGAGTCTAACTCATCAGATGACCTCCTAAAATGGGGCCATGGTACCGGTGTCAAATGACCTCTCTATATTAGGTGAGGGAGAATGAAAACTTGTGTGTTTAAACCACTGTAGGTTTGACATTTCCCCTGCTCAAATGCCTTCAAACCTAAGCCTAATTAATACTCATGGAAACTGAGTTGAATGAAGACTCTCTAATGTTAAACCATCCTTGCATTCCTCTGATAAATCCCATTTGGTCATGATACTTTGTTTTTTAATTTATATTTGCATGTTTCACATTGTTGGATTCAATTTTTAGCAATGTTATTTATTACTTTTAAAAATATCAGTGTTTGTAAGTGAATTTACCTATAATTTCTCCTTCTTATATTGTCTTTCTCTGATCCTGAATATCAAAGGAATTTTAGCATCATTAAATGATTTGATGGGTCATTTCCTTCTTTATACTGTCTGAAGCTATTTTTTAGATTTGAGACATTACAGAATATTTTGGAGACTACTCTAACATTCTCTGATTCTAATGGGATATTTTATGGGTATATTTCAAATTATCCTTAATACTTAAATAATGAAGTGATATTTATATCACAGATATTTATATTTCTCTTATAGTCAGTTTTTTAAAAAAATTACAGTCTTCATTTGAATTTCATAATTTTTCCCCAATGTACTTTTTTCCCCCAGTATACAGTCTAGAGTCTACCTTATATTTAGTTATCATGTCCTCTCAGTCCCCTCCAATCTGTGACAATTCTTCAGTCTTTTCTTTTTCATAGACATTGGCACTTTTGAAGAATATAGGTCAGGTATCTTGAAGGATGTTCATAAATCTGAGATTGTTTTGTTTTCTAACAAAACCAAGGTTGTAGATTTAGGGAAAAATTCCTCAGTGCATCACATTGGGGGCATGTGATGTCACCTTATACTGGCAATGTTAAATGTCAGCCTTTGGTTAAGGAGAGGTCTGCCAGGGTTTTCTACTGTAAAGTTACTATTTTACATTCATAATTAATAAATATCTGATATGAAATGCTTTGAGACTACACAGACATCCTGTTCCTTCTTTAACTTTTACCCAGTAATTTTAGTATTAATCAGTGGACCTCGCCAATAGCAATTATTACTGTGGTTTTCTATTGGTGATTTTAAAAATTTGTACTAATTCATTTTACATTTACGAATTGAAATGTTTCCCTAAGGAAGAGTTTCCAATTATCTCATATTTACTCATTTATTCATCATTTATTAATGGATCTGTGAATATTTTTCTCTTCTGGACTTTAGTCCAATGCTGTTATTTTTATTTTATTACTCAAATTGTCCCAGCTTCAGCTAGTGAAAGTTGAAAGTGAAAGAAGAAAGTTTTCATTATTTTTGAAGCAGTTATAAGTGGAATCGTTTTCTTAATTTCATTTTCAGATAGTTCATTGCTAAAGTATAGAAATACAATTACTTCTCATGTATTGATCTTGTATCCTGAAACCTTGATGAGTTTGTTTGTTAGTTCTAACAGGTTTTTTAAAAAAATCCTTAGAATTTTCTGCATACAAGTTTATGTAATCTGTGAATAGGTATGGTTTTGCTTCTTCTCCAATCTGGATGCCTTTTATTTCTTTTTCTTGCCTAGTTACCCTGGCTAGACTCTCAAGTCCAATGTTGAAAAGTTATGAGAACAGACATACTTATCTTGTTCCTGATCTTAAGAAACTTTCAGTGTTTCTTCACTAAGTATATTAGCTGTGGGTTTTTCATAGATGTCCCTTATCAGATTGAGGGAGTTTCTAAGTTTGGTGAGCGTTATCATTAAAGGTGTTGGATTTTGTCAAAATGCTTCTTCTGCATCTATTAAGGCGATCATCATATTTTTGTTCTTTATTCTACCAATATCGTATATTAGATTAATTTATTTTTATATGCAGAGCAAGTCTGACAATCTTAGAATGAATTTCACTTGTCATTGTATATAAACTTTTTATATGCTGTGGAATTTGAATTGCTAGTATTTTTTGAGGATTTTTGCGTTGATATTCATAAGGGATTTTGGTCTGTCATTTTCTTGGAATGTCTTTGCCTAGTTTGATATCAGGATGATGCTGATTTCATAGAATGAGTTCTATTTTTGTCTCTGTCTTTGTCTTTGACAGCTTGACTATGACATGTTTAGTGTGTATCCCCTTCGAGTCTATTATGCTTAGACTTCATGGAGCTCCTGGAATGTGTAAATCAATGATTTCACCAAATTTGGGAAGTTTGGGGTCATTATTTCTTCACATTTCTTTCTTGCCCTTACTCTCCTTTCACTCTGAGACTTCCATTATACATATGTTGCGATACTTTATAGTGTCCCCACAGATCTTGGAGGTACTATATATATATTTTTTTGAGATGCAGTACAGCAACAGAGTGCAATGGTGTGATATTGGCTCACTGCAGCCTCTGCCTCACAGATTCAAGTAATTCTCCTGCCTCAGACTCCTGATTAGCTGGGATTATAGGCAACCAGCACCATGCCTGGATAATTTTTGTATTTTTAGAAGAGACAGAGTTTCACCATGTTTGTCAGGCTGGTCTTGAACTCCTGACTTCAAGCAATCCACCTGCTCCGGCCTCCCAAAGTGCTGGGATTACAGGTGTGAGCCACCATGCCCAGACCACTATTAATTTTTCTTTCTGTTCTTCAGACTGGATTATCTGTTTACTTAGCTTCAAGTTCACCAATTCTTCTGCCAGCTCAAATCTGCTGTTGAGCCATTTAGTGAATATTTCATTTCAATTATTGTACTTTTCAATTCCAGAATTCCTAATTGTTTTTAAAAATAATCTCTATTGCTTTATTCATATTCTCTACTTGGTGACACATCATTCTCATGCTTTGTGTTAGTTCTTTAGACGTGGTTTTCTTTAGTTCTTTGAACATACTTGTAACAACTGATTTAAAGTCTTTGTCTAGTAAGTCCAACACCTGGGCTTCCTCATGGGACAGTTTTTATTGACTGATTTTCTATCCAATGTATGGGCTACACTGTCTGGGTTCTTTTCATGTTTCACAACTTTTTGTTGAAAAGTAGACATTAATTAAATAATGTAATGTAGCAACTCTGGAAATCAGGTTTCTCTCCACACAGAGTTGTTTCTGCTATTCGTTTTGCTTCCATTCGTTTATTTAATGACTTTCCACCATTAAGTCTGTAAAGTCTGTATTCTTTTCATGTAGAGCCACTGAGGTCTCTGTTCATTTTGCTTAGTGGTCAGTTAATGGTTGGGGAAAGATTTCCTCTAATGCTTTGGAGCAATAGGTCTCCCTGGTTTTGTGGAGGAGGACTTCAGTTCTCTAGCATGCAGGCGGCAGCTCTGCCTTAGCTTTCACTTCCTACTAGTGCAGAGTTTCAAGGGCAGCTGGAGGTGGGAGGCCAGGGCCTCCCCAGGTCCTCTCTGGGTGTGTGCACTGTCGTGACTGACAGATTGTTGATGATCCAGGCCACTGCACAGCTGGGGAGAGGGAGATGAAACAGGACAAGTTGCAACATCACGTTGCTCCCTGTTCTTACCAAGATTCAATCTTTTTTTTAAACAAATGCTCTTCAAATTGTTGGAGGCCATGTCAGTCTGCTCTCGGATTGCTGTAAAACGCCCGAGAATCGGTAAATTATAAAGAAATGAGGTTTCATTAGTTTATGGTTCTGCAAGCTGTGCAGGAAGTGTGGCAGCATCAGCCTGGTTCCCGGGGAGGCCTCAGAACACTTACACACACGGTGGAAGGCAAAGGGGGAGTGAGCACTTCACACAGCTAGGGCAGGAGGGGCAGGGAGGCGTCATGCGCTTTTAAACAACCAGATCCTGCGAGAACTCGAGCACTGTGCAGCAGCCGATGGGGGACAGTGCTAAACCTTTCATGAGAACTTACCTCCCACAGGCCCCACCTCCAACACTGTGGATTACAGTTCAACATGACACTTGGCGGGGCCACGGATCCAAACCGTATCAGAGCCGTTCAGCACTGCCTCGAATCTTCCTCCTTCCCTTCCTCCAGCCTCTTCTCTCCACTCAGGACGGATGTCCAGGTGCACAGCCCAGAGCTCCGCCCCCCAAGAGGATGTCCCCTGACCCTGGTGAACTTCCGGGTGTCTAAGAAGTTGATTTTGACTATTTTGTTTGCCACGATTCTCTTTGCTTTTATGAGGGGTGGAACATGCGGGTCCTTCTTCCACTTCTGGAAATGCTTCTCTTCAGGACAGACTTGCAGAGAGGTCCGTCCAGCCCAAGGCAGACGTGCTTCTCGGTAACACGACTCCTGTGCTGGTGGATGGCTTTGCTGTATGCATTCCTTTCACTCGGGTTGTGTCAGGGAGCGTGGCTCTGTGCAGAAGTTTCCATTCTGGTTCTTGCCTCTTTGGATCTAAGGGCTTCAGTCCCTGTCCTGGGAGCCCATTGCAAGCTCCCTGAGGTCAAGAGCGGCCTCTGGGAACCACCCCAGGCAGCCCCAGCATTAGGTCACCACAACTACTATTTTGGGTCATGTTATTCATTTTGGGGCCTCTTTAAATTTCCATTACTCTTTTGCAAGCTCAGCTTTCCATTTAAAGCATGTGTATCCTATTTTACCTGACATTACTACACTACTTAAAACAAAAACAAAAACAAAAACAAAACAGGAGTAATCTTGGCTTATCTTGATCAGAATTCTCCCTGGAAAAGGCAGTTCTCTAAATTTTAAAACTCACAGAAATACACGCCACACGTGGCCAAGTGCAAAACGCAGAAACAGGAATGTCAGCCATGCCTCGGGCAGTGCGTGGGGGCGTCTCCCATGAAGACAGATGGGGTGGGCTAGCCTGGGCCCAGGGGTCTTCAGGCCCACCTCCTCCACCTACAGTCCTCACTGGAGGTGTTTAAGGACACCGAGTGAGGTGTCTGGATGCCCAGCAGCAGGACTAAGGGAACCTCCCTCAGCCCAGAGCCTCTGCCCGTCCACACTGGGCCTGCCATTCGTGGGCGGTGGTCCAGAACCCCTGGGATTATCATTAGGGCCTTGAGTGACACTTGAGAGGTGCCCTCTCCAGCACTTGGGGAAAGTGGCAGGTCCACAGGCCCAAGGTCCAGGACAGCAGGTGCCAGGAGGAGTGCGAGGCGGAGGGGGCACGCTGGGAGGGGACGGAGGAAGTTGGTGGCCCCGGAAGGGGATCAGTTTGTGTAAGAGAAGTTTCTGGACTGGGAATGAGGGTGGGGGCTAAAGGGCGAGTGGCCAAGAACTCCTGAGTGGGAGGAAGATGTGCATCTATCCAGTGAGGTTCAAACTCCCCAGGTGGGCCAAGGACAGACAGGTGGGAGAGGCTTCCAAGGGCTGTGGTTTTCTTAGAAAATGTGTCTGGGGCTTCCTGGCTGTCAGGATGCCCCCACACCTCCTCCCAGTGTCCCGGCCATCAGGATGCCCCTACATCTCCTCCCAGCGTCCCAGACGTCAGGATGCCCCCACACCCCCTCCCAGCGTCTCGGCCATCAGGGTGCCCCCCACACCCCCTCCCAGCGTCTCGGCCGTCAGGATGCCCCCGCACCCCCTCCCAGCTTGCAGGCATGACACCTACATGTCCCCGTGCGGGTCTGCTGTCCTTTCTTTCCCTGCTTCCCAAACACTCAGTGATTTCATCGGCTGCAGACTTGGCAGCAGTGGGCTGGGACTGAGCTCCCGGAGTTGCGGAGGCTGGGTGGGCCCCTTTAGACTGAGATCCAGCTGTTAGAAAGGTTGGTGAGAGCGTGGGCCGAGGGGTGTGGGGCGTGGAGTGTGGAACGCCGCTCCTTCCTCTGCGTCATCCTACGTCCGCGGCCATCCCTCCCCACTCTTTCCTACGCACAGGTCCTCAGAGCTTCGTGGGCACCATGTCACTTCAGCCTTCCAGCCACCTGGGCTTCCTCATCATTCTCTCTCCTTTGTTAAAAAACAAACAAACAAACAGAAACCCAGAGAGGCTGAGGGAGCTGCTCACGGCTGCAGAGCGGCTAAGGTGAAGACCTGGGGTTTGAACCCGGAAGTTTTCTCACCCTAGAGTCCATGTTCTTAACTGTAGTAACTTATCCTGAACATTCTTTTTTGAAGGGAGTTCCAGGCATCCAGCGAGCCAGCAACGAGGGCTCTCAGGGGCTCCTCCCTGAGTCAGGCTCCCTGGATGTGGGAATCTGGGTGTGTGTCTTTCTCCGGGGGGGTCGCGATGGCCGTGGTGGAGCAGGGGAGGGGAGGGTCACGAGCCGATCGCCGGGTCTCCAAGCGTCTCTGGACCATGAATTGCACTGCATAGAAAAAGCATCTATCCTCCAGCGCCTGCACAGTTGGTCACTGGCATGGGCCTCTCCGGGGAGTTCCCCACTTCCGGGGCAAGACGCCTCAGTTGGTAGAAAGCCGTTCTCCCGAGACAGGGGATGAAAGCCCTCTGCACCCTGCACTCCAGCAGCCTCGAGGTGGGGTCACTGAGGGTCCCGATGGCACCCACGACAGTCTGCCTCGGCCAGCCAGCAGTCCCCTGCTGCGTTCAGATCCGTGAGTTCACCACGTCCGCGCAAGGCACAGGCTGGCCACGCTTCTGCAGCTCAGTTCCTGGGAAGCCACCAGCAGAGGGCTGGCACTTGAACTCCAGTCCCCGGTAGTCTCCAGGCTGTCATTGACCCTCACCCAGCCCTTGGCCTGCCTGGAACTCTAGGCGCCTCTGCCTGGTCTAGCAGGCCTGGCTGGTGGCGGATGTGCTGGGAGTCAGAGCCCAGCTGCCTTAACAAGACTGTGGTTAGTGTGCTTGCTGGGCACTGGGGCAGCGGGAGGTGTCCCGTGGGTCACATGGACACCAGGTGTGTCCCCACCCCGTCCCAGAGCAGCAGCCCCGTCCCCACTCCCACCCCTCAGGAGTGTGGCCGAGACACCTGCCAGGACTCTTTCCTGTGCCGGGCACAGTGAGGCAGCAGTGACCAGAGGGTGCTGCCTTTTCAACCCGGGGGCCCCTTCTGGTGGAGGTGTACCCTTCTGGCAGCCACAGACCGGGAGTAAGGGCATCAAACCCGTGTTTCCACAGTGAGCCGCGTGGGACAACAGCAAGGGGAACCCCCCGTGCGTCCATGCCTTGGCTCACAGACCACACATTCTGCCCGTCATGGACACGGCATCGTGTCATCGGCGCTGGCTCGAGAAGTATCCTGCAAGCTAAAGGGCAGTGCCCACATCCTCGGGCGTCCTCTCTGAGCCAGCCTGGGCAGCTTGTGGAAGGACATGCCATCCCTGTCAGCCCAGCCAGTTCTGCAGGGAGGTCCGTGGTGGGGCCAGGAGGGCTACAATTGTGTAGCCTCAGCCCCTTCCTTCCTCCGACACCAGGGGGTCCTGTGGTCAGCAGCCACATGTCCAGTGACCCTTTGTTAGTGAATCTGGGCTCTTGGCTGTGGTGCATGAGAAGCAAGCCCTTACCTGGCACAGGCTTCAATCCCAGTCCTGATGGGCCCCATCCTATCCTCAGCTCTCAATTTCCCCACCCTGAACCCCCTCAGGTGCACAACCCTGGTGAGCTCCCAGCTCCATCTCCGTGCTGGCTTCAGTGTAGGGGCCACCCTTGGGGCCTGGGCCACGTCCAGGTGGTTCTGATGCCTCCCTTCCTTCTCATGATTGTCAAGGAGCAGAAGGATCCACAGAGCCGCAGGGCGAGGCCGGGGGAGCTCACGGGAGCCGGGCCATGTGCATGTGGATGGCTCCAAGCCTCACTGTGGGATGGATGGATGGATGGATTGGCAGGCTGGTGGACAGGTGGACAGGTGGACAGGTGGACGGATGGGCAGATGGAAAAGCATTCGTTTGCAGATGGGCAGCCCCAGAGCGTGTAGCTGGGGCTGTGTGTGCCACTCAAGTGCCACGTCCCTCCAGCCTCGGGGCTGCACCTACGCTGTTGCTCGGCTGTGACCGCAGCCAGCACTCCATGACCACATGCGTCCCGGAGGCCACACTGGTGACTTAGCTAGTGCTGTGACAGGGCTTGAGCGGGGGGTCCTGTCATCTGTTTCTGAACTGGAATGGCCAAACTCAAGAACCGGCAAACCCTCACCCGGGTCGCTCGGCCAGCAGAGGGTGATCTGTCCTGGCAGGAGTGGCCACGTGGAGGCCATGGGCAGTGCCCTCAGGGCTGCTCAGGCCCAAAGAGCGAAGTGAAGACGGCAGAAAAGGCTGTGGGAATGGTGGGAATCAGAGCACAGAGGAGGCTATGAGCCGTGAGTGGCAGCTCCTGGCACACTGAGCCCCGTGCGTCACCAGGGGACGGAGAGTGCCCAACAGCACAGCCAGTCGGCAGCATGAAGGTGCCTGAGGGAGCATGTAACCCGTAAATGTCACCCCAGGACTTGCCCTGCAGAGCTGGGGATACCGCGTGCCAGGATGCTCCATCACAGGCACCACTGCAGCCCTGGCTACCATTGCTTGTCACACGTGAAACTGGTTATCACGAAGAATCCCACGCTCAGAAGCCATACAGTCACCAACACGCCGCCAGGGCTGTTGTCGGTCCACGGGAGTGAGTCCTCGTAGGGATGTGCTCTGTGCCCGCTCTGGCTCAGCCTGGCCCTCAGGCTGTGAAAGAGATTCCCAAGGCTCACAAGCCCTGCTTCTGCCCACCAGACTGAGCCCAAGCCAGGACACAGGACCCTCTAGGCAGAGCTGATTGGCAGGCATGGACAGAGCCCCTGGGACTGAAGCTTTTCTTTGGAGCCTCCCACACTCGGGGCGAGGACCCTTGCTGCAGCTGCATCCACAGGCCGCAGGGGAAGGGGCTGGCACCAGGGGACCTGCGCCCAAAGAGTGGGGCCCTTGCTGAGTGGGGCTGCCTCCAGCTGGGATTGTGTGGCCCTTCCCCTCCAGGACCCTCTCATGTACCGGGTCAAGGCCGGTTGAGAAACACAGAGGCAGGACTTGGGATGAGCTGAGAACCAGGCAGGGCTGACGCTGCTCCTGCCCAGGACTCTGCCTGGGTGTTCTTTCCCTGTGCAGGAATGCGTTGCTCCCTGGTCTCCCATGGCACCCTCCACCGGCCCACCCTGTTTAACTCACCCTCAGCTCAGTCTGTTGTCTGACGTGTCATTTTCTTCATGGCACATATCCCACTTCAGCACCATCTTGTTTCAAATTTGCTGACAGCTCCCTTACCTCACCCCCTGCCCCCTGCTCTCGACTGCAGGCCAATGACTCGGCAGGTATCCTGACCTCGTCCCCAGCGTCTCAGTGCCTGCACGGAGGCTCAGACACACGGGGTACAGCGTCCAGTGGTGGGATGGCAGCTCTCGCCCAGGATGGAGGATGGAGGAGTGGGTGGAGAAGGAGCCGTGAGGGTGCACGGGCACTTGGGGCGAGGTGAGGACCTGGCCTCGTCCACACTAAATCACTTACACAGCATCCTCGAAGAGTCGGCCCTGGAGGAAACAGCCAAGGAAGGGGCTTTTGTGCTTTATGCCCTGTTTTGTTGGGCACATGAGAACCACTACTCTTCCCCCAGCATGGCCGACCCCTGCCCCAGGGCCCTGCACCCTCCTGCCCCTGCGCTGGGCTGCTCTGGCTAAATGATCTCATGGATACCTTGGGAACTGGGTGGCGACGCTCATGCCTGAGTAATGTCTACCTCCACGCTCTCCGGAGAATTGCAGTGCAGTACAGATGTTGCCAGGTTCTGCCACCACATTTTCCAGCCGGCCCTCTCCTGAGAGTCTGGGAAGGCAGGGCTGGGGAGGGGAGTGAGAGAAAGAGGTCAGCCTCCATTATTAGGTTGAAATCCCTTTTGGAAGGTGTCCTGCCTGTCCTAGGCAAGGATGCAGAGCAGGGTGGGGCATCACTCCCACAGGGCAGCTCAGCCAGCATCTCCCCAGGTTCTTCCTTGAATGTTCCCTTCAGCCCCGGGCAGGTGCGGACAGCCACGATTCCATTCTGATTGATTTGATCAAAGGTTTCTCTGTATTAAAGGCCCATATGCGGAAAACTCCAGCTCTGTGCATATCAGTCACTGCTTACTTAAGAGATGGCAATTTAACACTGGAAATCTGGCCATGTAAGTAGCACAGCCAAATTGAGCACTACTGGATGCCCAGTGATACAGTAGGAATGCATGTCCCTGTCCAAATCCCATGTTGAAATATAATCCTCAATCGTAGAGCTGGGGCCTGGTGGGAGGTGTTTAGATCATAGGGGTGGATGTTTCATGAATAGCTTGGGCCATCCCCTTGGTGATGAGTGAGCTCTTGCTCTGAGTCACATGAGATCTGGTCGTTTAAGAGTAGGTGGCACCTCTCCCCATCATACTCTGTCTCTTGCTCTTGCTCTGGCCATGTGACATGCCTACTCCCCCTTTACCTTCCACCATGACTGTAAGCTTCCTTAGACCTCCCTAGAAACCAAGCAGATGCCAGCACCATGCTTCCTGCAAGTCCTGCAGAACCATGAGCCAACTGAACCTCTTTTCTTTATAATTACTTGGTCTCAGGTATTTCTTTAGAGTGATGCACAACGTGCCAAATACAGAAAATTGGTACCAGGAGTGGCGTGTTGCTATAAAGATACCTGAAAATATGGAAGCAACTCTGAAACTGGGTAATGGGGACAAGTTGAAAGAGTTTTGAGGGCTCAGAAGAAGACAGGAAGATGAAAAAAAGTTTGGAACTTCTTAGAGACTGGAAAAATGGTTGTGACCCAAATGTTGATAGCAACATAAACACTGAAGTCTGGGCTGCGAAGGTCTCAGATGGAAATGAAAAACGTATTAGGAAACGGAGCAAAGATTACACATGTTATGCCTTAGCAAAGAGCTTGGCTGCTGCCTTCTTTTCCTGCCCTAGGGAACTGTAAAAGTTTGAACTTCATAGTGACGGTTTAGAGGATCTGGCAGGATAAACTTCTAAGCAGTGAAGTGTTTGAGATGTGGCCTGGCTGCTTCTAATAGCCTATGCTCAGATGCAGAAGCAAAGGAGTAACTTAAAGTTGGGACTTATATTAAAAGGGAAGCAGAGCATAAAAGCTTGGAAAATTTGCAGCCTGACCATGCGGCAAAGAAAAAAAAAAAAGAAGCTTTTTCAACAGAAGAATTCAAGCAGGCTGCAGAGAAACCACTTGCTAAAGAAATTCGCACGAGAGTGAAAAGGAGCCAAGTGCTAATATCCAAGACAATGAAAGAAAGGCCTTGAGGGCATTTCAGAGATCTCCCTAGTCTCCACTCCCATCTCCCTAGTCTCCACTCCCTGAGGCCTATGAGGACTAAATGATTTTGTGGGTCAGGCCCAGGACGCTGCTGCCCTGTGCAGCCTCAGGACACTGCTTTCTGCATCCTGGAGGCTCTGGGTCCAGCCTGGGCTCAAAGCGGCCCAGGTATAGCTCAGGTTGCAGGTCCAGAGGGTGCAAACCATAAGCCTTCCATGTGGTGATAAGCCTGCAGGTGCACAGAGTGCAAGAGTTGAGGCTTGGCAGCCTAGATTTCAGAGGATGTATGGAAAAGCCTGGATATCCATGCAGAAGCCTCCCGCAGGGGTGGAGCCCTCACAGAGAACCTCTACCAGGGCAGTGCCAAGGGGAAATCTGGAGTTGGAGTCGCCACACAGAGTCTCCAATGGGGCACTACTTAGTGGAACTGTGAAAAGGAAGCCATCCTCTTCCAGACCCTAGAGTGGTAGATTCACTGACAGCTTGCACCCTACACCTAGAAAAGCCACAGGTGTTCAACAACCTGTGCAAGCAGCTGTGGGGCTGTACCCTGCAAATCCACAGGGGTGGAGCTCCCCAGGGCCTTAAGGGCCCACCCCTTGCACCAGTGTGTCCTCAGTGTGGGACATGGAGTCAAAGGAGGTTATTTTGGAGCATTAAGATTTAATGACTGTCCTTCTTGGTTTCAGCTTTCACGGGGACTGTCCCTTTCTTTTGGTCAGTTTCTCCCTTTTGGAGCAGGAATGTTTACCCGGTGCCTCTGCCCCCATTGTGTCTTGGAAGTAAATAACTTGTTTTGATTTTACAGGCTCATAGGTAGAAGGAAAACATCTCTAGATGAGACTTTGGACTTGGGACTTGAACTTTTCAGTTAACACTGGGAATTAGAGTCAAGACTTTGGGGTACTGCTTGTAATGCATGACTATATTTTGCAACGTGAGAAGGATATGAGATTGTGGAGGGGCCAGGGGGGGACTTACACAGTTTAAATGTATGGCCCCACCCAAATCTCATGTTGAAATGTAATCCCCAGTCTTGGAGGTGGGGCCTGGTGGGTGATGATTGGATCACGGAGGAAGAGCCTTCAGGAATGCCTTGGGCCATCCTTTTGGTGATGAGTGAGTTCTTGCTTTGAGTTCACATGAGATCTAGTCATTTAAGAGTGTGGGACACCTCTCCCTCTGCCCCTCACTTGCTGCTGCTTTCACCATGTGAGGTGCCTGCTCCCTCTTTGCCTTCTGCCATGATTATAAGCTTCTTGAGGTCTTCCCAGAAGGTGACCAGATGCCAGCACCATGCTTCCTGTGAAGTCTGCAGAACCGTGAATGAGTTAATCCTCTTTTCTTTATAAATTACCCAGTCTTAAGTATTTATAGCAATGCAAGAATGGCCTAATATACCCAGTTAAATTTGAATTTCAGATGAACAAGGATAAATGTACTGAATAGTTATGTCCCATGGAATCAGGCAAGCCCGCTGGGGCAGGCTCAGGACCATACACCAGGCTGGCTCGCTGCTCGCCCACACTTCCTGGTTCCTATGCAGGTGGGCTTGGCCATCTGACTGGTCCTGACTGATAAGGTGTGAACAGAAGTGACATGCGTCACTTAGGCAGAGGCAGGGTCCTCCCACGTCTGTCGTGTGGACAACATGATGGGGCCCATCCCCTGGGCTCTGAGTGACCCCGTGGAGCCGAGTATGCAGACCCAGCATGTGGGGCAGGTGTGTCTGGTTCAGCCTTCCCTGCCCACTCCTGCGGGATGACGGAGCTGGACCAGCTACTCCACAGCTGTTATTGGCAGAATTCCCCAAGGGAAAGGTGGTTACTGACCACTCACATAGGAGGCCCAGAGCCCTGAACCCAGGGGCAAGAAGGGAGGGGATGACACAAGGCTCCAACAGGCAATGCCGGCTCCCTGGAGTGGCTCAGCTTGGCTCTCGTGGGCTCTTCCTCAGAGCAGCATTCTTTCATCCCGTCTAACAGAATGACCACCTCATCTGTCACAGAGTCCCCCAGCACGGCCCTGCTGGGGCTGCTTCCCTCTGGAGGTAGAAGTGTGGTCTGGCAATGGCGTATCCTCAGACCTGGGTGGGGAGCCTGAACTGTTTCCCTCTGCCACTTGATAAGGTCAGTGATGTGTTTGTTTCTGGAGAATCTTTGTCCTCACCTCCTAAAAGCCTAAAGCTGCTGCCAGTTGCCTGGAACCTGAAAATACAAGCCTGACATGGATGGGCTTTCCACTGAGATCTCTCTGGGGCAGAGATACTGAGCTGCAATGTGAGGCTGAGATCTGCTCATGTGGGGAGTCCCCCTTTTCAGGTCCCGGCACCCCCCAAGCCCCAGCCTCCACTTCTCCCCAGAGACTCTCCAAGGCCTCCATCATCCAAGCTGGGAAGGAAGTGTGAGACTGGAACTTGCCTTTGGGGTGCCTTCCACTCAAAGGCCCCGTGGGTCCTCCTAAAAAGAAAAAATAACAGCCAGCAAGAGGGAAAGTGGGTAATTTCTGAAAGGCAAGTTGGCAAGTGTGGTTTTCTCTCTGTGGACAGTGGACAGTGGGGGTTCACAGGGAAAGCTGACTGACGAAGGGGATCTGTGGGGCTCAGAGCACCCAAGGGCCACTGCAGAAGAATAGTGCGTTCATCTGTTTTCATGCTGCTGGTAAAGACGTGTTTGACATTGGGTAATTTATAAAGGAAGGGGGCCGGGCGCGGTGGCTCACACCTGTAATCCCAGGACTTTGAGTGGCAGAGACAGGTAGATCACCTGAGGTCAGGAGTTTGAGATCAGCCTGGCCAACATGGTGAAACTCTGTCTCCACTAAAAACATAAAAATTGGCTGGACTTGGTGGCACACACCTGTAATCCCAGCCACTCTGGAGGCTGAGGCAGGAGAATTGCTTGAATCCAGGAGGCAGAGGTTGCAATGAGCCAAGATCGTGCCATTGCATCTCAGTCTGGGGAAAAAGAAAACAAGTAAAAGAAAATAAAAGGAGGTTTAATGGACTCACAGTTCCACATGGCCGACGAAGCCTCACAATCACGGCGGACGGCAATGGAGGAGAAAGTCATGTCTTACATGACGCCTGGCAAGAGAGAGCATGTGCAGGGGACCCACGCTTTGTAAAACCATCAGATCCCATGAAACTTATTCACAAGAACAGCACGGGAAAGACCTGCCCCCATGATTCAATTACCTCCCACCGGTCTGGCCACAATATGTGGGAACGATGAAAGCTACAATTCAAGATGAGATTTGGGTGGAGACACAGCCAGACCATATCGAGTAGGGACACAAAAGAGAGGTGGAGCGTGTTGCAGCTCCGCAGCCCGGGGAAAGTTCTGACAGTTAGTCTGTGACTCTGATGAGCACGCGTCATTCATTTTCTATGGCTGTTTAAAACAGGATCTGAGAAACGCAGGCCTGACATGGATGGGGTTTCTGTGTCATTGTGCTCTCAGGATCTGGAGACCAGATGCCCAAAGCTAAGGTGTGGTCAGGGTCCTGCTGCCTCTGAGACTCGGGGTAGAGTTGGTCCTTGCTTCCTCCCGGCTTGTGGCCGGCCATCCCCGGCGTTTCTGGGCTTCGCCACCATCTGTGTCTCTTTGTCACGTGGCATTCTTTCTCTGTGTGTCTCTTCAAGTCATCGGGTTTAGGGCCCAGCCTAATCCAGTGCGGCCTCATTTCGACTTACCTGGTTCTATCTGCAAAGCCTCTATTTCCAAACAAAGTCATTCTAAAGGTTCCAGGTGGACGTCGTTCACCCGGTATCTGCAGGTACACGGACCCTTCTAAACTGAACGTGGGTTCTCAGGCCTGAATGAGCTGCAATTCCAGCCTCCTGGTCCCCAGCCATGGTCCTGACGTCTGGAATGAGGGGAAGCAGCAGGGGGGAAGGGGGCAGTTCTGCCAGGAGCCTCCTCCTCAGATGGCCTTGGCTGTGCGGGGCGTGTTGGGACGGCCACCCAGACCCTGATGCGCCCCACCCATAACAGGGGCTGGGTGGTCGAGCTGGCAGCATGCACACTCTCATCCAGGACACAGCCCGGGACCTGGGCGGCCGATGGCTTCTGCTGGGACCACTTCCATCTGGAAACCAGAAGGGTGTCCACAGAGAAGGGGCGGGCCCTCAGCTCCCCATCAGGGCTGGTGAGGCAGCAACCTCACCATGGAGGAAAATCCTTCCACCTGGAGCTGAAACTCCACGGAGATGATAAATCTCCCCACGTGTCGGCTTCCAGAAACGACGCCTGCCATTTGCAGATGAAAAATGTCGGCGGGCCGGCTGGAAGCCGCCGGAACATGGTAGAAAGGTTAGCGCTCCCACCTCTCCCCCGAACACAAAGCCTTTTCTTCTCCAGCTGGAAGCGAGCACGCCTCATGAATGCAAAGCGTTCTTTCAACATTCGACTTTAAATTCTTTGAATTAAATCCGGACCCTTCTGAGCCCTGTGTTCGCCCAGTTATTTATCACGGGCTAAGTGTAGAAGCCTGTTCGGCATCTCTGGGGACTGCTGGCTTAGGAGCTGCATCTGAAATGTTATAAACTATTTAAAACCAAAAGCCCGGCCGAGTCCAGTCAGAGGAGGGTTTGCAGGCCGCGCTGGGAGAACGCGCGGGGCCGGCACACACTCATTCCGCCCGGCTTTCCTCTGGGTAATCACTTTAATACACTTGAAAATAAACCTCTTCCCCACCGAGGCAGGGCGATTTTTTTCCGCTTATTTAGCAAACATTGATTTTTATTCTCTCCCCACGGGCCTGGCTCTCTGGAAATTAACAAGCCAGCTTTGTCCCCGCACCCCCGCCGCCCCCACCCCGCCGCCTCCCCAGGCCCCTGGCAGTCCCCCCGTCTGCCGGCAGGGGGCGAGGAAACCTCTCTTTTGAGGGCCCCACGCGGGTCTCCCTCGGGGCCGGCCTGCGCCTGGGCTCCTGGGACGCGGAGCCAGGCTTCTCCCCGGATGCCAGGGCAGATGAAGACCTGGTTCCTTCCGGAGGCCACACATCAGGACCTGCGTGCGATGCTGAAGAAGGAGGAACTGGGTGGGGGTTGTGGTTTGAAGCAGGGGCAGCCCAGGACAGCAACCCCCAAACTCAGGAGCCCTGCCGGGTGCCCCATGCTACCCCGGCACTCTCCCCAAAAGGCCCCCAGCCCTGCCCGGACGCTGGCCGATGCACTGTCCCTGCGGACAGCCGAGGAAACTGGGCTGGAGCAGCTGGGACTGGGTGGGAGCTCCTGGGGGTGACTCTGCGCCCCAATCCTGGGGACTTTGCCTATGCCCTGTCTGGTGGGGGGGCCTCCAGGATGGCCCTCGGTGTGCCCTTTCCGTCGGTGACCTGTCCCCTCCGCTGGGCTGACCAGCACGCTTCTGACGGGCGGAGAGCTGCACGGGCCAGGCCACTTCCCAGGGCGGTCCTGGCGAGGCCCCGGCCTCCGCCGCGCTGGCTCCTCCTCCTCTCTCTCACTTTGCTCCCTGTCTCTCTCTCCCTCCTCCTCTCTGTTTCTGTATCTCTGTCTCTGTGTCTCTGTCTCTGCGTCCTCCTCTCTCTGTCTCTGTGTCTCTGTCTCTGCCTCTTCCTCCTCCTCCTCTCTGTTTCTGTATCTCTTTTTGTCTCTGTGTCTTTCTCTGTCTCTCTCCCTCCTCCTCTCTCTGTCTCTGTGACTCTCTCTGTCTCTGTCTCTCTCTCTCTCTCTCTCTCTGTCTCTGTCTCGGTTCGGTCCCCCCAAGAGAAGCTGATGCCATGTGTGAAGCAGCCTGGAGAGGTCCGTGTGGCGAGGGATGGAGGCTGGACCACGGCCGTGTGAGCTCGGAGCCCGAAATCCCCTCTCAGGGGAGGCTGAGGCTTCCGATGAGGCCGAAGGCCCTGCCCGGAGCTTGGCTGCGGCCCGGTCAGGACCCGAGAGCCAAGTCACCCACCCGGCCGTGCCCAGGTTCCTGGCCCTCAGAGGTGTGAGATGATGAACACGTGTCTCCAGCTGCTGGTCTGTGGGGTCACTCCTCGCCCGGCCGGGAGGACGTGGCACCGCCTGCCCTGCACCCCATGCTGCAGCTTCTCCTGAGTGCCAGCCAGCCTGCAGGTCACAGCCCAGGTCACAGCCCTGAAAGTCACCGCACACATGTGAGCAGAGCTCCCGGGGGAGGTGGGCGTGGGCAGGGTCTGTTCTCACGCCTCAGCCCCCCCGTGCTGTGGCCTTGCCGGGACAACCTCAGGCCTGCCCCAGCCTCGCGTGCTGTGGACAGGGCACGGTGGGGGGGCCCAGTCCCCACAGCCCCCACCACACGAGTGCACGGAGCAAGAGGTTTCCAGTCCGGAGGAGAGAGGCCACCCTGTCCCCGGCAGGCAGCAAAGGCGCCACCCAGCCCCGACTTCCCATCCCTGCCTCCTGGTCCTCTGCTGCCCCCTGCTCTGTTCCTCCGGGGCAGAGGTGCCCGGCAGCTTGGCAGTGTCTGGGCTCACTCTCCCACTCCCTGCACCGGGGTCGGGGGCTCCCCACGCCCCGGCCCTGCAGTGAGGCACTGAGTCCTGCCCAGGGGAGGCGAAGCCCTGGATTTGAAAGTAACTACAGTCCTCACGACACCGGTGACCGAGCGGAGACAACCCGAGGACGCACACACTCGTGAGAGCTTTGCAGGCTGCGTGGCCTCCGAGCTGGGGCGACCTGGCCCATGAGCCCCGCTCCAGGCCCCTGGGGACCGAACGCTCCCCCGCAGAGTCCTCTGTGAAGCCGGTAAACACCCAGCGTGGTGGGGTCAGGAGATGGGGCCTTTGGGAGGTGATCAGGGCCCCCGCGAGGAGAGAGTGAGAGCGGAGCCCCTTCCCTGGCCGCCACTGAGGACACAGCCAGGGACGCCCTCACGGACCCCGCCACGCTGGCACCTGACCTCAGACTCCCCGGCTCAGAGCCGTGAGAGGTCAGGGGCCGCCGTCGGAGCCCAGGCTGTGGGTTTTGTGAGGATGCCCTCGGGACAGCAGCCCATCCCTGGGCACCACAGGGCGCTGTCCACCCGCCTCTGGCTGCGTGTGGACGATGCTGCTGACGTGTGGGCCTGGGTGCCGGGGCTTAGGCCGCCCTCATGGCTAGCACCTTCCCGACGCCCCCGAGGGAGACAGTCCTGGGGCTGCGTCTTCCAGCTCGGTCTGCGGTCGGGAGGAGGTCACAGAGCCTGGAAGCTGCCTCAGGGACGGCTCTTGTCCTTTTAGCCTCCAGAACCCAGTAACCCCAAACCTCCTTCTCAGGTTCCCGCCACACCTGTCCCAGGTGAGAGGCCACCTCTGCACCCAGTGTGTGCCAGGCAGGGCTCATCCCCTGCTGGGGAAGCTGGAGCCCCCGCTCCCCCGAGGCCACCCTGCTGGCCACTAGTTGGCTGAGGCTCTGGGCGCCACAGAAGGAAAAAGGGGTGGAGGGAGGAGAGAGAGAAAGGGAAGGAGGGAGGGAGGAGGGAAGGAAGGAAGAAGGGGGGAGGAGGGAAGAGGGAGGAAGGGGAGAGGAAGGGCAGGAGGGGGGAGGGAGAGAAGGAGGAAGGAGGAGAGGGAGGAGGGGAGGGAGGAGGGGAAGGAGGGAAGGGGAGGGAGGAGAGGGAGGGAGGGGAGGGAGGAGAGGGAGGGGAGGGAGGAGAGGAGGGAGGAGAGGGAGGAGGGGACGGAGGGAAGGGAGGGGAGGGAGGAGGGGAAGGAGGGAAGGGGAGGGAGGGGAGGGAGGAGAGGGAGGGGAGGGAGGAGAGGGAGGGAAGGGAGGAGAGGAGGAGGGGAGGGAGGAGGGGAGGGAGGAGAGGGAGGGGAAGGAGGAGAGGAAGGAGGGGAGGGAAGGGAGGGAGGGGAGGGAGGAGGGGTTGGCTGGAATGATGGATACTGGGCACGTAGACGGGTGGAGGGACTCAAGGGCTGAGCTGCGGGGAGAACGCTGGGGCTTGGGCCCTTCTGGGGTGACGGGCAGAGACGTACAGGAACAGCTTCCCAGGTCTCCTGCGGCCACTGTGAGTCCTGCGCTCCCCACAGCCCCTCACTCTTTCGAGGACAGTGTGCCTCCTGCTGTCTGAGCGTCGCTCTGTTCCTTCACTGCAGACGCCCGCGTGGGACCCTCAGCCTGCACGATCCGGCCACCAGATGGGGGTGGGTGCTAATGAGCCCAGACCACTGGTCACTAATGGGCTGAGGCCACCAGTGGCAGATGGAACCAGGGACAATTGGGCTGACAGAGAGGCCCCTCGCCCAGGGTTTGGGTGACCCGGACATCCTGGGCCAGGGCAGTGGGGGCAGGGGGTGCCCAGCAGATGCCAGGCTGCCCGCTCCAAGCTCAGGTGCCTGGAAGCTCCCTGGGACACCCATGTCCGTCCACCTCCTGCTCCAGTCTCAGGGACCCCACAGGGACGGGAGGTGGGTGGGGGGTGCTGGGCAAGTGGGAGGGGCTGTGCTGGGCGCGACCCCTCCAGCAGAAAGAAGAGCGAGGCTTCCTGGGCGGCCCGGCACGATGGCCCCAGAATCCTCTCAGGGTCAGCTCTGCCCTGGAGGGGACGGAGGCGCGGCCAGCTCACCCATAAACTTGTCCTAGCGATTTATGAGGCTTGGCCCGCACGGGTGGGGATAAGCCAAGGTGGGGCCGTGGCCTCTGGCTGGAGCAGGGAAGGAGGACGCCCTTCACCACAAACGCTCGCCAGGAGCTCCAAGTCCACTCAGCTACTGGGGGTTCCGTCCAGCTGGAGTCAAACCCCCCCGGGTGACAAGGACCCCCGCGGGTCTCACACAGGCCCCCTCAGGAGGTGCAGACCCAAGTAGTCAGAGGGTGGAAGGTGCTTCCTCCCGGCTGGTGTGCCCGGGTGCCCGGCGTCTCCCACCGCGGGCGGACGGGAGGAGGTGGAGGCTCCCGGTCACCTGAGAACCGACCGCGCGGAGGAATTTCTGCCCCAGAGGCAGCTGGAAAGCAGGGCAGCATCACCTAGGCTGCGGCTCATAAACCCGCTCAGTCTCCGTGCCCACGTGGTGCCAGCCGCAGACAGGGGCCAGGGGGCCTCGGTGCTGGAGTCTTCAGGGTCCTTCCTGCTTGCTCTGGCTCTGCCCATGGGGCGGGCAATTTTTCAGCCCGAGAGACACCATGCAGCCAGGATGGAGGGGCTGCCGAGCCGCAGCCGGGCCTCAGTGGGGCCCTGCCCCTGAGCTTCTCGGCTTCAACAGCAAACCCAGAGGTGACGGTGACGGAGCCAGCCTGGCCCTGGGTGTCCAAGGGTCCCGATGGCAACTGTGGAAGGACGACCCTGCCTGAGAATCGCTTCCCCCAAGGCCTACCAGCAACGTGGTGGGCGCCCCAGGGCCTGCTCTGCCGGGCACGTGCGCTCCCAGGATGGGTCAGGGCACCAGACCCAGGGCCAAGGGTCTCAGCGCTCCCAGGCTCAGCAGGGAGCGTGGAAACATTTAGGTAAAAGGGCCCTGGCCCAGGGTCAAGGCACCGCCGTGCCGCGGTTTGGCAGCTGCGCACTTAGGGGTAGGCCCCAGTCTCCTCCGAAGCGGGACTGGCCGGGGTCACGGGGGGACCCGGAAGAGCTGGAAACAGGTGGGAAGGCCCAGACCTAAGGTGAAGGCTGGGGAAGCAGCCGGGCCTGGGAGGGCAGGGACAGGAGCCTCCGTGTTTCTGCAGGACGTGTACCAGGGTAAGAGGCTGTGCCCGGGATGCTGTGACTGCCTTGCCAGGGCAGCAGGGCACGGAGGAATCTTGGCGGCCCCACAGCACCCTCCAGGAGCTCACAGCCCGGGTTTAGCGGCGTCCGCCTCCTACTCTGTCCTGCCTACAAATGCCCAAGGCCCTGGCCCGCCCTGGGCCACCTCCACGCTTCTGTGCACGTGACCCGAGAGCCCTCCCCACCCAGCATTGTCACCGCCTCCCACTGTGGCCACCAGCAGAGCCAAAATCTAGACAGTGTCAGAGCACGTTCCTCCTGGCTCAGCAGTGAGTGTCCAGCCACACCTGAGAACCAAGGGTGCAGCCCCGCTGTGACGGCTGCAGCTGGAACCCCAAGAAGCAAAACCCCAGGGAATGCTCTCCCCAAAACGTGAGACGTGATGGTGGATCTGGCCGTGCAGAGCCTGGGTCTGGGAGACCACACAGCCTGCTCCGTCATCCCAGCGGTGGGGACCTTCCCAGGCCAAGGCGACCTTGCCAGGCGTTGAGTGGAGAGGGCTTAGCTGGGGGCGGTGGGCCCAGGGGACATGAACCATCCCTGAGTGGCCCTCCCTCACCCTCCCGGGGCCACCTGGTCCCTGTCCGGGGCCATCTCTGGTAGCATCAGCTGACACTGAGCCAGTGCTCAGCAGGGCACGTGGCTGAGGGGTCCTCGCCCCTCTGCAGAGCCAGAGAGAGCTGCCCAGATCTCAACCCGGGTCTTCAAAGGGCTGCCCTGTGGACAGCCACACCTCGCCAGGACCCCAGGCGGTGCAGGTCAGCGGCGATGGGTCCACTTCCATCTCCCAGGACTGGTGCCTGTGGTCTGCCAGTTCTGCCTGGAGGGAAGCCTTGCTGCGCAGGGCGGTCCTTCTGTTGTGAGTGTGGCTGCACAGGAGAGTCAGAAAGGGATCCGTGAACGACTCACCTCACAGCCTGGGACCCGCCTGGAAGACAGCACTCAAGGCGGGACACCCTCTGCCCGGTAACACTATCTAATAGGAACAGGGCTGGGATGGCACCTGCCCCTGCCCCAGGACACTCTCCCAGTTCCCCAGCACCAGCCAGACCTCAGGTGACCTCCAGCAGGACCTATGGGGTGACCTGGATGTGGGCAGGCAGGAGTGCCATGGCCTGGGTCAGCAGGTTTCGGAAGGGGCCTCAGGGCCCCAGGCCACACCCATGGCTCAGCGCTTCTATCCACACCTACCGCCCCGGGGAGCCCAGGGTCCCCGAGATGACTGCAAGCTAGCCGTGCGGCCGGTGGCTGGCCAGTTTCCAGAGAAATGGAGATTTAAAAGCCACATCAGCACTAGCCTGTGTTTGACTCAGTTTCCCTCTGTGGATGCCCTTTGGGAAAATCCTTCACTAATTATCAAGTTTGTGTTGACCCCCACGCAGGGATTCGTGCTGCCCACTAAGCCGCATGTCAACAAGACACGTCTGTACTGCACACCAACGATGGGCATACACCACGCGTCTACCCCGCCCACCGCACACCAACGACGGGCATACACCACGCGTCTACCCCGCCCACCGCACACCAACGACGGGCATACACCACGCGTCTACCCCACCCACCCATCCCACGCATCTGTACGGCACATCCATACCTGTCTGTATCTTGTGTCTACACCACATGTCTGCAGCATGTGTCTAGACCGCCCATCTACAACATGTGTCTACACAGCCTGCTGGGTCAGCAGGCTCTGCAGGACATGCAGAGGAGGCCATCAGCAGCAGCCAAGGGGCTCCAGGAGGGCGTGAGCCCAGAAGGCATCCTCTGGGAGAACACTGGGGGACCGAGCTGGGCTTGGGGGTGACTGTGGACGCAACAGGAGAGGGCAAATGAACCTCATGTTCTCTAAGGCCACCTCTGCCCGCCTCAGGACGTGAAGCTGGCTCCCAAGTTTGAGCCCCTCCCACTTTCTCCCCAAGCTGAAGACCAAGCAGGGGTCTGAGTGCCAGGTGGGCACTGCTGTGGGTCCTCTGAGAGTCCAGAACTGGCGCCCTTGGCCTGGCCCGGCACCGCATTCCTGGTCATGCTCAGGCCTTGAGCCTTCGCAGCCGGCCATCTCTGAGCATTGCTCTTGGGCGTGGCCTGACTGCGGCAGCCCCTAGGCACATAGAGATGTCACAGGCTGCAGTCCCAGCTGCCCAAGTGAAACCAGAGGCCACATCTTCAGGGCTGCTGGGGTTCCCAACTCTGTGGGCCACTGGACTTCGCTCTGTGCTGGCACTTCGGAGTCTGCAGAGAGGAATGAGGGGCCCGGTGTATTCGTAGACAAAGGGCCAGCAGCCCAGAGGGCTTTGAATAGGGCCCACCTAGTGGGACAGAGACCTGGGGCTAACGCGAGGGAAGGAGGAGAAATCCCTGAGAGCTTCCTGGAGGAGTCACCATTCAGAAGCCCATTCTGAGTGCCTGTTGGGACAGAACTGCTTTCAGCACCCCTCCTGGTGCTTGGTTCCTCTCCTTAGCAAAGGGAAGTGCTGTCAACCCAGAGGCAGCAGCTCTGGGGCCAGAGATGCTGGTTTTCTGGGTGCACCCAGGCTGGGCTGCTTCTCCACTCTAAGGCTCAGCCTCCGCCTCAGCTCACAGGCTTATCAGCACTGCCCTGGGATGCACTGGCCTCCTGCTCTTGAGTGCCTCACCCTGCAGGGGATGGGGGCTCAGCCCCACCCCCGCCCAGGGCCCCTGAGGCTCAGGACAATTGTTGCCGGGGCTGGATTGTTACCTCGGAGACTCCGCCCTGGAAGCGGCCTCAGCAGGCCCGACCTGCGGCTGAGGGCGCGGTGCCAGCCCTGCCTGCCAGCCGCCCCGAGAGCCGAGGATCTCCGACCAGCGGCGCTGGAGGGCGGGTCTGGATTTGGATGAGGCTGAGAAGGGAACGCGGCCGGCATGTCGAACCCACACGCGTTAGACTCGCCCGCCGTGATTTTTGACAATGGCTCGGGGCTCTGCAAAGCGGGCCTGTCTGGGGAGTTTGGGCCCCGGCACGTGGTCAGCTCCATGGTGGGGCACCCCAAATTCCAGACGCCCTCGGCGGGAGCCCACCAGAAAAAATACTTTGTGGGGGAGGAGGCCCTGTACAAGCAGGAGGTGCTGCAGCTGCACGCCCCCATCGAGCGTGGCCTGATCACGGGGTGGGACGACACGGAGAGGCTCTGGAAGCATCTCTTCGAGTGGGAGCTGGGCGTGAAGCCCAGCGACCAGCCCCTGCTCACCACGGAGCCCTCCCTGAACCCCAGGGAGAACCGCGAGAAGATGGCGGAAGTCATGTTTGAGAAGTTCAGCGTCCCCGCCTTCTACCTGTCGGACCAGGCAGTGCTGGCGCTCTACGCCTCGGCCTGTGTCACGGGCCTGGTGGTGGACAGCGGGGATGGGGTCACCTGCACCGTCCCCATCTTCGAGGGCTACTCCCTGCCCCACGCGGTCACCAAGCTCCACGTGGCGGGCAGGGACATCACGGAGCTCCTCACGCGGCTGCTTCTGGCCAGTGGCCACACCTTCCCCTGCGTGCTGGACAGGGGCCTCGTGGACGACATCAAAAAGAAGCTGTGCTACGTGGCCTTGGAGCCCGAGAAGGAGCTTTCCCGGAGGCCGGAAGAGGGCCTGAGGGAGTACAAGCTGCCTGACGGGCACATCGTCAGCCTCGGGGACCCGCTGTACCAGGCGCCCGAGGCCCTGTTTGCACCAGAGCAGCTGGGCGGCCAGAGCCCCGGGCTCCCGAGGATGGTGTCCTCCAGCATCACTAAGTGTGATGCCGACATCCAGAAGATCCTCTTCGGGGAGATCGTGCTGTCGGGCGGCACCACCCTGCTCCACGGGCTGGACGACCGGCTTCTCAAGGAGCTGGAGCAGCTGGCCTCCAAGGGGACCCCCATCAAGATCACGGCTCCCCCCGACCGGTGGTTCTCCACCTGGATTGGAGCCTCCATCGTCACCTCTCTGAGCAGCTTCAAGCAGATGTGGGTCACCGACGCAGAATTCAGGGAGTTTGGGCCCTCTGTGGTGCAGAGAAGATGCTTCTGAGGGGCGCTGCTCTCGGGGCCCGGTGGGGAGAGAACCCGAGGCCTGGCTTTGGGAAACGTTCAATAAAGGACAGACGTCCGCGCGTCTGGCTACTCGGCCCAGTTCCTTCTTGGGGGCGGCAGCGAAGTTTCTGGCCCTGGCGGTGAATCTGTGGTGTCGGTCCACGCCCTCGCCCCCTTCGCTTTCTGCTAAGACAGCCCGGGCCGAGTGCAGGCCGGTCCGTCTACAGGGCCCCGGAGTCTGTACTCTTGACAAGGGTCTTAGGTGGGCAGAGAGAGTGGGCAGGGAGGGTGGGGACTAGCAGGTGCCACCTGGTTCTGAGGCCTCAGCAAGAAACCCCCACCGGTGTAGGTCCTTACCCGGCGCGCCAGGCCGGGGCTGAGCTCGTGGGAGGCTGGGCGGCTGGACAGGCGGAGCTGGGGTTCTCAGCGGACGGGAGCAGACGGGGGCAGACGGCATTGCCTGCTTAGGGCCCTCTGCACTCGGGGGTCCTGCTCCCAAAGGAAGAAGCGGCCCTTCCGTTCAGCGAGTGTGACGCTTCTGTTTGTTTTTACTTTCAAGGATGTTTACAGTTAAACATAGTTAACAAAGTGAACGGCCATCGCCAGCCTTAACGGTTGAGTGAATTACGCATGGAGGGAAGTTTTCCACATAGATGTGGTGGAATTCACCCAGAATATTGTTGGGAGAGAGGTGGAGAATACAGATAACTCATGAAATGCCCTTCCCTCAATTTTCTTTTCTGGGAAAAGCAAGCAGCGCCCCTTCCCTGTGTCTGTCCCTGTCCGGCCTCTGCATGGACACGTGCCTGTGCTCCGCGTGGTCACCACCAAGTGCACGCACCGTGGCTTCCGGCACGTGGCCGGGGGAAGAGGGAGGGAAAGGTGAGGCAGGAGGAGAGGACGAGGAAGAAGAAAGGACTCGGGAAATCCAGCCCGAAGGAAACGAACGCAATTCCCTGAAACGTGCCCTTCAGTCTTGCCACGGTGAGTCCTTTCCTGTCATCTCACTTTCAGCCGACTGTGCCGTACTGAGAGGGAGCAGGGGGCCGGGCTGAAGACGGAGTGTAGCTGGGTCACTTCTCATCCAGCCCGTCGGTCTCTGCCTTTTGACTGGCGTGTGCAGACCATTTGCCTGGTCGCGCAGGACGTGGGGGACGAGGCCCGCCACCCCGCTTCCCTCCGCCGTGCCTTCTGCTTCTCATTCCTGTTTCATCTGACCTCGCTCTGGGTTGCCGGAACCTGTTCAGGGTTGTGTCTCGATTTGTTAGCGTGTTTAGAGGATCTTGCTTGTGTAGGTTTCTTAGTGGCCACCCTGGGTGTGGCGCCGCATGTGCGGGGATGTATGTGCCACCACGGGCTGCAGGCATTGACGTGGTGCCGGTAGAGGGAAGCGCGAAACTTTCTTCTGTCCAGGGCCGTCCCCTGTCCCCTCTAAAGCACAGTTGTTCTGTCTCCGGTGCGTGTGCCGAATGCAACATCAGAGGGCCGTGGGATTTTTCCTTCAACCATCAAATATGATTCAAGAGGCTTGTGAAGTCGAATCTTTTGACCCCTGCTTTTACCTGGTCTGGCGTTCCTTTGTCCTGTCTGGAGCCCAAGACTCGCTCTGCTGTTCCTCCTGTGTTTACAGAGCGTCCTGTGGCCATTCCGCCAGGACAGGACGCTGGCAACAGAGTCTCGGCCTTCCTTCTCCCTCCTCCCGGGAGGGCGTGCCCACTGCGTGCAGGCTCTGCACGTCCCCGCTTCCCCCAGCACGTGGGCTCCCGGCCGCCCGGTTTCAGATCGGGCATCCTCTGATTCGCTGGGCTCCCCCAGGCCGCGGGTCAGCTCACTGCGGCTGCTTCAGAGTTCTCACTGTCTCTAGATTTCAGGAGTTTCATTTTGATGCATCTTGGGGTGGTTTCTTTGAGTTCGTCCCACCACCTTTTCCCACCTCGTGATTGCTGGGGGTTCGCCATCCTGCAGGGAGACCACTGACCCCAGGGGTCAGGCTGGGGTGGTGCCGATAAGACTGGCTCACACCGCCTGGCTCAGCCTCGCTGCTGCTGGGGGCGGTGGTGTGGGGGGCGGAGAGGTGGGGACAGGATGGGGGTGAGATGGGGATGGAGTGGGGTGGGGTGAGGTGGGGGTGAGGCGCGGCTGGGATGTTAGATCAACTCCCCACTCTTCCTGCTGAAACACAAAGGTGGGGTGTGGTGTTTTCATCGGCATGGGGCTGAAGTAAGGAAGTTTTACCAAAAAGTTATTCTGCTGGGTCACCCTGCTCCCAGTGGGAAGAGGCTTTTCTGGGAGTTTTTTCTGTCTGTGCCTGTAGGAGATTTGGGTCGGAGGCTTCTGAGCATCCTGTTAGACAGTCAGGAAGCCTGGGAGCCCCAGTCCTGAAGTCCCTGCCTGCCTTCCACCTTCCAGGCTTTCTGTGTTTGTTTGCTGTGTTACATCCAGCCTTGTAAGAGGCGGGGGGCCTGGGAGGAACGGGGCCCTTGAATGAGGTTTGTATTTCTTCCCGTGGTACCTGAAGGTTATAAGGAAATGTACCGTCAAAGCCCTTCCTGTCAGGGTCACCCCATTTTACAGGTGAGAGTGTCAAGGCTCAGAAGCTGTGTCTTTCCGAGGCCACACAGGGAGTTGGGAGCAGAGTTCAGCCCAGAGTCCCAGACCACGGCTCTGTCTCCTTTGTATACTCCTTCTAGATCCTTCTCCACTCCGGATGGTCCCCACGTTACTAAACTACACCACACATAAAGTAGAACTGGAAGAAAATCCTCTTCTATTCAAGACACCTTGCCTCTCCTCTAATGGCTTCTGCTACTGCTGCTATTGGCACGATGGTAGGAATGTGATGGTGTGGTGATAATGGTGGTGATGGTGGTGGTGGTGATGGGAATGATGATGGTGATGGTGGTGATGATGGCAATGATGTGATGGTGGTGATGGTGGTGATGATGGTGGTGGTGATTGTGAGGATGGTGGTGGTGATGATGGCAGTGATGATAGTGGTGGTGATGATGGTGGTGACATGGTGGTAATCATGATGATGGTAAGGATGGTGGCGATTTTGATGATGATGACGGTGGTGGTGGTGATGGTGGGGATGGTGACAGTGGTGGTGGTGGTGATGGTAATGATGATGATGAGGATGATGATGGTGGTGCTGACGATGGTGCTGATGACAGTGGTGGTGACAATAATAATGATGATGGTGGTGGTGGTGATGATGGTGATGTTGACCACAGCCAAGATGACTGTGGGGAAAATCATGATGGTGGTTTTCTGGCCTCTGGTTCTGAACTATGCTCTTCCTGGGGTACTGCAGTGAATAGATGGTAAGCAATCCCCCAGGGCCCTGATGGAGTTTCTAGAAGGAGCATTGTAACCCAGCTGGCTTTTAGCTGTGGCTTTCTTGAGAGGGGTGGAAGGCCCAGGAGGAGGTCAGGCAGACGAGGCTGCTGCTAATGAGGATGGAGAAGCTGGAGGAGCTGTGAGGTCAGCCTTCACATCTGAGGCTTGACCCTGCTTCAGCCTGGAGCTGTCCAAAGTGAAGGGCCAGGGGATGGGCCGGGCTAAGCCCTGGAGGAGGAGAGAGAAGCTCACGCTGGCTCTGAACTGTTTGGCCTTGCCTAGCAGGTGTCCACAGGAGCCGGCTTGAGCCTGTCTCCCTGTCTGGGACATACGTATTCCCACTGCCCAGGCTCTGTCCGAGGACTCCACGAGCCCCACCCAGCTCTTTGCTTTGGCCCTAAACAAGATCTTTCTGTGAAGTGCTGTTTGGATGCTGCATCTGTGGGCTCTGCAGGAGGGGTTTCTGGTTCAAAGGTCCCTGAAAGAAGAGAGAAATGGGAGCAGAGCACAGAGCATGAGGCCTGGTTCTTCATGAAGCTGACCACACAGTGATGCTGGTGGGGCTCAGAAGCTGTCAGCTCCTGCTCCTCTCCCTGGGGGCCTCTCAGAAGTGACCGCTTTTTCTGCAGGTGGAGGGCAGTCAGGGCCACGTCATGCTGGGTGCCCCTGCCTCCATCACCTCCTCCACTGACCTCCAGCCCTGGCTTCCATTATGGACCCTCGGGAACAGGTTCCATGAGAGCCCAGAAGCCCATCCATGGCAGTGATTAGACACGAAAGCACCACACTGGAGGCTCGGGCCAGGTGGGCACCCCCACATGGGAGGATCAGGCCAGGTGGGCACCCCCACACTCAAGTGCCCCGTGCTTCATGGCATGATCACCCCCTGGGACGTCAGGGAGGTTACCTCAGGGCACCTCTGCCACCAAGGGCTCCAGAGGCCTGTGCCCCGATGGAGATGCCACGATCCCTTGTTGAATGGTGCCACCGCGATGATGTTTTCTGAGGGACCTGGTGCTCCAGGGTCCTCTAACCCTGCAGCCTCATTTCAACCAGGAGAGGTGGCACACAGTCCTAGGGGCAGCTGCCTGCCCCATGGCATGGCTCCAGCCAGAGGGCAAGACATCACCTGCTGCCCGGCCCAGCTCCCGCGACAGCAGGACCCTCTGTGATCTGGGCTGAAGGTGAGGTGGGGCAGGACACTGGGAAGAAGCTCCCACCAGACCCTGGCAGAGGATTCGGGAGGGGGTGAGGAAGACAAGCGTGACTCTGTCCTCCCGTGGCCATGCCATCGAGGCAGAGTCCGGCCCTTCTAGGCCCTAGACACACTCAGTGTGGTTAAGGCCTGGGTCAAGTTTCCGGGAATCCACAGATGGGCCTAGAGGAGGGGCCGAGCGCAGCCAAGAATCTGCATGGCAAGAGGCCAACCCCCGAACCCCCAAACCCCCGAATCCCTGAACCCCCAAACCCCCAAACCTCCAAACCCTCAAACCCTCAAGCCCCCAAACCCCCAAACCCTCAAACCCTCAAAAGTCTGCCGAGGAATGGGTCCCACAGGCGGCTCCACCCTTCGCCCCAGCGGCGCCATGGGGCTGCCCCTACTTGCAGCGTTAGGATGCCACTCTGCTCCGCTGCGCTCAGTCTTCCCAGGTGGCGGGGGTCACCCATCCCACCTACAGGGAGCTCGGTACACACATTCCTCCCAGGCAGGCGCTGGCCCTCACAGGTGAGGCAAAGCCTGGCAAAGCTCCGGCCTCTGCCACAGCCACTGCCCTCCGTCTGGATCAGCCACCAGGCGGTCCTGGGAGTGGACCTCAGCTGCGTGGGCAGCACCCCGGGAAGGAGCCCCCAGCCTTGTGCTCACACCCACTGCACCTGGTGTCCACAATTTCCACGCTGAGGGTCTCCAAGGCCCCAGTCCCCTCCACCCAGCCAGCAGGGGTTGAGCACACAGGGCCCTGCCCTTCCCAGGCTTTCGGGGGCTCACAGAGAGCCTCTATCACCCCGACCCCATCCCTGGGCCCCAGCCCCTCCGTGTGTGACCAGGCACAGAGCCGAACCTGGATAAATGGCCTGACCACTGCACTCACTCTCTCTTTTTGCGGGGACCCAGGCCCCAGCTTGGGAGGCCAGAGTTGACCCAAGGATCACTGCTGACTCTGGAGGCCAGAGTTGGGTGGCCCACAGCAGGGATGGCGCTCTCGGCCCCCTGTGCCTCACTCCCCTCGAGCCAGTGGTCTGGGGAGGCTTTGGGCCCTGGACCCACATCCCTTGACCCCCTGTTTTCCTTCCCAAGTGTGGGACGGGCTCCTCTGCCCCTGGGATGGCAAGGGCAGGACTGGGCCTCCCTGGGGGTCCCCAGGAAACCTGAGGCAGGGATGTGAGTCCCCCTGAGCCAGAGCAGGAAGCCTGTAAACAAATGAAATGTGACCGTCAACAGTTTAAATACTGTGCGGTTTGCCGGCTTCCCGATGAGAGGGGATTTGCGGGTTCTCAGGAGTTCAGGCGCATTCCCGGGAATCCAGCGCAGATAAGGGGTGCGGCGGCTGCTGGTAGAGCCCCTGCCACCTGGGAGAGGACCCCAGGGACCGGCTTACAAAGCCAGGACCCTCCCCACAGGGTGGCTTCATCCTGGCTCCCCCATTCCCCCTCCGTCCCAACGTGGAGGCGGCCCCCGTCCTTGTGGAAGACATGGGAGTTGCTGTCCTGAGACGGGCCGGCTGCAGGGGGCACTCGTGGTCCTGAGGGCTGGACGGGCACCTGCAGGCAGAAGAGACCAGCCCCCTGGGAGGAAGAAGTCTCACTCCTGCTCTGTTCACAGGCCCCATGAAGAAGGGGTTGCCGCGGCTCCCCAGTGCGCTGGCTTCCAGCCCCTGGGATGCAGGCACGTGAGTGTGACCCCAGCTCCTGAGGCTCCAGTGGATGGTGATGCTCGCTGGGGCGTGGTGGGGTGTCCCTGTGCCACGGAGGGGCCGTGCTGCTCCCTTCCCACCTTCCAGGCCAGGAGCCTTCAGCACCCTGCAAGCCGAGGCTTCTGGCAATGCCACGAGGAGCGCGCAGACCCCAGTCCTCCTGGAAGGTGAAGTCCAGGCCTGCGGTCCCGGGGGCAGGAGGGTCCTACAGTTCAGGTACGAGTCAGAAGCCAGAGGGTCTGGCCAAGGCCGGGAGGGGCCTAGAGTCACCAACCAGGCTGGACCGCAGGTCATTCATTTGCGTGGCAGGTGCCCTGGGAGCAGCGGGTCCTCCTGCAGGCCCGGCCTCTGGGCAGGTCTGTGCCAGGTCCCGGGCAGAGTCAGCTGGCCCTGTTCTGGGACGAGCAAGGATGTCCGAGGCTGCGATGGGCCGAGGTCAGGGCTCAGGGCAGACACGGTGAAGACTCTGAGATGGACTCCCTGCTCTCAAGGCTCCCACCCCACCCAGAGCCCAACACAGGGGCTGAGGGAGGGAGGGCCATGGTGGGACGGTTGTGCTGAGTTTGGCTCGTGTGGCCTTTGTCACCAGGACAAGTCTTTAGAGAATTCCTGTGAGGTGGGCTGCCCCAGGAAGGGCGAGGGGCACGGGGCTGCTGGGACGAGGGAATGCCCGCCTCGCTAAGGGGGCCTGGTATGGTGGCGTGGGGCCCCCTCCCTGGGCCTTGGTGTGGGATGGGTACCAGGGAAGACCCACCCTCTCATTCCTGCAGGGCAGGACCCAGGCATCACACCTGCTCTTGTCCTGAGAGGAGCCCTCCTTGGGCAGGACTCGTCCCCGCGCCGGCAAGAGCCAGCCCCTCACCCAGGCCGGGCGAGGAAGCCGGGGCCGCTCCAGCCTCATGGTTGCCTAGGATTGAAAATCTCTGCATCCCACAGGCAACCCCTGCCGGCCCAGGGCTGTGTCCCCGCTCTGGGCAAAACTGTCACCAGGCCATGGTGCAAAGCCGGGAGCAGCAAGCTCCTCCACGTTTACTTTCACATCCAGCCACACTTTCGGCTTCCTGGTGGGCGTTGGTGGCCTGGGTGCCTGGGGCACTGTCCTCTGGTGACAACGCCCGGCTCGGGAAACAATGTGGACATTGTCACAGCCGGCCCTGGCTCAGTGCGGGGAAATGTAAGACATCCCGGTTATCACGCCCCCAGGGGACGGGGCCGGGCTCCAGCTCGCCACCACGACGTCATTTTCTCTCATCATTCAAATCTCTTTCTCTCTCACCCCACCTTTGGGTGGCAGCGGCGGCAGCGGAAGGAGACAGCGGCCGCGCTGGAACCCAGGGCCCCGGGGCGTCATCCTACTCAGGCTGGCTGGACAGCGTCCAGGGCCCACAGGGGCCAGGCAGCCGGGCACTGCTCTCGGGGTGCCTTGGTTGTGGGGGGCAGCCAGCGACAAGGACGCCCAGCAGGCGACTCCTGGATCCATTCTCGCCCTCTCCACCATCGTCTCTGGACCCGAGACCCGCAGTGCTCTGGCAGGGGCTCAGTGACGCTGCCTGGGGCAGATGTGAGCAGAGGGCAGAGCTCGCCTGCCTGCCACCGCCCTCACGGGCCAACTCTGGCCAGAGGTGGCCACTCCTGGCTCCCACAGGCTGGAGGCTCCATGCACCTTTGCCAGCCTGCCCTCGGGGTCATGGGACATGAGAGCCCCCACGCCAAGCCTGGCAGGGCTGGGCCACCTCCCGGAGAGGGAGCACGGAGCCCGCTCCACCCGCCCTGGTGGCTTCAGGCCTCACTGAGAGGCGGTGGCCAGCGTAAGAGGATACCTCACAGTTATGCAACCCCGGCCAGCGAGGATGGGCGCGCAGCCCGGCCAGCCAAAACAAGCACCGTCCGGCTCCAGAGTGTGAAATCGTCAGGCCCAATTAAAGGGCGCTCGGGGAGCCGGCTGGGGGCTGGACGCAGGGCACGGCCTTCCCGGGGAGGGCTGCGGCTGTGAGGCCTCACCCAGCCTGCGGAGGTCTGGCCCCGCTGCCACCGGGCACCCTGGGGAGGACAGGGGGCGGCGGCCACAGCTTTCTCCCCTTTCCCCCAGTTAGACTGGGACATTTCACACACAAACACAGCGCAGGATGGGGGGACAGCCAGGGACGCTCTTGCTCCCTTTCTCTGCCTCGGGAGCCCCGGAGGCGGGTCCAGGGTGGGACGAGAGCTCTCTGAGCAGCCAGGCCCCGGCAGGTCCCGGAGATTCCGACAGGAGCCCAGGCGTGGCTGCTACCGGGAATTCACAGTGCAGGGGCAGGAGTCAGCGTCACCTCGGGGAAGGCAGGGCCGGGCCTGGGGTGGAGTGAACGCTCTCCATATACTGAGGGAAGAAAGGACCATGCAGGCTGCGCCCGGCGGCCCTGAAGGCACCTCCAAGGCTTTGGGATGACTCGACGTTGGGGACCGCCCAGGGGAGGGGAGACACACACGAGGAGGTGCGTTATCCCGACATGGCGTTCCGTGTCTGTAGAGGACACACCCCTCTTTCTCACCGGCCATCTCCAGGGGCCACGTGGGACGCAGCTAGGGTGAAAGTGGAGCCTGGTGGAGACCATGAGCAGAGCGAGGGGTCCTGCGGCCGGGCGGGGGGCACAACTCCTGTCTCTGGGAGCCTGGGAGATGGTTCCCGTAAAGCCCATCCCCGACACAGGAATCAGAAAAGCCAAGGTGAGGCTGGAGGAAGGTCCGAGGCACTGGCTGCGTCTGTGGTGGAGGAGGGGCCGGGGCCACGCTGGAGGCGGTGGGGGGGGGTGGTGTTTCCAGGCCGGGAAGGGCGGGGGCCGCGAGCCACCCATGGCTTTGTCACGTGCGTAGGCGTGGGGGGTGGGTAAGAGTGCCCGTCACGGCGGCTGGGCCACCTTCACCCAACTTCACCAGGTGAAAGTGTTTTACGTGTGGGCAGCCCGACACCCGCAGGTGGACCCTGCCCAGCGTGACGGGCCTCGTCCAATCGAGGGAGGAAGAGACGGTTCCCGAGGAGGGGTCCTGCCCTCAGACCAAAACCGCGCCATCCACGCTTCCTAGATCCGCCTGTCACGGCTGCCAGCGCCCCCACAATCACTGGAGCCCGTTCCTTAAAATACTCCCCCGACACACACACACACACACACACACACACACATACACACAAACACAAACACACACACAAACACACACTCGCGCACACACTCTCACACACAAACACACACACACACAAACACACACACATGCACACAAACACACACACAAACACACACACACTCGCACACAAACACACAAACACACAAACACACACACAAACACACACACTCGCACACAAACACACACAAACACAAACACACATACTCTCTCACACACACACACAGAGAAACACACACACAAACACACACAAACACACACACAAACACACACAAACGCACACACTCACACACATAAACACACAAACACTCACACAAACACACACAAACACACACACACTCAGACACACACAAACACAAACACACACAAACACACACAGAAACACACTCACACACAAACATACTGTCACACACAAACACACAAACACACACAAACACAAACGCACACACTCACACACACACATAAACACACACAAACACAAACACACAAACACACACAAAACACACAAACAAACACACACAAACACACACAAACACACACACACAAACACACAAACACAAACACACACAGTCACACACAAACACACACAAACACAAACACACACACACAAACACACATACAAACACACAAACATACTCACACACACACAAACACACACACAGAAACACACAGAAACACACACACAAACACACACAAACACACACAAACACACACACACACAAACACACACACACAGACTCTAGAGCTCATCCTGTCGTTCTGTTTCTCTGAAGAACCCTCGCCCACAGGGGGACAGAGATGGAAAACGTTTACGACGTTCAATGCGCGTGCTGAACGCGACATGCTGTCTGCTCCAAAGACCCCTTGCTTCCAAGCACTTCCTATGGTGCAGGGGTGCTGCATGAGAGCCCGGGCGCCCCGAGGCCTGACTGGGCAGAGCCGGGCAGGGGCTCGCTGGCCTTGGGACGGACACTCCTGCCGCCCGTGCACTCGGGGTCCCCTCGGAGAGGAAGACCTCACGTGGCGTGTGGTGCCAGCTCCGCTCCGCAGTTCAGGCTGCCCACATTTCCGCTGCGAGCGTTTCTGACATGCCGTCCGGTTTGCCAGCTTTGGCGAAATTCCTCCCTTTTGCACACAAGGCTCTGAGTGCTCTCGCCCCTGCGCCTGGATGTGGGACACAGGGAGGTGCCATTCGGCCGGCGACAGTGAGGCGTCCGTGAGACGGGCTGGGCTGCGCAGGGATGGGCATGGACGGTGCCCCGGCCCTCAGCCCGAGGTCACAGCGGGGCTCGCTGCAGGCACACTAAGTGGCTGCCGCTTTTGCAGGACACTAGAAAACCGGCCGACTTTTCTGAACGCTGGTGAACGAGGGGCAGGAAGCCTTTCCGGATACAAATCCCTTCTGAATGCAAAAACAAACTTAAAATCAAAGCCACAGCCAAGGCCAGACTTAGGAAGAACACAGAAGACAGTCCACACAGTGTGAGCTACTGGGTACCCCCGGCCAGTCAGAGAGAAGCCGGCGACTCCTCTGCAGACGAATCCTGGGCGACTGAGCCCACGGCTGTGACGCTGGCCCCTGGGGCTGCGGGGTGTCAGGAGGCTCCCGACCCTGAGTCCTGGTCCTACCCGGGGTCAGCCACCTGCAGCGTGGGGGTCCTCCGCATGGCACAGCACGCTGTGGGTAGACACACACATGCATGCACACACACATGGATATGTATGCTCGCATGCGAGTACACACACGTGTGCACACGTGTATAGGTGTGCGGCCACACACACACCGACACTGAGGGAGGAGAAACGACCATCAACTCACGTCCAAGTCAGTCTCTGACCCTACCGGGCCTCAGGACGGCTGCTCCCTGCTGTGCAAACTAAGTGCCAGAGATCCTCAGAGAAGACTCGGGGTGACCCTCAGGGATGCTGAACACACGGAGTCCTCCGTCTGATCCCGTCCTGCAGAAGCAGGCTTTCCTGGACAAGCCTGTAGTGCAGAGGATCCCTGGAGGAGGAAGCAGGACGTCCTGCCCTGCTGGGTTTGCTGACCAGGGTGGGAGGGGCCCCCCTTTGTCCCCAACACCTCCAGAGTAGTCACCCACAGAACGACAAAGCAGTCAGTGTTCAGACCCGACCGAGTGTCCCCACCCAGGAGTCTGCCCCAGGCCTGGAGATCCTGGGAAGGGAGGTGTTGGGAGGAGGTGCCCAGGGCAGCTGTGTCCATGACCCAGGCGGGTGCAGGAGACGCTCAGCGAAGCCAGGACCCAGGTATCTTCCGGAGCGTCATCCTCAGGACAGTGACTCCAGACTTCATCCTCAGCATGGTGACCTGCTGAGTGTGGAGGCAGGCACGGGGTTGGGAGGACCTCTGGTCCAGAGCCTGCCTGTCAGGAAAGTGGCACCCCTGGGCGCAGCCAGGCAGCAGAGCGGTGGGAAGAGAAGTGAGCCGCATGCTTTGCTTTGAGTAAACCCAGCTTTACGCGGGGAGCGGTGCTGGAGCAGAACGTTGAAGTGTTGGGGACATCAGGTCTCAGGAGGCCTATCGGTTCTGACCCTGGGGAGCCTGGGGCACCCCATCTGGCTTTCGCGCCAAGGATCTGAAAAGGTACGTCCCTCCCTCCCGAAGAGGTGCTTCCTGGGTGGCCCCTGCTCACCGTCAAGCCGTTTGGACCACAGGGGCGCCGGTGTCGGGCCACAGGGGCGCTGGAGCCCAGCCTCCTTCCCGGGGTCTGACGCATGCTAGGAGCCAAGTGGCTGCGACCGAGCTGTCCCCGGGGGCCCGAGAGACCCCCCCTCCAGAAGCCACGTGTGCAGATGGAAGGAAAGGCAGCTCGGCTCCGTGGAACAGCTTTGTAGCTCAGCTTTTGGAGCAGGGTCCGGGGGGATTCCCACACGCGCAGCTCGGTCCAGCTGGCCCCTCCCCAGCGCAGCTTCTACACAGCCAGAGTCTGAAACGACTCCAGCTTTCCTGCCGGGGATTAGATGCAACCCAAATCATTCTTTCCACAAGGATTACACAGTCACTTTCATGCTCAATGTTCCTCCCTGTGTTCCGGGGTTAAGGAGTGAGACCTTCTGCCCCAAGCCTTCAGCCAGCGGGGACAGAGGCTGTTCCGCGGAATCCAGCCAAGGGAGACTGTGAAAGGCCAGCTCGCCGTCTGCAGGAGGAGGGGTCCCTGAGCGCTGGTCTCCCTATGAGGGTCCCCCCAACGCAGTCACACAGCCTGGCCCCTGCGCGATCTCCACTCGGCCTTGGAAAGCAGCTGGGGCCGCCTGCCCACTGATGAGCTGTGAGAGTTCATGCCGTCTGCCCTGCTCCACGCAGGATGCATCCTAAATGCCAATATGTGCCCTGGGGATGCTGTGGCCATGTCCAGGAAACAGAAGCATGGAGAATGTTTGGAAAACATAAGCGTGGGAGAGCGTCCAGGCCCTTAACGACCAGGAACGCTCACTGGCAGCCTTGGAGGTGGCCGGCCTCATGGCCTGGGAGCTTCGTGAGGCATCGCTGGCCCTCCTGACTTCAGGCGGTGCTTGAGCCCAGCAGCCCGGCTGGGCCCCTGGAGTAAGGAGGAGCAAATGATGTCCAGGCTCTTGGGGAGGGACGTGAAATCCTTCCCAGTGCCCACCCCGGAGCCACATGCCTGGGCCGGTGGTGACGGCTGCCCCTGGGGGCAGCGGGGAAGGTCACCACAGCCAGCCCAGCCAGGCCAGGTCTCAGCAGGTGGGGAGGACACATGAGGGGGACCCTGAGCCTGGCTTCTGTGGGTGCCCCAGGCCCATGGACAGGAAGGGAGCCCCAGCCCTGACAAGGGCTCCCTCCTTGGCCCCAGTGGCTGCTCGGAGCCCTCCTCTGACGAAGCCCTGACCTTGGTTTGACCTTGGCCACGCTCCTTGGCCTGCCAAGCCCAGTTTTAGCAAGAACCCTGCTGAGACAGTTTACAAGAACCCCACCCTTGACCCCAAATCAGTGTTTTGCAGGCGCTGTCTGCTGCCCGCCAGCTGGCTGCGGGATCCGGGGTCCTGGCTGGGTTCCGGGGTCCTGGCTGGGTTCCGGGGTCCTGGCTGGGTTCCGAGCAGTGCTCAGCTCTGTGCGGCACCTTTCTCGCCTTTGCAGCTGCTCGGTGAGATCCGCCGGCTCCCCGTGACCAGTGCCCAGAACCCTGGACCCGACCGTGCCCCCCCGACTCTCCGTGTGGGGCAGGGTCTGCCTCCGGCTCCCCTGAGCACAGTGGGGAATGTGCGGTAGAGGCTGTCCTGGGAGGTCTTCACCCTACCAGGGAGGAAGCTCCTCACACCGCCCTTTCCAGGACCTGCCCTTCACTCGGCCCCTCCTTCACCTTGCAGGAGGCACTGGGGTGGGGAGGTAGGAGCCCCAACTCGGAGGCCAGCCTGTAGGCTCAGATCCCACCGTGCCCTCCCCAGCCCGTGAGGACGGTGGTGACGGAGAAGCTGTGTGGAGTTTCTCCTTCGGCACAGCGTGGGCAACGCTCATGCCTCTGACCCCGGCCCGAGGGGAGCGCTGCCTGAGTGAGGGCGAGCTGGGAAGGAACACAGGTCCCCACACGCCTGGGCTCACTGTCTGCTGAGGAAGGAGACCATGACCAAGGTCCCCCAGGGTAGCGGCTGAGGTGACAGCCTCCGACGCCGCCAGGCAAAACCCAGCATTGAAACAGACAAGGCTCACTGGCCGTCCTTCCACGACGCTGCCCCGCAGACAGGCGCCCCCGGCTCACCGGGGTTACGAGCTCCGTGCCTCTCCTAGACGCTGGGCTGTCCTAGAGCCCTGTGCCCGGGGGAACGCAGAGGGCCATGCAGAGGACCCCTTCCGGGAGAGAGGCCGAGGGACGCTGCACAGAGCAGGCGCCGCCAGTCCCGCCCAGAATGAGGAGCGCATGGCAGGGATCCTCCCCGGGTCTCGTCCGCAGCAGAGTCCTCTGCGCCCCACCTGGGCAGCTGGGGCTGGTCTGGACTCTGGATTGTCCTTTCATCCAGTTTCCTGCATCTGATTGGTGCCTCATAAATGAATGAACTAAGTGGAATTGTTGACATCGTTATTGTGTGTTTGTCTCAAAGTCATGATTTTCCTCCCGCAAAGATTACACTTTAACTCCCCTCAGGGGGTGACCCGCGGAGGCTCCCCAGGGCAGGGTCCACCATGGAGCTGGGATCTGCAGGACGAGCAGGGGTGACTTGGAGGAAGGGGAGGGAGAGCAGGGGCGGAGATCCTGAGCCCGGGTGGCAGGCGCAGTCCTGGAGTCCCAGCCAGGCCCCCTCCCGCCCGGCAGCCTGGCCTGGAGTGTGACGGGGGGCTCCCTACCTCCTCCGCACGTCAGTGACATCGCCCCGATGCCTGTCAGGTGACCTTGCTTCTAGAGCCCCCAGTCTCCTCACCCATTTCTTCTGCCTGTGCCAGGCGGCAAGGACAGTGGCTGCGAACTGTGTGTGGGGGCAGCCAGCCTCGGGTCCAGGCTCGGCTTGGACACGGCCCAGCGCTGGGCCTCGGGCGGTGACCTGGGCTCTGACTCCGCCTCCTCGCTCAACACGCACAGAGGGAAGCTGCAAAGCCCTGCTGCTCAGGAAGCTGCCGGAGGGCCTCGAAGGGGTCGGGCAGGTGGGGTGAAAGGAGACGCTTATGGCCCACAAAAGCAGGCACTCGGCCGCGCCACCTGGCCTCCTTCACAGCCCTGCCGCCCCCCGTTCACCTGCTGGAACCACCCACGGGAGGGTGGGTGGGAGCCCACCTTATACCTACAGCGTCCAGGAGTGGGGGTGCTGTGTGGTCCCTGAACCCCAGGCCAGCCACGACGAGACCATGGCAGTCGGGAGCTGGGACCCCGGGCCCTCGGGGAGTCGGGGCATGGGCAGGGGCTGAGGCTGCAGGACGCCCTTCTCACGGTCTGTGTCCTGGGCTGAGCCTGCTGAGCCGCAGCTGGGACCAGCTGGCACTTTTGGCACTGCACCTGCTGCTGAGCTGTGTCCCCAGAGACGTGCCCGCCGCAGCCAGCCGTGCCTAGGCCCCCGGACCCCGCAGCCTGGGGCTGGGAATGGTACCATTTTCAGGGCTCCAGGAGCAGGGCTGGGGGGCTGCCCTCCCTTCCCTGACAGACCTGGAAGGCCACACTCAGTGGAGGACATCAAGCCCCCCCCCGACGGTGCCAACAGGGGCCTTGTGGACCACCCAGAAGGCCACGTCTGTCCAGCTCAGGCTCTGGGAGCCAAAGAAGAGGCAGCCCTGTGCCCTCCAGCCAGGGCCCCCTGTAGCCACAGCAGCTCTCTCCTCGAGCCTGTCCTTCCTCACTCCCTGCCTGAGCGGTCCTGGCCAGAGGAAGGGACAGATGTGATGACAGAGGCCGTTGGCCAGCCGGGGAAGGCACAGTGCAGACAGGCATTGTGCATGCTGCACCCCTGGCACCCGCAGTGGGGCGGGCAGGCTGGGCAAAGGCCCGGGCACTTTTCTCCCCTCCCCCTCCCCTCCCCCTCCTCCGTTTCTCTTGTCTCGGGTTCACAGCACGTTGTGCGATTGCATGTTTATGCTTTTCTCCTCACACCCCCCTCCCCTGCTCTAGGACATGAGTGCCCCTGTCCTGGGGGCCACCACTCCGGAAAGAACAAGGGGTGACTGCTGGCATTGGAGGGGTGGTACACTTATGTGTATGTTGTGTGTATACATCTCACATGTATGCTCCCTGTGTATGTGCTGTGTGTAGATATGTTGCATGTATATGCCGCATATATGCTCTGTGTATATGTGTGGTCTATTTGTGTGTATATGTGCTGTGCTTATGTATGTTATATATACACACATATATGTGTATATGTTGCACATGTGTACACACATGGTGTGTACACATGTTCTGTGTATAGACATAGTGTGTTTGTTTATATGTGCTGCACATATGTTGCATATATATGTGTTGCATGTTTGTGTATAATGTGTGTATATGTATTGTGTTGTGTATGTATGTGCTGTGTATACATACATTGCGTGTATATGTTGCATCTATGTTCTGCATGGGTGTTGTGTGTTGTGTACATAATGGTGTGTGTATATGTACTGTGTGCATATGGGCTGTGTATATATATGTTGTGTGTATATGTTGCATGTGTGTTCTGTGTATGTGCTGTGTGTGCACACATTTTATGGACAGGTGTTGTGTGTGTGTATAATGGTGTGCAGTGAGAAGCACATGCAACAGTGTGAATCCAGCAGCATGGGAGCAAACCAGACACATGCAGACACACCATTAGACACACAACACCCACACACAGGATGTGTGCATACACAGCACATACACAGAACACATGTGCAACATATACACACAACATACATGCACACAGTACATATGCACACACCATTATACACACAACACACCCCACCCACACCCAGGACATGTGCACACACAACATATACACAGAAGACATGTACAACGTATACACACAACATATGTATACACAGCCCATATGCACACTAGAACATACATGCACACCATCGTCCACACAACACATGACACCCATACACAGAACGTGTGCACATACAGTACATATACACAGAACACATGTGCACATACATACACAACATATATATACACAGCCCACATGCACACCATACCTATACACACACCATTATACACACAACACGCAACACCCACACAAGACATGTGTACACACAACATATACACAGAACACATGTGTAACATATACACACAACATATATATACGCAGCCCATACACACACAGTACGTATACACACACCATTATACACACAAACTGTAACACCTATACACAGAACGCATATGCAACATATATGCACAACATATATATACACAACACATATACATACAATACATATACACACACCATTATACACACAAAATGCAACATCTATACCCAGAACATTGTATACACAGCACATACACAGAACACATATGCAACATACACACACAACATATATATCCAGACACAGCCCATATGCACACAGTACATATACACACACCATTATACACACAACACATAACACCCATCCATGCACAGAACGTGTGCACTCACAACACATAGACATAGAACACATGTGCAATATAGAAACAACATAGATGCTTGTATGCACACAGTACATACACGCACACCATCTCCTTCCCACCTCTCCCCAGGCCGACCCCAGCTCTGCATCTGCACAAACAGGGCTGGGGCTGCCCCAAGCCTGCCCTGGACAGCGAAATTCCAGGATTTCCCTGAGCTCCTCCAGGTTCCCTTAGAGGAGGAGGGATTCCGTTTCCCACACACTCCACACACTCACCAACACTTGGAGTTATTTGACTTTCAAATGTTTGCAAATTGGTTGGGTGTCAGCTAGAAAATCATTTCTGAGATTTGCATTTCTGCAAGGACGATGGAGGCGGAACGTCTCCGTGTGCTCCCGGGCCACCGCGGCCTCCGCTCCTCTGAATGTGTGCGTGGTTGGGTTTCCTTTTATCTGGGCGCTGGCCACTCTGTCACTTCGGCAGAGATCCCCGCCTCAGCTGCTTTTCTCTACTGTGCTCTTCCCTGACCAGACAAAGGTATTTTCTCACATTTTCTTTTCTTGACAGAACTGGGGTAGTTTTAACACTCACACCTAGGACTGCACCAATCTGAGTTCACTTGGGTAGGAAATGACTTTTTTTTAATCCAACAAGCCAGTCTTCCAAACACAGGCGTGAACCATCTACCTTTTTTTCCAGAGACAAAGCCTCTGCAGCTCCCGGGGACTCCTTCTCAGCCCGTCCTGCCGTGTGCCTGTGTGCCTGTCCCCACAGCTGCGTCACATGGGTTCGTTTTCTTGCCATGGCTTTGTAGATGTCTCAGTCTGACTCTTCCTGTTCAAAAATTTCTTAGCTATTTAGTGACCTTTGTTCAGCCCTGCAAACGTTACAGTAAGCTAATCCGATCCTTTAAAAGCCCTGATGAAATTTCGATTGACGTGAAAGGGACTCTGTAATAGGAAGAACTGCTGTCTTTAAAATGACTGCAATTGACAGTCATACATGGCATATTTCAAAACAGCTAAAAGAGAAGCTTTGAAATGCTTCCAACACAGAGAAATAGTAACTGTTTGAGGTGTTGGATACTCTCACACCCTGGTTTCATGGTTACACAATCCACGCATGTATCAAAATACCACGTGCCCCTAAATATGTTCAAGCTTTATGTAGAAATAAAATCAGGTGAAGCTGTTCATCCCTCAGCACCCTACAGCTCTTCTTTTCTTCTTGGTTTATCTTCTTGAATAGAGGTTAAGCACGTCCCGGAAAGGCTGCATTAGTACTTTGTTAAATTAATTTTGAGGTACTCGACAGACTTTGCTGCAAACGTGAATAGCAGCTTTTTTAAAAATGGCATTTCTAATTGATCATTGTCACCGCAGAGGAATTCTAGTGTTTTTGTGAGTCGTTCCTTTATCTAGATGCTCACTGACCTCTCCTGCTATTTTATGTGGTTGTTTGTCTACATTTAGGATTTTTACACAGATGACGACACGTTGTCTGCAAAAAATGCGAGGCGCGCTCCTTCCTTTCACCCCTCTGTGCCCTTCTTTCTCGTTTGTGTCTGACCTAGGGGACAAGGCTGACCGTCTCTGTTGAACGATTGTGTGGGTGGCCGGTAGCCTTGTCTTCTATAGGACCTCAAAGAGAATGCTTCAAAATTCTGCTGAGTGTGATGTCTGTTACAGGGGTTTTGAGATCACCTTTATCAGGTTAAGACAGATTCTTATTCCCAGTTTTCTGAAAAACTTTAGAGAGGGAATTTCTAAGTTTAGAATTTCTGAACTTGCAATGGGCTCAGGGCTGAGCTTTGTCAAATTATTTTTTATATGTATTAATCACCTTTGTAGTCTACTAACGTGAATTCTCCAATTTTCTTGTTTTTGTTTTTAAGACAGAGTTTTGCTCTGTTGCCCAGACTGGAGTGCAGTGGTGTTAGCTCGCTGCTACCTCAACTTCCTGGGTTCAAGAAATTCTGCTTCAGCCTCCCGAGTAGCTGGAACTACAGGCATCTATCACTACCTGGCTAATTTTTTTGTATTTTTAGTAGAGACCAAAGGTTTCACCATGTTGGTCAGGCTGGTCTTGAACTCTTGACCTTGAATGATCCATCCTCCTTGGCCTCCCAAAGTTCTGGGATTACAGGTACAAGCCACCATGCCCAGCCTCCAGTTTTCTGATTTAAGCCATCTTTGCATTCCTGGTACGAAACCTATTTGCTTATTATGTGTCTTTTCTCCACAGTTTATCATGAAAATTTTCAATCCTCATTTTACAGTGAACACTCACACATACACCCACTGTTCAGACTAATGTATTACTAATAAAATTTATTCATATTTGATACTGTTACAAGAATATTTTACCAAAATGCTTGATCACATATTCATCTGTTCATCCACCTTCCTATTCTTCCATCCGTTCATCTTTTTTAGTGCATTTCCAAGTAAGCCGTGGACCTCAGCCCCTCAGCGGGGACTGCAGGCACACCACCACACCCAGCTAATTTTTGTATTTTTTTTGTAGGGGCAGGGTTTTGCTATGTTGCCCAGGCTGGTCTGGAACTCCTGGGCTCCAGAGATCCGCTCACCTCAGTCTCCCAAAGTGTGGGGATCACAGGGGTGAGCCACCGCACCCAGCCTGGGTTGTCAGTCTTTTAACTGCGGCTGCTTTCGTGAGTGTGTGTTTTAAAATACACGGTTGGATGCCAGCGTTTAATATTTTATTTGAGATGTTCATCCGAAAACTCGGCCTGAATTTTCTTTTCTTTCTTTTTGTTGCTGTTATTCAGATATGAAACCAAACTAACACCAGTCTGTTAAAATGAAACGGGCTGCTTTACCTGTATTATTATGTTCTAGAAAAACCTATATAAGTTTTTAAATAAGACAGATATATCTGTCCCTCAAAAGAACACAGGTGTAAAACGTCCTGGTACACAGCTCTTCTCTGGGAAGGCTGGGGTCTTTGATTCCCACTTTGACCTACTGACGTTTCCCGCAGGCATACCTTGGAGATGCTATGGGTTCAGCCCCAGATACCACAATCAGCTGAGTCACAAAAATGTTGTTCTATTAAACAGGCCGTAGAATCATATCTGAAAAAGCAATATACATATCCTAATTTTAAAATACCTTACCGCTGGCCAGGCACAGTAGTTCCCGCCTGTAATCCTAACACTTCGGGAGGCTGAGGCGGGTGGATCACCTGCAGTCAGGAGTTTGAAGAAACCAGCCTGGCCGACATGGCAAACCCCTGTCTCTACGAAAAATAAAATATTAGCTGGGCGTAGTGGTGGGCACCTGTAATCCTAGCTACTTGGGAAGCTGAGGCAGAGGAATCACTTGAACCGGAGAGGCGGAGGTTGCAGTGAGCTGAGATCGTGTCATTGCATTCCACAGCCGAAGCAAAAAGAGCTAAATGATGTCAAAAAAAAAAAAAAAGTACAAACAAGAAAAAAACCTGTTACTGTTAAACAACACTAATGGTCACCGGCCTGCAGCGAGTGCTAACCTTCCTACAGGTGAGGGTCTCAAATCCATGTTGGCGCTGCCAGCTGATCAGGGCAGTGGTTGCTGGAGGCCAGGGTGGCTGCGGTAAGTGTTTAAATTAAGGTAACAGTGAGGTTTGCTGCACCCATAGACCTGCTTTTGTGAAGCATTCCTGTGTAGCACGCAGTGCTGTTTGCACCCACAAAAGAACTTCTTTCAAAACGGGAGTCAATCCTCTCCCACCCTGCTGCTGCTGTATCAGCTGAGTTTATGGAACACGTGTGGCGGCAGTGGTTCACACGTGTAACCCCAACACTGTGGGAGGCTAAGGGAGGTGGATGGCTTGAGCTCAGGAGGTCAAGACCAGCTTGAACAACATAGTGAGACCCTGCCTCAACAAAAAAGTACACGTGCCTGTAGTCCCAGCTACTTGGGAGGCTGAGGTGGGAGGTTGGCTTAAGCCTGGCAGTTGGAGGTTGCCATGAACAGATCACACCACTGCACTCCAGACTGGGTGACCCTGTAAAAAAAAGAAAAAGGAAAAAAAATGTATGTGTGTGTATAGATAGATAGATAGAGAGAGAGAGAGAGAGGCCGGATGTGGTGGCCTGCACCTGCAATCCCAGCACTTTGAGAGACCGAAGTGGGTGGTTCATAAGGTCAGGAGTTCCAAACCGGCCTGGTTAACAAACACGGTGAAACCACGTCTCTACTAAAATATACAGAACGTTAACTGGGCATGGTGGCATGTGCCTGTAGTTCCAGCTACTCAGGGAGCTGAAGCAGGAGGATCGTTTGAACACAGGAAGCGGAGACTGCAGTGAGCCAAGATCACGCCTCTATACTCCAGCCTGGGCGACAGAGCAGGACTCCATTTCAAAAAACAAAAAAAATCATACGGAGTGTTCTCAAGTTTTGTTTCATTTCAACACTGTCCACAGCATCACTGCGTAGAGTCTGTCTCCAGAAGCCACTTTCTTTGCTCATCCGTAAAAAGCAAGTCCTCCTCAGGCCAGTTTTCTCACGAGGCTGTGGCCGTTCAGCCCCAGCTTCAGGCTACACCTCTAGCCTAGTTCTCCCGCTGTCTCCACCCCATCTGCAGTTACTGCCTCTGTCAACATCTCTGACCCCGCGGAGGCCCGCTGAGGGGTGGACTCCGCCTCTCCCACACTCCGGTTCCTGTTCATATTCTGACCTCCTCCCATGAATCCCATAGGTTGGTTCTTCGTGGCATCTAGAAGGGTGACTCCTTTCTAGGACGTTCCCAGCTGACTTTTCCCAGATCCAGCAGAACAATCTCTACCTTCGGCAGCCGCGGCCTTGTGAAATGTGCTTTATGTTTTATTTCAGGCTCAGGGGGACATGTACAGGTTTGTCATATGTGGAAATTGTGTGTCTCAGATGATTTCATCACTCAGGTAATGACGATAGTACCTGAAAGATGGTTTTTCCAGCCGCTCCCTCTTCCCACCCTCTACCTTCAATTGGGCCCTGGTGCCTGCTGTTCCCTTCTTTGACTCCATGTGTCCTCAGTGTTTAGCTCCCGCTTATAAGCAAGAACATGTGGGGGGTTTTGGGTTGTTGTTGTTGTTGTTGCTGTTGAGATGGAGTCTCGCTCTGTTGCCCAGGCTGGAGTGCAGTGGCATGATCTTGGCTCACTGCAACCTCCGCCTCCTGGGTTCAACCTATTCTCCTGCCTCAGCCTCCCAAGTAGCTGGAACTACAGAGGTATGCCATCTTGCCCAGCTGATTCTTGTATTTTTAGTGGAGATGGGGTTTCACCATGTTGGTCAGGCTGGTCTTGTGCTCCTGACCTCGTGATCCACCTGCCTCAGCCTCCCAAAATGCTGGGATTACAGGCATGAGCCACCGTGCTCGGCGGTATTTGGTTTTCCGTTCCCGTATTACTTCACTCAGGATTATGACCTCCAGCCCCATCCGTGTTCCTGTAAAAAGCATGATCTCATTCTGTGTGGCTGGGTAGTATTCCATGGTGTAAATGGACCACAGTGAAATGTATTTCTTCAATAAGGAGATTTGAAAGTTGACATGACTCCTTGATCTGTGGGTTGCAGAGTGGACGCCGTGTGAGCAGGCAGGAAAAGCACGTCCTTGCATATCTCCGCCACAGCTCCTGTGCAAACAGGTGCATTGCCCGTGAGCAGTCATGTTTTGAAAGGAATCTTTTCTGAGGAGCAGTTCTCAACAGTGGGCTTAAAGTATTCAGGAAAGCACGCTGTCACCACTTGCTCTGCCGCCCAGGGTTTGCTGTGCTTCTAGAGCACAGGCCCAGCTCGTTTCGAACAGTTCCTAAGAGCCCTAGGATTTTCAGAATGGCAAACATGCATTGGGTTCAACTTCCAGTGACCAGCTGCATTGGCCAGAAAAAGAGAGTTCGCTCATTCGTTGAAGCTTTGAAGCCATGCAGTGACTTCTCTCTAGCTCTGAAAGTCCTGGATGATATCTTCTTTAAATAGAAGGCTGTTCTGCCTGCACTGAAGATCCATTGTTTGGTGAAGCCACCTTCATCAGGGATCTCAGCCGGATCCCCTGGAGACCCTGCCGCGGCTCCTCCATCAGCTCCTGCTGCTTCACCTTCAGCTCTCATGTGATGGAGACGGCGTCTTTCCTTAAACCCCGTGAACTGACCTCTGCTAACTTCCGACTTTTCTTCTGCAGCTTCCTCACCGCTCAGTCTTCAGAGAATGAAGGAGAGTCAGGGCCTCGCTCTGAGTTAGGCCTTCACTTCAGAGAATGTCGTGTCTGATTTGATCTGTCTCGACCCCAGAGCTTTCTCCATGTCAGCAGTGAGGTCGCTTCAGTCTCTTGCTGCTCACGTGTGTACCGGACGAACAGTGTTCATTTCCGTCAAGGACTTTTCTTTTGCATTCACAGCTTGGCTAGCTGGCCCCGAGGCCTAGTGTCCGGCCTGCCTCAGCTTCCAACCTGCCTTCCTCACTCAGCTCCATCCTTTCCAGCTTCTGATTTACGGACGTGAGCCTCTTCCTTTCACTTGAACACTTAGAGCCCTCTAGAGCAGGTGTCCCCAAACTACGGCCTGTGGGCCGCATGCGGCCCCCTGAGGCCATTTATCTGGCCCCACGCCGCACTTCAGGAAGGGGCACCTCTTTCATTGGTGGTCAGTGAGAGGAGCACAGTAGGTGGCGGCCCTCCAACGGTCTGAGGGACAGTGAACTGGCCCCCTGTGTAAAAAGTTTGGGGGCGCCTGCCCTAGAGGGCTATTAACCAGCCTAATTCAAATGTTGTTGTGTCTCAGGGAACAGGATGCCCAAGGAAAGGGAGAGAGACTGTGTGTGTTGGAGGGGGGGTTGGGAATGGCCAGTAGGTGCCTTAGTCTGAAAACGTCCAGAATTTATCAGTTCAGTTCACCGCCTTCTATTGCTGTGGCTCATGGCACCCCAAACACGTACAACAGTAACATCAAAGGCCACTGATCACAGATTCTCTTAACAGCCAGAATAACGAGAGGTCTGAAATATTGGGAGAATTAGCAAAATGTGACAGAGACCCAAAGAGAGCATGTGCTGTTGGGAATATGGTGTTGATAGTCTTCTTTGACTTGGGGCTGCCACAAACCTTCAGTTTGTAAAAAAAAAGAAAAAGAAAAAAAAAGAAAGAAAGAAAAAACAAAAACCATGATATCTGTGAAGTGCGGTGAAGTGGGGCGTGCCTGCAATCCTTCTTGGGCCAGTAGTGACACTTGGCATTTTTCTAGAAATGCACCCATTGTATCTCAAATTCTTCTGTGAATATCTGTACCTGACAGTATCTCGAGGGCATTAAGGAAAGACCCTGGGCCAGGCACGGTGGCTCACGCCTGTAATCCCAGCAACGCGGGAGGCTGAGCAGGGAGGATAGCTTGAGGCCAGGAATTTGAAACCAGCCTGGGCAACAGAGCAAGACCCTGGCTCTGAAAATTTTTAAATTAAAAACATATAATAAACAAAGAGAGGGAAAGAAAGATCTGGGCTTAAGGTAGCAACAGAAATGATCTCAAATGATCTACAAAGAGAAAATGCTTGAAAACACGGAGAGAACAGCAGTGATCACTGCAGTAGTGGAAGACAGCCTCATGCCCTTGTCCTGGGCTTTGTGAAGGGAAGGAAAGAGAAGCAGGGAGGGCAGAGAGCTGGAGGAGCACTTGTCAAAGTTTTCAAAATGGGTTTAAAGACTGTAAACGCATAGACTAAGGATCTCAACAAACCCCATGCAGGAAAAAAGAATTCCATCAAAGAAAACCATTCCCAAGCATATCATAATCAAATCATTAAGATGACGAAAGGAAAATCTTACAAATAACCAGAGAATAAAAGTCATGCTATGTACAAGAGAAGAAAAATAAGCAGGTAAATGGATTTCTCACAGAAACTGTGTGAGCCAGAAGGCAGTGCAGAAGACTTCTCTCATGCACTGAAAGACAAAAAGATCAACTTAGAATTCTATACCTAATAAAGAATATCTTTCAAAAATGAAAGCACATAAATAATTTTTCAGTCAAGTAAAAGTTGAGAGAATTTATGGTCAGCAGACAGCACTACAACAAATATTAAATAACTTTCTTCATAAAGAAAGAAATGACACGGGCAGAAACGTAAACCTACACAGAGAAGTGAGGGAAACTGGAAATGACAGATATGTACATAAATATAAAAACATTTAAATAATTTCGTAAATTAAATTTAAAACATAGCTTCTCAAAGGAAAAAATAATATATTAAAATTTACAATATATGAGGAAGTAAAAATGTATGACAACAGCACAAAGAACAGAAGACGGGAGGTGGGAGCCACCACACTATCCCAAGGCGCTTACACTTTGTGTAAAGTGGTTTAACATTATTTGAAGGCACATCGTTACAGTAAGATGTATTCTATACATTACAGAACAACCACTAAAGATAAAAGGTATAGATCGTAAGCCCAAAGCTCACTCATATCTGTAATCACATTAAATGTAAATGGCCAAAACATTACAATTAAAAGGCAGAAATTGTCAGATGGATTTTAAAAAATCAAGACCCAGCTATATGCTGTCTACAAGACACTCACTTTAAAGACAAAAACAAAGTAGATTAAAAGTTAAAGATGAGAAAAGATACACCATGTAAACATCAACAAAAAAATCTGAAACTGCTATGTTAACATCAATAAAGGTTGATTTGAGAATAGGATATATTCGCCTGGATAAAGAAGGACATCCCATAAAAATAAAAGGTTCAAACATTTGAGAGAACATAGTGATCCCCAATACATAGGCACCTAACAATAGTAAAGTGCGTGTCCCTTCCAAGTATACATAGAGCTATCACCAAGAGAGGCCATATCCTCAACCATGACTCCAATGCATTTAGAAAGATTGAAATCATTTAAAAGGCTAGAAATCAATAACAGAATGATGTGTGAAAATCCCCAATTATTTGGAAACTAACCAATACACTCCTAAACAACTAACGGGTCAAAAAATAAATCACAAAAGGAATTAAAAAATATATTGATCGGAATAAAAATGAAAACACAATATTTCAAAACTTTTGGGATGTAGTTAAGCCATGCTTAGAGAAAAACTTGTAACATGAAATTCTTACGTTGGAAAAAGGGAAACATTTCCAGGTAGTAATCCATACCCCCTTCTTTGAAAACTATAGAATGAAGAATAATTTAAGCCCAAAGTAAGCAGAAGGAAATATGAAAGAAAATAACATCAATAAATAAAATGGAAAAACAATAGAGAAAAATTCATAAACCCCAAAGCTACCTCTTAAAAGGCTTATTGAGAAACCTCTAGCCAGACCCATCTGTAAGAAAAGGGAGAGACACAAATGGCCAGTGTCCGAAACGAAAGTAGGATCATCACTAGTAAGCCCACAAACAGTGAAAGGATAGTAAGAAGGTATTATGGACAACTTTATGCCAATAAATTAAAAAACTAATATGAAGGGGATAAACTTCCAAAAGACACAAACTGCTAAGGCTCATTCAGAGGGAAATAGGTGCAGATAACCTAGTCATGTATGTAGGAAAGCCAAACAAAACTACAAAAACGCTACAAGAATTAGTGAGTTTAGCAAGGTCACAGATAGAAGGTCTGTGTATCAAAATTAATTGGACTTTTAAATCCCAGCAATGAACAACTGGAAATTAAAATGTTTAAAAATTATAGAATAAATATATTACATACTTAGTGATCAATTTAACATTAAAAAGTGTGTAAAGCTCATATCATACACTGTAAACTACCAGATATTGCAGAGGCAAATTAAAGTTACTTACATGGAGAGGTATAACATGTTCATGGATTGGAATGCTCAGTATTGTTAGAATGTCATTTCTCCTGAAATTGATCTATAAATTCAAGGCAATACCAATACAAATATCCCAGAATGCTTTTTTTCTTTTTAGAAATTGACAAGTTAGGTTTTTTTTTTTTTTTTTTTTTTTTTAGACGGAGTTTTCGCTCTTGTTACCCAGGCTGGAGTGCAATGGCTCGATCTCGGCTCACCGCAACCTCTGCCTCCTGGGTTCAGGCAATTCTCCTGCCTCAGCCTCCTGAGTAGCTAGGATTACAGGCACGTGCCACCATGCCCAGCTAATTTTTTGTATTTTTAGTTGAGACGGGGTTTCACTATGTTGACCGGGATGGTCTCGATCTCTTGACCTCGTGATCCACCCACCTCGGCCTCCCAAAGTGCTGGGATTACAGGCTTGAGCCACCGCGCCCGGCTGACAAGTTAGTTTTAATGTTTATGTGGCGATGCAAAGGACCCAAAATAGCCTAAAACGTTATTGAAAAACAAGATAAAAGTTGGAAGACTTACACTATAACTCATGGCTATAATAAAGCTGTAGTGATCAAGACAGTGTGGAATTGGCAAAAGGAGAGACACACAGATCAATGGAACAGAGTCCACAAATAGACCTACACATATACTGCCAATTACTTTTTGACAAGTTTGCCAAAGCAATTCAATGGGAAAGTCATAAGCTTCTCAACACATAATACTGCAACAATTGGATACTTAAATGCAAAGAAATTAACGTCAACCCTTACCTCACACCACATAAAAAAACTAACTTGAAACAGATCCTTTATCTAAATATAAGAACTAAAACTATAAATATGCAAAACAATGAAGAAAACATGGCAGAAAATCTTGATGACCTTGAGTGAGGTAAAGGGTTTTTTAAACAAGGCAAAAACGAAAGCACAAATCACAAATGAAAAAAAAAAAAAAAATAGGATGTTGCTAAAAGTTCAATGTTGGTTCTTCAAAAGAGAGTGTTAAGAAAATGAAAGGCAAGTCAAATACTGGGAGGATATAATCACAAACTTTCATCAGTCTGAGGAAGGAGGTGCTGGATGGTACCATGTCTGGAACACGGAAGGAGAGTCCTGCCTGAGCTCCTCACTCCCTCAGGCCTCCTACCTCAGCACGGCCCCGTGTGCTGATGTTACACTGAGAACCATTTAATTTTTAAATACAGTCCCTTTCCCCAAGCTCCTAAGCCTCTCACAGGCATATTCATTGGCAGAGGGGCCTGGCTAGATGGGATGCCCTCTCTCTGGACCACAGCCATCCCAAAGGGCATGGTTCTGGCCATCACTGAGGCAAAGCAAGCAGGTAAACCTTGGTTCCCCTCCTTGGTCCCAACCCGAGGAGCAGCTGGCTCCTCTGCCAGCATGTGGACCCCCACAGATCATGGTCCTCCTAGGCCCCCAATGCCACCCAGCAGGCATACCTCTGGGATGGGCGTGGCTCCCCACGGCTGGTCAGGGTCGGGCTGAGAGGCAGCTGGACCAATGCTTAGGGCGTCTTCTGGAAGGAATCCACCTTCCAAGAAAGAGGGTAAATGATCACAGTGTGGTTACGCTGGCAAAAATGGGAGAAAAAAATAATGTCGCCTTTATAAGGGAGTCAGCTGAACATTTTACAATTCTTCCCCAAATCACCTAAGCCATTTTCACAACATAAAATGAGCAAAAAATGTAATTATTTCAAGGTGTCCTTCACCTCGAACTCACTCGAGGCCCACAGCTTAGGGGTTTTAAAAAATACATATATTTAAAGCAAATATTATTGCAAATGACTACTCTGTAATTTGGATTAATTGCTTTCGGTTTTTTCTGGAAATAAAATCTTTAAGGCAAACTCATAAAAACCCTGGAGCACAGGGCAGCTGTTCCTGCAGTGCCTTATTTCAGAGAGTCCAGTGCCTCCCCACAGGGGACCGTGTTGGGTCGCAAAGTTGCCTGTTTGGCCAAAGACCCTGGGGGTACCTGTGCCACCCTCATCAGAGGCCACAGCCAAGAACAGCCCCAGCCCCCACCACAGTGCCCATCACACCCGCTGGCATGGCAGCCTGTGAGCCTCAGGGGTGGCCCCAAGATGTCTACCCAGGGAGAGTCCAGGAAGGGCCACTGCTTCCTCTCGGGGGGTGAGGTCAGGGGCTTAGCAGGGCCCTGCTGTGCTGGCTTCAGGGACTCAGCCAAGGGAGATGGGCAGGGCCAGGGAGAATTGGCTCTGGCTGTGCCTGACCTCCCATGAAGCGTGTGGCTGTCTGCGTGTTGGGGCAGTGGGAGGGTGGAGCACAAAAGGGGGTTACAGGAAAGACCCTCCCACTCCAAGCAGCTTCCAGGGTTTCCTGTCCTCCTTGGAACATCCCAGACTCAAGCCTTTTTCTGACGTAGGATCCTGGCAAGACCCTGTTGCAGATAGGGCCCTCGGGAAAGCCATGAGGTGTGTGTTCATTTTCAGGAATGAGTTGCACAAGTGTGTTGCAGGTGACCCAGGAAAATGGAGATGGCAGGGCCATTCAGACATCTCTGGGGATCCTGGGGAGCCGTTTCAGCAGAATGAGGGACAGCGGGCAGAGTGTCTGGCAGGGCAAGGGCATGGATGCCATCTGCCTGCCATTCACCTGTTTCTATAAAGCCCATCACTTTATTTGTTCTGGGCAGCAATCCTGAGAGGTGGGTATCACCTCTCTTTCTTGGATCCTATGCCCGGGGTCACAGGCCTGGGAGTGACAGACTGGGGACTGTACTTGAACCTACAGGTACAATAAATGGAGATGAGAAGGATCAAGTGTCTGTCCCTGTAGCGCTCCACCCTGGGTCAACAGAAGACATGGATCAGACCTGCTTGTCAAGGTGAAACTTACCACTACACACAGCTGGGCACAAGAACAGAGGTCTGGGGTCTCAGGGCAGTTCTGTGGCCAGAGCACTCTGTGCCTTGGAGCAGAGGCCATTCTCCTACTAGGCATCAGTTTTACAATCAGCTCATTGAGTGGAGGGATTAATCCATCCATCTATCCACCCGCCCATTCATCCACCCACCTATTCACTCATCCATTCATCCAACCACCCATCCATCCATTTATCCACCCACCCACCCACCTGCAGTCACCCACCATCCACTCATCCCTCCACCCATCCACCCATTATTCATCCACTCATCCATCCATCCATCTATCCACCCATTCATTCACACACTCTTACACCCACCCATAAACCCTGTCCTCCACCCATCCACACACCCAACTACGCATTCACACATCCACCCAACACCTGCCCATATATCTGTCCATATACCCACCCCACCCACCCATTCATCTATCTATCCATCCATCCACCCACCCACCCACCCATCCATCTATCCACCAACTCACCCATCCATCCATCCATCCTCCATCCACTCACCTACCCCATCCACCCATCCACACACCCACCCATCCACCCAACACCCACCCACTCACCCGTCCATCCTCCATCCACTCACCCACCCCACCTACCCACCCATCCACCCAACCCCCACCCACCCACCCATCCATCCATTCATCCATCCATCCACCAACTTACCCATCCATACACCCATCCTCCACCCACTCACACACCCCACCCACCCATCCACACATCCACCCATCCAAACACCCACCCGCTGATCCATCTGTCCACTCACCCATCCATCCACCAACCCACCCACCCATCCATCCACCAACCCACCCACCCACCCATCCATCCATCCACTCATCCATCTATCCACCCATCCACCCAGCACCTACCCACTCATCACACACAACCATTATCCATCCATCCTCCATCCATTCACACACCCCACCCACGCACCCATCCAACCAACACCCACCCACCCACCCATCCATTCATCATTCCACCCACCCATCCATGCATCCTTCCACACACACACACCCATTATCCATTCATTCATTCATCCACCAATCCACAGCCCATTCTTCATCCATCCAACCTCCATCCATCCATCCACTTTCACTCATCTTCCATCCCACAATCATTTATTGATCATCTTATGTGTGCCACGATCTTCTTTATGCACTGGGAAATAAAGAAAAACAAAACAGGCAAGAAGCCCCCCTCTGGGTGACACCCTCAGAGTTGTGCTAGGTGGGGAGGTTCCGGGACCACCAAGAAGCCTTTGAGGTGACAAGCATGGGAAGAGGTGGAGGCAGTGGACAAGAAGGCAGCAACTGCCCTGGATGGAGGAGCTGCCCCTCCTGTGGGGATTAAGGCCTGTGTCTGGGCCCCTCCAGGCCACCCGCTTCAAAGTGGCAGAGGGGCATGAGGTGTGGGAGCAGAGCCAGCTCATCACAGGGTGTGGGTGAGGAGGAGCCTGTGTTCACTGCTCTAGCCTGAAAGGAATCAGGAGGTGTTCAGGCCCCTGTGGATTCCCAGGACTGTGGAGTGGCCACACCCCTGCCCTGGAGAAGACTGGGAATCTGCGTGTCCAGGCCAGGAAGGACACCAAAGGTGCACCCTAGGCTGAGTCTGCATGGGAGTGTCCAGAGTGCCAGTCATGCAACGTGGGACAACTCAGTCTTAAAAAGGAGGGAAGTTCTGATATGTGTGACAATATGGCTGAACCTTGAGACATGAGCCAAGTGAGATCAGACAGTCACACAAAAAAAACAAATCCTGTGTGACTGCACTTCTGTGACGTCCCTGGAGTGGCCAACTCCATGGAGACTGAATGCAGAATCGGGGGTGCTGGGAGCTGGGGAGGGGCAATGAGGAGTGACTGGAGATGAGGCTGCTGACGGCTTCACAGCTGAGTGAATGTGCCCAACGTCACTGAATGCTACACTTAAAAATGGTTAAGATGTTAAATTGTATTTGACCTCATTTATAAAGACCCAGCCTTTGAGCTGTGCACTGTGCATGGAGTGTGGTCCTCAGCCCTACATGCAATGACACTCTCCTTTACAGTGGTCACATCTACAGAGGCGGGACTAAGGCCAAAAGCCCTCTGATCAGCTCCATCCCAGAGCGAAGCTATGATGCAGCCAGGGTCACTCCAGAACCTGCACACCCACCATCTGCCCACCTGTCCGGGTGGGGAGCCTGGGGCCAGACACCCGTGCCTCTCCCTTCTAAACATATGATGTGCCCAGCTGTCCACACCGCAGCAGAAGAGAGACAAACTCAGAAATCAAAGCGGTATTTAGAAAATGCAGTTTATTTAATGTGGTGCAGGAAGCATTCCCAACAGTGGGAATATGGAATGCTCCTGGGAAGTAGCTGAGGCTGAGCTGGTTCTTGAAGGACAGATGGGAATTTCTTCTCATGTTTATTTTTATGTTTTGAGAAAAGATCTCACTCTATCACCCAGGCTGGGGTGCAGTGGTGAGATCTTGGCTCACTGCAACCTCCACCTCCTGAGCTCAAGAGATCCTCCTGCCTCAGCCTCCTGAGTAACTGGGACCACAGGAACACACCACCACCATGGTGGGCTAATTTCTTGATGTTCTCATTTTTAAACATTGTAACACTTCTACCACTAATATATAGTCAGTAGACAAAAATTAAAACGTAGAGAAACAGAGAAAAAAAGTTTTAATATTCTCAGATTGCATCGCCAAGGGAAAACCACTGTTAATATTTCAGCTGACACTCTTAAAGGTGGACCTGTCAGAATCGTGATAAGCATGCACTCTTGTCACTATGTTCACTGCCTATGCAACATTCCTTTGTAGGCAACACAAATTGCATTTGTTAGCTGTTTTTGTGGCCAGAAGCAGGTCATGGGAGAGGCTCTAGAAAGATCACTGATCAGGACCCAAAGAACCCTGTGGAATCAGAGATCCTGCGTGTGGACACTGGGTGTGGTATCAGGCCTGGACCTAAGAACGGATATAGTGTTTCTAAAATAGCTACAAAAGCCTCTGGGTTAAGATGGCAAATTGAACACACACCCATTCAATGGTGTCCCCTCTGTAAGCTCCACTTCAACCACAATAAAGAGATTTTAAAAGGCATCTACCCATGAGGGTGGGCCTCCTTTCTGAAAGCTGAATTGCTGATGGACCTGGACCTGTGGCAACTGGGTCAGAGACAAGAGAAAGTCCTGACTAGAGAGCAGGAAGGTGATGTTTTACCAGCTTTGTAACCAAGGGAAACTCCAACACTGAGGGCTGGATGTAAGAGTACCTCTAGGATTTGGGGTGCAAGGGTGGCTATGATCAGAAAGGCTAGAGTGAAAGGGGCCTATGACCCGGTTAGATTCCTATCCCCTCCTTATCTTCCCTGAGTGACGACTCCTCCCCAAAGCCAGCAAAAGTCCAGAAGTTTATTTCCCAGAATTCAGGCAGCTGACTTCAAAGACCCCTGCCTTCAACTCCATGTTGACTCTAAGAAGGCTGGCAAGCAGACCCCTCACTCACTCCTTGGGTAACTTCTCTGGTAATCAGGTTGGTTCCTAAAGATAACTGGCATCCAAGGTTCTCAGGATCACCCCCATCCATGAGTCTCAAGGACAATGTACCTCTCCTTTCTTACTTTCAGATCTTCTAGTCAGCTCCTCATCACGAGCAGAAAGCACAGGATGAGCAGAGGCCTCAGGAAAGACATAGCGAAACAGACAGAACAAAGCCGATTGGAGGACACACAGATTAAATGGGCAGCAGAAAGCTCATATAAGTATCAAGTTCCAAAAATAAAGAAGAAAGAAAACAGAGAGTAGGAACCACTAACAAAGCATTTTCTATACCCAGCTCAACTATCCTTCTGGTACTGCAGAAGTCCTAAAATATGTATCTCCTATGCATCTTTTATTAGAATTTTCCAGAAGATATGCTTCACGAAAATGAGAAAGTAATCCAACAAGATATGTAGTCTGTAAAGGTAGCAGGAGATGCAAAGGAATTTCCCTAGAGAATGGCCGTGGGCAGGACATAGAAGGTAGCCGGTCCATATTGGCATGAGTGGCTAAGGAGCCAGATATGTGGACGGCCATCACCACTGTTCTGTGGTCATCACTCTCTCATTCTCACATAGGTGAGGCAGGCTCAGATTCTTACCACACCCTGAATGTCTTGACCATGGACAGATGAAATCCCCATTTCCTCCACATACTAATTTCTGGTGGCTGCTCTAACAAATTACTACAAACTTAGCAGCTTCAAATAGCACATACTTACTAGATTTTGGTTTTGTGGGGCAGAGGTCTAAAATGGATCTCAGGGTCTTAAAGTCGAGGCATGGGCAGCACTGCCTCCCTTACTGGAGGCTCTAAAATCCATTTATTTGCCTTTTTTTTTTTTTTAGCTTCTACAGTCTGTATTCAAATACTGTGGCTCACGGCCCCTTCCTCTGTCTTCAGAGCCAGCACAGCCAGAGGAATCTTACTCATATTCTCACATTTCTCCTCTCCATCCTGACCCTGACTCCCCTGTCTCCCTCGTCCACTTTCGGAGCCTTGTGACCCTTAAAAGTAGAAGAGAGAGGCAGGAGAATGAGGACATTAAGCCCACTCAGATAATCCAGAATCATCTCCCTACTTTAAAGTCAGCAGAGAGTGCAACTTTAATTCCTTAATTTGTCCTCCCACTGACTCTACATGGTTTCACCTCCTCCCCTCCCTGTCCTTCTGCATCAGCCACACTGGTCACTGGAGCCTCAGGGCCTTCACACTGGCTGTTCCCTCTGCCCCACTGCTGTTCCCCCAGACACTCGGATGGCTCCTCATCACTCCCTCATGTCTCTGCCCAAATGTCACCACCTCAGTGAGGCCTTTCTTGAACAACCGATTGAAATTTGTGCCTTTACCTCTCTCCTCCTTTGTGTCCATTGCACTAAAATCATCTAGCCTGGCACATCAGACCCTGATGTATTTTGCTTATTGCTGCTTTCCCCATGAAAACATGAGCTTGATGGGAGCAGTGTCTGTGTCCGTCACTGTGGCAGCCTCAGGGCCTATGGCTGTCCCTGGCACATAGCAAGCATGAAGCGCATTGCATGGACAAATGGAAGCTTCACTGCAGCCTGGTGGACACCTGCCCCTATTAGTAAGCCTGACGTCCCACTGGCTTTCAGCTAATGGTCTCCTGTCAATGCCTGGTGGGTTGGAGCTGGACTCTGGTGTAGCCCATCTGCTCTGGTGTCTTCACCGGCCCCGGGTGCCACCGCCTCTACTGCCACAGCCAGGCAACCACTAACCTGCCTCAGTCTGTGTGGACTGGCCCATCCTGCCCATCTCAAAGAAATGGAATCACACAATGTGTGACCTTCTATGACTGACTTCTTTCATGGAGCATCATGTTTTCAAGGTTCATTCATGCAGCAAGTGTCAGATCTTCATTCCTTTCCATGGTGACATAATATTCTATTGCATGGATATGCAGCATGTGCTGATTTTAATGCTCCTCACATTTCAATTTGGTGAAGCTTCTGCAGATGCGTCATCTGCAGTGAGACTCACTCCAGGTTCTGGGAGACCTGGGAGGATGATAAGCTTCTGCTGAGGCTTGTACAAATTCTTAGGGAAGTTTCAACAGTCTTAATCTCAGACTTATGGTTTAAAAGCAGTCTATGGAGTTCAAAACCATTTTCACCATTTGGACTTGGCTCTGTGGACTGGCCCGGGGAGAAACCGTTCTGATGTCCGGGGCCAGAGTGAGGAAAGACAGCAGCAAGGACGACTGAACGGGTTTTTCCTACTTAGCAAAAAGCGAACCCATCAAAGCAAAATCACTGAACATGAATGTGACTGGGAAGGCGGCCTTCAATGAATGACATCATTCCATGAACATAAATCTTAGTTTGTATGATTTATTTATGTTAAAAAGTCCACAAATGATGCTGGGTTTTCGATAGCTTTGTTTAAATGATAGTTTTTCCTTTTTAGTGAAAGTTGGAGCAGTGATAAGCAGCTCCAGCTGTAAAAATGAAAGGCGGAGGTGAAGCCGAGGTGATTATTACAGAAAAATGCTAAGTGGGGAGGGGTATTTGGCCCTTCCATCGTCTAAAATGAAAATTACCCTCCGCCACAATGTGCCACGAACAATTATCTGCTGTTTATTAATTAACCTCTTTCAAAAGCACCACATTTCTACAAGAAACTGTTATTTCTCTAATGTGAAAACTGGCTTATTCGTGTTTATTGGAACGACAATGTCCCATGTGGTCCAGGCTTAGTGCACACGTTACTGACACGTATTTTTTTAATGGCATATTTGGTGATTGAAAATACCTTCCCAGAAGAAGCCTCAACACTCAGCACAACTCGCTTGGTGCGTTAGTCCTAACTGAGCCCCCAAAGCCTCTGGCCAGAGCACAGGGTCTCTCCCTGGCCTCAGTAGCTGCAGCGCAGTCCTGGATAACTGCTCTAAGAGTGGGTGCTGGGAAGGAAGGGGGCTCAGGACCTACCAGTGAGAGGCGGGCTCAGGAAATCCAGACTCCAATGGCTGAGTCATTCTGGACCCTGGTCATTGTCAGAAGCACATAGGTGACCGAGAGGCCAGAGTACCCTCTGGGTGGCATGACTGCAGTGGGCTCTCATGGCGCTCGCACTCCTAGCACCTTAGGAGCCCCAGGAAAGGGTCCCAGGCAGAGATGTCTCTGCAGATGAATCTCTGCCACCCTGCACACCTTGGAGGGTGGCAGCCCTGCAGCGCGAGTCCCCTGGGGCTTTGTGGTCGGGGAGCTCTTCCCTGAGTCCCGAATCTGCCTGTAAGGACAGGTCCTTGACTAGGTCACTCAAGCCTCTGAGCATCAGTTTTCTCATCTGTAAGGTGGGCACAGCACAGCACCCACCTCACAGGACTATGAAGGCCACACAGTTCCCAGCTGCAACCCAGGGGTGGGAAATGAGCAGGGCAATGCCCAGCACCCTGTCTGGCGCAGCACCCAGGCCAGGGAGCCTGTGGAAGGACCAGCTTCTCTTCTAGAACTCTCGCTCTGCTCTGCCATGGTCCCTGCCGCCTCCCCCATCCTGCTGGGAACCCCTGAACAAGCCAGCTTCTTTTTTCAAACACAGCGCAAAGGGGCTGGGCAGCTGCCCACTGCTGTGTCTTCATCACACGGTGCTGGCAGCTCACTGAACACAGGGCAGCCCTCTGAGACCTGATGGATGATGAAGCTTACAGAGGGGTGGCTCGGCCTCAGGCACTCAGCACAGTCCCTGCCCCGGGCTGCTGCCTCCAGACCCGCCACAGCCTGCAAGGTCGCCTTCGTCTCCCTGGGTCTTCCCCTGGGCTGAAACTGCCTGGGGAGCCCTGAGGGAAACCTACTCGCTCAGCTCTCTTCATTCAGTTGTGACTCATCCATTCTTTCACTAAGGACAGAGCGCAGCCCAGCCTTGGGCCAGGTTCTGGGGTTTTGGAGACAGTGAGCTGGAAGCTCCAGGTCTGATGGAGGAGACACCTTCCTGCTTCACTCACGCCATAGACTGGAAGCTCCAGGAGCTCCGAGCCTTGCAGCGCCTCCTGCGAGAGCGAAGGAGGGAACGGGTGAATGGAAGCCAAGTTTGGGCTGCAGTTGCCAGGAAACCAGCTGGCCCTCGGACACCCACCGCCACCTGCCACCCCACTGGCAGCACCAGAGTAGGACAAGGTCAGGAGGATGAGACTTGACTGGGAGTTCAGGGGCTCCTGAGCCATCTGTCCTCACACATGGCCCTGACTGGCCCTCTGTGTGTCCAGCCAGGAGGTGGTTACCTTCCAGGGCTCCAGCTCACAGCCTCTGGGAGCAGCCCTGGGTTCTGCAAGAGGGCAGCTGGGAGGGAGAAGGGCTCTCGCCTCTATGGGGACCTGCAGGGCTCCGGGAACCACATGCCACTGGCCTGGGAGCTGTGACCACCATGGGGCCAGGTTCTGCTGCCGTCCACTCTACCTTGGGAAACTGGACTCCCAGGAAGCTGGAGGGGCTGCCCGAGGGTCCCAGGGGTCAGGAGGCAGAAGCTGAGCTGGAGTTTTTCCCGTCTCCCCGCTCCCTGAGCTGCCTGTGGACCCTGGAAGCCCTCCCCTCTTCCCCTCTGCTGAATACCACCTGGGTGTTCCCCTTGTAACTCCCCTGAAGCCATGGGGAGGGGTGTCTCCCCCTCCAGGGAGAGGCTGCTGAAGGCTGGACCTTCCCTGTTTACCCCAGTCCCCAGGGCAGGACCCCAGGTCCTCAAAAAGGTGACCTGTGGGGGCTGCGGGGGGCACTATTCTTCACACAGGGGTGCCCCTGCCACTCAGGGCCCCTGCCTTGATGAGGGGACCCAGGGACCCAAGGTGTGGGGGTGAGGGCTCCCCACAGCTCGGCATCCGGTGAGGGACTGGAGTCCCTGAGTTACCTACGCCCGGCTGCTCTCTCCAGCCCCGGGGGCATGAACGCCGGGGTTCTGGCGGCAGGGCGGGCAGCCCTGTCCCGGGAGGACGCCCGACTGATTCCATCACCTTCGGGTCAGTCTAAAGAATTGGTCATTTTTCCCTGCCTGGGGCAATCCTGGTCTCCGCTCTGGTCTTGCCGGCTCTTTGAGCCATGTCTCCACCGACACCGTGATGACTGGATTAGTAGAAGGCAAAGCACGGAGGGGTAGAGCCTTGGGTGTCCCCCTGGCCACCCCACTCCCCTCCCCTCCTTCCCTAGGTCCGGCCCCGGGAGGTGGGAGGCAGGGAAAGTCTTCTCAGACCACCGCCCACTGCTCCTGCCACTGCGCCTGCTCTGTCTACACCTAGAGGGGTAGTTTGTTCAGATCCTTAAGTCTCAGCTCGCCAGGCCATGCTGCGGGCCCCGCCCAGATGTGTGGGGACTCAGCTGCCACTGGTTCCAAAAGACCTAGTCCTCAGAGGTGGGCAGAGGGGTGGCACAGTCCCTTCTGCCGGCTTCATCGTGTCTGGGGCGCGGGCCTGGGTCACCACTTTTCCCCCACCTGCTTCCACCCCCGCAGGCCCCTGGCAGCCCCGGCCTCTTCTCCAAATCTCCTCCACCCTCTGCAGGATTTCGGATGCCGGGTGGTGCCATATCAGGTTCAGGTCTGCGTGAAACCTCCGGGGCTTCTGGAAACCCAAAGGGACCTGAGAGGAAAGCCCAGGGTGGGCCAGACCCTGTGCAGCAGGGGTGGGAGGATGGAGCCCCCGGGGTGGAGGAGCTGGGCCTTCTCTCCTCCTTCGCCTAGAGGGGCAGGAGAGTTCCAGGGGCGGCGGGGGAGGGGGAGTGAGGGGAGAGGACCCGGACCTGCCGCTGGCTCTGGAGCCAAGGTGGGGCGCGCCCTCTCCCGAAGGCCTTGACCCGGCCAAGCAAACTAGCAGACGAGGCCCACGGGGTGGGCGGCCTCGGGCCTCCACCTGGCGCCTTCCACCCAGCCACTCTCCCTAGCCAGCCCTGCAATAACCCCCTGGAGGAGGCAGGCGCGCCTGGCCCCATTTCACAGACGGGGAAACCGAGGCGTGGGGAAGAAATCCACCGCAGCTCCGTCTCCACGGTTTCATCTGTGGGGTATTAATCTCGCAGGGTCAAAGGCAAAATTTGGTTTTCAAGCTAAGAGGGCGGATCGAGTGGGGCAGGGAGCGCAGCGGAGGGACGGGAGGAGGGGGCCTTGCAAACCGAATGTGGATTCCGGAACCAGCCGATTAGGGAAACCCGCTTGGTGACCCGGCCGCCGGCCCCTGTCCCGGGCTCTAGGCGTTTGGGGACGCGGAAGGCGGGATCCCACCTGGCGACTCCCGGGAAGCGGCCGCGGGGCCCGGAAGGCTGCGAGGCTCGCTATTTCGTTGCTGCCCGCGCGCGGCCAGAACTGGGAGCTGAAGGCAGCGGCCGCGTCCACGCAGGCAGCGTTCTGGAGCGGGTCCGTGCCACCTCCGCCGCGCGCAGTTCCCCGCCGGCCGCAGGACGCGGGCGCTGTGCGTAACGAAGTTGCTCCTCCCGGGGCGGCGGGCGGCAGGAGGGGACCCAGGCCACGGCTGCGGGCGCGCGTGAACACACGGCTCAGGGCACACCGCAGCGCATCCGGGTAACGACATTCGTTGGCGGTTTTTTAAAGGTTCTGAGATCAACAGGAAAAGCGTGGGAAACCGATTCCCTGTATCCTCCCAGCCGCCGGGACGCTCCCGGTTGCAGACCCCCAGCGGCTCGGCCACTGCAGCTCCCCGGCCCACTGTGGGCCGCACACGGGCGGGAGTCTTTCGGCGCTTCCTGCACCTTCTCAGTGAGCCGGGTTAAGCCTGGATTAAACTCCCTCCTGCCCCACGGGGCAGAAACCCAGGGAGTTCAGGTTCACCATCTCCACCTCTTTAACAAAACAAAACAAAACAAAACAAAACAAAACAAAACAAAACAAAACAAAACAAAACACTCCGGGGCTCCAGACACCCGGACATCTGCACAATAGAGCCAGGCACCTAGCAGGGATGCGGGACACGAAGCGGGCAAAGGGACTCCACCAGGGCGGCCACAGCATTGTGCCTGCCACTGCCCGGCGGTCCCCCCGGAAGCAGCCCATCTGCAAGAGACAAGGCTCCCCCTGCACTCAGAAGATGTTTCCGTACATCTGGGGTTTGTTGGAAATCAGGGACACGACTGGCATTCCTGGGAATTCTACTCCTCCCAGTTCCCCACTCTGGGAACAGGAATCAGGTATCGGCTTTGGGAGGCTCCCACCTCTGAGCGGCACAGGAACCAAGCCCTGCCACTGCTGGGCCAGACTGGGAACTGTGTCCTGTCCTCTCCAAGAACTCTGGTGCACAGGAAGCTTTCCCAGGCCTGGGTGGGTGGGAGGAAGGTGAAAAGGAGCCCTGAAATATTGACCCCAGAGTCTGGGGGGATTCCTGTGGCCCTGGTATGCGGCTGGGGCATGATGCTGGAGAAAGCGCCCACTTCGGGTCATTTCAGAGGCCTGAATAGGGAAGAAATGGCCTTTCCGGTGGCCTGTTCTCCCCCCACACCCACCATTCTAGACCAAGCACAAGCTCCTTCCCGCATAGAGCCCCCTGCTAGGTGTGGGGTCCAGCAGCCCTCCTCCACGTCCCCTCTGTTTGTGGGAGCCAAGTCAGCCATCCCCAAGGGCTCCTGTGGTCTCCTGCCTCCTGCTGCTCAAGTCTGGGAGACATTCCCACCAAGTATGGGGCAGGAGAACGTGCAGAGAGCCGCAGCCTCATCCTGGCCTGACTCAGTGGCCCAGGTATTGGGGGTGGGGTGAGTGGGGGCCGTCTGGATCCCTCCTGGGGCATTTCCAATCTCCCAGGAAACCCAGTTGGTAAACTAGCGGCTATGTGCTTCTTTGCTACCTGGAGTTTTTCCTAAAGGAACAAGGTGGGGGTGGGGAGTGAGCAAAACTTGCCCTGGAATTCAATAGCGCCTGAGGCCAAGTGTCTGAAAGACCATGGTCAAGTTCAAAAATGCACAGAGGACCAGGAGGGAAAGGGGTGAGAACGAATGCTAGGTGCCATGCCCACTCCTGTCCTGCACACACAGCCCAAAGCAGGGCTCCCTGGGGTCTGAAGGGCTAGGAGGGGCGGCAGGGGCAGCTCTGACCCTGCCAGTTCACACGGGGCACAAAGCCTGGCCAAGCCAAGGAGCCCTCTAGCCCTGAATGCATTTGTAGACTCTGGGAGTGCAGGGTGGGCCCTATTGGTAGTTTTGCTACTCAGTGGGTTTCTGGGGAACCCCTGGGGCTTGGGGCCCTCCTACATGATGTCTAGTAAGACACTTCCTCCAGCACTGCAGGACCAGCATTTCTAGCTTTTAAGCCTGGCCTTTTCCCTAAGGAATTCACTTGCTCATGGGTCTATGGGCACTGGAAGCACTGGGAGTCTGCAGGACTCATGGGTAAATGCAGTTTCCATGGGTTCCATTTCTGCCCAGACCCCAGCAGAAGGCGGAGGTAAAAGCCCCTCTCTAGTCTCCTAGGCCCCAGCTATGAAGGTCACTGGGAATGAGCTCACAGCACTTACAGTCCCAGCACAGAGGTCCCAGGACCTGGCATCAGCCCCAAGGCTCTGCAGAGCTAGACTTGGTTTGAAAACTGCCCTCAAACCTTTTACTATCAAACTTTGCCCCACTGGGCCTCCGCTTGCCCTACTTGTTACCCAAGCTCCCCAAAGCCCTTGCCAGGCAGGGACACGGAACTGCACCCCAGGGAGGACCTGCATCTGCCCTTCCCCGCTTCACCCTTTCTCCCCACGGGACTCTTCAACAAGGCCTGACCTGCTCTCCGCTTCTAAGTGTGGCCACGCGGGGGCAGGGCCTGGTCAGGCCAGGACGAAACCTCAGCCAGGGCCATGGCCTTGGGAACAGCCTGCCTGGGCTCCTCCAGCAGACTGGGAGACACTGGAGCCAGAGCTGCTTGGTTGGGCACCTTTCAGGTGGGCAGCTCGGCCATCTCCCTGGCCAGCCTTGACCAGCAGCTACCCCTCCCCTGGCAGAACCGGAGAAGCAGTGACCCCATCCCTACCCCACAGCCTGGCGAAGAGCAGGGACCAGGCGGCACAGACCAGCTTGCTCCCATGCCTCCTGCCCTTCTTCCCTAGGCCCTGGCAACAGTGCCAGGGATGGCTGTCCTGCCCTAGCCTGGCCAGGGTTCTGAGAATCACCTCCTGAGCTGGAGGAGTGGGCAGGGAGAGGGACCGAGAGAGCTGGGGCACCCCAAGAGCACCAGGGATACGAAAGCTTGGCATCCATTGGCAACCTCCAGGGCAAGGGAAAAGGAGGCCTTTGCTGGGCTGCAGGGTGAGGATGGGGTAGAGACCCTCTCTGCAGGTGGGAGTGCTTTGCAGGCACCATAGTAACTACCCCAGGCCTCCTCTGGAGTCCCTGGAGGCTTCAGGCAGGAGTAGGCAGGGACCTGGGGTGCCCAGTATGGGAGTGACTTTGAGTCCTTTGTAGCCAGCAGCTCCAGCCAGGCTGGGCCCACGGTTGGAAGCCTGCCCTTGGCGGGGTTTAGGCAGGACAGTGCCTGTGTTCCTGGGCTCAAGCACCTCCCCCACACTCGGGTGAGCAGGTTCAGGGCCCGCCTTGGCCATCCAGGACTTCAGTGGTGCCCCAGCCTGAGAGGCAGAGCAAGACCCCCAGAGCTGGGCCGGGCGCTAAACACAGCTGTTCTGTGGTCCAGCCCCTGTCGAAAGATGGTCAGGGTGTGGGGAGGTCCATAGACCCTCGGAAGGATGGCGGGGACCAGGGCTGTGCCATTGCTGACGGCCCTTCTCTGGAGGACACTCACCTTTTGCCAGAAACAGCCGCAGCGGCGACTAGGGAGCGCTTCCTCCGGCAGGGGCTCCGGTGGCGGCGAGCTGGCTGTAGGACTGGGCACCCTGGACCCCTGGGAGCCGCATCGGGGTTCGAATCCGAGCAGGCAAGCAGTGCCGACTGCGGAGGATCCAAGGCAGAAGGCCCGGCGCACACCGCCGCTGCCGGCTGCGGCCAAGCCTGGCTCCGCTGGGCTTTTCCTCTGGGGTAGCGCCGACCCCGCGCCCCTCCGCATCCGAGGCGCCTCTGCTAAGACACCGGGGTCTCGGGGGTTCTCAGGGCCGCTGCGTTTCGCCTCCTTTAACGCAGAGGCGTGGAGTTGCACGTGTGGGTCTCAGTGGAGCCGCCACAGGTCTCATTACACAACAAAGGGCAGGGAGGGCACGGCAGGAGCCTAGCGGGGCGGCGGAGAGACCCCCCGCACCGCGGGCGCAAGCCCTGCTCCGGGCTCAGGCTGACGCTGCGGCAGCTCCCGGTCCCGTGGCCGGGCAGGACTTCGGTGCTCTAGGAGGGCGCGCGGGGCAGCGACTCGGCCAGGGCAGCGCCTCCGTTCCCTTCTAGTTCATTCCGGATTCCCAGATTCTCAGATGAGCAATCCGCACTCCGGCCGCCAGGCTCCTGGGCCGGGGCCACCCTGCCTGTACCCAGCCCGGCCCCTCCTCCGCGGCGCCTCGGACTTTGGGGGCTACAGGGGCAGAGGAAGCGCCTGGTCGGCTCCCGCCCGCGCTGCTCCACCTGCGCTGCCTGCCCTTCCGCCCCCTACGCACCTGGCCCAGAGGGGAGCGTTCCCAGAGGCCTGGGTCCCCGAAGGTGGCCCAGCTCGAGCCCTCGCGCAGCCAGTCACTCACCTGGGGGCGCGGCGGAGCCCGACGGGGGTGCAGCGGCAGGAGCGCGCGGGCGGGGACGATCCGCCAAGGACGCCCGGTGTTCGGACCGCCGCCCCCGCGCTGTGCCCCCGCGCTGGGCGTGTCGGCCTCCGCAGCTCCGCGCAAGACCGAGGGCGGCGGGTCCGAGGGCCGCCCGCCGGCCTGGGCAGTGGCGGAGCGCGGAGCTGGCGGCGCCTCCGCTGTTGTTTTTGAGCCGCGAAGCCCGAAGCAGCAGCCGTTGGGTGGGGGAGAAGGGGAGGAGGCGGGGGCCGGGGGGCCCGAGGGGGGCGGCGGGGCCTGGAGGGGGCTTCGGAGGAGCCGGGTTCTGGCGCGCGAACCCCGACGCCCCCTCCGGCGATCGCAGGGCGGGGACGGGGGCCGAGGGCAGAGAGAGGACGGGAGAAAAGCGGGCCGGGGCGACGGGGAACGCCAAGCTTTTTAATTAGTCATAAAACGCAGTAAAACGCAGCGAAACCCGCCCGGACCCGCGTCCGAACTCTCGGCGCGCGTGCCCCGAGATCCGAGGAAGTCGCGTGGAAAACCGCAGCCACCACCCCGTCTTCGGTCCCGGCTGGGGCGGGAGCCGCAGCGCGACGCGACCCGAGGCAGGGGCAGGGTGGGGGGATAGTCACCTTGCCTCCGGGGCCACCTGGGTCCTTTTAAAGTGTCCGGGGTGCGGGCCCCGGGCGGGAGCGCCCAGCACGGAATGTTTTCTTAAAGGGCCAGTTACGAGCTGCGCTGAAAAGGGGGGCAGAGGGGGGGAGAGAGAAGTGAGACGGAGACCGGGAAGGCCGAGGAGAGCCCCCCAATCCCGCGCCGAGGCGGCGGCGGCGGCGGCGGCGGCGCGACGATGAGGATGATGAATACATTGCAAAGTTTTTTTGGCCCCGGCGAGGGGTGTCAGATTGAGTGCTCTGTGCGCATGTGCGAAGGTGTCCAAACTGACAATGCTGGGGAGATGAAGATAGTGTGTGGCTGCTTCTGGACTCAAGGAGGAGGAGAGGGATTCCGCGAGCCGACACCATGCGATCCAAGGCGAGGGCGAGGAAGCTAGCCAAAAGTAAGTCTCCCGCGCTCGGCCGCGCCGCGCCGCCGGGCCAGGGCCGCTGGGCCGGGGCGCCCGGGCCAGGGGTGCGCGTCGGGGCGCGGCCCGCGCGCCTGCGGCTCGGGGCCCCCGGCTCGGCCGCGCGGCCCGGGGGGCTGCTCCGCCTCCCGCGCTCCGGGACGACCGGGCCCGGCGCGGAGGCTCGGGGCGCCCGGGCCGCGCGCTCCCCGAAGGCGCCGGCCCCCTCCCCGCCGAACCCCCTCCCCCCCCAACAGTGTCAGGCGCTCGGGCCCGGGAACCCGAGGCGCGCGGTGGGGGCCGGGGAGGGGGGCGGAGGGGGAGGGCCGGGGGTGGAGGGGAGCGCAAAGCGAAAGTTAGCGAAAAGTTGACGAAAGGGGAGAGCAACTTTTTCCTCCCCGCTCGCTCTCTCCCTCTCTCTCTCCCAGTGGCTCTCAGTCCTGGTCAAATCATATTCCGGGCTTTTGAAATAGTGGGCGCTAGAGCACCGCCTTTGGCGTCCGCCAGCCGGGCGCAGAGGAGGGAGACCCCGAGCCGGGGAGGGGCGGAGGAGGGGGCGCGGGCCGGCGCCCACCCGGCTCCGCGGGCGCAGGGGCAGGGGCGGCGACGGCAGAAACGGCCGCAGCCGCTTGGGGAGCAAAATGGAGACTTTTGCCCGGGCTGGGAACTGCGGCCGTGAAGTTTATGCCCCGGCGGTGCCCCGCGTGGTGGTGGAGGGCGCTCCTCGGGGACGCGGGCAGCCCGCGCGGGTAGCCGAGGTGGCCGTGCCTCCGACAGGAGGGTCCCCACCCGCCACCTCCCGACCCGCCGCGGCCGCCCTCAGGCCCGCGCGGAGCCCTCCGCACCCGCTCGCCTGGCACAGCCCAGCCCGGCGGCGACTGTCCCCGGCCGCACTGCCCGGTCCTCAGTCTTACTTTCTCTTTCGCTCCGTCTCGGCCGAGCCCCGGGCTCCGCGCGCCCTGCCTGCCGCCAGCCGGTCCCTCCCGCGAGCCGGGTGCTCCCGCCGCCCGCGCCCTCGCCCGCCGCAGCCGCGCCTCCGAGCAGCCCGCGCGCACCCCGCGCCCCGGCCGCCGGCGCCATCCGCTGTGGGCCCGCGGTGCCCCGGGCTGCGGCCGCCGAGGCGGGCAGGTGGGGGCGGGCGGCGCTGCGGCCCGGCGAGCGCGGCTCCCGCAGCCCCGCGGATGCCCCGGCTGCAGCGAAGCGGCCAGCGCCGCGCGAAGCGGCATCGCCGCCGCCCGCTCCAGCCGCCCCCTCCTCCGCAGGCCGCCCGCCCACCCGCGGCAGAGGCGGCCGGGCCGCTCCCCTCGAGGTCCCCGCCCGACCCACGCCGTTCCGTCCGCGCCTCCGAGGCCGGGTCCCGCCAGGCCGGCCTCGCGGCCATCCAGGGCCGAACCCACAAGCGTGAGCCGGGGTGAGCGCGGGGCTGGCGGCGGTTTCCCGAAGCTCCACTCCCTCGGCTCGGGACCCGCCCGGCTTGTCCCAACAGCGGCCCCGCAGCCGTAGGCCCCGCACTGGGAAAAGCAGCTCCGAGTTGTTCCGGACGCCCCTGTGCTCCGCGGTCGGCCGCGCGCGGCCCCTCGGTGAGGCGCCCCCTCCCCGCCGGGCTCCGCTGCCGGGTGCCCTTGGCCTCGGCCTCCCGTGACCTCTGACCCCTCTTGGTGCGAACAAGGCCGGGCGTTTCGCCGCCGCCGCGCAGGGGCTGTCTGTGCAGGGCGCTGCGGGCCTCCGCGCGTGGGGTGTGCGTGTGCGTGTTCGGGTTCGGTTCTGCGTGTGCACTGCGGGCCTTCTCAGAGTCTGGACCACCGGGCTGCATGCGGGCCGCTAGGTCAGGCCCTCACCCCGGCAGGGCCCGAAGCTGGAGCGAGAAAGTGGAAAGCCGCTGCGCTGTCGCCGGGCCTTCGCTGCAAGCGAGAGGCCGACTCGGCGCACCCGCGCGGCCCCGGAAACTTCCGAGAGGCCCCTGGGCGCCGAGCGCCCGCCTGGCCCCAGCTCCCCGCCGGACCCACCTCTGCCAGGTGGGGAGAGTTGCCGGGGACCGGGTCTGCTCAGGACCAGAACTGGTGCCTGGCGGCCGCCTGGTTACCTAGCCCGGAGGCCGGAGAGCGGGGCCCAGCAGGAGCGCCGAGCGCTGGCTTCCTTTTCCCGAGAGTCTTTAGTGAGGAAAACCCCATGGGAGGTGACTGCCAGGCCTCGGCCCTGCATCCACACTTGGCTGAGCCCTGGGAACCCCTCCTTCCGGGCTCCACAGCTGGGACCGCTGTCCCCAGGGCCCACCAAGGTGGCTGAGCCAGGTTCAGGATCACACTGCTTGCCCTGAGCAAGGCAGGATCCGCCGAAGAATTTCATTTCATCAGGCGATATTTTAAGCAGATGTTAACTTCCCCCGGGACGACAGTCACTACTACCTGAATTGGAGGCAGTAGGGCCAGCACTCCAGCCCTCCCCACAATACGGACCAGGTCAGGGGCCTGCGGGGTGGGGTAGGGGCAAGGTCACGGTTACCAGGCTGGTGTTCAGGCTGGGCACAGGAAAAACCAGGCCAGTGGAGGTGACCCCATGACCCAGCGTTTTGGGGGCCACCCCCGCTTGTGCATCTGGGGCTGTAATTTCGTTTGTGTTTCTCTGGAGACCCCCATCCAGGCCTCAGCTCAAGTGGGTCGCTCCTCCTGGTCCTGTGAGGGGCTGAATGGTAGCAGCTGCCAGACTGACCAGAGCTTCCAGCTGAGCTTTCCAAGGACAGAGGTGGCCACTGGGGTACTCAGGCCGGGGCTGTGGCTCAGCTGATGGGAAACCCACAGCCTCCTCCAGCCGAGCCTGGGAGCCAGGAGCAGAATATGGACAGTTCAAGGGACAGAGTCCCCCCAACTGAAGCCAGCTCCGTGCAGGCCGGTGGGGAAGTAGCCGAGGTGGCCCCACATTTACAAACTAAACGCCTAACAAAAGCTCATTGTTTCCAGGGCTGTTGTGATTCAGGTGGGCAGATGGGGTGTTAGCACCACCAAGGTGCCCTCCCGACTGCTGGGTGGGGGGGCCTCTGTGCAGGTGGAAGATGTGGCCTGGGAGAGGGTCGCAGCCAGCGCCCCCATCAGAGCTACCCCTTGAGGCCTGAGCCCCACCTAGGTGACAGACCCGGTCCTAGATGCTGCCTACCCCAGGGCTGGGGGAGTGTCAGGTCCACACCTGCCATCTAGCCCCTGGGGCGGGGGAGCAGCAGCCCCCGCTGTGGGGACTGCAAGTGTCTTGCTTGTGTTTGAGGGTGCTGTGTGTGGAAGGTGTGCTTGAGACAGGGTAGAGGTGAGTGGGTCTGGAGGCCCAGCTCACAGCCTCTTTCCTTCTTCCTGCAGAAACATGCCAGGCTGGCTGGGCCCTCCCTTCTCCCACCCTCCCTGGGGAAATTAGCCCCTAACACCAGTCCTCTCCCCAGACCCAGGACGGCTGCCTTCTGTCAGGAGGCCGGTTAGAGCTGCAGCGCCAGGAAGCGTCCGGCGGGAGTCCAGCGTCTTGCCCCGCTTCGGACGAAAACACAGAGGCTGCGGTGGAGAGTGGAGGGGTGGAGTGCAGGGCTGGCCGCCAGGGCCTGGTGCCCCGCTGCAGTGGACTGTGTCACCACAGGCCCTCCCTCTGCTCCCGGCGGGCAGGTGTGCGGTGGCTTGGAAGCTGGCAGGAGGGGGCTTGCCAAGCTGGCTTGTGGAGCAACTGCTGGGTGGGCTTCTTGGGGACAGGCACTGGCCTTGCCCTGGGCTGGCCGACCACCAGACTCCTACCCGGGCCGCCCTCCTTGTCCTGTGAGTGGCTCTCCAGAGCAGGTGGCACTCAGCCTCCTGGCCCCTCCTGGCCCCAAGGCTTCCTCGGCTCCTGAGTCCTCCTCTGGGCAGTGCGCGGGGCAGGGGACCAGGTCTGCCGTTTTTGCTGGGAGGTTGGGTGACGGTGGCCGGGCAGCCAGGGGCTCCCCCGACCAGGCCCCTCAGGGGAGGCCAGGCTGGTGGCAGCTCGCTGGGCCGCGGAGGGCCCGATTAGCCCCCTGTTTTATTCAATTAGGAGGCAATTAGGGATCCTTGGGGGGCTGGGGTTGGTAATTAAGGTGATGTATAATTAGAGTTTCAACAAAAATTATCCAGGATTAAAAATCTTTTGAATAATTTCGTTTAAAAATTTCAAATAGCGTTAAATACAATTTATCAGGTTTTGAATCAAACCCGTGTAACAAGTCTTGGAAGGCGCAGCGCCCGTCGCCGGCGCGGGAGGACCGGGAGCAGCTCGGGCGACTTCCCCGTGCGGGAAAGAAACTTCGCAGCGAAGCCAGCTGGCTGGGGCCTCGCCGTGGTGCAGCGGCGGCCGCGGGCGCAGACTCGGGCGGCCGAGGACTGCGGACTGCGCGGGCCGGGTCGGGGAGCGGGGCCTGGGGGCCCCGGGCCGGCCAGTGGTCGCGGCCGACTTCCCGCTCCCGGCGCACAAAGTCGCGGCCAACTACCGCGCCGCGCGAGCAGTGCCCGCGTCTCCACCGCGCAGCCTGCGCCCCAGACCCTGGCCCGGCGGGAGCAGCACCCGCCCCTCTAGAGCCCCAGCTTGAACCCCAGGGTCCCTCCTCCTGGCCTCCCTGGCGGAGAAGGGCGGCCTCTGCGTTCTGAACCCTGGACCCTCGGCCTCGTGCGGGACCCCGTGGGCGCCAGCCCCCCCGCTCGCGCCGCTTGCCTGTGGCATCCCCGACCTGCACCCGGAGAGACCGGGAGTGCGCGCCGCCTGGGTTTAGGTAGGAGCTGTGTGGGGAGGGAAGACGGTGCAGAGAAACCGAGGCAGAGGGTGGGAGCCCAGATTTCGAGGGCAGACCCGCCTGCACAGCTTCGCGGAGAAGGTAGATCCAGTCTGATCCGCAGCCCCGGCCCCCTCGGAGACCCGCAGGACTTTTTAAAGATGTCCCAGTGCACCTGGGAGACCAGACCCCTCCTCCCTTCTCTGACCCTGGGAGGATGGAGTGCGGAGGAGCAGGCACCACTTTTGGGAGTGAGAAACCCCAGGCTCAGAGAGGTGGAGTAACTCTTGGGAGGCCACACAGCAAAGTGAGGGCTCCGCTGAAATTCGGAGAAATGAAGACCTCCAGGGTTTCTAATGCAGCTCTCCCCTCCCCCACGGGGCGCTGCAGGCTGCTGTGAATTCAGTAGGGTGTTTTTTTCTTTTCTTTTCTTTTTCTTTCTTTCTTTCTTTCTTTTTTTTTTTTTTTTTTTTTTTTAACGTGTCAGGGTTTAAGGATCTTCTCAAGGCCAGTGCTCAACTTGTATCAGGTCTGTTCTTAAAAAGCCGGCAGGGCATCACGTGCGCCCAGCGTGGGAGTGGCCTCGCACCTGCAGGCTGGATTCCTGCTTCACTGGGTCTGGACTCCTGCTGGCTCCGTCCCGCACCCCTCCTGCCCCTGCTGTGGGTGTCCTTTCCCCAAGGGCAGGCACAGACAAGCAGAAGCCTTAGTCGCGGCCTGGCCTGCACCTTCCACACCCCCTTGCTTACTGCCTTCGCCATGAACAAGGGCAAGAGGCTCCGGTTGGCCCAGGAGGGGCAGAGCCCGTCCTTCAGCACCCCGCGGATCTGGAGGGGAATAATCTACTCCCCCCCACAGGCAGTCAGGAGGAGGTGGGGCTTTTGTTGCCCTGCTGGTCTGAGCTACAGGGTGGAAGGGGCTGGCAGCTGACGTCCCTAGTCCAGCCTGGCATAGGCCGCTGCTCCTCAAGTCTGGGCACCTCCTAGGCTGCAGCCTGGGCCCCAGTGGCCGTTCTGGGCCAGGAGTGCTCCCAAGCTCTGCTGAGCCCAGCGCAGGGGAGGAGTGGCCTCTGCCTGCTGTGACCACTTCACTCTTGGGCTTCGCCATCAAATCCTCCACACTCTGGAGGTGCCTGGCCGGCCTCTCCCAAGATGCAGGAACGGTGCCCCGGGGCCTGAAGATACGGCAGCTCCACTACCATATTTGTTTAATAGTTAACATTTTGGGCAAAAAAAGGAGGGAAGTCAGATTCTGGTGAAGGTTTTGCTTATTTTATATCCACTATAACTATTTCTGTCCATGAAAATTGGCTTAATTATATCAATGGAATGTTTCTTTTTCAATTCTGTATGCAATTAGTCCATCTTGCCGGCTGCAATTTATTTTAATAAAAAAATAAACCCGTGGTGTGTTGAGTTTTCGTCCCCTGGGGACAAATGCGATTGGTGTGTTTAATTTCATTAACTACAATGCGGCCTACTGGAAAAATGTATAAAATCAGCTTTATACAGCTTAAACACTGGCATTTGAAACAAATCATTATTGCATTAGCTGTCACACTGGTAATTCTAGAATCTAAGGAAAAAAATATATTATGGCTGTTTTTATAACCCTTTGCAAATGCACTGTTAAAATAATTTATAATCATTTTAAAACACGGCTGGGTCCTGGGGACTGTTTCATCTCCTCGGCATAAGGCTCTGCCTTCCCACGCGTGTTTTCCGCTTCCAAGCCGGCACGTGCACCTCTCTGGGTGGAGACCGTGGAGCCTGTGTTTAAACGGACCCGGTGAGGAGAGGTCACTTTTTCATGCTGGCCTGAACCCCACTCTTGTGGCGGAGTAGCGGGTGCGGTGGCAGGCTCATTTGCCATCCGCCTCGGGCCAGAGAGGACCCCAGAGGCCAGGGCTGCAGAACCCTCCCCAGCTGCTGCCCTCTGTCCTCTGGTGGGAGGAGGCGGCACACACCTGGCTTGACCAGGAGTGAGCCCAGCCCCAAGCGCAAGGTCCCCGCTTCAAACGTGCAGAAGTAGGAGCAGCCTCTGCCCTGCCCACCTCCAAGCCCTGCTTGGCAGAGCGGCTTTCTGAGCCCGCTGTGAGGAAACCCACCAGACCCACGCTTCTCTTGGGATAACAGGCTTCCTAGCACACTGCGTAGCTCCAGGCTGTGCTCCGTCAAGCATGGGGGTGTGTCAAGCGTGTGTGTGTGTGTGTGTGTGTGTGTGCCCCAGTGTGCACGTGTGTTACGATACGCGTCTCTGCCGCAGCCCTGGCCACATCTGCATCGACTCTGCAGTGGATGAAGGGAGGGTGCGGGGTGCTTGCTCCCTGTCCGGTTGGTGTAGACCTGGGCCCTCAGAGGATCTGTCGGGGCAGAGGAGACAAGGGAAGGATTTGCTTCTGCTTCCGAGATGCTGTGAGGAAGCTGGGTTGTGCCACGGAAGTCCTTGCGAGTTGCTGCCGGCTGTTCCCCAAGTGGAGTGGCTCAGGGAAGGTGTCTGTGCATCCCAGAGCAGGAGCACGTGGGCCCGGCCTCTGTCTGCTCTCAGCGTCCCCCGGCAGAAGCACTGGAGCCCGGGGCTTCTCCAAGGGTCCAAGGGTGTCTGTCTCCTTCCTTGCCCGCAGGTAGTGCCAGGGGCATTAACAGGAAGGAATAGGCTCAGGGGCTTCGTTGCAGGCCAGGGACCAGGGCTGCCTTCCCTTGGGTGTGAGGACGGGAGGGTTTTCCAGGCTTTACCGGGGTTTCGTAGGCAATTCCCGGAAACCTCGTCAGCCTTCTTCCGCACGTGAAGGACTATTTCCCGTCCCTCCTCCTCAGCCCTCCGACTTACATGGATGGATTTCGTTAGATTTGGTTTTCTCCTCTGATAACAAATTGATACTCTATAATGGATTTCAACATGGGGTGATGGTGGGTGTTTTTGGGGGACACGACTCTGGGTCTGATTCCCCTTCTTGCTTCTCAGGGGCTGGTCTGCGTCTTGGGTGACTCTCCCCAAATCTCTGGCTCCGGGTCCCACCCCCGTTGAAGTGACCTCCGCCGGGGAGGTCGGCAGACCCGCAGCTGGCCTTCCGTTCGGGGTGCTTCGGAGTCGGGCAGTCAGGAGCTCTGTCCCCGTTCCCACTTGAGAAGAACGACAAAGCTGGGTGCTTGGGGCGCGTGTCAAGTCCTGGTCCACGGGCCTCCCGGAGGCCGCCGGCAAGGTTTCCCATGGGGCCTGACCCTGCCCCATGGCACAGGCTCAGCTTCCCACAGCAATCCCGGAAACCCAGGCTCCATTCACTGTGCGTGTGCCCTGCTCTCCCAGGGTCCCCACACTGGCCCTCCTCTTTGTGAAGCCAGGTAAAGGTGAGACACTTGGAGAATAAAAGTGAGTTTGAACTTGGTTGAGGTGCTGAGGTGTTCACACATGCATGACCCTGCTCCTCCAGCAGGGGGTCTGCGCGGAAGGATCTGGAAGGTCCAGCAGGGTGTTTAGGGTGCTTTTTTCCTGGGTCCTGGAGCCAGGCTGGAGTGCTTCGAAATGTCTCTTCCAATCAGCCAGGCAGCCAGGTGGGGAGTTTTGCTTTTATCTCCTTGGCCTTTTTGGGAAGCTGATGGGTCAGTCCTCAGCCCCAGCTTTTGTGGGGGTCGTGGGGGGGGGGTGTGCAGGGGTGTGCAGGCTTCAGGGGCTTACAGATCAGGCCCCGAGCGTGGACCACCAGCCCCGCGGCATTGCTAAAGCAGAGCCCGGGCCGCAGCCTGAGGCCAAACGACCCTCGGGTCTCTCCTTGGCTGCAGCAAAAGAACCCCTTTGACTTCTGCCTTATGATTCAGCCTGGCCAGAAAATGTGCAGTGATTGTTAGCGCCTCATTGCCAGCTAGGAGGCACAGGTGCCGGGATCTGTTCTGGCCCCTTCCACGTGCAGTGGGAATCTCTCCAGCCCTCGCCTCACCGGGTCTCCTCCGTCCACGCCTCTGTCCTGGGGTGGGAACGGCCACTGCCACGAGCCACTTCTTTGCTCCTCAGAGGCCTCCCGGTTCCTGCAGGGGGTCGGGCGCGTCTGCGTGTTCCATTCCCGCCGTCCACTCCTCCTCCCCGGCGCCAAGCGTGGTGTGCTGGGACTCCGGTGTGCTGGCCTCCGAGACGGGCATGCTGCGGGGCAGAGGACCTCTCCAGCTGCAGGATGCATGCCGGGGCCCACCCGGAGGGAGACAGGGTCCCCGAGCTCTGGGGGACACAGGCTGCCTCCCGCCGTGGCGGGTCAGGGACTCAGCAGCTCCACACCAGAGTCCGTCCTCACTGGGGAGCAGGCCTTTGCCCTGGGGTCTGGCCCTCGGTGTCCAAGGTGGCAGGAAAGCCAGAGTCTGACCAGCAGCTCACCGCAGCCCCTGCCACTGGAGACACGCGGCTCGGAGGCTCCTGTCTGCACTGGGGTGGAGGTGCCTCTTCCCAGCCCTGGTTCAAATTAGAAAGGCCCAGAAGAGAGGGAGAGAGGGAGGCAGCCAGAGAGGAGGGTTGTGTCATTTTCTTTGGGGCCGTGAGCCTCTGACTCTCTCTTTTTAATTCGGTGGTTCAAATGAAATTCACTTCTCTAGTACCCGTGGCAGTCAGGACACGGCCAGAGTGTTAGCACAGGGACGGGATGACGGGGTGCGTGCGTGAAGAGGGGGCTCTGATGTGCCCGGGAACTCTAGCCTGTGACATGGTTGATGGCTGTGTCTGCATCCAGACCTTCCAGCCGGCGCTCCAGCAACTACGGCTCTCAACCATAGACTCCACGGTGGCTCCTGTGGCCGGGTCTCCCAGGGAAAGGGGAACGTGTTGAAAAACGCCCAGGCATTTCCCCGGCCCTCGGGCTGTAACAGCCTCGTCGGAGAGGCCGGCTGCATCAGTGTGTAAGGCATTTAAACAAAGACCAAAAATGATGCTCAGCAGAGGAGCCCAAATGGTGACCGCAGGGTGGCTGCGGCCGTCCCGGGCAAACAGGATGGCGGCGTGGCTGTCTCCAGTGGCCCCGGGCATTGATCCTCATTTCACTCCCTGCTGCCCATGCCTTCCCTAGAGGAGCCGGGTCCGGAGTCTCCGCCGCTGCCCGGGCCTGTTTCCCTCAGCGTGGAGGCTAGTGATGGGGAGGAGAGGTCTCGGCTCTGTCAGCATCTCTGAGCAGTGTTGGCCCGAGAGCCCTTCCAGCACCTTCCAGCACCTTCCAGCCCCACCTCAGAGTGGCTGCTGTCAACCCGCTCCCACGCACTGCCTGGCAGGCCTAGCCACCCCTGTGTGTGCACAGGGCTCCCTCGGGGTGGGCCGCAGGCCTGTCGGGGGGCTGTCTGGAGGTCCCGGGGTCCTTTCGGAGGGAAGCCTGTAATGCAGAGAGTGTCTGTTGACTCGGTGAAAATATCGCTGCTTCAGGCAGCAGCCAGCAGCATGGAGCAGCCTGGCCCCAGGGTTGTGCCACCGTCCCATGCCACCTGCTCCTCCACGGGAGCTGGCTCCCCGGGAGATTTCTGGCCTCACACATCCCCTGCAGCCTCTGATTCCTGGGAAAGCCGATGCATTTCTGAACTACTTGAAAACTAGAGGGTGTTTTCTTGGCCGGAGCTGACGCTGCTTCAGGGAGCAGTGGCCCCCCCATGCACCCCTTCCTCTGGCTGGACGTCGAGATTGTCTCCAGGGAGCATGCAGATGTGTGTGTCCTCTGCGTGCTCGCACACCTGCAGGCAAGCGTGCTTCAGACGGCGGCCCCAGAGCGCCCGCCAGGCTGCCTGCTTTTGCGGATCGGCGACATCGCCCCGCTCCCGGCCCTCTTGTGCCTCCAGAGAGCCACTTGCCCTGGCTGCAGTGCGGCCGTTAGGCTCCATGGCGCCAAAGCTGGCTTCCTCAGCAGCTCGTGCCCACCCGGCCCAAAGCCGTTCTGCAGCTGCTCGTGGTGGGAGAAGAGACCGGCAAAGTTCAAAGGTGGAGAGGTGGCGGCGCTCCCGAGCACCGCCCCGCACGCCTGTAACCCCGGAGCAGAAACAAAGAGGAAACGGGGCTGTTTAGATAATCCCGGGCCCCGGTGCCTGCGTTAGAAAAATTAGGCCCTCTTGAAAAATTACAGAATTATGCTGGCAGGGTCGGGTTCCGAGATAATGATGTGTCTGTGTGTGAAAATATTAAATTGCAATAACACGCCGCGCGAGTGCCTCTCTGAATGGGGTATTCAGTTCCCAGCCCAGGCTGAGCGAGCAGCGAGCGACTGACGGAATACAAATGGTGCCGCGGAGCGCCGGGATTTACGGGCGACCCGCGCTTTCCCCTCGGTCTCTGCCCAGCGCATCCAGCCATCCTTTTCTTTAATGAAACAGCCCGACAATGTGGCTAATTATTTATTTATCACATGAGCAGGAGGAAAAGCTGTCAGAGACAGATCAATTTTTTCCCCGGAAGTGATTTGACATGACTTTAAAAATAAGGCCGACGGAGATACGCGGGCGGTGTCCTCTGAACCTCCAAGTTTCGTGGCATCCACTTGGCTGACAATTCGTTTTGCAAAAACGGCAGGCCCAGGCCCTAAGCCTGCAGCCTGAGAAAACGCAAACTTGAGCCGGGCCGGCTTGCTCTCCCCTCCGACCGGGCGACGTCTCCTGGATTTCTGTTCTGGGGAGCATGTGGGGCAGCTTCTTCCGGGCCGGGGAAATCGGAGCAGCCACAAGTGAATCCGGACGATGGGAGGTTGTTCATATCTCAGAGCCCCGGAGTCGCCGCGTCTCCGCCCGTGAGCCCGCGTGAGCCGTGCAATCCCAGCCGGAGCTCCCAACGCTTCCCAGAGCGCCTGTGTGCCTGCCAGCGTGTGTGTGTGGTGGGGGGAGAGGGTAGCGTGGGGTGGGGGGTGTGCACATTCCGCCCAGTGTCCCCATGAACAAAAGGCCTAAGAGGAAGCAGAGAGTGAGGGAGCTCAGAGAATCGGGGGGGCGGACGGCATGGCCGCGAGGGGCTCTCTGGTTTCACAGCGGGGAATGGGAACCGAAGGGCAGAGGCTCCGGAGTCTTAACTTTCCCTCCGCCAAAGGTGTTAATCTTACCTTCCCGAGGTTAGATAAAGCTGCTAAAAGCTGCTGTTTGTCATTGAATCTCATCTGCTAATGAGTGCGGCGGGGCTTGGGTTCGAGGCCCCTCGAGGCTGCACCCCGAGTCCCCTGTGCTGGCCCCGATAAGGGGTCATTCTAAGCTCTGCACAGAGGGTTTTAGGTTGCCTACGCTCCTGACAGGCGACCCTCGTTGAAAGGGAAGCGGGGCTGGTGGCCATGGTGAGGTGAGAGGCCGGTTTCTGCAGCCTGGCCCACTTCTCGGCCAGCTCCTGGAGAGCCCCCCCTCCTTGTCCCACCAGACCAAGCATGGCTGTGTGTGGAGCAAGGAGGAGGCAGGGAGAGTGCCACCTTGCATTTTATGACAGAGTCCCCAACTCTTTCTGCAGAGCCTCAGCTACGGCCTGGCCTCACCTGCAGGGCTGGCGTTGAGAAGGTTGTTTTTCTGTCTGTGAGCAGGGGGGTGACCAGTGGGCGGTTCCAGGAAGCCCTGCTGTGGACGGGCCAGGACAGCTGGACCTCCTGGCCACACAGCTGCTTCCCACCCCTGGACGTGGGTCACTCGGGGGCGGGTAGAGCCTGGCCACAGAGCACATGGGGGGGGCCCCCATGGCGGGCCCATGTGGGAGGCTGGGGAGACCCCCTCCTTGCTGCCCTGACTATCCACCAGCAAGACCCCACCAGTCCTTGCTCCCCTGACAGACCCAGAGGCAGAGGCCTTCAGAGCCAGCAGGCAGGACGGGCAGATGGTGCCACAGCCCCTCAAGGCAGCAGTGAAGCCCTCGTGAGCACTGCCCCAAGCCCTGCAACCCTGATGCGTGGAGGTGTCTGAAATTCCCTTGACGCCTCAGAGTTCAGCACCGCCAGCCTCCAGCCTCGGGGACAGCACCTGGCGTTCACTTCCCAAATTCAAAGTGAGGCTCCACTATGTTAGATGACCTTGGAGCAAACCATGGGAAGTTGATGGGCAGGAGGCTGGCCCGGGGCCCTGGGGTGACCGGGAAGGCCAGGCCCTCTGCTGTCAGGCCTGTGCGGTCTTCCCTGAGGGGAAGTTTGCTGTTCCTTGGGTTCCGTAAGAGCAGGCAGGTGGCCCTGTGGGTCCAGGAGGGCACCTTGGGGCCGGCCCAGCCAGCGTCAGAGGATAAGGGCCCACCTACAGTCAGGCTCAGCTGTGGCCACAGGCTATGGACAGGAGAGGGGCCACATGGCAGGAAACCCAGGGCGAAGGACCTCAGCCTGCAGGGTCTGGGGACCGTTCCCAGGAGGCCCTGGGCTGGGTTGAGCGGGATTCAGTTTTCAGAGATGGGGCGTGAGGAAGCCGCCCTCACGCCAGCCAGATGTGAGGCTGGGACTGCAGTTCTGAGAGTTGCTCTCGGACTCCCTGGCCGGTGTCCACGCCTCAGGTGGGTCAGGACAGAAGGCGGAGGCCCAGTGGGGGTGCTGGAGGCGGAGCGCCAGGCCCACTGAAACCGTGCACCCAGAACGCTCGCCTGCCGCTGTGACTATTGCTATTACTGTCCTTAGGATCCAGGCAGTCAGTGTCAGCAGCTATTTTGGAGCTTCTGGAACTTTCTCTGGCTAAAGACAGGTTTGTGTGTGAAAGAGCATGCCTGGGCAGGCTCCTCTGGATGCGACCTCCAGATTACAAAAACCTTGTCCGAGGCCGGGCACCGTGGCTCACGCCTATAATCCCAGCACTTGTGGAGGCCGATGCGGGTGGATCACGAGGTCAAGAGATCGAGACCATCCTGGTCAACATGGTGAAACCCCGTCTCTACTAAAAATACAAAAATTAGCTGGGCCTGGTGGTGTGCGCCTGTAAGGCTACTCGGGAGGCTGAGGCAGGAGAACTGCTTGAACCCAGGAGGCAGAGGTTGCAGTGAGCCGAGATCGTGCCACTGTACTCCAGCCTGGGTAACAAGAGTGAAACTCCATCTCAAAAAAAAAAAAAAAAAAAACGAAAAAAAAAAAACCACCTTGCCTGAGACCATAGGATGAGCTGAGTGCCCACGGCTGGGAGACGCATGGCTGGGAGACGCATGGGCTCGGTCTCCTGGTTGCTGGGCCCTAGGACGGCACATCCCTCCCCATCACAGCCCTGGCCTGGGGCAGGTGGTGCGCTCATTTCAAGGCAGTTGGCCGTTTGGGCTGGGCCGGGTGCTGGAGGGGCCTACTGTCTGCCAGGGCAGATTGTCCGGGGCTGACCTGGGAGCTGGGCTGCTTTTATGGCCCAGGCAGACACCTTTCTAGGACTGGGGTTTCATCCGCAGCCTGGGCTTCTTCATTGCTTCCGCAAAGAGCAGAACCGAGGAATGTCGCCAGCCCGCGGCTGAGGGGTGCCCTGCAGGTCAGGACACAGCGCCCGCTCGGAGGAGTGGCAGGCATCAGCTCCATGCTGGGTGGGGAGCATATGAACTTGAGCTAGACCCTGCCCTCAGGGGTCTCCTGTTAGCTTCGTTCCAGGGAGTTGGGGTGCTGTTTCTCAGTGGCAGTTTCCACAGCTGAGAGGGGAAGATCTGCTCCTCCTCTCCTCGCCATCATCTGCTTTCCGTTCCGACTGCTGGGACTGTGTCTGTGATGTCATCGAGGTGGCACCCGTTGGCCTTGCCCAGGAAGTGCAGGACAGAGGGCCTTCACTGTAATCAGTGCATGCATGCACACATCGACACATGCATGCATACATCCACACACGCATGCACATGCCCACATGCTTACACACACCCACACTTGCATGCACACATGCACATGCCCACACAGATATGCACACACCCACACACATGCACATGCCCGCATGCCCATACCCACACATGCTTGCACATATCCACACCCACATATGCATGCACACACATGCACACACCCATGCACGCATGCACACACCCACACACACTTGCACATGTATGCACACACCTACACACACTGACACATATGCACACACACCCACCCAGACACATGCATGTGTCTGCACATATACACACGCCCACACATGCTCGCACATGTACACACACATGCACACACCCATCCACACATGCACAAACCCACACACACATGCACGTGTCTGCACACATACACACGCCCACACATGCCCACACAAGCTTGCATGCTCACACACCCATGCACACACCCACACACACGCCCCCTCCAGGCACACATGCACACACAGGCACACATGCACACACATGCCCCCTCCAGGCACACATGCACACACAGGCACACAGGCACACACACGCCCCCCCACACATGCACGTGTCTATACACATGCACACGCCCACACATGCCCACACAAGCTTGCATGCTCACACACCTATGCACACACCCACACACACACACCCCCCACAGGCACACATTCACACACAGGCACACATGCACAGAGCACATTGTTGACATAGATGTGATCCCATGAGCTGCACTGGCTTGAGCGTTGCACTGCTGTGGAGGCTTACACACAGGTCAGGTTGGGAGATGCTGCTCGTGAGGGAAGAGAACAGGAGGCTTGCTGGGGAAGATGTCTCTGGATCTTGGTAGCCCCACAAGCCAGTGGAGGGAGAAGATCGGACCCCAGCACCGCCGTGGGCTCCCTGGGGGAGAAAGGGCCTTGGTGTCCGCTGGGCCAGAATGCAGGCCTTTCAGTCGTCTCCTCGCCTGGTACTGCGGTCCTGGTGGGCCCAGGGGCGTCTGAGGGCCTGTACCCCTCGGGTGGGGCGGGTGGGGCTGGAATCCCCTGGATCTGGTGTCAGGCAGACCCTGAGGCAGGGCACAGGGGCCGCCTCTGGCCCTTTCAAAGGGACATTCGATCTGAAGCGTGGGGCCCAGTAAGAAGATTCCACGGAGGGCAGCGCGGAGAGGCGAAGGCGCCCGCGGCCGGGGACAGCCTCTCTGCAGTCCCTGCTCTGGCACGAGGCCCTTTGTGGGATTATCGCCCTCCTGGGATGCATGGAATGCTGGGGGCGAGGGGCCACGGCTATATAGAGCTCGCATGGTCCCCCGATAACGTGGCTGCTTTCTGCAATTGCTCTGTTGCCGAAATTCGAGGTGCAGCCCCAGAGTGGAGGCCGCCGTGCCCGGGACATTTGAGCCAGGGAGGCACCATCCATTCTGCACTTGTCCTTGAGAATTTGAGTCGAGGCCACATCTGCCAGTGCCTATACCGAGGGCTCCCGCCTGCTTCAAAAACAAAGTGGGCAGAAAAACGTCCAGAGAGGCGCAGGCTGCACCTTCCCTCCCAGGCTGGCCGTTCTCAGGCATCCCCCTTGGATCGCAAACACTGAGCCCTGCAGACTGTAGCGGGTGGGGGCAGGTCAGGGAAGTGATTATTTGGGCCGGTAGCTCCTGGGTGCCCACCCGGGGCTGGCTTCGGGCAGCCTGTGGGTCCGGGGCAGCTGCCAGGTGGAGAGGCGCTCGGATGCTGCAGGCAGGTGGGTGCTTGGGGTTTGTTCCCGGCAGCCGGGATGGTTTCTGCTCAGCATCCAGCCCCCTTTCATGCAGCCTTTGGTCCCCAGCTGCACCCCTCTGTATCAGTGGACAGCCTAGGCAGCAGAATGGGGACTTCCCACTGCCCCGGGCTGGTGCCCAGGACCCACCCTGACTTAGAATCATCTGTGCCGGTGGAATCTGGACACTACCATGGGCGGGGGCAGCGCAGCCTTGGGAAGACCTGTGTGGCCAAGGCCTCCGAAGCCCGGTGGGTGCTGGGAGGGTCTCAGAGTGTCCTGAAGCCATAGCTGTGGGGGCCTTCACCTTGCTGGGCTGGGATCATTCCGCTGCCAAGAACCAAGGTGCGGCTCGATACCTAGCAGGACCTGGAGCACCACAGAGGATCAGAGTCCCCTCACTGAACACAGCTGCGAACTGCTGGGACCTGGCCCGGGCAGCGGGGCCTCCCGTGGCTCCCCATCCTGGTGGCGTTCGGTCTCTTGGACTGGCTGGTAGTGGACAGGGCAGGCTTTGGCTCAGGCTGGCTTTGAATCCTGGTACCCACTGTTTGAAAGCTGAGTGACCCCAGCTCCTCCCAGGCGTCTCTGAGCTCTGTGCTCCCATCTGCCGAGCGGGGTGATCCATCCTTGTTGGGCTGTGGTGCCATCAAGATGGGTGGTCCCTTGAGGACCCCCAGCCTCCTGCCCATGTGTGTGTCCCCCCGAGGCCACGGTAGGCTGCACATGGGGTGGCCGTGCCAGGTGTCTTCCTGTGGCCTGGGTTGACCTTCTGGGTCACAGGGCAGGCAGGCAGCAAACGGCCCTCAGGCAGGACTGCCTCCCACCAGGCTGCAGGGCCCCAGGTGGGCACAGCTTACCCAGGCCTCAGCACCCCAGAGCTGCTCGGGGCCCAGCCGTGCTGGGGATCCACTCACGTGGGTTCACACTGCCGGACGGGAGGGGCAGGGGCTGCACCTGACCACCTGCTGTGGTCTGGGCCATAGGCCAAAGGAAGGTGCCGGGCCTAAGTCAGTGGGGTCTCAGAATATGTCCACAGTTGCAGGCACGCAGATATCTGCGGAAGGTCACCGTGGGCTGGGCGGCTGGACAGTGGTCTCCTGCAGGCTCGGTTCCTGTCTATACACTCCAGGTGCCCTCCTCTCAAGGCAGGACAGATGGGAACCTAAAGCCGCTCAGGGTGAGCTCATGAGTGCACGAGGCCTGAAAAACCACACGCTTGCCCGGCTGTGACAGTCAGGGTGGCTGAGCCTGGCTCTGCCCCTGGGGCACCTGCTCCGATCCGCAGGCTCAGGCTCCTCTCTGCCTGCAGTCTGTGCTGCAGGCCAGGGTCCCCTGCCCCCATCACGTGGTGCAGGGATGGGCTCCTCGTCGGACGGGAAAGCTGCCGCAGGGCTGCTACCCACATGCCTGGCCTCAGAGCGGTGCTGGAAAACTCCCAACGTGTTGGTGCATCCTCCCCTCCCGGCCTCCTCCCCTCCAGGCTGCCTTTTTGTTTGGATGCTTCCGGGTCCTGTCTGGAAGCAGAAGGGCCGGGAGGCCGGGGCTGCTCTGCCCAAGCTGCAGCGGCCAGGCGGCCCCTGACGTCACCCACCAGAGACTTTTTGGATGGAGATTTTCCCAAGTGACTCCGCCGCTGCCTTTCGGAGCTAACGAGTGGTTCTTGGCGTTGTCTCCCACGGCTTGCCGTCTTCATTTCTCTATTTTTTTGTTGCGCACGCCGTTAATTAGGCAAAAGATCTGCAGAAATGCACTCACGCCTGGAGATTTCAGTGAAAAATGAGAACCCTCCTGAAATTTCCAGTAGTGAAGCAATTAAGCCATGGAATTCCGCAGTCTAAACAAGGTATCACTCACCTCCAATGAAAGTTAGAAAAAGAAAAGAAAGAGTAAAAGAGAGGGAAAAAAAAGAAAAAGCTGAAATTCAAGTGACCAGAGTTAGGCCAACGCCGACACGCTCGTGTGGAAACTCTGCATGTGCTCCTAGAGACCAGCTTCTCGGAAGTGCCTGTTTGTTTGGAGGTGAAGGGTTAACGTGAGGATTCCTTCAGAAGGGGCAGCCTCACCATGTGCTGTTGACCACCCCCCCCCGAGACCAACCTCACCTGTGACCAGCCCCACCTGTGTGACCAGCCTCACCTGTGACCAACCTCACCTGAGACCAGCCCCACCTGTGTGACCAGCCTCACCTGTGACCACCCCCTGTGTCCAGCCTCACCTGTGGGACCAGCCTCACCTGTAACCACCCCGCCTGTGACCAGCCTCGCCTGAGACCAGCCTCACCTGAGAGCAAGGCAGGACCTCCCACCTTCACATCCATTCCGCAGCAGCACGAGATCCTGCGATCTTAGCGCTCCGTGCACCCCAGACGGTGGGCCGAGGAAGGTGAGAGGAGGTGGGCAAGGAGTCCTGGACCACCTGTGGATCGGCTGGCAGGAAGCTGCTCCCGCTTTGGGGTCAGGTCAGGTTAGGGTCCTTCCTTGCCTGTGGCAGGCTACTCAGCCCCAAAAGAGGAAATTCACATTTTCTGGGTCTGTGGGAGGGAGTTTTTAGATCACAGGTTTGAGGTGACTCAAACCAACTTTGATTTCTCTATCTGCAGATGCATTCTTAGTCAGAAACGCCCAATGCACCCTGTTTCCTTGGGCATGACCAAGGACTGGCATTTCCAGATGATCAGTCTGGGGACGGCGGTGGCCAGAGTCACTCCGTCCAAACATGGGTTCTTGACTCTGTCTGCTGGTGCCCTGTCACTTCCATTTTCAGTCTCTTTTTTTTTTGAGACAGAGTCTCACTCCATCACCAGGTGCCAGGCTGGAGTGCAATGGCGCAACCTCGGCTCACTGCAACCTCCGCCTCCTGGGTTCAAGCAATTCTCCCGCCTCAGCCTCCCGAATAGCTGGGACTACAGGTGCGTGCCACCATGCCCAGCTAATTTTTTTTTTGTGTGTGTGTATTTTTAGTAGAGATAGGGTTTCACCATGTTGGCCAGGATGGTCTCGATCTCTTGACCTCATGATCTGCCCGCCTCAGCCTCCCAGTGTTGGGATTACAGGCGTGAGCCACCACGCCCGGCCTTTTCAGTCTTTTTTTAACCACTTGAGATGCCTTTGGACGACAAGTCTCTGGTTATTGACAAGTCGATTTTCCGGGGAGGGAGGCACGTTTCTGTGTGTGCGCCGGGGTCTGGCCTCCTGTTCGTGGTTGAGCAAAGATCAGACGACGTTTCTCAGGTCCCCAGGATGTCTCAGGGAGCCACGTTTCCCTCGGTCCCCAAGGCGGCCCTGCTCTGGGTCCTGCTCTTCTGCCTCGATGCTGCTGCTGCTCCCACCTTCTGTAGTCGGCCAGCAGCCTGCGGAGATTTGTGAGGTCGAAACTTCCGTCAGGATTGCCTGTTCTCTGCATTCTCCCGGTGCTGCTCCGTCGCCTGACCTCGGCCGCGGCGGCCGCTGCAGCCTGCGCGCGAAGAGTTTCTGTTTGACTGAGAAAGCTCCTTGTGGAGGACGCAGGCCGGCCTCTGGAGTGGCTGTCACATTCAGTCAGGGAGCTGGGGACCGGAGTCACTGGACACAGTCCAGAAAGCAATAAAGAAGAAACACAAAAAAACCCCAAACCACCTTTCCCTTCTGTTGCATTCAATCGGGGAGCTGGGGTCTCGAGCCACTGAGAACAATCCAGAAACCAATAACTACCCCCCAGCAGGCTCTCCTCTGGCGTGTTCTTATGTGTTTGAATAAACCCAACGCTTGACCCTTGGCTGTGGTGGGTGGAGGGGGATCAGATGCATTTCCAGAACTTTCTGTGTTCTGGCCCCACCCTTCCTCTGGATAAGGATGACCCAGGGGAGGTCTGCCTGGAAGAGGCAGAGGCCCTACTCAGTGACACCGGCATACTGGTTCCCGGGTTCCCAAGGCCTGGACTTGCAGCTAGGGTGGGGGCACGAGGCTGTGGCTGGACCCCCCCCCCCGACCCCTGCCTTTCCTGACTGGAGACCAGCTTCTGGTTCAGACCCAGGCCCACTCACAACGACCTCTTTCCCCACGTGCTGGGAGATTCAGGGATTCTAAGAGTTTCCTGCACCTGGACGCTGGTCAGCCACCTGTCCTCCGAGGTGAGGGTGTTTCACGGGCCTGGGCCCCTCCCACTCAATGTATGGATGGAGGTGGTGCCTGCAACAGCCCTGGCCCCTGCCTGGAGAAGGGGTGTGGATCCCAAAATTCCTTGCACCCAGCTCCGGCACACTGGGGCCAGCTGATAGCCCAGGCTGAGCCTCATTGCTAAGAAGTGTAGGGACCCCCGGGACCTGCCCCACCCCCGCCCACTGGCGCTTTGGCCACGGGCACCCTAGCGGCCTCCACGTGGCTGCACCCTCTGTGGTTTGTGAATCGCAGCTGAGGGAGGCCGTGGGAGCTGGTTCTCAGGAGGTAGAAGCGGGTGGAAACTCCTCAGGGCCCAGCTGCCTTCCCATACAGGGAAAATAAAATCCCCGCCAAGCCTCTCCAGGCCATAAAACCAATATTGTTCATTCGGGTCTTTTCTACAATAGCGTTTCCTAATTTAAACAGAAATGCCCCCGCCGGCGAGGGGCTCCCCATGTGGCTCGCTCTGGGGCAGCGGCCACTGCCGGGGAAGCTCGGGGAGCCTCCGGCTGGGCACTACAGAATTCCCCGTCACCTCGTCTCCTCCGGGCCGAGCCGATCTCCCTCCCCCACCGGGGGTGTTTCATTTGGTTTGATGAAAATGGGGACGCCAAGCTGGTGACTTGCTGCAACTTCCCCTGGCCGACCCGCCCCAGCTACAGGGAAGGCTCCTCGGAACCTCTGTGACCCAGCGTCTAAAACCCACTCGTTCATTCATTCTGCCGCAGCTCCATGGCTTTTTTATGGGTGGCCTCGCTCTGCACCTCCCAAAGCTCTAAGAAGCTCCATTCCAGCCTCGTACTTGCTCATAGCTTCACCTGGCAAATGAGATATGACCCCCACAAAGTAAACAGCCGTTCAAAGGGAGGATGGGCCTGTGTGCTCATACGTGACGTGGGGACTGGAGAAGAGATTGCCAGCAAAAACTTCTGGACGCACAGATGCCCCCCAAATGCCACCGCGGGGGCTGCTCCCCAACAGGACATGGAGCGTCCAGACCTGGCCTGGGACTGTCTGGCAGACGGGCTGTGACGCCAAGGCTGCCGCTCTCCTGAGGAGCTGCCGTCCACTTCCAAGGGACTCCAGCTGGGAGACTCGGGTGCTGGAGCTGGCCCCGTGAGAAGCGCCAGGTGCCCCCGAGGCTGCGTGGGGCTTGGCGCCCGCCATCCGGCAGGCCTGCTGGAGCTCCTCTGAGCCTTTGCACACAGCTGGGGCTGGTCCCACAGGCCAGGCGCCTGGCTTCCCTGAGGCCACCCATGAAACACAAACATTTCCTCAGGCCGTTTTCACCCAAATGGAAGCAAAGGCCGGCTCCCTGTGCTCTCTCCAGGGTTGGGTCCCGCAGAGAGGTGGATTGGGTGCCTTCTCGCCTGACTCTGTCCCTGGGCAGACCCAGCCGCACAGCACAGCCACGCCCCAGCCTGACACCAACAGGTCCCGTGACAGCCCCAGTCCCGTTTGCCAAGACACCGGCCCCTGAAGATCATGCCAGGCGTCTAATGTAGGTTCCCAGAAGCAGCAGCTGGCACTCCTGCAGGGTGGGGAGACGGGACCCTCAGGGTCTCGGCCGAAAGTAGCGTCGCCAGGACCTGCTTTGGGGTGCACAGAGCCGGCTGTCCTTGTGTGTGTTCTGTGGGGGGCCTCGAACGAAAAGCAGACGCCTCCAGGCCTCTGCCACCAGCCCCCAGCTCCCGAGGTTGCCAGACTGGGGCATCTCAGGGGATACATGTTTGCAGTGGCCGCCAGGCAGCCCGTCCTTTATCCATAGATTCGCTGTGGAGAGGAAGGGAGGGCTTAGCCAGTTTGCAGAGCTCAGGGTCTGGCTCAGGAAAGTCATGTCGCTCCCTTCAAGTCTACCCGGAGACCACAGCTGCAAACTCTCCCTGAAACCCCGAGCTCTGGCTGAGGACGGGGGCTTCTTCTCCACTAAATGCCAGGGTGCCATGAGGAGTCACAAGTGGAAAGACAGTGGTGACCGCGGGCGGAAAGACCCAGTCCTGTCCCGTGGAAACAGAGTAACGAGAGCGTAACCGGGAGGTCGAATCCTCTCCCGTGGAAAGGGTGTCATGACCTCTAATGGGGAGACCAAACCACCTACCGAAGAAAGACAGTCATGGCCGCCAATGGGGACACCCAGTTCCGTCCCAGCAGCAGCTTGAACCGCACAGGTGCTTCCATCGGACGCGACCTGTCTGAGCCAGACAGGCTTTCCAAAATCCAGGGTGTGTGGATGGGGAAACTGAGGCCCAGGGGGAGGCTGGTTGGGAGTGGAGATCACCCTGAGACGCTGCCAGCACTAGACTTCACTCAAGTGAGTGCTGCCAGGTCCACCCCGAGCCGAGGCCCATCTTCCCGGCAACGCACAGCTTGGTAACAGTCAGTTTTTCAGGGAGGCTCAGATGCAGGGGGAGCTCGCGAGAAGGGCCGGGGCTGGGCCGCATCCGCTCCTTGTCCCGGCTCCTCTCCCACCCGCCTCCGTGCCACACTGCCCCACGCACTCCTTATTCCCGTGGGAGAGTCTGAGGGAGATGAGGGTCCTTACGGCAGAGGACACCTCTGCCCACAGAGAGTGGCTCCAGGAGGCCCTGGGCAGGGCCACGGCTGCCTTCGTTGAGCACCCACCCCTATGGCAGCTGTGCTGACCTCCTCCCGTGATCACCCCACAGCCCCGGGGGGAGGGAATGGCCCTGCCATAGACACAGGGCTGTGAGCTGTGGGTGGAGCCAGCTGCTCCCAGTGGACTCGGGTAGATGGAGGGGCCCCCACTCACCCCAACTCTGTAAGCCCCAGAGACCTGGTTAGGAGCCAGCCTGGAGAGAAAGGGCCTGTCCCCAGAGGGCCTCCCTCTAACCAGGGTGATGGACAGACAGCAAGCGGTCAGATGCGAGATAATTCACATCGTAGAACCTGCCAGGAAAATCAATGGGACTGTGAGGGCTGCTGGACTCGGGAGGGTTGTGTTAGCCCCAGGACGGCTTCGTGGGAGGGGATGCAGTTTCCCTTGCAGAGGGTACAATGGAGCCAGCTGCGGACAGGGTGGGCCAGGCAGGGTGCTGCTCATGGCGCTGGTGTCACCTGCTCGTAGACATGGACACCAGGCTCAGAGAGCACTGTGACTGCGCCCAAGGCCCCGAGCAGTGGGTGTCAGGTATGGCTCCACGGCAGTGCCCAACCCCAGGGGCTCGGAGAGGCGTTTCTGCAGGGAGGTGCCAGGCACGAGGGCTGCCATTCATGAGGCGGAGGCAAGAGGCTACTGTGTGCTCCCGAGGGTGTTAGCCGCCAGGGTCCAGGCACCCAGTGCTGTTCCGTAAAGACTTCTCCGCACCAGCGCGTGTGCCCTTGCTTCCAGCACTGAGGTCTCAGGACCGGGCATGGCGACGATGAACATGCTGGGAGCTGTCTTTTCACTTCCGGTGCAAAATGTACTGTTTAGTGAGAAAGCATTACATCCAACGCTTGCCATTTCTGGTCAGCATGTGGGAAATGAGTGGGAGGCGCACCCTGAAAACCCATCGGGCAGCGGGGTGGCACAACCTGGTCTGCACAACCTTGTGCTGGGTGCCGCCTGGGTGCGGGAAGCCTCCTCCCTCTGGCTGGGCACTACCCTGCCCCGTCTGGGCACTACCCTGCCCCGTCTGGGCTCTGAGCCAAAAGCTGGGAGCTGGTGTGCTTTGGGGTCTTCCAGCGGCTCCAGGGTGGCAACCTGGGCTGGGGCTGGGGTCAGGGACTGTCTCGTTGGGGGAGCCATGAAGTCTCAAGGCAAAATCTAACCTCAGGGGTGAAGCGGAAGACTTGTAGCTGTGGCCCCTTTCCACAACTCTGACATAGGCAGAGCGAGAGGGCAGTTGGGGCGGCTGCCTCTGGCCAAGTGGGCCCTGCTGCAGGGACGGAGGCGGTGGCCCACCCTGGAGTCACCGTCCGCCTCCTGTATAGCCAGGAAACGTGGGGCTGGCCCCGGCCGACCGCCCTCAACAGAGACTTCCCTGAGCTGACCGCTTCTCCTGACCTGGCTGAGAAGTGAGAAGTGGTGAGAAGAGGAATTCTCACCCCTTCACACTGTTTTCCTCACCCAAATCTCTCGAAGGGCCCAGGATGGCTGCTGTCAGGACAGCCCAGGCTGGCCCAGTGTCAGAGCAGAGCCCAGCCGAGCTCCATGTCTGGGCGGAGGCCAGGCGAGTGCTGTGCCCCAGGCTCCAGGCTGAGCCTGATACTGTCCAGCGCTGGGGTTTGGAAGCACCAGGGCAGACGCCCAGTAGCCTCCACACTTCTGCACAGTCAGGCTGGGGGGCAGCTGGGGCTTGGTCAGAAACCATCTGCCCATGAAGAGTCCCTCTCCAGAATCAACTGACTATTTCTCAGACTCTGGGGGCACTGGAATCAAGTGGGAAATGAGAGCCCGATGCTGCAGGTCGTGTGCTGTCTGCCTCTGGGCGCTCTGAGACCCCCGGCGTCTCCACTGTGGGTCTGGTCGTGGAGGCTGTGGTGGCAGTGCCAGTGGGCCCCTTAGATTGTGGGATTCACATGAGTTCCTGGAGGCTGCATGCTGTGGTCATGGTGAGGAGGAGGCAGCCCTAGGAAACGGGTGAAAACTGGGCAGGGAGGGACCCCTGCAGTGGAGCGTGGACCGCGTGAGGCTAGAGCTCAGGGCAGACGCCCGCTCCCACCTGGCTGTGGCTGAGGAGTGGCCGTTGTGGCCCAGCCCCAAAGCGCAGGGAAGGGTGGGGAGCGTGCAGGGTCTGTGGGGCCAGGCCTGAGCGCCCCCACCCGCCTGAGCGGAGAGCAGGTGAGACAAGGAAGGAGTTCCTGGCAAATTTCCCTGAGGCCCGAGAATGTTTTAGAATTTGCCACGCGTGTGTGGGCTCCTGAGATTCTGTGGTCAGGCTGCCGGGTTTCAGGAAGTGCAAGCAGAAGTGGCGACACCGGCCAGCAGTGTGGTCTGGGGAAAGTGGCGGCCGCAGCTGGTGTGGTCTGTGGCTGCCGGTGACCCAGAAACGAACACCTGAGTGTACGGGGCGGGAGGCTGGGGCATGCAGGACAGCGCTGGGAGGAAAAGGGGAACGCTCGCCACCAAGGCCTGGTGCTGTGGAAGAGACGGGTGGCAGGTGGCGTGGGGGTGCCCGGGCGGCAGGCACCCGCCATTCCCACCCTGCTCCGCAGCTCCCATGTGGCTCCTGAGCACCCCTTGGTGGCCACGGAATTATCAGAGTGGAATGACTTAAAAGTAAACTCGACACAGCCACGTTACCCTGCAGAGACGTGGACCCCCAAGGTCTGTGCTGGCCACCGGCCCCAGCCCGTCTCAGGCCTGTTCATGCTGGTCTGGCAGCCATTAGCTTGGCATCAGGATCCGGTCGGTCAGAGGGCAGTTTGGGTACAGGAGTGAAGCTGTGGCTGGGCTTCTCAGCCCCCGGCAGGTTCCGAGCCGCTGCTGGGAGGCTGCGAGCCTTGGCTGTCACTTCCGCTGGGCCCTGGTGAGCTGTGATGAGGAGGTGACTTCCACGCTGATGACCAGGAGCACGCTTTGCTTATTGGTGTGAACGGACTTGTTTCGCAGAACATGCAGGTGTCCCCTGAGCACCGGGCAGCAGGGAGTGTCAGGGCCGTTCCTGCCTAAATGAGCAAGAACCTGGGTGCTTCCCGGCCTCTCTGGACTCCCTGCAGCCGGGGAGGCGGGGTCTTGTCCCCGCTGCGGTCACCGCAGGACTCCCAGTGGGAAGGAGGGGATCTGCAAGAGCACCAGGTGGGTCTTCCTTCCTGGTCTTCTCTGATGTGGATGGAGCCACAGAGCCTGGACCCCCGGTGCTGGTGACCGTACAGCCACGTGGGGGCATTGCCCGCCGGTGCTGGGCGAGACAAAGCCAGCAGGAGGGCATGACTCTGCTGCCCTGGCCTACTCCCCGCCTGGGGAGATGATGGCCCAGGGTCCCGTGGCTTGTCCTGACAGGCCCTGGCCCAGGCCAGCAGCCAGGGGGCTCCCAGGGCCCTGCCCACTTGCCCGTGCTGAGAAGACCCCTCTCCAGCTCAAGTGCGTGAAAAGCCAGCCTGGAGCCCTGCCTTCCCGACCGCCAGCCCAAACCACGCCGGCACCTGGTGACCAGGCCTCCTCTGGCAGCCCCGCAGCTGCGTTGAGGTGGCTCAGAGCTGTCCCGGGAGGCAGCTTGGAAGAGGGCTGCAGACACAATGGTGTAGCTAACAGCACAGTGTATCTCCAGTGGTTCTGGGTGGGGTGCCGTGTGCCGCTGGGGCGTCAGAGGTACTGGGCTCAGGCCCTCGCGGGTCATATGGACAGTGGTGTAGGCCCTGGAGCACTGCCCTGCGCAGCTGTGCCCGGGGGAGACCAAGGACTGGAGGGGACCGATGTGGGGCCAGCTGGGCTGCTGATCTTGCCTAGTGCCCCCTGGACTCAGCTTCCACAATTTGCGGGGTTGACAGGACGGTCTCCTCCTCCAGATACCCTGGGGGCACGGGCACCCCTAAGACATGGCCACACGGTGTATGCTGAGGGCTGCCTCTGGCCCTGACCAGGAGGGAGGGTTTGAGGGAGTCAGGGATCAGTGTGGGAGATGATTCTGTGGAGTCAGGGATGATGTATGTGGGGGTCCATCTGACCCTTGGAATGCCCTGGGGGGCTGCTCGGGGTACCCCAGGGGAGCCTCATGTCACAGCTGGCTGTGTGGGTCCTCAGGCACAGGGGGTGGCCTCTGCCTGCAGCATGGATGTGAGGCCCCCTCGGCACGTGAGAGGGGCCTGGGGCCGGTGGACACTGGCACTCTCTCCTTCCCTCTCTCCCCTCCTCCAAACGGCTCGGCGGGCCTGGCATGGCCGTGCCACAAAGCCCTCGGGACTTGCCCTGCACCGTCCTGCTGCCTGTCACCCCCAGATCCCTGGTGCTTGTCTACTTGGGGTGCAGGGTGTGCGCCCCATGCTTAGAATGTCTTGGACCCCAGGAAGGCCCCGGCACTTAGAACCCCCAGGTGGGCAGGACCCTCGGCCTTCCGGCTCCTCTTCCTCCTGCCTGTCCCTGGTTCTCAGACCTCCCTGCTCACGGCAGCTCTCCCGAGGCAGCCTCCTCGCCGGCCCCAGAGCCCCGCGCGCCTTTGCTCACGGCTCCCCCCCACGGGTCCCCCAGGAGCCTCTGTGTGCCGTCCCTTGTCCACGCTCTCCCTCGGCCAATTTGGAGTCATGGGGGAAAGAATGGGGTCACGGGAGGGGGGTGGCTGGGCCTGAGCGCCGAGGGAGAGGGTCTGTGTTTCGAGTCCACACCTCGTGGCTGAGGCTGGAAACCGCTTGTCTCCCCTGGCTTCCCCTCTGCGCCTGGCCTCTTCCTCTTTTGCTGGCGGGCACCTTCCCTCCCTCAGGGCCTTGCTGCCTGTGCAGTGAAAGGTTGTGAGGGCAGGACGACAGGGACTCCCTCTCCTGTCCTTGGACCAGCGAGGAAGACGGCCCCGTTCCAGGGCTGTTGAGCCCTCTGATGGTGAGTGGGCCATCTCTCCCTGCGAGAGCCGTTCGGAGCGGGTGCGCTGTGGCCCTCATCTTCCTCAGTTTCCCCAGTTCCCATCTTTCCTGGTGCCAGGATGGGAGCCTGGGCAGCTTCCATCCACCGCCGGGTGAGACAGTGCTGTGGTTTCTAGGGAGAGGCCACCCGTGGAACCAAGCAGGGGATTTCGTGCCCTTTAAAACCACGCCGAGGCTGCTCTCTGCGCCCCTCTCCCCCAGACGTTCCTGCAGCCTCAGCTCCCTCTGGGGCCCCCTGCTGCAGCCATGGGTGCGTGGGGTGCGTGTGCTCCTGGGGGACCCTTGGGCCGGGGCTGGGTCAGAGAGCACATTTCCCAGGTGGGGATTCTAGGGAGAGCCGTGCTGAGAAACTGCTTTCGTAGCCAAGGTCACGGGCAAGGTTAGGGGCAGAGCTGAGGAGACTCTCTCCGTCCCCAGCTGCGTGAGGTGCCGCCGCGTCTGAAAAGCTTTGGTCTCTGACGGGTCATCTGCTGTCCGTGTGGCCTGCCTCGGACAGATTTCCCGATTTCTCCCGGTACAGAAAGGACATGCTGGCATCTGCCTGGCAGGGCTGCTGAGGGCCACATCTCCAAAGGGCCAGGGGTGCCCAGCACATTCTGGGCTGCTGTAAGCAGAGTCACTGAGCATGATAACAGCGTCCAGGCCACCGCCCCTGTGCCCTGATGTGGCGTCTCCCGCAGGTGAACCGTGGCAGGGGTGGGTCAGGGTCCCCTCTTCCCGTAGAAGCCAGAAGCTGGCAGCAGCCGACGTCACACAAGTGATGAACTGAAAAATGCCTTCTTCACTCCTACTTCCAGTGACCCCTCCTGGCCCTGCCCTCCCGTCTCCAGCCCAGAGATTCCCACCCCACGGCCCCTCTGGGGGTCTTGGCCTCAGCAGCTGCTCTTCCACCGTTCTGGAGGGAGGCAGAGACGGGGCGGCCATGGAGTCTCCCCAAGGCCTGGGAAGGCTCCTCTCCGGAAGCCAGGTGCGAGGGGGTAGGAGGCAGCTCCTCCTGCTTGGCCTCATGTGGAGACCCCAGGGGGACCCACGGAGGATCGAGGGCAGGTGCCACAGACGTTCCTGGGCTGGAGGAGGCGCAGGGCACAGGGAAGAACCGGGAGACAGAATTGCTGCCATGCCCGCCGCCCTGCCCGTCCCTGCTTCTCTGTCCTGCCCTGTGACCTCAGGCACAGCCCCTGTCTGCAACAGGCCAGGTGTCCAGCTGTGCTCCTCCGGCAGGGCCGAACCTACCTCCGCCTCTCTCCCTCCTTGCCCGCTCTGGTGCGAGTCCTTCCCAGCCTGTGAAGTGTACTGGGGCCTCCTGTGAACGTGCTGGGGGCTGGGCCTTTGCTGAGCTGTGCGGGACCCTCTGCAGGCTAGCGGCTCCCAGACGAGGGTCCTGTGAGTCCCTCCAGGGTCACGGGGCTGGATTCGGTTCCCTGAACAAGGCTGGAGGCCCTGAGTCTGGAAAATTCTTCTCCTAGGCTGTGCCCTGCCCCAGCCTCAGCTCAGCAGGTTTCCTCGGGGCCGGCTCCCTGCTTCCTGCTCCGGGATGTCACCTCTTGGGCGAGGTCACCCTCGCTGCCCTCCGGGGGCTGTGGAGCCATAGGCTGGCAGTGGGGCTCACTAGTTGAGAAAGGCCCAGGGACCCACTCGTCTTCCCCATTCACCCCTCCACCCAGGGGCCTTCCTCACTCACCCCTCTACCCAGGGGCCTTCCCCAGACTCCCATCCAGCTGGGGAGAGGGGTGCCCCCAAACCAGAAAGCTTTCCCTGGGGTGAAGGTCCGACCCAGGGCCTGGCCGTCCCGGGATTCGAGACCCCGGCATAGCCACAAAAGCGGGGTGCCCTGGGGAGTGCGGCCCTGGTGCTAGAGCCCCACTTTCTAAAACGCCTTAGTTTCTCTGGGGGATGAACTGCTTCTCCTGAGGTCTAGAAGGGCACTGTTAGTTTAAAGGAACAGGGGTTTTTCGGTCTCCTGGGCAGGCCAGGGGGCTTCTCTCTGATGCCCCTTTGCTGCCCCAGCCCTGGCACTGCGCACCCACTGGCCTCAGCTCCCAGCCGCGTGGTCCTGCAGGCCGGGCTGTGTCCCGTCTGTGGAGCCGCCTCCATCTTCCCGCCAAGGACCTGTTGACTGGCTGAGCGGCTTCACTGAGGGGGCGAAAAAAGGAACTGGCTCAGCCCCGGCTGGGCAGGAGGGTCAGGCCCACCCACTCCTACGAGCCCTGTCAAGGGGACCCAGAATGGCAGGGGGTGGGGGTGGGAGCACAGAGGAGCACTGAGAGGCAAGCTCCTCTAGGAATCTAGGCTGCCTGCAACGGGGACTCCCAAATCAACTTCCTGGGTGCTCCGCTCTTGGCCCCTGGGTGCTGGGCGCAGGGTGGGGGCAGCTCGGTCAGCCCTTCAGCTGTGGACGGGGCATCTGACCAACCAGTTCTAACCCTGGCTCCACCGCCTCCCACTGAGGGACCCCTGAGTGAGTCCCCACTGCTCAGACCTCACGGTAACGGACAGACAGTGCCGCCCACCACCCAGGGCTGAGAAGTGCCCGGGAGAACTGTGCCCACAGTCACGTGCGACTTCAGCCTCACCAATACCCAGCCTCACAGAGGCTGTGGAGACCCGGATGTTTGGCACAGGGTCCCCCACATCATTGGTAAAGGACTAGCTGAGCATTAGCCAAGGCCACTGGGGGGCAAGTTTCCTGGAGACCTGTAGACTGTTCCTGGGGACTGGCTGGTGCTGGGCTGTGGGTGATTTGGGGTGCTCAGAAACATTCCAGGCACATCACAGAGTTTGGTGCTCCCCGACCCCAGGCCCGCCAGCACCCGCTGAGTGTAGGGAGGCACAGAGACAAGCATGGGCAGCAACCTGGGGGCAGGCTCACTCCTGTGACCGGGGTCACCCAGGGCTGCCGTGGCAGGCATGTCAGATGTGCGCCAGAGACCGTTTAAGAGAAAAAACTCCCAGCGTCCCTCCGCCTGGGGGGAAATGCAGGTGCTGAAGACTGACTGGCCATGGGAAGGGGCTCAGGTGGCCCCCTCCTTCTCCACCTCCTTCCAGCTCAGTTACAGAGGACCCGGAGGCTGTCACAGACCCTCAGGGATCGGGGTTGGGTGGCAAGCACAGGGTGCCCCCAGGAGCCACCTGTGAGATTGAGGCCACTGGGCTGGGGAGCCCAGGTGAGGCAGCCTTAGAGGGTGCCCGCTCCTCCTGTAAACCCTGTCCTCACGGGTTGTGCGGCAGCCTGGCACGGCCCTACGGGTCTCCGACAGGTGGCTGTTCCCTGGCATCTGTGGGAAGGAAGGGCCTGTCCACCCCTGGGGCCTTTGGTCTTCCTCCCTGGCTAGAGAGGTGGGGTCGGGAGCAGGGCCTGCCCCAGCCCGCTCTGTGACGTGGGCCCCACGCCCACTCTCCTGAGAACAGGCAGATGGACACCTGTAGCAGCAGGTGTCCCGGACAGGTCCCCATGTCCCGGACCCGTTCGGTCGCTGTAAAATGCGGAGTGACTTCCCGCTGCTGTAGCTCCTGTCTCCACGTCCTCTATGGGGCCCCCTCTTTCAGTGACCATCCCTGGCCATGGGTGGTGGCCTGGGCCAAGGATGGGTCTTTAGGATGTGATGGCTGGCCTCCGGGGCAGGTGAAGCGTTCTCTGTGGAGCCCCTGCAGAGCCTCTGCCCCCTGCCCTCAGCGGACGGGGCTTCCCGAGGCATCCCACAGACCTGGAGAAGCGAGCTCCAGGCAGAACCCAGGATCCTCCCACGTACCCCCAGTTCCCGAGGGTGTCTGCCACCGCTGCTGGAGCGCCCCCACCGTGTGCCCTGTTTGTTCAAGGAGGAGGGTGCCCCAGGTGCAGTTCCCATGAGGAAGACAGATGCACCCACGTTACCAGGGGAAGAGGGTGCCCCGGGTGACGTTCCGGTGACACACATGCCCTGTGAGGGCTTGAGCTGACTCAGCACAGCCAGATCCAGCTGTGGGACCATGAGAGTGGAAGGTGAGAGGCAAATGTGGCCCCGGAAAGGGGAGGTGCCACAAGTACCCATGACGGCTGTGCCAAATCCCCCAGGAAGGACCTTGCTCAGGGTGACGGGTGGCACTTGGTCATGTGGCTGCTGCCCGACATTCTGTCCAGAGGCCTGAGGAGGGGCATTGGTGGGGCAGGTGTCCGGCTGAGGACAGGGGCCACGCTCTCATGGGGGACACCCTTGTGGGGAGCAGAGGCTGCAGGGCCTCAGGTATGTCCCCATCTCGCCCGCTGGCACCACAGGACCCCTCAGGAAGCCTCCTCGCTGTGCCCCCTCAGTCTGGGGAACAGACTTGGCCGTGATGAGCTCAGCAATCCTCCTGCTCCTCCTCCCGCTGGCCCCAGCGGCCAAGCAAACACTCTTCCCGAGAGATAGTGGCTCCCATCCAACGCACCTCGGCTAATCACCAGCCATCGTGGGAAAAGCCTGAGATGAGGCCGAGAGGCAGCACATTGTCTCGGGGAGATTAAAGCCCCAGGGCCGTATTGTCTGGCCAGGGGATAAATCTTCGCGCTGTCACTCAGGCACTGAATTAAATTCCCCCTCGTTTTCTAAAGGGGCTTATCTGTCCTGAATGGGCGGTCGCACCACCAGCGTGAGCGGACGTCCCAGCACCTCCGGGACAGGCTGGGGAGCGGTGGCCGTCGGGGAAGGGCACACGGGGCCTAGAGAGGCCACAGGATCCTGGTACAGGAGGGCAGGCTCGGCCCGAGCTCTGTCTGTCTGCTCCCTGGGCACCGCACGCGGTGGAGCTGGGGGACCCGTGGGGGTCTTTGCTCCGGGCCTGGCAGAGCCAAAGTCACCAAGTGAGGGAACGGAAGTTGGCAAGGTCAGAGGGCCAGCCAGGAGCGGGAAAGGATGGCACACACCCTCAGGGCAGCTTGAGGCTGAGAAGGAATGCCAGCCCAGCTCAGCATGTGTGATCTGGAACTTTCTATGCATGGCGATGTCCAGGTTAGGGCAAGACTGGGAAAACCACCCATTCCTGTCCCCACCCCCTGAGACCCCAATTCCAGCTGGACCTGGTGCTGGAGCCCTGGGCAGGGACCCAGTCTCTGTGGCTGCGGGACGTCCGACAGCGCAGCCTCCAAGGAAGGAGTCCACACGGCGGTTTTTCAGCGTGCTCAGCAACAGGACTTCTTTCTAACCCAACCTCGTGTGGGGCCCTAATTCACAAAAGCAATGAAGGCAGAGCTGGGGAGGATACCCAGCCACAGCCATGTCCCACGCAGCCTCGTTCAATGCTCCCGGGAGCCCTATTTCGGTGGAGAACCCAAAGCTCAGAGGGTATGCAGCAGGTCCAGGCCACACGGCGAGTCACGGGGAGCTGGCGCTGCCAGCCAGGCCTCCCGGCGGGGATGTGAGAGAACTCGGTGGGGGAGGGCTTGCTGGCACCCGCCACCTCCTACCTGTCGCCTCTGGTTTCTCCGGGGCGTCTAGGCTCAGGCCAACCTCCTACAGGTGTCCCTGCACAGAGGCCCGGAATCAAGCCTCTCACGGGAAGCCACCTCTGGGTCTTTGTGGCTGGGGCCCACTGGTGGATCTTAGCTGAAAGCTTTGGCTACGAATTCTCAGAAGCCCATCCCCATCCCTGAGCAGCGGTGGGACCCTCTGGCATCGCTGCCCAGACGGTTGGATCTGCGGTGCCCTCCATTTTCATCTCTGGGCATTTGGGGAAGTGCTCCTGGGGGTTTTCTGCGTGCTGCCCGAAGCTTGCCCTCGTGACCAGCTTTAATGTGCTTCTGTGGCTCTTTCTGGCTTTGCAGCCATCGCCTGCTGCGCCTCTGAGGAACCCCAACCATTGCTTGAACAAGACCTGTTCGTGTTAGCAAAAACCCCTGCAGAAGGGACTGGATGGGGTGAGACCATCTGCTCCCTGCCCCACATGTGGCTCCTCCCCTTCCCCCTCCAGAGCGGATGCTCGGGTGGGAGGTAACCCCGCTGATTTGGAGGTCAGAGCAGCCCAGTCTCAGGGCCACCCAGCAACCCGGCGACGTGAGTCTGAATGTGTTACTTCCCCTGTCTTCTCCCTACAACTAGGAGACGTGATCTTGTGTGCACAGAGCTGTTCACAGGAAGTCAGGTTCCTCCCTGTGTGGGGTGCGAATAGGTTCACCGGGTCCTCCCGTAACCCTACTGGACCTGGAGCCACCATGGGCCCAGTGTCGGGAGAGATGGGTGTTAGTCCCTCTGACCACCGCACCTGTCCTGGTGAGCTGGGGCGGCTGGAACCAAGTACCTTGGACCACAGACTGGGCGGCTTAGACAGCAGGACTTGTTTTCTCAAAAGAAAGCGTCCCATGGTGCTGGTCGCTCCCGAGGCCCCTGCTGGGCTCCGTCTGCCACCTGTGTCCTCAGGTGGTCATCCGTCTGCATCTGCTTCCTGGTCTTGTAAGCACTGCCGTCCTCTCAGATCAGGGCTCGTCCTAATGGCCTCCCTTCAGCCCTTCCTGCGGTCAGCGCTTCACCCTGTGAATTTGAGGGGACCCAATACCCTTCCTGGCAATGCCATGATGCCCGGCAGTGGCTCTGGTTCCAGGTCTCTTAGCATCGCTGTTAGCTATAAGCCAGGACACCGTCACAAACGCCAACCCCGAGGGGTGGCGCAGAAACACCTGTGGGGGGTGCCCAGGCCACTGGGCATCTCCTTGAGCAGGTGTGTGGGGCAGGAGGGCACGAGAGTTCTGTAATTGGCATGCATGCACCGTTCCGAGCGGTCACACGAGCTTAAAGAGAGGCCTCAAAGCTGAGAGGCGTCCCTGGAAATCAGGGCTGCGCTGGAGAGCACAATCTTGCCCATTTTTGTGGGGTTGAGCCTTTTCAATACGACTTCAAGAGAATAAAATCCACAGGCCCCAGGGAATTTGCATACGGCTACTTAACATCAATTCTGTATGTTTTTTAAAGAAATAAAGAAATAAGCACATCCACAAACTTCCCCATCCGCAGCGCAGGACTACCCTGGGAGTTAACGGTTCCAACCTATACAATTTTTTAAAACCCAGCAGCTTTCCATAACAAAGGGCAAAATTCACAAACAAATTGCCTTCCTCCACCGCCACCAAAGTCACTGCTCCTTGGCCCGGTAAAGGCGTGTTGATAACACACAGCTCCTTGGGCCGCCAGTGAATGGCGGAGTCCCACGGAGACAGGGTCCCCCGAGGTCTGATGAGAACAGCGTGGCTCAGGAGCTGGCACGTTCACTCCTCCCTTCCAGCCTTTTCAGGACTCCGGCTCCCAGGTGGCACTGTGGGGACCCGGGAGGTGGCCTCCTGAAGGGAAGTCAGGGCTGTGCAGAGGCAGCCCAGGACCTGCTGTCCTCGCTGGAAGGTGCTAGAAGGCGCTGGCAGGGGCAGGAAGGCAGGTGCCTCTGTGCACAGGGCCTTGCTGTTCTAGAAGCTCCAGGGAGCAGGCAGAGGCCACCCCGGGAGGGGCAGCACTGGAGAGGACAGGGTGCTGAGCATCTCCAGCGGGTGGAGCCTACAGCAGTGTCTGCCCCAGCATTCACAAGGGTGGACACCAGCCAGCCCTCAGGAAGGCCTCAGTCCAGCCAGGGACAGGGGTCCGGAGATAAGCAAGTCCCCACCAGGTGAGACCCGCGGAGCTGTGGCCGCCAGGGTTCTGGGAGTTGGTGCTGCGGGCCCCGCCCACATATCCAGGAGCGCGAGCCGGCCAGCCTTTCCCCACACGCTTACTGCCCCCTTCATTCAGAGCTGTAGCCACCTCGTCACCCTGGCAGGAACCCCCGCTCCCTACCTCACCCGCCCCAGCTGTGCATTCCTGGGCTGTGGACACCCCGCCCACAGACATGACCCCTGAAGGTCAGGGGTGCTTCTCTTGCTCCTCCGGCTCATGGCAGCATCTGGCACCCCGTGGCCATTTCATGAAAGCTCACAGAACACATGCATGAGTGGCAAATGCCGCCCGGAGGTGGGGTGGCCTCCGAGGGCAGTCCCTCAGCGCATGGGGAAGAGGCAGGGCGGACTGTCCCGGAACAGGGGTCATGGGAGGACCTGCTGTCCTTGCTGGAAGGTGCCAGAAGGAGCTAGGGTGGGGGGTGGAAGGTGCTGGAAGGAGCTTGAGGGGGGTGGAAAGTGCTAGAAGGAGCTGGTGGGGGTGGAAGGTGCTGGAAGGAGCTGGAGGAGTGGAAGGTGCTGGAAGGCGCTTGGTGGGGGGGAAGGTGCTGGAAGAAGCTGTCAGGAATTTCTGGGCAGAAGGAAAGGCAGGGCCATCCCCCCAAGTATCGAGCCCTCCCCGCAACGGTTCCCCACCCCGTGTCCTGCGGGCCTAGACCTTGAGGTCCGACCTTGAGGGCCAGCCCAGCCTGCTCACAGCTTCCTCCAGGCACCTGGCCCAGCGCAGAGGCCCCGGACGGCATGGCAGCGCCCTCTCCCCTGTGGGTCCGGAGATGGAAGGGCGCCGTGCGTGGGCCGGTGGTCTGGTCAGGGCCATCTAGGGGCCAGGGGCCGGTCTGCAGGCTCTTCCGGAGCACGGCCTTGTACCTGAGGCCCGGGCCTGGCTGCAGGGAAGGGACCTCTCGACGGTCACCGTCTGGACCCCAAAGGGTTAAGGAGCAAGTGTGCGCTTTGTTCCCGGCGTATCCTCAGATGTGAGCCCGGTGCTGTCCCCAATCCCTTCCTCATGACTGTGATTAGTATTGCGGGATGAATAGGGCAGCGCAGATTCCTATGGTAACCTTCAAAATGCATTCCTCGGGCAGGCTCTGCCTCCCGCAGTAATTACATTCCTAACTCGGCCCACAAGCAGCATGCTAATTAGCGCCTCGCTGGCCTCGCCTCCCGCCCTGAGAACCGGGCTCTCGGAAGCCACTGCTGCCTGCAGCCCCTTCCCCCGCGGCGCCCCAGACAGGACAGGAAACGGGCGAGAGGCCAGGGCAGCCAGGCCAGGCCGGCCGCGGAGGGTCTTCCAGGGAGGAGTGACCCAGCGCCATCGGCCATGGCCGTCGTCAGTGCACCCCAGGGCCGACCTGTGCTCCCGGCTTAGTTGGTGGGGGCGGGACATGTCCCCACAGCTCTGCCCTGTCCTCCAGCCCCAGCTTCCCATGGAAGCTTCCTGGGTGCAGGGCTCAGGGCCGAGAAGGGGCCAGGCTGGGGCCCATCTCGCCCTCGGCCTCAAAGGATGCCAGCCCAGATCCCCACCTACTGCATGGCAATGGAGGCCCGGCAGGGATGGTGGGGTGCGGGTGAAGTCCCTGGGGAAGCTTGTCTTCCAGGGGCAACAGCCCCGGGGGCAGGTGGCCAGGTCCGCAGAGAACACCCCGCAGTCAGCTCTTTGGATGCGATGGGGGTGTCCCATCTGGAAGCAGGAGAGACACAGGCTGGGACGGAGGAGGCTCACTGGGCAGAGGGGCTGGGGCACTGGGCAGAGGGGCTGGGGCACTGGGCCTGAGGGCAGTGAGGACATAGTGCTTCAGGACCGGGTGCTGGCCCCGCTGGGGCCTGAGGAGGCTGGAGGGTAAGAAGTGGCCCAAGGGCCCGTGGGCTGGCACGAGATGGATGGTTTTGCCCGGCTCACACAGCGGGTACCTGGGCGGAGGCAGGGAGGGGCCTCCTGCCAGGGCCCGGAAGTGGTCACAGGGCCAAGGCTGGACAAAGTAGGGGATGGGGAGGTGGGTGTGGGCACACTGGGTGGTGGAGCTGGCAGAACTGGCGATGGATTACGTATGGGGCTTGGGAAAGGGAAGGCACACCCAGATTTCTGTCCCGAGTACCCAGACCAGTGGTGGCCTTTGGCCAGGCCAGTGTGGGGAGGAGCAGATCCCGGAGGGCTGCCTGAGGGGCGTATGTGGCACCAGTGAGACAGTGCTGCCCCTTGCTGGGCTGGCATCAGAGGGCAAGATCAGAAGGCTGTGCCCACAGGGCTGATAGTGCTGGCCCTAGTGACTGAGTAGTGGGCACCTGTTCTCTAGCGGGCAGATGTGGCCTGATGACAAGTGCGCCTGGGCCAGCAGAGCCCTACCACCCAGCCGACCAGAAGGAGAGGGGCCAGCCTTTCTCTCCGCTGCCCCACCAGGGGCCAGGATGGCAGCACAGCCAGGGGCCAGGCCCTAGGGCCAGACGTCCTGGGGTTAAATCCGGCAGGGGCAGCCCACACCTCATCAGGGTGGGGCCGGTAGGTGCCCTAGGAATGTTGCCGTCCCGTCTGCTGCTGCTCTGGCCTCAGGGGAGGAAGCCGAGGGCCCAGGAAGCAGGGCTGCCATTTCCCAGGGCCATGTGTCTCCAAGAGCAAAGCTGCTCACCTTGAACGTCACCCTGCCTGTGTCCCCACACTGCTAGATTTGGGGGACCAGTCTGGTGGATTTCGGACGGCTGTGGCTTAGAGAGGCTTTTGGCCTGAGACAGAGCTGGGAGCAGGTGGTTCCACAGTGCTGGCTGGGCCAGGAGAGCCATTGATTTTGCGCCCAGGTGGTTTAGCGTGTGAGGCTTAGGGAGGGATTACCGGGCTCGGGGTTTGGAAGCCTGCAGTTCCTTGGTGTCAGTCTACACAACTAATTCTAAAGTAAATAGAGCAATCCTTTAAGTACATGTCACTTAATGCTCCACAGGGAGCCTGCGGGTCTCCTTACCACCAACCCCGTTTCAGGATGGCTGCTGTTTAACTTCTGTGTCTCAACCCATTTCCCTGATGGCAGGCGTTTGTGCTAAACCCCGTGAAGGTGTCACAATCATCATGGAAGGCATCCTGGTTGGATTTCCATTCTGTTTTGTCCTCCCTGCTGGACCCGTGCCTCAAAACCACCTTTCCTTGTGAGAGACACACATGTTCCTCGGGAGCTCTGCTGGCCAGATCCCAGTCACCTCCCCATGGTGCTGGCCCTAGCCCCAGACAGCCCCACTCACTCCCTGCCCCAGGCCTTGTGCAAGCAGCTACCAGCCAAGCTCTGGCCCTTGATGGCCACGCCATGTGTCTAGCCTGGGGCCTGGCTTTCCTGGGATGTCCTAAGCTAAATACCATGTGGCCCCTGCCTGGGAGCGGGGTTGGATTGTCAGGGAATAGCAAAGCAGCACTAGCACTGGGACGTTCAGCTCCACAGCAGGTCATGCCAAACTGATTCCTTTCTCCAGATGGACCTTGAGTTGGGAGCTCTTATTGTTTCAATTTCACAGCCTGGGAGATGTGGCCACAGCACAGTGTGGAATCTCACATTCGTAGGACAGGGACAACACATCTAGCTAGGGGCCATCAGTCTTGCCTTTTGTCCTTAGTGCTTTTGCTTTCTTTAAAAAGAAATCGTTCTGTATTCGGAATCCACATTCTCCTTGAATTCTTTTGTGAAGTTTTACTTTCCATCATGAAGCCCTTCAACTCACCAATAGTGAATTTTTATGTTATGGTGTGAGGTAGGGATCTCACTTTTCCTTCATGCAGCTGGTGGGTAAGCACCATCCCAGCCTGGTCTATGTAGGGGAAGAATTCGCCTCTGGGATTTGAAATGTTACCAAGTGACCTGCAATATTACTTCTGTGACAGTCAAAGTTCTGTCCCAGTGAGGGTCTATCTCTGGGTTTCCCATCTCTTCCCAATCATCAGTTGGTCTATGCCTGGGCAATGATATAATGCCTGATGCAGCTATTGGAGTAATTGCCATGTGCTAGGGACGGGCACCCTGCCAGGTGCTGACCTCTGTTTTAGCAGGGGTGGAGGAAACCAAGGCACAGAGAGATGGTGCCTCTGGGCAGCTGCTCCAGGTCAAAGCACCGTTGAGAAGGCCAAGTGGCCCTCAGCTGGGAGCTGGTGCCAGATGTCTGTTCCCTTCCTATCCTACCAGGAGGAGACTGTCTGAGCAGGATCTTCAGAGGCAGTGGTTCCTTGGTGCTCAGGATGCCAACAGATTGTCCCAAAGGGTGCTGGCAAAATTTAAAAACAATGTAAAAGAGCGTGGCCAACATGGTGAAACCCCATCTCTACTGAAAAAAAAAAATGCAAAAATTAGCTGGGCATGGGGGTGGGTGCTTATAATCCCAGCTACTTAGGAGGCTGAGGTATGAGAATTGCTTGAACTTGGGAGGCGGAGGTTCCAGTGAGCCTAGATCTCACCACTGCACTGTAGCCTGGGCGACAGAGCAAGACTCCATCTAAGTGATAATGATAATAATAATAATGTTAAACAAAATCACATATTTTGAGAAACAAGTGTGTGCTGTGTTGTACCCTAAAGACGTGGGGGTCCTTCACTTTCTTCCCGCATCTCAGATTTTCCTTGTCTTGGGGCTAAATGTACTGATCTGGTCCACGTTTTGCAGGTGGTAGGCTGCCACCAGTTCCTTTGACTGGACCAAATGCTGTGGATTCTGGCTTGTATTCAGTGTATTATCACTGTGATTACTTTACCCTTCGCCAAGGGGCAGCACCAGCCTGGGGAGGCAGCTGCATCCCCACTGCGAAGCCCCCAGGATACAGGCTGTGGTTCTCCCTCCTCCTGTAGACACTCAGACTGGCTCCCTAAACAGACGCTCAAGGGATTCCTCCCCACCGATCCCAGAAGTCAACTGCCTTTTAATAACTATCTCATGTTAAATGCTCCTGGGAGGCCCTAGTGAAGCATCGCAAACCATTAGACTGGGGCTTCTGCTGAGGACTAATTGAGTGGCCCTTTGGGCTTCACCTCTGGGCAAGAATCCGAACTCCTCCAGGAAAGCATCAAGTTCATCCTGGGGAGTGTGGCAGGGGAATTTCCATCCTGTCCGTGTGCTTGAGCAAAGGTCGTGAAAGCAAAGGAGTCTGGGAGCTACCACGGGGTCTCAAAGCCAAATTTCCCCCCAAATACCATGTGAATGGCCCATAGAGAGATTGGATGAATGATCGCTGTGATTTTCCAGGGAAGCTATTTGCGTTGGCGACGGGCTCATGTGGTATCGCCCCTTTCCAGACACAGACACAGACAGCGCCCCCCCCCCATGTCCTGGGAAACGTATTTTAGTGATTGAAGTTGGACATAATGTGGATGTTTTCTCAAATATTCATGCAACTTTGGGAGGCCGAGGCGGGTGGATCACGAGGTCAAGAGATCGAGACCATCCTGGTCAACATGGTGAAACCCCGTCTCTACTAAAAAAAAATACAAAAAATTAGCTGGGCATGGTGGCGCGTGCCTGTAATCCCAGCTACTCAGGAGGCTGAGGCAGGAGAATTGCCTGAACCCAGGAGGCGGAGGTTGCGGTGAGCCGAGATGGCGCCATTGCACTCCAGCCTGGGTAACAAGAGCGAAACTCGGCCTCAAAAAAAAAAAAAAAAATTCATGCAAATCATCATCTAAAGAGAGAATGTTAGGATGTCAAGATCAGCTTGGTGTGAGCTTTCCCTGCCCTCACATGGCATCTCTGAGTTGTGGGCTTCCTGTGGTCCTGGAAAGAACGTTCCGGCTCAGCCTCTGTCTAATGGAGCGTGGGAGGGATGGAGGCCGCGTGTGAGGGTCACGTGCTTGGGGCCAGGGCCGCTTTCGGGATGAGAACAGTTGCGGAGTCCTTGCCGTCTGAGGCCTGGGGGCAGGATGGGGGATGGGTCTAAGTCGAGGGAGGCCAGAGATTGCCCAGGTCTGGGCAAGACAGTGAGGGAGCCAGTGCCAGCTGAGCTTGGTGGGCTGGTGAGGATGTGGCACAGATATCTTGAGGAATTGCTGGGCCCCGAGCCTGCCGAGTGTGGGATGGGGAATCTGAGGGGGAGGCTCCATGCTGGCTCCTGTGCAAGGGTGCAGGGATTCCCAGGGCGGCCCCCGAGGCCCCTATCCACACCCGGCCCCTGGCCCTCCTGGCCGCTTCTGGGCCCCTGTGCCCACGTCATAGCCTGCCCGTGCCAAGCAAAGCCCCCGGGGGGCCTTGGCGAGAAGGGAAAGGGGTTTGCCCTTGGCCACCACCTCAGTGGGGTGCGGGCGGCACCGGCCTCTAGGTGGGGGGTGGGCAGTGGGGGAGGCGGGGTGGGCAAGAGTCTCCCTCCTGAAGGCAGTGCTGCGGGGGGAGTCCACACAGGGAGGCAGGACGCTTGTCAAGGGGTAGAGAGCCAGGCCAGGCACCTGTGTGGACCCAGTGCCACGAGGACTTCCGTGCGGAGGAAGGGGGAGGAGGGCAGGCAAGGAGGGGGGAGGGACGACCGGGGCGGGGAGGGGAGAAGGGAGGGAAAGAGATGGGAAGAGGCAGAGGGGGAGGAGGAAGGGGAGGACGGAGGAGGGCGCTGCGCCGAGCAAGGTGGGGGGAGCCCAGCGCACCAAAAGGAGGCGTGGGTCGGGGTGCAGGCCCCCTGGGGCGGGGGCGCAGGCCGGCTTTCAGGTACCGGCCTTTTGTCTGCTGCCCTGGGCTCGCCTGTCAGCCCCGCTGTCAGAGGCCTAATCTTTTTTTCTTCGAGGCTGAAAAGGCCCAGCGCCACATCAGACGACACAGGGCTGCCTATTCTCCTTCCCCGCGGAACCCAATCACTGGACAGCGCCGCGATAATTCACTCCCCAGCCCGCCCTTTGAAAAGGTGGGCCGCCTCTGCGCTGCGCCCCAGCAAGATAAATCATGTACTCGAAATTAACTTCCATTGAGAGGGAGGGCAGGAAGAAAGGCTGGCGGCCGGCGTGGCAGCGAGGGAGGACCGGCCTTGATGAATGTCAGCGCGGATAATTGGGGGGCTGTGATTAAGATCTTATCTAGGTGGGAAGTAAACAGAAAAGACGTGAATAAAACTCCTGCCCCATCCACGTTCACCAACTGGGGAAGTTCCTTTTCTCCCTTTATTTTTGGGGGTGAATTCGGAAGGGGGTGACAAAGAGGGCTTAGTGAAGGAAAAGTTGGTTTCAGGCATCACTCAGGGATTCAACAGACTCGAGGAGCCTCCGCGGTTCCCCCGTGGTGACAAAGGGCAGAGGAAACAGAAGGACGTGGCTTTGTTCCCAAATTCCCACTCATGCGAAATGTTGAAAACTCAGGGCTGAGCCTCCATTGCGGGCCCCACGGACCGACCTCCCAGCCTCTCGTTCCGCTTCTGTTTAGTCATAAGTGTTATCTGGGTGCCGTAAACGTTTCTCTCAGGTAAAGGAGCCCCACGCTTGCAGAGCCCGGTGTGCGGGAGGCAGTTTGCAGGCGAACGCTCAGGGCGTGTTCCCAGGCTTGCTCCATAGGGGCGGCTCGGGTTGGTGCTTGCTGCCTGACTCCAGCGGCCAACAGCTCCCACCCACGCCACGGGTGGAGGGTGCCCCCGCCCAGCCACATTCCTTGGGCAGGGCCTTCCCATGTGCGTGGACACCCCACTCCGCAGTCAGGCAGCTGCCCACCTCCCCTGGCAAGGGTTTCTGCTAGCTAAGGGGACAGTCGCCCTCGCATTGGCAAGTCTGTTCGGGGTCCACACTCCCCTCATTGGAGTTGCTCAGGGACGCGACGGGGTGGGCAGCCCCAAGGGTCAGCCTGGGCTCCAGCCCCTCATCGTCCTGTGGAGCAGGACCCCGGGCCGGCCTTCCTGGGGGGAGAGCCTACGGGGACTCACTGAGGTCATGTGTGCAAAGGGCTCAGCTGACAGTGACGAGGACTGGGTGTGCTCCCTATGCCCAGGAGGTCTTCCCAGACTGGGGCCTGGAGTACCTGGAGCCTGACTGAAAGCAGAGCCAGGGGACGGTCAGCCTCAGCAATACTGGGGGTCTCGCGTGGCGGGAGCTGTGGCCTGTGTGGCTCCAGCAGGTCTGAGATATTACTGGGCCACAGGGATACCCCCAAACCCGGGGTACGGTCGGGGAGTCTGGACTCTACAGAGGGGGCTGGGCGCCCGTGCCTTGCACACTGCAACGCTCTCCGTCAAGCGCCGGTCAGCCCATCTGCGGTGGCCTTGCCGGGGGAGCATCAGGGGCAGGGGAGCAGAAGGGAGGGGACAGCACAGCCAGGGGATTGCGACCCTCGAACTCAGTGGCTCCTCCACCCCAGGTCCCAGCCTGAGTGTGACTCAGTCCCCAGCTAGGCAGGGAGGGTGCATTACTAGGTGCTTAGCAGAGGTGCCTGGAGAGGAAGGCTCGGAGGAGGGAGGGAGGCGGACGACACAGACTCGTCATGACCGAGGCCAAGGCCTGAGCCGGGGTAGGGGCCTGTGTCCACGGCTGGCCGAGGCGTCACTGACACTCTGCTCTGAATAGTCCCTCGTCCTGCGGTTTGTCCTGGGCTCTGCAGGGCGCTGAGCAGCGTTCCTGGCCCCCACCCACCAGACGCGGGTGGCTCCCCACAGAGCCGACCACCAGGCATGTCTCCAGACATGGCCACATGCCCCAGGACAGAACCCACGGCCGGGGCCCTGGTCCAGAGGCGAAGGCTGCATCCTGGCTGGGTGGCCCAGGCTCCCTCGAAGGCACCCCTGCGTTTGCCTCCCTCAAGCCGGCTCTGGGCTCAGAGGCTCTGGAATTGAAGGAGTTAGATGCTTTTCCTTGAGAACATTTTCTGTTTTGTTTTGAGGAAGAACTTTTTCCCACTCGGGATGTGAAGGACAAACACTGGAGAGGCGCCCCTGCTGCCAATGTTTTCTTCGGTTTTGTTTTTAAACCCACTAGTCATGTGTGGAGGAGTTTCAGGAACCAAGTTGCCAAGTTTTAAAGTGTAGATTTGCATTTAGATATCCATTTGTGATGGCGCGACGTTGCATTAAGACAGCAGCGTGTACCCATGCAAACATGCACACATGCACAAACACACACGTGTGCACAGGCACACATGAACACACATGTGCAAGCACACCCGCACGCACACACACATGCAAACACACGAACATGTGTGCACAGTAACGCACACACATGCACACAGACACACACGTGTAGACACACATGCAAACATGCACGTGCACAGGCACGCACGAACGCACATGCAAACATGCACACATGTTCACAGGCACATACACACACATGCAAATACATGCACACGTGTGCACAGGCACACAACACACGCAAAGATGCATGCATAGACACAAACACACACGTGCAAACACACACATGCAGAGGCACACACGAATACACACCCACGCACAGGTGCACACACACATGCAAACACGTGTGAACATGCATGCAAACACATGCAGGCACAGGCACACACGAACACATACGTGCGAACACATACACACCCATGCACAGATTCACACACATGCATGCACAGGCACACACAAACACGCACAAACACATGCATAAACACATACACATGCACACATGCAGAGACACATGAACACACATGCAAACACATGTGCACAGACACACTAACAGACACGTGCAAATACATGCACATGTGTGCAGACACCCATGAATACACGTGCAAACACACTGGTGCACAGACACACATAACACATGCACAAACATGCACACGTGTGCACAGACACAAAACACACAGGCGCACGTGCACCCGGGCACACATGCACAGAGGCAAGCCACCCTCCTGTAGCTGGTTAGACAGTGGGGTGCAGGCCCCGGACGGGGAGCTCCCGAACCTCACCAACCAGTCACCACTCCAGACCCGCCGGAGCCATCCCAGGCCAGGCCTGCGGGTGATCTCTGGAGCCCCAGGTTTTAGGGGAAGGGAGGAGGAGGCCCTGGCAGGCCCGCAGGACTCACCCTCAGCCCCCAGGTGAGGGCAGGCAGCTCCCTGCATACCTGGCCGAGGACCCCTGCACTTCTGACCTCGCCCCTGCGCCCACCCCAACCCTGGCTGGTGACCTCTGGGTGTAGCCGCTGGAGTCTGGCACACAGGGTGACACATTTGGTTTTCAGCCACAGCGTGGGCCCGGCCAGCCTCGTGAGCCTGAGTGCTCCATCCTTCTGTGCCCTGCTCCTTCATCCCAGGCCATCAGATTCCTCAGTGAGTGATTGGGGGGCACTCACTATGAGATGGCACCCATCACCTTGTGACCCCCCCCTCTGGACGCCCCCCCACCATCACAGTTCATGAGACCCTCCTGTGAAGGCTTCAGTCCCCAGACAGCCCCAGCTGTCCCACCGGTGGGGACAGAGGGGCTGTGAGAACGTGATGGCCCCATCAGCGCCCGTCAGGAAGGGTGTGCAGGGGGCCGGGAAAGTGGCGGAGAGAGCAAATACGCCAGCTCCTGAGCAAACGCAGCGGGACGGGAGGATGACAAATGATGGGATTGTGTCAGCTTGAGAGAGATTGGACTAATGGCACGCGGACTTTGCACTCTGAGGATCAATATTCCATCAGGCAGGGGGCGCCGGGCCTGCAAGTGGCGTTTACGTGGACAAAGGCGAGCTTGGCGACAGTCTGTGCACACTGCCCCCGGCGCCGGCCTCCGCTGTAAGCCGCAGTGAGGCTGAGAGGGGACGGGGGCCACCGAGGGTCTTGGCATCCCCTGAGTGATGTGGGCAGAGGCCAGGCTGACAGAAGGTTGCCGCTGCCCTGGGCGTCCAGCCTTTGGCCTGCAGTCCTGACCATGGCATGGCATCTCCTATGGCTGCAGGTTGGCATGCTGAGGGTGCCCCCGGGCTGCTGGTGGCTAATGCCAGGGTGCTGTCTTCCCAAAAGCTGCTTCTGCTCTACCTGGCTCTGCCCGCCTCTTCTCTGGCCTCCGCTGGGGCCCGTACTGCAAAGTCTGGAGTGTCAGGAGGCCAGCACTGCAGCCCCGCCCCACCCCCGGCTCCTGGGGCGGCTGTCTGGGCTGTCCATGCCCAGCCTCCCCAAGACTCCAAAGCAGCCCCTCCCGGAGTCTGCGGCTCTCCGGGGGGCGGGGCTCAATGGCAGGAGCTAAATGCAGACCGGTGTGGCAGATGCCCCCACATGGTGGTGTCAGGCTGAGTCCTTGGGGTTCAGGGAGGTCAAGGCCAGGCCTGCATGGGTGGTCATCTCAGGGGCAGCACTGGTGGCCATCGAATTTTTCCTTACCAGAGAGAGCAGGTGGCAGGAAGGGACGGTTCCAGACCCCAAGGCGCTCACATCTCTGCAGCATGTCCCTCTCACAGGTAGACAGCAGGCAGAGCTCCCTGGCTGCCCTGCACCAGCGTGCTCACTCCGCAGTGCCTGCTGAATACCCACGGCGTGAGAACCGAGAGCCAGGGTCAACGGCGGGGTGACGCAGGTTCATGGGTGGGTGGCCTGAAAGAGGACTGGCTCCCTACCTCCCTGGTCCCTTCCTGTGGGAGTTTTCTCCTCAAGATGGCAGCCCAGCCTGGAGGCCCGGACCCCTTTCCCAAGCCGCGGGCCCTGGTCTGGGCTCGGTCCCTGGGGGACGCGGCTGCTTGTGTTTCCCTGGCTGGGGCAGGGCCTGCCCGCTCTGCTCGGCCCTTCCTCTCCCTGCCCAGGACAGAGGCTGCCCTACGGGCCCGGAGCTCCGGCTCTGACGGCTGGCTCGGCGTGGCCGGTCCGCACAGGTCTGCGCTGGAGCTCTGGGCAGGCGGCGGGCAGGCTGACCTCGAAGGTCGGAGGCCACTCCTCGCCACACCCTTGCTGTTGCGGCCATGAAACCCTCCCCGCTGCAGGCCTGGCTGCCCCGTGGCTCTGGCCCCGCTGGTGACTTGGTGGAGGGCCTGGAGCTCTGTGTGCCCCCCTCTCCACGCCTGCTCCCCGTCAGGCCCTGGACAAACCCCCTGCCCGGCACTCCCTGCAGCGCAGCCTGGACGCAGCCAGGACCCGACCTCCCTCCCGCCACGGCACTCACACCCGGCGTGGGTCGGGACTTCCGGGCCTCTCCCGTCCTGGAAGTGCAGTGAGTCTGAATGGTGGACCAGGAGTGGCCCCCAAAACGCCAGCCCAGAGTGGGATGACAGGTGTGCCCAGCTGCCCCCAGCATCCACGGGAAGGGCTGGAGGTGGGGCTCCTGTCAGGGACAGTTTTCCGGGTGGGGGGAGCCCCTCCTGCGGGCCCTTCTGCTCCAGCTGCTTCAGCTCCCTGCGGCCCGGGGTTGTTCATTCCTGGCTTCTCGGCTCCTCTGTGAGCACCGCCCCAGGCTGACCTGGGCTTACAGACATTTTAAATACAAATACGGCAAGTGGGGGCCGCGAGCGCTGGCCCCAGCATCCCGGTGGTCATGGCCTGGGCCTTCCTTAGGAGTCGGAAATCGGATTAGACCGTGCAGGGATGGGGCCGATTGAAACCAGGGGTCCGGAGGGTCTCTGAAGTGGTGGCTGGGGGCTGGCGGGTAAGGACTCGGTGGGAAGGAACACCCTTCCTGCCCCGGAGAGCCTGAGGTGCGGGTCTGGGGAGTGGTCTGGGGCCTCGCCATGCCCACTCGCCTCTGGCTACCACCCAGGCCTGGCCCGTGCGGCCCCCACCCCTGGCTTCCTTCTGGTTGATTCGCTTTGTCCAGAGCAGAAAAGGACTCTGCCTCCCCAAGGGCCATCTCCAGGGTGAGGAGCAGGCCAGGTCCCACCTCTGGAGGGAGCCTACCTAGCACCCCAGCCTAGTCCAGGGTCAAGTCCGCTGGGCCTCCTGCTTGACCGCTGGGCTGAGCCACAGGCCTGGGCCGCCTGGTCCTTGTGCTCCAGCTGTTGGGTGCTGACTGTCCGTGGACGGCAGACCCCGGGCCCACTGGTCTTAGCGGGGCCCACACACATTCATGTTTCCCCTCGGAATGCAGGACAGAGGCTCCAGGTAGCGCCGCAGATTCACCGGCTCCAAGAAGTACCAGAAATCCATGAAAGCTCTGCATGTGTGCGTGTGTTCGCGTGTGTGTGCACGTGTGTGTTTGTGCATGTGCGTGCGTGCATGTGTGTGTTTGCGTGTATGCGTGTTCGCATGTGTGTTTGCGTGTGTGCATGTGTGTGTGCATGTGCGTACATGCATGTGGGTCCAAATGCATGCTCATGTTGTGTGTGCGCGTTTGGAAAGATGACGTGTGCCTGAGAGCATGCACACATACTCACGCACAGAGCCGTTTCCCCATCCCTGTGAGAACACATATCCGCAGAAGGCTGGTCCAGACCTACTCAGAGGGCAGGAAACGGAGCCATCCAGAAGGAGACAGCATGGAGGCCTGGGGGCCCGGATGGCATTCACATTCCTGCACCCGCCAGGCCCCTCGGAAATGTGGCAGGGGCTCCTGGATGTGCCTGGACACTCCTACTCAGGGCCAGAGTTGGTGAGGGGGCAGCTCTGGGAACTAGAGGAGGTCGGCTGTGGGGTGGTGTGGCCAGGGGCCTTCCCCGGCGCGATGGCATCCGCCCCCAGCTCGTGGCCAGGTCTCTATGAAGATGGTCAGAGCACTGCCAGGACAGGGGAGGCGGAGCCGGGAGAGAAGCAGGAGGGTGCCTGTGCGGCTTTCTCCATGTGCTCAGCTGCTCTGTGACATGTGACCGTTTCTCCAGGACTGGCAGTCAGGGGTTGTCAGGGACCCCCAGAGTGGACTTGATCTCAGCCTGGGGGCCTCATGGAGGCAGTGAGTCTAGGGAGATCCAGGCTGCTGGGGAGCCAGGGCGTGCGTGCGCACGTCTGTGTGTGAGCGTGTGCGCTCATGCATTCCTTGCCTGTGCGCTGGCAGGTGTATGCCCCCAGGGCCCGAGGCACCGCTGTGCCCAGGTGGGACTGCAGACTCCCATCAGAGAGGACTGTGGGAGCTCCCGCCTGACCTTCTACGGCACTTTGGCAAGAAGAGACCCTGGTTGAGGACTGAGACCCTGGGCCACAGGGTTGCTTGACTCCAAAACAGGCATAGAGAGGCCTCCCTGCAGAGCTGGGGGTGGCCGGGAGGTGGGGGACGGTATGGCTGTCTCTGCCCCCAGTGCCTCCTTCAGGCCAAGGGCCTTTGTAGCGGAGCTCGCTGGCCTGGTGACTTCCAGCTGCACAGCCATCGACCCACGGCTGGATGGCCCCTGCCTGGCAGAGCCTAGCCGTTTCCTTTCAGGAGCAGCCTTCCCCGGCGGCCACAGTGGGGCTTCCTTTCCAGGCACTGGTGGAGGGCTGGTGCCTCGGCCGGTGCCCTGGACATGCTTTGTGCGGCCAGGCGGGTGACCTGCTGCAGGCTGGCCCTCTGGGGTCTGGTTAATTACCTCTCTGCAGACACTGGTGTGGAAAGTCATTTCCTTGAGAGGATGTTGGGAGGAGGGCTCCCCACCCGGCCCTGGCCTCCTCGGCAGCCTGGGCCCGATTGGGGGATGTGGGGGCTGAGTTTTCCCGTGTGGCCTTGGGTCACTCCCCAGCCTTGGGCCCCCTGGATGGGGACTCAGGCGCTGTCTGTGCCTGACATCCAGGGCAGGGGAGTGAGTCTGGGTGCTTTCTCTCCTAATCAGGCTGCCGATCGTGACTGGGCTCGGGAGAGGGTTCTAGAAGTCTGGGCATGGCCGGACGAGGCAGATAGGAAACCGAGGGTCTCGACCCGGGAACGTGGGAGAGTGGCTGCGGGTGCCCTGTTTTGTACAAAGAGATTTTTATGACTGATCCTTTTTCTTCATGTAAGCTGCGGAGTTAAGTGTTTGGAATTGCTGCAGATGTTGAGAAAGGCCTGCCCCTGTCACGCTGGATTGTCCCTTGCTCGGCAGCTGACATGGCCCATCTGCAGTGCTTGGGGGAGAGCGAAGCCTGCAGAGGGGCGGCCCCTGGGATCCCTGCGGCCCCAGGACCCCTTCTCTGTCTGGAGGCTGGTTCTTGGAGGGGAGAGAGGAAGGGGGCACCCAGGCCTCAGCACTGCCTGCTTGCCCTGGCTCAGGAGCCCTGCCTCGAGGCCGGGGCTGCAGGTCCCTCCCTCAGGGCTGAAGAGGCCCAGGCAGAGGCTGGGTGCTGGTGCCTCCTCGCTCACAGGCAGGTAGAGGTGGCCAGTCTGCCCACCAGCCCCCATCCTACAGGTGGCCCAGAGTTTCTGTGGGGGTGAAGGGGCCGGCCCTCACCGCCAGTGGAGTTATCAGCTCGCAGCTTGAAATCCAAGTAATTAAGGCGATGGATTAAATCTGTGGGATGTCTCCATGCTGGCCCCTACCACATTGTTCCGAAAAGATCGCGTGTCCTCCCTGCCCCTGAGTCTGGCGGCCTCCCCTCCCGGGGCCCGGAAGATTCCAGGGATGTGTCTGGTGTGCTTCAGCCTGGTTGAGGTCGCCACTGCAGGAGGGAGTTTTGGGGTTTGGCCCAAGGCTCAGTGACAAACAGGAGCTTCAGAGTGACTGGGAGGGGAGGAGGGGCTTTGCTTCTGAAACCGGGGGTCGTCACACACAAAAAGACCCTTCACATGTGCACCTGGTCACTTCTTTTTAGTGACCCCAAAGTGTCTGCCACCATCCCCTCAAAGCTGGAGAAAGAGAACCCAGGAAATTAGAAAGGAGCTCCGGAGACCCCCACCCCCATCCTTGCCCCCGTCCCCACCCCTGTCCGTGCCCCTGTCCCTGCGCCCGTCCCCAGCCCCGTCTGTGCCCCCGTCCCTGCCCCCGTCCCTGCGCCCGTCCCCACCCCCGTCCGTGCCCCGGTCCCTGCCCCCGTCCCTGGCAGCCCTGGGATCGGGAGGCTCCTGCCCTTGAGTCTCAGCGCTGGAGCTTCGGACGCCTCCCTCTGTGAAAGGCAGGGTGGATGGTTGGTGAGGAGGGGGTCTGGAAGTGGCAGGCCTCATGGGAGTGACCCCTGCCAGGCAGAGTGTGGGGACTCGGATGGCAGCGCTGAGCTGGCCAAGATGCAGGGGGGCGGCTGGCCTGGAAAGGACCATTAGAAACCACTTCCCTTCTGCAGGGAGCTGGCTCTGGGTTTGGATTGGAAATAGGACAGGATCAACTTGTTAGCTGTTGGGACCCTGTGCTGGGACAAGGTGAGCATGTGATTCCTCCGCCTTTTGTTCTGTCGTACAGGAAAATGCTGTAGTTAGTGCCCGGCCTGGAGGCAGGGCTGAGGAGGCCGTGGAGGCCACAGGGCAGCCTGCCTGTCACGGCGCCCACAGGCCCCAGGAGCTGGCCTGGCCCGGAGCTGTGAGGTCAGCTGGCCTGGGCCCCAGGAGCCAACCCTGCCTCCCAGCGGGGCCTCCGGGCCTCGCATCAGGCCCTGAAATGGCACTGCTTTAGGGCAGGGCACAAGCGGGAGAATGAGATACTTGTTTTTAAAACCGGCTTTTCTTTTAAAAGCCTGTCCTGGAGAAAGCCACCTGGAGCTGCCTTCAGGACGGAGCTCAGAAAAGATCAGCTCCTGTTTAAAACAAATCACAGTGAGAACAAGCCCCAGGTAGCTCAGAGGCCCCCGGCCGGAACAAGCCGTTTCTGTGGAAACTCCCGCGCGTCGCCCGCCAGGCCCGCTGCCTGCCCCCGAGTGGCTCCCGGCCTGGGCCCAGCCTGGAAGTGCGGGGCAAAGGGCGGCGGCGAGAAATGAATGGGCTTCCGAATGCCGAGAAACAGATGTGAGCCCGTGCGGCGGAGGCAAGGACAGGGAGCCAGCTGGTGAGGGGACCGGGGCAGGGCCGAGTGCCGCCGGCGGCCGTGGGGGACAGCGGCCCTCCACCCCGGACACCCGCTGCTGGCCCTCCTCGGCCGGGCGGCCAGGCCTCCCTCGAGCCAGCACCCCCTCCCCAGGCGGCTGAGGACCCCGGAATGCGCGCCCGGGTGGGAAGTGAGGGAAGAAGGGCCGCAGCCCCGTCGGTACCCTGGTGGTGCAGGGAGTGAAACATCATGAAAAATGAAAGCAAATCCCACTCTAATCTCCCCGAACAAAGGCCTTTCAGTTGGACGGGAGTGGCAGGAGCGGGCGGTTGGTATCGCCAGATCTTTTCCATGAAATGCGCACCCGGCAGAGTATGGATCTGATTAGGGAGCCGGCCGCACCATGAGCCCCTTTCCTGCGCACGGTGTCTGTGGGGGTCAGGCGGGCACGTCCGGCTGTGGCGGGCTGAGGCACAGGATGCCTGCTGGAAGCTTCCGCCTGCACTGTCCTCCCGCCTCCCCGGCAGTGCTGGGGAAAAGCGGGGCGTCCCTTTCGGTTTCTAACGGACCCTGAGATGCTGGGCCCCCCACGCTCTCTGGAGACCCCTCCTCTATCCGGCTGCAGCTGTCTTGTTCCTCAAACATTCAAACACGGCTCCCGGGGCGAGGAACCCCCAGAGTGACCCACCCCGGACAGAGCAAGTCTGCAGATCCCTCCAGAGGGGCCGTCCCTCGAAGGCGTTGCATCTACCGCAAACCTGAAGCAATGTCTCTTAAAAGCTCTGCCCCAGAAGCAAATGGACCCCTTGGGAGTGACCGGCCTGCCCAGGGGCCCACCTGGTGGCTCCAGGTGGCCGTGTGGAGGTGTTTCGGGCTTAAGCAGAACAAACACAGCTCCAGTGCCTGCCAGGGGAAGAAAGGATCATTATATGAGTGAAAAAAATGAACCCTCTGGACTCAGCAAATACCGCGGCCCTGCCCTCCCTCCAGACACCCTCCCGCCCCCACGCTAAAAACAGCCCAGGAAAGGAAATCAAATTTAGGGTTTCCCTAACTGGCCAGAATGTTTAATTTAATAAGGGGTGGGAGATGCTGTTGGATTTTATTTTATTTTATTTCTACTTTGAACAGGTTGAATCTTCCTGTAGGGCTCTGGGGAGGCGGCGGCTGGGAATGAGAACCAGCCCAGCCTTGCAAATTCAAACCAGGACTGGAGTGCCTCGCAGGAGCCCGAGGCCGGGGGCGGCTGAGGGGGCTTGGTGCTCAGAACAGCAGGGTGCAGAGGGCCGAGGTGGGTGGGAAGAAACCATCTTGATTTCACTGTGTCCTGGGTGAGATGTCAGCGTCCTCTGGTGTCAAGTGGAGCCCCCGAGGGCTGGATGTAAGGCCGTCGCGCCGGCTGCATGCTCGAACCGCTTACACGGGACAGCAGCCGGGGCCTTCAGCACACCGGGCCTTCGCCATCATGCCAACGCCAGGCCCTCGTGCAGGGGACAGGGGCCGAAGGATGCCTTGGTATCAGGTTCCCAGAAATGTGTCTGTCTCCGTGGCAGACAGTCCCACAGGAAAATGGACAGGACCCTAACAGGTGACTGTCTAGGGCCGAGGGGTTCAAAGCAATGTACCTCCAGGTCTCTGACAAGCTTATAAACCCCCAAGTGTGGCACCGTGCAGAGCGGGGTGTGGGCAGCTGAGATCAGTGCCCGGGCATGGGCGGAGGGTGTCTGCCCGCAGCAGCGTGGCACTGCTGGCTTTCCTGGAGGAGGGAGCAGCCCTGCGGTGACGAAAATGCCTGCCCCGCCTGGTTCACCATTTCAGCACAGGTGACAGAATCCCATTCCCCAGCGAGGGGCCCGAGTCTTCTTGGGCGTGACAGGTGCTGCTGGAACTTGGGGCGGGTGGCCCATCCCACGCCCCCTTCCTTGGCACGCTGAAGGCCTAGGTGTGGCAAAGTGAGACTCAGGAGTTGCGGCTGGGCGGGTGGCCAGAGAGGCAGGGTGCTCACGGGGCACCCCAGGGCTCTGCTCCAGGGGCCACACGCTGAGTCCGAGCTCTGAGCGGCGTGCTATGGGCTCTGGGGCAGGTCAGTTGTCTCTCCTCAACTGGGGACAAGACAGAGACTTGTGGCCTTGTCTGGGTTAAATGAGGCCCTGCTTCTGAGCGCCTGGGCCCGGGTGGGGCGGCTCAGTGGCTGTCAGCCTTCCCAAGTCCCCACCCCACCCCGTATGCTGGGCATCCGGGTCGGCCCCTCCTCCCGGCTCTGTGGGGAATGACTTCTCTCTCTGAGGCTGCTTTGGTGCCCAGGTTAGATGTGCCTCCACCTGTGAGAACCCCCAAGAACTGTTGGGCTCTGTGCGCTTAGGAGAGAAGTGCTGACGGAGGTGGAGAGGGCTGCAGTGGCTCCCAGAGTCCTGGGGGGCCTGTCCTCACACTCTGGCTAAGCCCAGCCCAGGCCCCGAGCGGGACGCCGGAAGTGGGGACAAGATTTAGATGTCAGTTTTAAAATGAAAAGGGAAAGGCCAGCAAAAGAGAGGGGAGGGGGGAGGCGCAGACAGTCTCCTGTGGTGCAAGGGCCCTTCAGAACTCAGACTGGCTTCCCTGAGTGGCTCTTGGCCTGGCTGGGCTGGTCTATGACTTTCACCCAGGGCCCTCTGCCCTCGTGACCTCTAAATGTGAGTCACTGTCCAGTGACTGACTGTGGCCAGGATAGAGGTGACAGCCCCAGCCCGGCCCTTTGGAGGCAGCTGTGCTCACAGCTATACGCCAACGCTCGGATCAGCTGGGCCCCTTGGCCGACCCTGACCCTTCCGTTTGGGAGAGAGTCACCTGCCATGTCCCGTGCCTGGTGTGTGGAGCCACATCTGCGGTCCTGCCAGGCCTTGGAGGAAGAGTGAGGGCTGGGGGTCAGATGCATCTGGGCTCGCATCCTGTCACCCTGCTGGCAGCCCCTCGAGGTCCCCCTCCACCTAAGGCAGACTCCGGCCGGGCGAGGGACGTCCGCGCCCTTGGTGGCTGACATGAGGGATGGGTGTGGGATCATGCTGGCTCCAGGGCCCAGGTCTCGATCCACAGCCTCCTCCCTGCTCCCACCTGGGCAGCCGTGCAGGAAGTCGGCTGGAGAAGGAGCCCCTGGCCTTGGGGGTGCTGGAAGCGGGCAGCTGCATTGCGGCCCCCGAACCCTGTGGTCCTGGGTGCCAGCTTCTGCAGTGCTCAGGTTCCTGTCGGCTCCTCAGGAGTCCCCAGGGGCTCTCTGGGCTCTTCCATGTCTCTGAAAAATCTGTTCAGCTGACCCAAACCAAACACCTTTCTGCAGAGTTTCTCTGCCTGAAGCTGTGACATCTGCCTTGCTAAGGCACGGTCAGCAGCCCAGGGAGGACGGTGTGTGCACCCCACAGCGGCACCGCCTTGAGAACGCCCGGGTTTCCCCCGCCCGCACTTCCCACACCTGAATCGCTCCGGCTGAGGCTGGCTTCTTACCGGACAGCCCAGCCCCTGGGGTCTGGGCCAGAGGGGACACAGAGCTGACAGAGGAGGCCGGCCCAGTGCCTGCCGATGTGGATGGGCAGAGGACAGTCACGGCACTGGGCACCCTCCTTGTCCTCTCTGGGTGTGGGCCTCCCTTCAGCACAGGTCTCCTCCGACCCTCCAGAGTAGGGTCAGTGTCACCACCGGGGCACTCGGAGAAACTGAGGCCCCCACTCAGGGCTGCCTGGCTGCTGGGAAGGACAGAGTAGCTGGCTCAGCGGGACACACACTCGAAGCACAGGCGTCCGGGGGACCGGCCTGGCGGGTGCTCGCCACGGCTCGGGAGGAGCAGTGAGTTTAGGGAGCAGCGGCGCAGGTCCCTGGACCAAGCTCCGCTTGTATTTCTTTAAGGGAAGAAAGGAAAGCGTCTCCCAGTGGCTCTCCCCGGAGCTCAGTCCTGAGCCGTGTTTGCTGTCGGTGATGGCAGATTGGGGCATTTGTAACGAGTTTGGTCTGCTCGAGAGGCCCTGACCCCGCTACGCCGGCCCCTCGGAGCCGAGCACGGCGCGGGTGAGGCAAAGCGACGGTGCTGTCCCTGCGCTGGCCGATTCATTAAGGACCGGCTCCTTTGTGGGCCCCAGCTCCAGGCCCATTGCTGTCACGGGGCTGTTACAGGCACAATGACAGGGGCATTAGAGGCCTGAGAGCAATTAACAGGCTGCTTAATTAGCAGGAGGAATTAGCGTTTGAGTGGCGGATCTTCCCGTAAAACCTTGTAGAGAGCCGGGCAGTTATCTGATTATGCACTGGTCGGGCTGGGCTCGTCCTTAGGTAATCCTCTCCCTCTTGCAATCTGTGAATATACAACTGTTTAACTATTCCAAACCGAACTGTCTCAATACACGCGGGGAGAAAGGGGCCATTGTGGGCCTGGGCGCCGCTGGCCGCTCTTCCCGGCCCAGCTCCTCTGGGCTTGCAGAGGCACAGCGGGTCCCCGCACCCCTCTCGCCACCACCGCACGAGGCCAGCCTGGCTGTGCCTGGGAACCATGTCGGCCAGTCCCGCCCCAGGCCAGCCCGGCCCCAGGTGCCAACGCCATCCTTCTCCCCAGGTCTCTCCCAGGCCCCGGGGGCTCCGTCTACCATGCAGGTGGACACGGCCAGGCCAGGGGAGCTGGCTGCAGCTGCCAGAGAGGGGCAGGCCTGGCTATTCACCGCAGCACCCGGGGTCCAGACAGCCCTCAGCGAGGGGAAGTCAGGCCAGATCAGGCTCCTTCAGACACAAGTGGTCCCTGAAATCCCTGGATGGGCTTTGAAAACCCAGGGATCTGTGCCCACGCCAAGCAGTGCCCTCCCATGCATGAGCTCTGTGGTGGGTGGAGGGCTGGGGACTGTAGCCCTGAGCTCTGGTGAGGACCCCACCCTGTAGGGCTGGTGCTTCTGGAGTGAGGGAGAAACACACAGGAGCCAGTCCTGGAGGTGGGCTCCCCACTGGGCCTGGGACCATGAGGGGCACATCGTCAGTGATGACCACAGCACCTCGACAAGGCAGAAAGAGGAAGGTGCAAGGAATGTTCCAGAAGGGCTTCTTTTTCTGTGCATGTGCGGTGTAGGTGGGGCATGGCTGCTCTGGTGTCAGGCCCGGGCTCACCGTCTGTTCCGGCAAACTTTAGGGGGTGGGGAGCTAACCCTGGACTCAGCTGGGAGCCCCTGGAGCCGGGGAGCAGGGCAGGGTCACCGATGGTGGAGGTCCTGTCCTCACACTGTGGCTCAGCCCAGCCTGGGCCCCGAGCTGGAGGCCGGCCGTGGGGACAAGACTTAATATTAGTTTTAAACTGAAAAGGGAAAGGCCAAGGCAAAGAGAGCGAGAGAGGCCCAGACGGTCTCTTGTTTTGCAAAACTCAAAATAGATTTCAGCACTGTGCTTTTTAAAGACAAATCTTTGTACTCTTCTGCGATCCTCGCTTGACCTCTCACGGTTTCTGGCAGGGGGAGCCTGTTACGACTTGGCATCCAGTTCTTTAAAATGCACAACGGCGGTGCGCGGGCTTTGCCAAAAGCTGATATATGTTGGTTTCTTGAACCTTGCTTTTCTTGTTTGCTACATGTGATATCATCTTACCCAGACGATGCCCTCGTGAGATAGATCCCCCGCCCCTTCACTTTGTGGGTGCAGCCAACGTATTTCATTTTATTGCTTGCACGATCTGTGTGTCTGCAGAGAAAGCGAAGGAGTCCCAGTGAGCCGCAGCCCTGCTTCCCCGGGCACTTGGGGAATCTTTATCGAGCTCAGATGATTAGACCTGGTTTCTGATTTCATTTTGGAACACTGGCTGCTAAGCAGATCCATCCCGCCTGTAAACTGATACAGATGCTCAGGGCCACTGCGTTCCCCGGCGCCCAGGACAGTGGGATGAGGGTGAGGCGGGACACCCTGGGCCACGTCCGCCGTGCAGTGGGTGCAGGGGCCCGGCCTGCACCTCTGAGAGAGAGGCCAGTTTGCCTATGGTGAGTGTGAAGGCCTGACGCATGGCCTGTGGAGGCAGAGTGTCCCCACGGCACGGGGGGGACAGTGGGAGGCGGGCAAGCCACAGGCCCTGGGCTCGGGGAGGCTGTCGGTTCTTGGCTGCCCACCAAGGGGCCTGGCTTCCCAGGGCAGAAGGCCGGGGCTGTGGCGGTGGAGGAGGGGCTCCCGCCTCGGGTCAGCCTCCTGGCATCTGGGAGCCCGTCCTCCAGCTTTCTCCTTAGCGGCCAATTCCTGAGAAAAGGGCCCGCGTGCTTCCATCCACTTTAGAGGGCGCTTGTAGGAAAATCTCAGCCCCATCAGCCCCACTCTGGAGGGATCGACTCCGCCTCCCACTGGAGAGTGACAGCCCTTCCGTGTGTTTGAAATTGAAGGCTAGATCTGGGTCTGGTTCCGACCCATGCCCTGTGCTGACGGACCCCCGTGAGCTCGTCTAAGAGGGAAACAAAGGCATCACACTTGACAGGGGCAGAGAGGCAGCTGTGGGGATCTGCCGGTCACGTGCAACACCGGGGCCTTGTCCTGGGAGGTTTGGGGGTTGCAGGATCAACTTGGATTCCCTATTTTATCCCAATTAAAGTGGAGTTTATAATAATCAGGAGTTGCTTCTGTCCTGCCTTTTTCTGATCACCACATCCCATACACAGCTCTGGGAAACGAAACCCACAGTGGCAGTGGCATTTGGAAACAGTCCCTCTGCTCGCCCTCCAAGCCCCAGGACCCTAGGGTGGCTCTGCCGTAGTTACATCTTCTCCCACAAGGTGAGCTGCAGGCTCAGGGCACGAGGGCCGAGGACTCTGGCTCAGGATCCCGGAGGGTGATCAGCCACGGTGACCGGGCGGCACGCTGTGGAAGGAGGCGTCCAGCCCTCTGTGAACTGACCGGTTCCTCCCACCATGCTGCTGGAGACTGTACCACCATGCTGGTGGCGGTTTTCCAGTGGTGGCAATGCCCCACTGGCCTGGTTCCCTTGCTGGACTCCTTGGGTGAGGCCTGGAGAGTGGACAGCTGTCCACAGCCCAGTTAGTGCCCTGCTGGGAGCTGGATCTGCTGGGCCCTGACTGACTCCAGCCCTGGGGAGCCTGCCCTGGGCCTGGGTGGGGGTGCACAGCCGTAGCTGTCAGCCTCAGTTTCCTCGTCTGGAAATTGGGAGCGGCCATGCAGATGAGATAAGGAGGGTGGCCCTGGGGAGGCCGGGGGTGTGGTTGCTGCTGCCTGCTTCTTCCTCCCCTAGCGGGAAACCAGGAGGGAGCCTGTGCACGTGTGTGCGTGTCCTGCCTAGCATGTGTGTGCACATGCGTACACGTGTGCGTGTGTCCTGCCTGATGTGCACGGGTGTGTGTGTCCTACCTGGCGTGTGTGTGTGCGGTTGGGTGTGCACGTGTGTGGGTGCGTATTCACGTGTGTGGGTATGTGGGCACATGTGTGGTTGGGTGTGCACATGTGTGGTCGGGTGTGCACATGTGTGTATGTCCTGTCTGGCTTGTATGTGTGTGTGGGTGTGCGCACCTGTGTGTGTCCTCCCTGGTGTGTGGGTACGTGTGCATGTGTGTGCATGGGGGGTGTGTGCACATGTGTGTGTCCTGCCTGTGCACCCACAACACAGTCTGAACTGCCGGGGTGTCGCCCAGGGCTGCTGAGGGCCCCTGGGGAAGGAGCCGGGGCAGATCCTCCCTGCTGGGTGCTTGGAGCTGACGGCCAGGACCACACAGGGACCCGGGGCCTTGAAGCAGGTTCTCTAGGGTCCTCTGCAGTCGCATGGGAGAGTCCAAGAGCCCTCAGTGCCACAAGTGGGGGCCAGGTGCTCCTCCAGCACTGCCTAGTCCCTGTACAGAGCAGAAATCCCTGGAAGAGAAAAGAGAATCAGGGTTTCGGAACCCCTTTTCCCAAGGAAAGCCTTGCTCTGCCCCAACAGAAGCTGTTGTCTGTCTGGTCCTCTCCCCACTCGCTCTGTCTCTCTCTGGCTCCCTGCCTTTGCGTCCCTCTCCCCAGGGCCCCGGGAGGCATTCAGCCATTTGTATCCACCAAGGGCATCCAGAAGGGTTGATGGGTCAAGGCCACCAGTGGGGCTGGGTGAGCAGTGCTGGGGGCTCGCTCCGGAACAGGGAGGCCCAAGCACCGCAGAGGGAGGTGGATGCCCCCTGGGCAGTCTCCTGCTCCCCTCACAGGTCCTGGGCTGCTTGCTCAGTGCCCAGGGTCAGGGGCTCGGGGATAGCTGAGTGAGGAGGCTGTGGGTCTCAGTGAGAAGCCAGCAGAGCCTCTGGCCCTCACCTGCACAGGCCCAGCCAGTCCTGGAGGCCGAGTGCCAGAGGGTTTCCCGGGAGCCCAGGGCAGGCAGTGTGGATCTTGGGGTTCTGGGGAGAAGCTGGTAGCCCCCAAGCTATGGTCCAAAGCCACCGCTGTGCCCCACATCCCAGAGTGTCCTTTGCAAACTACAAATCCAAACCAAACACAACGCCAGCCGCTGCGGGAGGCCAGGATAGGGAGCGAACACACCCAGGGTGGGCCCTTCCTGCGGCTTTGGAAACACGTGGAGGCTGAGCTGCCCCCAGAGGCCGTCCCCAGGGCCCACCCAGCAGCCTAGGGCTGCCCTCTCTCTAAGGGTTTCCTCGCTGAGACATCATTGCAATTTTAATTCACACGCTGGGATTTCAGAGAAGGGCTGACGTTTGCATCCCACGCACAGCTCTGCACTCTGTAACTTGCCGTCTTCTCTTTGGGGACGTTTGCCTTCAGTTTCTTAATTTCCAAGAGCCCATTACAGATGGACGTCACCTCCCTTCCTTCAAATACTGCTGTCCTTTTCCCCGTGAGCCGCGCGCCCTTTTCCTTGGTCAGGGGCGGTTTCTTGTCGTTTCTGCTGCCGGCACACGGTTCGGGCTTTTGCAACGTCAGACCCGCCGGCCCTGTTCCGCACTCCCTGCTGGAAAGCCTCCGTTTCCTTCTGCAAGCTGTGCCGTGTTCACATTACGTGCGTTCCAGCATCTTCTGAGTTGGCGGGGTGGAGGAGAACGTGCCCCGCCCGTGTTTATCCTGAGGTGCGGCCCGCGGGAGGGACGCTGGGACCGGGTGCGCAGGAGCCCCTGGTATTCCGGCCGTGCCACGGCGTGTGGCTGGCTCTGCCCTCGGCTTCCTCCGAGCTGTGCCGCGGCCACGGCGTTCGGTCATTTTAAGTTTTTTTTCATCATCCTTGTGATTCATGTCAAACACTTAAACTCCTAGAAAAGCAAAGCTGGCTTCCTCTCGCAGGCATTTCTCGTCATTGTCCAGTTTTACGTATTTATTTTGCCTTTGAGAAAAACCGTGGAGTCATTTTCTTTCAGTTGAGAGAGGCTGATTTTGCACCACGGTTCTGTTTCTGTGTTTGCGTCGGGGGCCGGACGCTTTCTAACCCTGAATTCTTCCTGTGAAGGAGCATGAGAGGGCCGTCCGTTTCTCAAGACTCCTAACAAAATAGCTTTCACTCAGTCTGCAGCTCCATTCACAGCGCTGCAACCCGTTTCTCACTGGGTTTTACTTCAAAAGAATTTTTAGCCAGAAAGTGGAAAAAAAAAAAAAAGAAAAGAAAAAAAAAATCAAGTGGAAATAATTAAAACTCTTATACTTCTCCAGTGCCTCCACTGCAGAAAATAATAATAATGAGACAGTTTTAGCGACCGCGAGCACAGATTTCCACTCATGCCACTGGAAAAGCCAGGGCTGGCCACGCCTCCGGCCTGTGCTGCATGGGGAGAAGCTGGGGCACCCGCATTTGAGGCTACCGGTGACGGTGCAGGCCACCGTGTGCAGGTGCAGCTCTGGCCCCACAAACCTGACGGGGGAGGCTGTAGCCCCAGCTCTGTCCTGCAGTGACGGCCCCTCGGATCCGCCCCTCCACCAAGCCTTCCTCCCCATCCCTCCCGGGCCTGTGTCCTAGATAAGCCTGTTAAATTAGCCCCATAATACTTAAAGTGCTAGTCCGTTTCATATGTAAACAATGACAATTTTTTTTCAAAGGGTTTAGGATTTAAATTAGTTTAAAAAAAAAAAAACAAAAAACAAACCCAATTACTGCTATTTAATTCGAAGGAGAGAGTTCTTTATGTGCTAATTATATAGCTGGGAAATGAGCGATCAGGGCTCAATGGGGCATTAGGGGCACTTTTTAAAGGTTGAGGCTTGTTTATCGGAGTTTGGGGTTTGCAGTCTGCATTCCGGGCCTTGCAGGCGACTTTGGAAGCAAGGTGAAGGGCTACATGGCTCGCGGAGGGAGAGACTTTGCCATTCCAGCGTCTTATTATCCGAATGGTGTTTATGAAGCGTCAGGACCTGGATGTGGTCCCTGGTCCCTGCCCAACTGATTGTGTGTCCGGTGGGCAGAGGAGAGGAGCCTGCTGGGTGGAGGGTGGATGGGACAAGGAAGCAGTGCCTTGGGCCCTTGGGAGGCCTGAGCCTTCCAGGACTTTCTAGAACCTTCCAGAGGGGCACGCATGGCCGGCCAGGCAGACGGGCTGCAGGGCGTGGTCTCACCGTGGACAGCTCCTCCCCTGTCCATGGTGCAGGTGGGTCCCCCCTTCGCACCCCACTTGCCTTTCTTCCTCCCCACCGAGGGGTCTCTCTGACAGACCTGGAGCCCCCAGAAGGTCCAGAATGTTCTGGAGCCACCCTGGTCATACTGCTGCCCGACACGTCAATACCTCTGCCTCCCGAGAGAGAGAACAGATGATTCATTTAAAATAGAGATTATGTTCAAAGCGAAGTGACCCTTATTTGATTCAGCAGTTTTTGAACAGGTCCGAATAGGAATTCCCCAGGCTGGGTGGGGTGGGGGTCAAAGAAAAAGCCCCCGTCAGGGTGGCTGGGCAGGGCCATGCAGCCAGTCCGCTCACCCGGAACCCCAGCCTCGGGCAAACACAGACACTGTGAATCTGTGCCAGACTTAGGGAAGATGGACCTGTAATTGCCTCTGTGCTGCATTTAACCACCATGGATGGCACATGTCTTCGGGAAACACGGCACCACGTTTCCAAACGGTCAGCCGGCATCCCTGCAGCAGGTGCGCGATGCCATGCCTGGGACTGGGTGGTGGTCACCGCTGGACATGAGTGGTCCACTCCAGCCCCGCAGCCTCCAGGACAAAGCCCACAGGAGGTGGTCACCGGCTTCTGGAGGTGGAGAGCGGCTGGTCAGACGCCCTGATGCCCTGGAGACTCAGGATCCAGGGCAGGAGCTGTGGGAAGGCCAGGGAGGTCTCTGCCCGCGTCCCTTCTGGAGGCTCCTACAGGAAAGCCCAAGCTGCTTTTCCCACTGCAAGCCACACTCTCCCAGGGCAAGGGAGGCACCTTGAGGCTATGGGCCTGGGGGAGGTTCCTGGAAGACTATTTTCAGAGGGGCTCTTCTCAGCAGAGGGCAGAGCCATGGGGCTTGGCCTCTCGAAACCACGTCCCTGGAACCACCTGGAGATGACACCCAGGCTCTAGCCTGTGCTGCATGGTGGCGAGAGGAGGGTGGGGTCTGCTCAGAACTGCTGCCCAGCGGCTGCCCCTGATGGAAGCGATGCCCAGCAACCTTCCCTTCCCCTTATCAAGATCCACCTTAGCAGGGGCCATGCCAGTGCTCGCAATCGTGCCTGATTTCTACAGAAAGCCACATGGAAGTTGTTCACTCCATTCTGCAGAGGTCAAGACTCTGAAATGGCTCAGCTAGGGCTGGCAACGCTGGGCCAGAGCCTGCTCCCCCGTCTCCCCTACATTCGAGGGAGAAAGCCCCATGAAGTGGCCGGCGCTGCCTGCTGGGAGCCAAGGGTGTGGCGGCAGGGGCCGCGCGTTGGGGGAATTTGTGCACAATTATTTGACATAAGTCAGTCCCTCCCTTCCCCCAGGAGAAATGATCGGCCTCCAGGAAGCTGGACCTCGCCTTGTTCAAAACAAACACAGGGCCGTCTGAGAGCAGCCCCGGAGCACACACGTGTGAGAAGAAAGCCAGAGTTTCACTTTCCTCCTCAAGGCTGCAGAGGACTGGGGAAAAAAACCGGGAGCACGTCCAGTGGCGTCGGGAGTGGGGACCTGGGCTCGGGACCATCCCTGGGCTCACGCTGCGGCCTCAGAGGTCAGCACCTCCCAGGGTTGGTGTCCGTGGGCAGGAGAAGCTTCCGCACAGAGCGAGGATCGTGTGGAGGAGGCCGGAGAGGCATCCAGCCGGGGGCAGAGCTTCCCTGGAACGCGGTGCCCAGCTTGGTTCTTAAGGAGAGGATGTGGACAGCAGTGGAGACTCAGCCCCAGGGACGGACACCCAGGCAGCAGGCACGGCTTGGGCATGGGCTGGGCGGGGGCGCCGGGAAGATGCCCCCGAGGTCGGGGCCGAGCGGCCACGCTCATGCTAACCACCCGCTCCTCCCTTCCCCTCCCATGCAGCCTCTGGCATCAGACCCCATGCCCTTGCGCTGCTGCTCAGACCAACCCTGAGGGCCCATGGAGCCCACCTCCCCCGAAAGGGGAAGTAGGCAAAAGAACCGGGAAAAGCTCGGGAGTTACCGTGGCGGCTGGAAAGACCTTGACCTAATTGGTCCAGGAAAGTCAACGTCGGCACCTAGAGCGTTCAGAAAAAGGGAAGATTAAACTTAAAGCGATTAGACAACTTATTTTTCTTTTTCAAGACATTAGCTGGTCAAAAATGACAAAAATGTCCTTAAGCCTCCATGAGGCAGAGGCGGCCAACAGGCGGCCTTTTGTCTGGCAGAGGGGCCTGACCACCCGCGCCCGCGTGGGACACCCGGGAACCCACCTCCCGAGAGCCGGGCAAGGGGATGCGGCCGGGTATTAGCCGGGATTAGCCGGCCGCGCTGCTGGCATGGTAGGGGAGCGGCCGGCCACCCGCAGGCCGGGCCGGGAGGCCCTCCTGGTCCTCGTGCTGCTGCCCCCGGGTCAGGGGCTTCTGGAAGGAAGGACACTTTCCTCGGGAGCTTGCTCTTTATTTCGGAGGCTGTAGAGCACCCCAGGAAACGGCAAGGCAGCTCCCAGAATCTGGCCAGGTCCACACCAGCGAGCCTGAGTCAGCGCATTGGCCCCTTCGCGTGGAGTGGATGGGCCATGGTGGCCCCATGAGCAGGGTGGGGGCCTCGGGGGGGTCTGTGGTGGGGCCAGGGCGGGCGGTGCGAGACCCTTCGCCATACCCAGCTTTTCCTGCCTTGCAGACACCGACCAGGGGCCTGACATTTTCCCAAGAAAAGAAAACACAAGAGGCCACATTTCTTATCTGAGGTAAACAATGAGCCCCAGGCATCCTGGGAAGGGGTTTCTCAGCGAGTTCGACGTGCCAGGAGCTCTCGGCGGCCGCTGCCAAGGCCAGCAGGGGCCTGCAGGCGGGCGCTGGTTCTGTGCCCCTGCCCGACCGAGCGCCCCCCTCCATGGCCCACAGGTGACACGCCAGCTGCGAGCCTGGGTAACCTGAGCCTGCCTGTCGCACCGTGCCGCCCCTGGCGTGGCAATGACAATTGAAGGGTCTCTCCAGCCAGCTTCCGGGCACTGGCATTGTGGGGCCTGCACACCCTGCTGGGGCTGAGGCGTAATTATAGGGTCGGGTTACCCCAGGAGACAGGTATTCACATTGTTCATGTCCGCGGAGCTGGACTCCCGCCGTCCCCAGGCCGGCCGGCCCTGCCCTGTGGCTCTGCAGCCCGGGTCTCCCTGTGCCCTCCCCCCAGGCTCCTGTTCCATGCCCCTTGTTGCCCCAGCCCAGAGAGCCTGGGGCTGCAGAGTGGGGCGGGGGCCTCCTGGTGGCCCGGGCGTCTCCCTTCGCTTTTCCAGCAGTTGAAAGCAGAGCCCAGGTGCAAGGAGACTGTCTCGATCTCTTTCTCCGGGAGCCACAGAACACCGGGCCGGGCCGGTCTGGGGCAGGTGGCTTCTCCCTCCGCCCAGCAGCTGCCTGGGAGGACAAGGGGTCTCTGGCGGCCTTGGTTTGGGACCACACACGGGCTTTGAGCCTTCATGACAGGCGATGCTGCCCCGCGGACTGGCTGGGGCCTGGGGCTGCTGCGTAGCTCAAGTGAACCTGCTGGCCAGCCCTACCCGACTCTCCAGGGTCTCGGCTGGGCACGCCGGGCACTGAGTCCTCAGCCCCCCTGTCCGGGGCAGCTCTGGTATCATCCGTTTTACAGACGAGGCAGTGGAGGTCCTGGGAGATGGACGGACCAACGGTCCCCTCCTTAGAGTGGCTGGGCTGGGGCCGGGACCCACACCTGAACCCCGCCAGGGCCCCTGCGTCATGGTGTTTTGCTGAGTTACAGAGCAGGGAGAAGCCAGCTTCTACTTTGGGGGCACAATGATCCCCCAAGTCCCTGGTCTACAGGTGTTCTGGGTCAGTGCCAAGGACTCTAAGGGGGCGGGGCCTCCCTTGCTTTCTGGTGCCACAAAGGACAGGACGTTTCTCTTGCCCCCCACGCTGGCTGCTGGGTGTGGATGGAGGGGTGGGCTTATCAGGTGTCCTGGCCTCCCATCCCTGCTTCTCCCCTCCCGGTCACACTCTTTCCCCGCCGATGGCTGCAGGCTCCTCTCACTCCATACAAACCCCTCCTTCCAACAGCCCTAATCAGTGCTTCCTCCTGTCCCACACTGGGTGACTGGGGCAGCCGGGGCTCCGGGATGCGGGCAGCTGACCTGGTTTACGGCCCCCACTGGCCAAGATGCCCGCTGGAACTTGGAGTTATAAACAGTGACGTTTCTCCTGCCACCCCTGGCTCTGGGCTGGGGAGGGGCTGGTACAGGGGAGGGTTGGGTCCTGGGGTTCTCACCCCCAGGGTCCCATCACCAGACAGATGGCCTGGGAAGGAGTCATCCCATTTCACAGGAAGCATGACCCTGGCCACCACCGGCATCCCCCCCTCAGCCCAGGCTTCCAGGGGACCAAGGTCCGGGCCATTCCTGCAGCAGCAGCTCGGACGGCCGGGCTCTTCTCCCCATGCTGACCTGGCCGCCACTGGCCCGGGGGCAGGCATGTGAGGTAGGTCACACGGTACAGATTTAGACGCGAGCTTGTCACTCAGAGCAAGGAATGTGGCGTCTCCCTCCTTCCTGCAAAGCCTCATCATGTGTGAGAGAGAGAGGCTGGGGACAGTGGCGGCTGCCGGGGGACACGGCGTCCTTTGCCTGCTTCTCCCTAGGGGCCCAGAACATTCCAGCAGCAGCTCCCCTTCCTGGACACTTGGGGTCTGCTGCGGGGGAGGCGCGGGGTGTCAGAAGACGCTGCAAGGTCCCAAAGGGCCATCCAGGAGGACCACCTGGAGGAGGCGGCCTCGTGTGGATGGAGGAGGGTGGAGGCTCCTGGAAGCAGCCCTGGCAGGCTTCCTTCCCTGCGGGCAAACGCCGTCCCATGGAGGGAGTCAGGTTTCCTAGGAGCGTGTTGATGAAATTCCCGACGGCGGAGGGGGTGGCAGGGGAGGCGCTCTTCGCAGGGCGCCTTTCTCATCCTCCTCCACAGGAGCGCTGCGCAAGCCAGACGGGGCCGCAGCCTCTGTGGCCCGGACCTCACTTGTCCGGAAGTCCCTGACTTCTCCGGCCAGGCCCCGCTGTCCTCCCTCACTGACGCCGGCCAGTTTCCGGGGCCCAGCACCCATTTGTGCTAAATGTCCTCGGATGAGGTCGAGGCCGGCGGTCCTCGGACTGTAGCTGGAGGGGCCGACCCTGGGCGAGGGGCTGCAGGGCCTGTGCGCAGAGCTGGCCAGGCAGGGGCGTCCTGCTGGGAGTCGGAGCCCTGCCTAAGCTCCCCGCCGTGAAGGGCTCCAGCCGGCAAACCCAACTCATGATTCTTGGGACAAGAAAACGCGGAGAACTTCCTGCTTCCCTCGCCGTCTCTCTCTGTCCGCTCCTGTCCTCCCGGGCAGAGGCCGAAACCCTCCCAGCGCAACCAGCGGGCGTGGCTTTGCGTAGAGAGGAAAGGCTCTGCTTCCAGCGCGACAGTGGCCGATGCAGGCTTTTTTGCATCCACCACTAAGAGAGCGGAAGGCAGCACCCACCGGGGGAATGCCAAAGCCGAGACCCAGGGAACCCCAGCTGGGAGGTGTCTGAGCTGTCCCCAGCCCCCTGCGTCGCTGTGCTACCATGACTGTGCCCCGGAGCCAGCGCTGGGGTCTGTGTCCAGTATCTGAGGTTTCCCTTTCCTGTGCTTGTGAGTTTAATCTTCATGCGGGGCTGGTACCTTCACCTTCGGCTGCCGGCGACACACCTGCCCTCATCCGGTACTTGGAGGTGTTTGGAAGAGGTGGGCAAAATTTGGCTGGATGGCAACAGAGGGAGCCTGCCATCTTGTCAGAACCCCTTCCTTTCCAAATATGGTGCCAGCACCTTGGGATTGGGGTTCCAGAAAGTTCCGGGGTGGGGGGATTTCCCGAAAGTTCTGGAAAGTTCCAGAAGGCTTTCCTGCTCAGGCCACTGGGTGCCAACACTCAGGTTTTCCCGGGTCGCGTTGGTCATTGTGTGAGGAGGGGGCCTCTGAGGGAGTCAGGCCCCCCCGAGTGCAGGCACAGAGCTGGCTTTCCCCGGGCTTGGCGCAGCTGCCATCTTGCCATGAAATCGAGTGTGTTGCTGTTTTCTGGATCCTTCAGTAAGAGGGAGGCGGGGCCTCTCACCTCCCCCTCGGCCAGTCTTCCTGTGTGCTGTGGGCGTTCAACTTTGACCTTTGGGATGAGATAATGGGACTTGTGTTCTTGGGAGAGGCTTCAGTGGGGGCCTCGTCTGCAGGGATCCAGTTCGTTTCTGTGACTTACCCTTGTTGACAAATGTCAACGCAGACATATTTGCAGTTCTCGTTTCAGAGGCGATGGTAGCTGCATCGTGGTGAGGGCGACCCACGTTTTTGCCCCACTTGGCGCCGCCGGGCCTCCCCCGTGTGGAGCTGAGTGTCAGAACACGGCACGCGGGGATCCTTCCACTATCTCGCTGGCACCACACCTGCCTTTCCCTCCAGGAGCCCAGGCGTGTGGATGCGACCCGTGGGAGGAGCAGGGCCGGCGCCGCCCTTGGGAACATTGGAGTGCAGAGACTGAGGCCTAATAACGACTCACGTGCCCCTTGGCCCCAGGCAGGCCGCAGGTTGATAGCAGGTGACTTGCTTTTGTGGGTGCTGGGCACCTTCGGGAAAGCAGGTGGGACAGAGCTGCTGGCAGGGGCGGGGTCCCAAGACCTCAGCCCAGCCGTGCCACATCCGGGGGTGCTCAGGCACGGCCTGCCCTCTGTTGCCACGAATGCCATGGTGAATAATGCCCGGCATTGTCACCCCATCTGTGGGATGCCGGTCCCTGTTCTCCAGGCCTGGGCTGTGATTGTTTTTCTCATCTCTGTGCGGAGAACTTTGTCAGAGCTGCTGGCTGGAGAGCGCCACCTCAGAAGCCTGTGCACGTGGCCCTCATCTTGTTAGCAGGAAAGGGGGCTGCTCCCGTCAAAGCGGAGGGGCTTCAGGCTGAGAGTGGTTGGTGTGTGGGGGCGCTAGGTGGAAGATGGTCCTAAGATGCCCAGCCACCTCTGTCCCTCCTCCCTAAGACGCCCAGCCATGTCTTTCCCTCCTCCCCGGCTCACAGCTGTCCCCTCGGAGGCCTCCGGCTGGGGGCCGTGCACCGTGACCTTGAGCACTGACAGACCCCTCTTAATTATGCCTGCGTGGAGTTCCCATGGCCGGCCCCCGCGAAGCATCTCCCTCCAAGAAGGGACTGCAGGCTCCGGATTTTGACACGGTCACGCGCGAGACTGACATTTGAAAGCAGCATGTTAGAAACGCGGCTTTGGGAGGCGATTGTTTCTTTCGCTTTTAGCCCGCCATCGGCAGCACCCGGCGTGGTCCCCGCTCCGCGGCGGATGTGGCCCCCGGATGGCCACTGCCTCGAATCTTTGTTTAGGAACCTGGTTTTTATTAAACGTAATTACTTCCCTTTCTGGCCTTAAATCAAGGGTGGCCTCAACACAGGGACAGCATCAATTTGATTTAATTACTCTGCACTGTAGTCTTCTGAGCCGAGATGTGGCTACCGGGGTCTCACGTAGGGGCCCCAACTCAGGACGAGCGCCGAGGCCTTGATGGGGCCACGGAAGTGTTTGCCTCCGAGAAGGCGCAGGTGAGGAGCCCGAGCCCTCGGCCCCCCACCCCTCGCCTGCCTCTGCAGAACACCGGCCGGACCACGGTTTCCACTCTTCATTGATGTGTTTATTTTTCATTTGCCATTAAAACCACGTTGGCTCTCTAACTCAGGGCAATTCATTAAGGGCCATTTATCTTTTGCAGCGATATTTTACCCGCAGAGCCCGCTCAGGGCTGAAAACACTGAAAACACTTCTCAGAGCGTAGCCACCCGGCAGCTCTGGGAAGGCGTGTCGGGGGCGCACGGGCTGCCGGCAGCTCTGGGAAGGCGTGTCGGGGGCGCACGGGCTGCCTGGCCTCCCGGCCCATGTGGGTCCCGCCTCTGTTTCCGTACCCTGCGTTCCATGGTCCGATGGACGGGCCTTCCTCGGCAAAACCGTCATCCACGTAGATCCTCCGGAAGAAAAGCCGGAGCTGGTGAGGGTGCCCCTGGAGAAGCGGGCGGCCGGAGCGGGGGTTACTCCCAATGCAAATCCCTCTCCCTCGGCGTGGAAACCCAGAGCCAGCGGCGGCCCCGGAGGCCGGGTCCCCCAGGTTTTATCCAACATTACCCACGGCAAGAGGGGACAGGCAAGGTGGGTCCTTGCTCTCTCGGCTCCCAGAGCTCTGGGGGAAAACACTGGAAATTATTAAGATGATTTGTTAAATAATAGAAAATGTTGTTCATTCCCCAATTTCCAGCTCTCGGTAAAACCATCCACCGTCTGCCGCTTCTCATCCCCGATATTTAGACTTATGGGCCAATTTGAGGGTATTTTCTCTTTCGACCGTGATTAATGCTCCTATGAAACAATGTCATCACAAGTCACCTACCTGCCCTGTCAGCTCGGCATCAATCTCGCTGGGCTGGGTGGTAATTTATGACTGGTGCCTGCAATTTGCAAACCTAATGGGGAGGAGGGACGGGGGAGCCAGCTCGAGCGCTGTCTGCAGCCTCCTCGGTCTCCCCCCATTAGCAGAACAAATGGCACAGAGATCAGACATCATCTCCAAGGCTCAATAAATATTTTATCAGCCATAATGGAAATTGTCAAATTGATCTAATTGTACAATACGTTATCAGTGAGATATCAAAGCCTGGCCTGGCCTCTGCCCAGACCCTCCCGGGCTGCCCCAGCTGCGAGGATGGGCGTCAGAAAGCCCAGGACGGACCCCGGCATGGAGGCGTTAATCATACGTGGCCACGGCGGCCTGTTAAGGAGATGATAAATTTTGTGGAAATAAATGGCCTTCTTGTGTTGTGCATTGCTAGTCTTGGTATTCGAAGCAGAGAGGGAAACAGAGAGAAATAGAAAGACGGAGGAGGTGGGACAGATTCAGAACTTTCTGGAAGCATGGATACGTTCTCACTGTCTGAGTCAGGGTCGGGGTGGCCTTGGGTTGGTCGGATGGACCACCAGAGAAAACGCTGCCTGACCCGTCCTGCACAGAAGCCTGTGCCACCCACAGAAGGGGACTTTACCTTTCCTGGTCCTCAGGAGCCAGTGGCCCTCGGGCCCGACTGGGGCGAGACACTCACGGCGCATGGGATTTCCGAAAATGTGCACTTGTCAGCCACGGGGTCACGCTCTGCGGCCGTGCCGAGCACACCCATCCACCCTGCAGGAGCTGGGAGCGCGTTTGAAAACCAAGCTCGTGAGAAACGGAGCTCCCCCCGTCCAGGGGCATTTCCGGGGTCTGGTCCTCCAAGAAGAGGTTGGGGCAGGGCTGGGGGCAGCTGTCAGTCAAACGTCTTTCACAGCCAGCCAAGACCTTTTGATTTCTAGAACAAACAGCGATGTCTTAGACCTGGAGCAGATTTACAAAATCGAGTGAAAACATCTGGCTGTGCTAACAACCGGCAGCCTGGCTGAACACGGGGAGCCCCGTCCGGGGGAGGGGGTGGGGACCGGCCCTCCCCGGCTCCTGCCAGAGACCCGAGCGGGGCCCTCCTGCACGTGGCCCGACAGCGTGGTCCTCAGCTGCTCCATCAGAGCCTTCGTCGACCTTTGGCATTGCTCCTGGGTCTCAGGGCGGGCGCTGTCTGATGGGACTCACAGAAGCGCGGGGATCCTCCCCTCCTGTGGCGGCATCCACTGGCATGCGGTGCCCGGGTGTTGAGCATCCGAGGCTTCAGGGAAAGCAGCCCGCCTCTGCCATGTGTGTTCCCCATGCGCGGCCCCGGGGTTGCTCCCAGGCAATGAAACACCTGGGATTCCCCCAAGAGCTGGTAATGACCTGGAGGTGGATGGTATTAACTGGAAGCCCAGGCGTTTACAGAATTCCCCGTCCGTCAAGCTGTGAGGGGCAGCATCTGGAAGGGGGAAAGGGGTCCAGGGGTGGAAACTGATGGGCAGCTTTGGCCAGGACCTTGGTGTTACAGGCTGCAGAGTGTAACCTGGGCAAAGGACCCACATGACTGGCCGGACCCTAAGCCGCCACCATGTCTCTGGGCCCCCACAGCCAGGGCCCCCACAGCCAGGGCACCCCAGGTGGAAGTGTGGTCTCTCGGCAGCAGCTTTTCCACGAGGGAATCTGTCTCGGTTGCTGGGATGCAGGATTCGGGCTGCATTGCTGATGAGATCACATGGGGGCCGGAGAATTTGCACCACAGGCGCCCGCTGAAGCCCAAGCTTGCCTCTTCGATCGTCTTTCATTTTCAATGAAAATAAGAAGGGGGACCGGGTGGCCACGGCCACGCTGGCAGGGGGGCATCGCTGATTGGCAGCCCCTCGACGGCTGAGCGTTCCCGCTCTGCTGAGACGCAGGGACCCCTGGGTGTGCGGGATGGTGCTGGGCAGTGTGGACGTGGGTCTGGGCTGAGGGCTTCGCTGGGTGTCAGGACTAGGGGCAGCAGGACCGTCGGGCAGTAGGGCTCCAAGCACCCGGCCCTCGCCCGTCCCCGCAGGCGGCCTCCCGTCTCCAGCTGCCTTCACTTCCTCCCTGCTTCTTTCTCCTTCTTAGCAAAGCAAATGACAGCACTTGAAACTCTTTTTTATTCTTCTTTTCTTTTTCAGACGGAGTCTCGCTCTGTCACCCAGGCTGGAATGCAGTGGTGAGATCTCCGCTTACTGCAGCCTCCGCCTCCCGGTTTCAAGCGATTCTCCTGCCTCAGTCTCCCAAGTAGCTGAGATTTTTCAGATGAGGTGTTAGGACGTTAAGATGTGGCATTTACTTCCAAGGGGTGTGTACTACCACTCCTGGCTAATTTTCCCATTTTTAGTAGAGACGGGGTTTCACCACATTGGCCAGGCTGCTCTTGAACGCCTGACCTCAGGTGACCCACCTCAGCCTCCCAAAGTGCTGGGATTACAGGCATGAGCTTGGCCTATTCTTTTTTTTTTTTTTTTTTTTTTCTTCTAAATAGTAAGGCCCAGAGGGCAGGCATCTGCCCCACACATCTGGTCCGCAGCCCTGGGGAGCTGAGGCCTGCCTGGAGAGGGAGGAGAAGGGGCTGGTAAGCTTGGGGTCCCTGGGGCATCTCGTAAGCGTGTCTGTCACAATGAAGGCTCCACAGGCACATTTGAGGTGGAGGGAGGATGCTGGCGGGTCCTCTTTGCCGCCCGTGGAGGCAGCTGCCTGCTCACCTGGCCTCTTGCCTCCCACTTGTTTCTTAGATTTCCTCTCTGGTCCCCTCCCGTGGGGGCCTCTCCAGGCTCCAGCCGGGATAGAGGGACCCATCTACCACCTGGGCCCAGCACTATGGGATGGAGACCTCGTGACCAGCCACAGAGCCCCGGCTACCACTGCCCCAGGAAGGCTCTGGGGCTGTGGGCACCGTTACTGCCCCCGATTCGGGGCCCAGCCCCACGGGGACCGAGCCCTGGTGCGTGGGCAACCTGGGTCCCTGAGAGGGAGACAGATGCTGGCCGTCCTCGGGATGGATGCAGACAGCCTATGTGACTTTGGGAAAGCCTCCTCCCCATCCCAGCTGCCCTGGCTGCAGAGAGGGGCTGACAGTCCCCGCCTCCCAGACCCTATGGTTCCCTCAAAAGGGCCGGGTCATTCCCACTTGGCCAGGCCCAGGCAGCACGTTTCCAGGTGTCCAGGGCTGACCAACCTCTGCCTTCCCAGCTGCACTCTGAGGAGGATGAAGTAGAGGTGGGTGGGGAAGGGGGCGTCTGTGAGCTGTGTGAGGCCCCCACTCTCTGTACCTGCAAGACCCCCCAGCACCCTGCGAGGCACTGCTCTGCGTGCCATGTTCAGGTGAGGAAACCATGGCCACACAGGGGCTCCATACGGTTGTTCAGGCCACAGACGGGTTTTGCACCCAGCCACTCAGCTCAGGCCCTGCACATGGTCACCCCAGCAAAGGGTCCTTTTTTGTCCCTAAATTTGGGAGCCTCAAGAACGCCCTGAGACCAGAAGGCAGAGATATACATGTGTCTCAGTCACCTTGGGCCAGGGGTCCCTTCTGCTCTCGACCACCAGGTGAGGGCAGGGCTGGTAGTCAGGTAAACCCGAGCTTCTCACTCCTTCCTTCCACCTCCGAGCGAGTCCCCAGGGCCTCGGACACCCCTGTCCCGCATGAGAAGTGCCCTCAGAGGCCTTAGCCCTCTGCCCATCATCTTAGAAGGAATACCTGAGATGTCCCTGTGCTTGGATGTCCGTGGAACCAACCCCAGTGGGTCCCACATGGACTGACCTGGCAGGTGACCCTCCATGCCACCCAGCAGCTTCTCAGGAGCCGTATGCCTGATGTCAGCAAGAAGCCACCCACAGTCCCCTCCGGGCTTGAGCTCCTGGTTGCTCTCTAGGAATGTCCATGTGTGGATGGAGAGGGTGCGTGTGGCACCATGTCACCTCCTCAAAGCACCTGTCAGCCCATGAATCACAGGGGCCTGGAGCTGGTGACTGGCCCGAGCCCACTGGCCAGTGACCTCATAGGCTCCAGGCCAGGTGGCCACACTGTGCTTCTGGGTGTCCCCCAGCCTTGCCTCCGCAGCCCTGGAAGGAGGAATGGGCCTTGGACGGCAACTTGGGCTGGACAGTCCCCAGGAGAAGCTCCCAGCCACCCCAGGAGGCTTCTCCCGAGAGTCCCCTGACCCAGGCACCTCTAGGCATCAGTCCCTCTCTGCGTGGTGTCGCAGTGAAATTCCATAGCAGAGCTGTGAACCTCCCGCAGACCCGTGTCCTATGAGGTCCGTACCAAGTCAGGGGGGGCTTCACCCACCCGCTCTGTCTCTCACCTCCACCCCTGCAGAATGCACTCTGGCTGGGCTGATGGCTATGCAGACAGTGAGGTCATTCCTGCCCACCGAGGCTCCCGATAACCTCATTAAGAAAGTGCAATTTATCTAGCTGGGTCCATTTAATTATCTAATTTGTCTGAGTGAGCCCTGGCTCCCTCTCGGCCCAGCAGGTGGGTAGCCCAGTCAGCCCGGGGTCAGGCTGCCGTCCTGGAGAGGCCCCCGGTTCCCCCCAGGTCACAGAAATCCTCAAGGTGTGAGCAGCACCTCGGACTCACGTGCCTCACCGTGGGGATTGGGCCTCCTGGGCCCCGTTCAGGCTGCAGCGGAGCCCTGTTTTTTGTGTGACAGAGGGTTTGACCGAGCAGGAAAACACGGACGCACACACCCACCCGGCACACGTGGGCACCGGGGCTCTGCCGCACAGCACGTTTCGGATGTTCCCCTGCACCGCTCACCCCAACTCCTTTCCCTCCAAGGGTGGAAACTGAGTCCACTGACCAATGGACATTCGCCGACGTCATCCGAGGGGGGCCCTCCACTCGCAGCCACGCTCTCTTTGAAAAAGATAAACTGTGCATGGGGATAACCGCATAAACTGTTCGCAGATCCAACCAGAAGCAGCTCATAAAAACGATCTGCTTTAAAACCCTCGTGCCGCCTTACCGTTTGCTGTCAAAGGTGTGGGGGGTCTGTGTGCACGCGTTTGTTCACCTCTAAGCTGGGGCGTGGGGCAGCATCATCAGGGCCGGATAATTTTGGACCTGGAAGGAAAAGAAAGGCTTGGGGCGCGGGCTGTGTGACGTGAGGCACCTGTGCCTGCTTCTGTCCCTGTCCCTTTCCCCGCAAATCATCCTCAGGCAGAGCTCTGACATCCACAGGGAGACCCGGGCTTCTGACCAGGCGCCCCGGGCAGCATATCAATGCCGCCCGCCTGTGCCGAGACGTCCGGCTGTGGGCTCCGTCACCCTGTGGCTATTTCTGCGGTTTTTGCTCTGAGGAACGGGGTCTCCAGTGCCTAGAAACTGACCATTGCCCTGCAGGGTCTTTGTGAAGAAGGAGACCCCAAATCTTGACCTTGGGCTCTTTGGGGAGGCCCAGGTACATTTCGGTTCCGCATCACACGCAACACTGGTCCCGAGCCAAGTTCTGGGCACCCGAGACCTGGGCTCCTGTCCAGCAGATTATCCCTGCCCTGGGGGGCCTCACTCAGGCCATCTCCCCAGGGTTGGTTCTCATCTGTAAGCCTGGGGCTCGGGCCAGGAGAGGAGCAGCTAGAGGTGAATTTGAGTTTCCTCCAGGTCACGGGGCAGGCTGAGGGGCTGATGCAGGCCCCCTCATCCCAGCCGGAGCAGGGGGTTCGGATGCACTGGGCCAGGTTGCACGGAAAGCCTCTTGCTGTACTGACAGTCTCTGATTCTTCGTTGACCTCAAGCCCCGTTCTGTGAACCCCTCCTGTGAACCCCGTCTGTGGCAAACCCCGTCTTGCTGCTCACCTTTTGAGGGCAACACTGGCAATACTGAGATCTGTCCAGATTCAAGTTCAGCCTTTGGCGTCTTCTCTCGAGGGCCCTCTGTCAGCTGCAGGTGGTGGGGTGGGGTGTGGGTGGGCATCAGGACAGCTTCTTGGGAGGGATGGGGCTGAGGGGCGAGAAGAAGCCCCCAGGGGAGTGAGGAAGCTGGGCGCAATCACCAGCTCTGGTGGGAGCAGGGCGGGTGCCAGGACGGAGCAGCCACAGGTGCCGCCCGGGGGTCTCCTCACCAGGCGGACCTGCAAACCCAAGAGCCAGGAGCTGCAGGAGGACCCCGAGGCGAGGAAGGAGCGGTGGTGCAGGGCTGGGCTGCACCTCAGGGATTGGGAGCACCCCGCCACCCCCCAGCAGGCGGAACCTCTGCTTTTCCTTCCCGACTCCCAAGCGGCAGATGCCCATAGTGGTGGCCCAGCCCAGGGGAGTAGATGTCAGCTCCTTGCTGGTGTCCCTCGGCACTCACGGGGCTCAGATCCCGTCTCAGGTAGGCTGTAAGGTGTCCTGGCCAGGCCAGCCCCGTCCTTCTGGAAGTCTAGTTTGCATCAGAGCAGCTGCCCAAAGCTGGAGGGTGGTGAATCTGGGCACTGCTTGGGACCGTGGGGGGACCACAGCATCTCACCAAATCCCCAAATCCATCCCCCCTTGCTTAGCACATGTCAAAAGTCCTTCTAGAAAGCCAGGGTGTTTGTGAATCTGTTTTTAAGATCAACATGTTGAGGGGTTCATGGTTCCACAAAAGGAGGCTCCCGGTTATGGAGGAAATGCTGGAGGGGGGGCCGTGGGGAAGGGCTGGGGTCCAGCTCTGCTGGCATCAGGGGGGTCACGGGAACCCGCCGTCCCTGGATCCCTCTGGCTTCGGCCACCACAGCTTCTGTCCCCTGCTCTGCTACCACTGCCCCAGGTCCGCTGCCTCTGTGGATTCCTCACCGCAAGGCCACTGGGAAGCTGGGAGAGGTGGAAACCTTGGGGGCAGGGGGGCAAGAGCCACAGTGAGCCTTGGGGTTGGGGGCATGAGGCCTGTGAGAAGAGCCTTCGTGAGACGTGGCAGGAGCAGCCGTGGGGGACGAAGAACACGGGTGAGAAGGAAAGCCCCGAACCCACAGCTCCTTCCTCCTGGAGAAGACACAGCAAGCAGGTCAAGGGTGGCAGGACGGCTGCCAGTGACTCCGAGATTCCCAAAGCCAGGATGGCGGGAGCCGGAGCGGGGCGGAGGGCACAGAGCCGCGGGTGGGGCAGACAGCCCGGGAGCCCACTGTGATGCAGTCTACGCAAGGGTTCCTACGTGTGCATCCACACCCCTCTGGGCCTCTGCGGAGAGCTGCGGGTGCTCCCAGCTGACAGAGGCCAGGAACCCAGGCTGCCTTCCTGGGTTTACACTCAGTGAGCCAGGCTGGCATTTGCAAAGCCTCTGGCAGCCACTGGCCCACAGTCAGGGAACACCCTTTTATGCCAAGATGGTGCCGAATTTCATTTCATTAGGAAGAGAGCACCGGCCAGTCCCCTTGCTAATTACCACTTCCGTCTACCTTCACCGCTCAAGAGGGAGGGAGGCTCCTGGGCTCCCCATGCTCATCCAAGCTCGAGACCAGGGACGTGCGTTTTCTGAGACCTGCATATCCCAGTCACTTTTGAAGCTGCTTAGCGCCCGCTGGGCCTGGACCGGCCTCAAGGAGGCAGGAGCCCCAGGATTCTCCAGGCTCTGCTGCTGCCACCGAGGGACTAAGAGGCCAGGACAAGTGGTCACTGCGGCCAGGGCATGTCCATCTCCCTCCGTTGTCCCTGCCCCGAGGAGAGGACATGGGTCACTCTGGACACAAGGACAGGACACAGACATCCCTCCCCAAATCTGCTGGAATCCGCCAAAACGCACTCTCCAGCTTTACCAGCCTCGCGCTACATAGGGGGATGGCTTTGGGAGAGCCGTGTAACCTTCCATAACTTGTTTCCTTGTCTGTAAAAGGAAAGCCATGGGTCTGACACATGGTGCTTGGCTACCTAACATTTGAGGTTTGAGACTGGGTGCGGTGGGTCACACCTGTAATCCCAGCATTTTCAGAGGCTAAGTCAGGCAGATCACTTCAGGTCAGGAGTTCCAGACCAGCCTGGCCAACATGGTGAAACTCCGTCTCTACTAAAAAAAACAAAACAAAAATTAGCCAGGCATTGTGAGCCATGCCTGTAATCCCAGCTAATCAGGAGGTGAGGTGGGAGCACCACCTCTGTTCTGTGGGCTGTCCATAGCACCCGTTTCTGCCAGAGTGTCTGAGCAGCCAGGCGTGGTTAGACAAGAGCTCAGCGCCACCACAGCTCAGTACATCCTTCACTCTGGGAGAAAGAGCCCACTGTGGGCTGGCAGGGTCCGTCAGAGCCACCTGTGCAGACAGCTGACGCCCCTCTCAGCCTCCACCGTTGGACTCTGGGAAGTCATCACCAGTACCGCCTCTGGCCCATGTCCCCTGTTTCCTGGTCACCTTCCAGCCAACTGTGGCTTTTAAACCCTGGAAATGAGAACATGCCTTTGGGCCGAGACCCCCCCAACTCTCGGAGAGAGCAGGGTTCTGGGTGGGTGGGAGTCTGCTCTGTCCTCTGCTTTGAGCTTCCTGAAGCTGTGCGGTCACCGTCCAGCCCTATGGCATGTTGCTCAGAGAATGGCCTCATCCTCACTGAGATTCGTACAGGATCAGAAGAGGACCAGAACAGGCTGAGTGTGGATGAGGCTGGAGTCCCTGCTGCAGCTCCGAGGGTGTCCTACCGTTGCTGCTGCCGTGACAGTGAAGGAAGGGAAAGGCAGGGGTTTCTGAGAATTCCTGTTTCAGAATCTGGGGCAATGCCAGGTCAATGCCAGGTGAGGCCCCATTTGGAACCTAGCAAAGGAGACTCCTAAGCTTTGAGGCAATTTTTATTCATCCAACCATTTATTGCTCCTTTCATCCATTTATCCATCCATCCATCCATCCATCCATTTATCCATCCATCCACCCATCCATCTACCCATCCATCCATCCAATCATTTATCCATCCATTCATCCATCCATCCATCCATCCATCCATCCACCCATCCATTCATCCATTTATCCATCCATCCATGTACTCATCCATCCATCCATCCATCCATCCATCCATCCATTCACCCATCCACCCATCCACCCATCCATTTATCCATCCATCCATCCATCCATCCATCCATCCATCCATCCATCTATCCACCCATCCATTCATCCATTTATCCATCCATCCACGTACCCATCCATCTACCCATCCATCCCTCCAACCATTTATCCATCCATCCATCCATCCATCCATCCATCCATCTATCCACCCATCCATTCATCCATTTATCCATCCATCCATGTACTCATCCATCCATCCATCCATCCATCCATCCATCCATCCACCCATCCACCCATCCACCCATCCATTTATCCATCCATCCACCCATCCATCCATTTATCCATCCATCCACCCATCCATCTATCCATCCATCCCTCCATTTATCCATCCATCCATCCATCCATCCATCCATCCATCCATCTATCCACCCATCCATTCATCCATTTATCCATCCATCCATGTACCCATCCATCCATCCATCCATCCATTTATCCATCCATCCCATCCATTCATCCATCTATCCATCCACTCACCCACCCATCTAGCCATCCATCCATCCATCCATCCATCGGTCCGTCCATCTGTCCATCCGTCTGCCCGTAGAGATATACTGGGTGCCTTAACCTGCCAGGCAGTGGCCACGCCCTGGCTTCTGAATCCTCTGAGCGGATGCTGTAAATGAGATCCCATCTCCCACTAAAGCATCGGAGGCTCAGAGGAGTTACAACCTGTTTTCTAGAGATAGCGCTGGGCCTCGGTGCTGCCTCGTCAGGAGCTGTGCTTCCCCGTGGGGTCTCAAGAGCAAGGGCCAGTGGCTCTTCAGGACGGTGTTGTGCTGCTGTCCCTCTGCCTCCCGATGGTGGCTGGGTCAGGCCCCCTGGGGAGGCTGCAGGGACTCAGCCGTAGCATAGGCCCTTGGCTTTAGGGATGTACGAGGCCACGGCCTGAGCCCCAGGAGGTATTCATCCTCGGGCAGGAGGGCCTTCGCCCAGAGGTTCAGGCCTGTCCTCCTTGGTGCCTGCTTTCCCACTGTCCCCTCCTCTGCTAAGCCCAGGCCAGAAGACAGGCTCTGAGGACAGCTCCAGGAAGGCAAACCAACAGGGGTCATTTCCAAAGGGCCCCCAGTCAGGGAGGGGCCCAGGAATCACCAGCCCAGAGGAATGAGTCAGTCAGCCTCAGGCTGGGGCCAACCAGGCCAGAGCCAGCTCTAGGTCCAGTGGGGCTCAGATCTGCTCCCCCTTTCTTCTGAGTAGGGGAGGGGCCGCCCCCACCTGGCCTCCCTGTGTGGTGCTGTATCCCCCGCCCCCGCCCGAGGGATCTGCAACCCTCTTCACCCCTGTGCTCCGTGTCCTTAGGCAGCAGCTCTGGAGAGGTGAGCTCTGGGCCAGGCAGGGTCTGGAAGGGGTGAGGACCATGGGCCTGGGGAGCCACAGTAGGCCCCTGGAGCCCCAGGCTGGAGGTGCAGACATGTGTGCTTGTGTGTGTGCGCACATGTGTCTGAGCCAGTGCGGAAGCCGCGTGCAGCTGGACAGGATGGACGAGCGGGCGGTTCCCTGGTGAGAGAAGCTCCCCACGGTGCAGCCCCCAGGCTGGGCCAGAGCAGGGCTCCCCTGGAAACAACCCATCGTTGGCTGCAGGAGAAACGGGGTGAGGAGGGTCGCCGGGCGTTTTTCGGAGGCCAGTTCTCAATGCTGGCAACAGTTTCTCTCACTACGAGTTGGTCCCAGAGAGCCCCGATTCACCCTTCCGGAAAAGGCAGTCCTGTTTGGATCAAAAAATAATTAGCTGGGCTTTAAGTGGGGGTTTCAAGTACACATTTAATTTACACTGATTAACAGTCATATGCTAAGTAAACACCAGCTGAATATCAAACTCGCACCATTGAGAAGCGTGGAACGCGAAGTCATATAGAAAACGCAGTAAATACACAGTTTCTATAACCGGTAATTATATTAATAACATGCAGCACTTGTCTTACAAAATTCAAATTAATATGTGCATATCTACGCAGAGATCCAACTTTTGATTTCACATGTTACCAGGGAGGCTTCCTTTGCGAGCTGCACTTTAAAGAAAGCCACAGCTTCTGAAGCAATTAGGCTGACGCAGGAGAATACGGCGAAATCGGCGCAGGGACGGTGCTCCCATTCCTGTGCACTCCCCCAATCTGGGGCCCTTTGTCTGTGAGTTTCTGATTTTAGAGCTGCTGGGTCCCACTGGGCCCTGCTGCTGATTTCTGTGTGCACCACTGTGACTCTCCCCGGGACCTGCCACGGCCATGCCGGTGATGAGTCGTTAGGATCTGCCATGGCGAGCCACCACCGTGTCCCTAAGTGGACGGACGGGTGCTGTCACCACGGGCTGGCACACTCTCCCTGCGTGTAGGGGGGATTTCAGGGGATGGATGCTTTTGAGGGGGCACTCGCATCCCCACGGGTGGGCAGTTACAAGAGGGGACGGAGCTGCCTGTAGCTGTGGCCGTCTTGCACATTCTATGGGAAGGGCTTGAAACTTCAAGGAGAGGGAGGCAGGTGGAGGTGTTGTCAGAACGGGCAGGGGCTGCCCGGGAGCTGTGGCACAGAACTGTGGGTAGCGTGCCCTCCCAGCTCCAGGACCAGCCTTCCTGCTCGTCCCACAGACCTGCTGTCCCTGTGGCCCTTCTCTCTTCCCCTCGGCCCCGGTGGCCCAAACTAGGTTTCCCGGTGTTCCTAAGGTCCGGCATGGGTACCCATTCTGGCTTCACGCTGTCGGCCGGGCAACTTGCGCTGGCCGTGAGACCTTGCCACTGGTGGCGGTGGAAGAGGGCATGGAGCCCTGGCTGAGATGTGTGCCGACCCCTGCTGACCCCCAGGCTGCGGTCACCCCTTGCCACCAGGAACCCCGAGTCAGAGGGCAGTGGGTAGCAAGTATGAAAACTGCTGGAAAAAATCCCTTTGCTTCATAAGAAGGGGGTCATCAGTCTAAGCAAATGAAAAGAAACTCAAATTCTGTCTTAAAAAACAAAGCAAGACAGCAAAGCCAGTCTTTGGATCCCATGGGTGAATGGAGGCTTTGTGTGAAGCGGCCCCTAGGCCATCCCTGGTAGAAACAGACTGTTTCTTCCCAGAGTCCAAAGCCCACCTGTGGGCCCCGAGGCCTTACATCAAACTCCAGGGGCGGGCACCACATGGGTGCCGAGCTCTGGGGGCCGGCCTGGCATCCCCCTGACCTCTCAGGGGCTCCGGAGTCCCCCTTAGGGACCCCAGGTTGGAGGGAGGTTGCGGTCCCGCTGACATCTCCAGGAAGGGCCCTGGGAGAGGTTTCTCCGGAGGCGTCCTGAGCTGGCACAGTCGTTGGCCGAGGCAGGCGGTGGGACCTGGGGCCCACGGCGCCTTTTCTGGAGGGTTTTGAAAGGAAATAAAGCAGGAGAAAGAAAATCCAGGCTGCAGGGCTTGGCCGCGGCCACCGTGTGGCTTTGCCCGATTAGCATGGCCTCCAAGGGGGCTTTGGTTCAGGCTCGCGCCGTTCCTGCCCCGCCGGCTGCGTGGTCGGTGGTATCGCTGTACACAGATTTGCACCGTGCGTTCTCTGAGGTAGCAGAAAAGGGGCCCTCCATTGTTCCCGGCGCACTTGCTCCGCGAGCAGCCCCTTCCATCTGTTTCCCTTCCTTCCTCCTGATTCAGCAGCGCAGCCTCGTCTAGCCCGGGGAGGGAGGGCGGGCCTTGCCTTCGCAGCCCCTGAAAAATGAGATCATTTCCAACGGCGCCGTTCTCCGCTTTGCAAAATGTGCCTGCGTTTGGGGGAGCAAATGTTTCGTCTTTTATTTAAATAAAATCGAGGTGGTGGCAAGGCTTCGGGGACCCGGCGAGAGACCAGCCCGGCAGAATCAGCTCAGGGGCACGGCCGGCTTTGCTTTTCCTTCCCCGACCCTTCAGAGCGGCAGGCACCCCCGGGTTACCCTTGTCTTCCTCTTCAGGGCCGCTTGGCGTAATGGATTTCTTTAAATTAATAATGCGTAGAAGGAGATTTACAACACATTGCTAAAATATTGTCTTTGCCTTTTATTCATGCATTTGTCACTGTGGTCTCTAATCGAGGTGCTCAGAGAAGGGATAAATAATGAAGAGAGAAAACAGCTCTGTCACAATCCAGGACCATTTGCAAATTCATCACCGATATTCGTGGGGAAGGAGAGACAGAGGAGATGACAGATACCCCGCCGTGCTCATATATCTCGTTGATTTCCTCTCCCATTTATTTAGATAACCTACTTTGAGCCGTGATAGAATGAGGGTCCCGGGCTGCCCCGAGCAACAGATGGGGCTGTCTGCAGGGCTCCCGGGCGCCGGGACACTTTCCATGCGTTTGATTGTGGCCACTTTGAATTTTAATGGTGATCGGTTTGATCTTAGGTGACTTTGGGGGAAATGATTCTTGGCGGGAAGTGGTCAGAGATGATTTCTGCAGCAAATCCTCTGTCTCTGCAGAGGAAAAAGTAGCGATTGTTTCTATTTTTGTGGCTGGATTTAAGTCGACGGCTATCCTTAAAAAGAGGAATGGACCCAAGCCCAAATCTAGGCCCCAGAAAGAAGGATAAAAGGGTTTTCGAGTTTGGAGGGATTTCGTTAGCTGGCACCCCTCCTCCTGATAAAGGCAGGGGCTGTGCGTTTGGAGGTCTCTCTCTGTCTAGATGATTTTTAACTGGCAGGAACTGGGAAGGAGGGGGGAAACAAATCTGCTTTGGGAATTTTTTCTCCAGACCAGACAGAGTTGGGCCCGTTTGGAGAAGGCTCCGTCCTTCAGCCCCAGGGCTCAGCACCCAGGCCCTGTCCAGCTCAAGCAGTGGCCACAGCTCCAGCCACAGCCCCAGGGCTCGAGTGGGCTTGCGTTTAGCTGGTTGGGGAAGCAAAGGGAGTGGCATCTGTCTGAGCTTCTGCCCCAACCTTGTGACCTGAGAGAAGCAGGTGTGGGCGTCAGCTCTGGGGCGGCCTCCAGCTGTCTTGGTGGGGACACGGGGTCTCCCAGGGCATCGGGATGGAGGGAGCTGTAGGACTATGGAGTCTGCGTGTGGTGCAAGCTGTTCACCAGTGAGTGTCGGTTAGAGGTTGGGCTGGGCCTGAGCGTGGGGGCCAAGAGGTGACTGCCAGCCAGAACCGGCGTGGCTGCCCAGTGGCCCAGATGGTGGTCCCAGGGCAGAGGGTGTCAGCACCTGCCGGGCTCAGCCTGCTGGGCTCACAGGGCGCCACCTGGAAGAGGAGAGCCACGTGATAACCACTGAGCCCTCTCGAGAGCTCAGGCCCTCAGGGAGCCTGACCAGACCCAGCAGATGAAATCCAGGACGCCCAGTTCAATTTGAATTTCAGATACACAGCACACAAGTCCGTCCCAAACACAGCCTGCATTTTGTTGTGTTTACTGCATTTATGCTATATATTGATTGAATTTACAGCATTTGATCTGGGGCCTTGCCCCCAGGCTCCCAGCCTTTTGGGACCCCATTTGAAAAAGAAAACACCTTTGTTGGGCGGTGAGGGTTGATTGCCCCTTGAAAACAGACGTGGGCCAGATCCAGCTGTTTGGTAGGATAAGGTCCTTACAGGCAAAAAAGAGATGATGGATGAGAGAGAAAGGAGACTGTAGGTCACCGAGAAGTCCTGGGTGGTGAATCACAGGGGAAGATGGACCCGTAGGGACTGTTCATAGATGGGATGGTGGGGCCTGAACACACCTCCCTCGACAGTTCCCAGATCCACACCTGCTGAGCAGGGAGATGTCTCAGCAGATACCTGAGGGAGCCTGTGTTTGGCCACCGGCGGAGATGCCCCAGAGACAGCACCCAGATGGGCAGAGCATGGTGGCTGGCTGAGGCTGGGGATGCACCCAGGGTCACCGAGGCCACCTGGCCTCCCCCAGCACCCCCGGCTGGACGCCTCAGCTCCAGCACCCAGAACACCATCTTCCTCACACTTAAACCTCTCTTTGACATAGGACAGTTACATTACGAAAACCACAAAATTACAAAGGGTAAAAACAGTGACTGTTCATCGCAGAAAATACAGAAACAGATTTGAAAGCGGAAAATCTTGCCTCTCTTCATCTCGAGATAATATCTGGTACATTTTTCCAGTCTTGCACACGTCATGCAGATAGACACACGCTCGCACACACACAGGTGGTTTCTGGTGTGGAGTACGCTGCGCAAGGTTGTGCGCGTTCTCTATTGGCAGGCAGGCCGCTGGCCGCCATCTCCGTCTCAAGGACAGGGGATCCTCTCATTTGACCGAGCCTCTCCTGCAGACATTCTAGAGGGGCGGCCACCGCAGAGGGGAAGAGGGCTTGTCCAACTCAAACCCGGGGCCTGCCCTCAGGGGGGTTACTTTCCCAAAGGGGGAGCCAGGCTCAGCTGAATTTTAAAACTTGTCTTCTGCTGAAAATCTATTATGAGCATTTATATTTGAGGTATTTAAATTTTAATTTAAAATTTAAATGTAATTAAATCTAAAATAATTTTAAAACAAAATAAAAATCTAATTAAAACATTTTTAAGACACATCTTTCTCGCCTATACCTGTCACTGATATTTCGGTATTTTTGCTGAGTCATTCGAATCTTAAAATTCAATTTTTGTTGACATGCCGAGAAGGCACAATGACTTTGTAGTCTCGTGGCGATGGGCTTGACCAGCTGCTATGGCAGGAAGGAGGAGACTGAGCGGACGAGTTTGTCTGAGATTTTTCCTTTTTTTTTGAGACGGAGTCTAGCTCTGTTGCTCAGGCTGCAGTACAGTGCCCTAGTCTGTTCACTGCAACCTCCACCTCCCAGGTTCAAACAATTCTCCCTGCCTCAGCCTCCTGAGGAGCCGGAATTACAGGTGCACACCACCTCGCCGGCTAATTTTTGTATGTTTTAGTAGAGATGGGCTTTGCCCATGTTGGCCAGGCTGGTCTTGAACTCCTGGACTCAGGCGATCTGCCCACCTCGGCCTCCCAAAGTACTGGGATTACAGGCGTGTACCACCGTGCCCGGCCGAGATTTCTCTTTAGGAAGTATAGAGTGTGAGCCCCTGATTGGCATCCCGCCAGGGACAGCCCTGAGACCTTGGGCTGGAGGACCCCAGGGCAGACAGGGAGGCCGGAGGCGCCTTGAGGGGCCCGTGAGAACCGAAGCCGGTTGCCCGTCCTGGCACCTGAGCTGTGTGTTGTGGATGTGGCACCGGGCCACGTGCCGAAGCACAGCTGCATTCCCCGGCTGGGACCGCCATCGCCGCGTGCCCGGCAGCCTCACAGACTGCGGGGCTTACGCAGCAGGACTTTCCCTCCAGGGTTCTGGAGGCTGGCGGCCCGAGGTCACGGTGTCTGCAGGCGGCTGGCTCCTCCCGAGGCCCCTCTCCTTGGCTCGCAGATGGAGTCTCCCCTTCGGGTCCTCACAGGGCTGTCCCTGTGTGTGTGTGTGTGTGCCCTCATCTCCCTTCGTACAAGGACGCCAGTCAGACTGGATCAGGGCCCACCCTGGCGACCTCGCTTTACCTTAGCAACCTCTTTAAAGACCTCCTCTCCAAATCCAGTCCCATTCTGATATCCTGGGGATTGAGACTTCAAGATGGGAACTTGGGAGGGCGCAGTCAGCCGGCATGGGTGGGTGATGGCCGGCGTGTGGGAGAAGTTGGTGGGAGTCCAGGTGGCCTGATCTGGACTCTGTCCTGGGATAGGTTTTGTCAAGGTCTAACGCTTGCCAAGGAGTTAGCAGGGGCTCCGGGTGCTGCCCATAGGGGCCGCGAGCAGCACCTACCCCATCGAAGTGGGCTCGGGTGAAAGGAGTGTCCGGGCTGAGAGTGCCAGAGAAAATGCTGGACACCCGGGTAACCTTACATTTCAGATCAACCACGAACACTTCTGTAGTATAAGTATGTCCCAAATATTTCATGGGGCATTTTTATACCAAAAAAAATAAAATAAAATAATCATCCACCGTGTATCTGAAATGCAAAACTAACTCGGTGCTCTGTATTTTTATTTCCCAACCCTGCTGTGCTGGGCTGCCAGTCACACATCCAGTGTCAGGCACGTGTTCACGGGAGGCGCCGGCTGTGGGCACATGGGCAGCTGGGCATTTCCGAGCTCCTGCAGCCGAAGGCCTTGCTCTTGGTGCACAGAGTTGGGTGGGCCCTGTAGGGACCAGCCCCCGGGGACCCCCGGTGCTGCCCGCATGGGCCAGGCAGGCAGGATGTGCTGGAGGGAGGATGAGCCCCTGGCTGATGCTGGAGTTTTGCGCAGCCACTACGGCCTCCGTAGACCCCACGCCTGCTGCTCTCCGTCCCTGGTGCACAGCGCGCCTCAGCCCTGGCTGGCAGCAGGGGCATCGGCTGAGCTGCCACATCATCCTCATAATGAGCTCACCAGGCTTTCATGGGTGCCACGGTGACACTGTGGAGGATGGGGAGGACAGGAGCCTCATGGACTGCCTTCCCCCTTGCCCAGGCTAAGGGCAACACCAGGGGACAGGGCAGAGAGCAGCCTGGGCTGCAGAGAACAAAACAGGCTCCTCTTTCCTGCCCCGAGGCGCAGGGGGGTCCTCTGGACTCCTCTGACATGGGACAGATATGTTACAAAAATCACAAAATGACAAAGGGTAAAAATAATGACTGCTCATCACAGAAAATACAGAAACAGATTTGGAAAGCTCATCCCAGAGAAGCACACCCGAGAAGGGTGAGAAGGGCCGTCCTGGCCTGTCCTAGAGCCCTGCGGGGGCTGACATGCAGACCCCGCTGACAAGGGGTCCCTCGGCCCCAGGCAGCTTTGCCTCAGGTGCTGTGCGGTGGGCACCGAGGGACTTCCCCAGCTGCATGGACAGGAAACTGTTTCCACTTGCGCTTCCAGACAGGGTCGCTGGGCTCAGAGAGGCCAAGCACCTTCCGAGCCACACAGCCAGCAGGAGCCTGAGCCTGGGTGGGAGCCCTGAGCTGTTTTTCGGGCAGGATCCAACCGGCGACGTTCGTGTCTTTATTTTTCTCTACTCCCTTGACTATGCTGTGTCCGTCTATTTGGAGACTCTAAAAAGGGGAGAAAAGGGAGGGCAGTGGTGACCCCCACCCCACCAAGCCTGCAGGCAGCGGCACGCCCAGCCTGGGTCCTCTCCTCTCTCAAGGAAGAAGGGGCTCGGCCGGGGACGGCTGGCAGGTGAGGGAGGCGAGCAGGAAGGGGCCAGCGCGGAAAGTTCCGGCAGAACGGGCGGTTTTCAGAGTTTCTCAAAAGACGGCGAAGGAGCGCCTCAGCTCTCACCAGCAAACACACACACAGCCGCTCGAAAGTGCTCAGGGAAAAGTTTATTGGAAACTTGGCCGCGGAGCCGGGGAGGGTTCTTTGTTTGCTGGTCACAGCCCCACCGAGTACAAGCTGGGGTGCTTTCCCACATCTTGTCAAAGGAAAGCATTTCCTCTCTCCTTTCTCCTCGAGCTGATTAGCGGGTCGGGCAATGGCGTGAGGAGATGCTGGGGGTAGGAAAATGGGGGTCATTTTGGAAAACCTCTTTGTGGATGGGTCGGGAATGGGGAGAAAATGAATAGTTATAAGCTCATTTCCATAGAAACTGTCTCATTATCATGCTGGCTGCCCGCTGGACCAGGCAGGGCTTCTTGCCAGCACCAGCTCCACAATTAAATGTCCCCTGCCCGCCCGGCGCGGAGAGGCCGGTCAGCAGAGAGGGCTCCAGCCCCAGCAGGCCTGGCCACGGGAGCCTGGAGATCCTTTTTCTTGAAATATCAGAGGCCGGAGGAGGGATTTTTGCGGCACCTGAGCGGTCCTGGGCAGGCCCACGCCGGTAGCGGCCGGGCTCCCGGGCGCAGGATCTGGTGCACTGTCTCCACGCGGATCGGGACCACGCTCGGCCGAGAAGGTCTCCCAGGCTTCCCTGAAGATGTTTAACAAAAGCATTGGAGACAATTCGGCTTGAAATCCCTGCCTGTGTCCCCCCTGTCCAAGGGCTGCACCGTGGGACGTGGCCAGGGCGGCTCGGCCCCTCTACACGGGGCCTCCACACCACCTCTCACTGCGCTACCACCCCTTCCTGTACCCCCAGAAGCCACACATGTGCACATGGCAGTAGATGCACAGAGGTAAGCTCGGTCATTATAACCACCCGAGAGCCCTTCAGTCCATTCACTGCACCTGGGTCACTGCAGAAACATCGTCCCTCTGTGTGCCCAGGACACTCTCCTCACCTGCCACGAAAACTCTGTGCCCATAAACAGTGGCTCTGCCTCCTCCTCCCGCAGCCCTCAAGCCTCGGCTCCGCTTCTGCCCCCATGGATCCGAGGGCTCGTGTGTCTAAGATGGAAAAACTCGTCCCAGGGAAGCACACACTGGCAACTCCCGGGAGAGCCTTGGCGGCAGCAGCCCCCACAAAGCCCACGCCTGCCCCTTCCCCCGGCCAGGGTCGTCATTATGGATTTATTAACCCCCTTTCCCCAGCTTTGTGAGAGGTCTGGTCCGGAAAATGGCCTGCTCCCGGCAAGTGAATAATTTAGGATTCACGGCGGCGAGCCCGCGGGAGGAAGCCTGCGCTGACGGAAGCGGATTGGGCAGATGAGTGGCGTGGAGAACTCGGAGCAGCCTCCACCCTCAGTCCTCCCGTGCAGCGGGGACCTCATGACCCCTGTGTGACCATCGAGTGAATAATTTAGGATTATTAAAGGTCATGCAGGCAGCCAGGGAGGTCGAGGGTCCAGGGTCTAAGCAGCACGGGGCAGGTGGCGTCCGCACCCCGGGTCTAAGCGCTCTGGGAGAGGGGTACGTGCCGAAGCGCCTGGCAGGGTCCTCTTCTGGCGGGTCCCTCAGCACAACCATTAAGTTCCAAGCTCAGATTTGGGCGGAGGATGTGGATCTCGCAGGCATGGGCAGCCCGGGGCCTGAGTGAGCACCTCTGAGTGTCCGGCCCAGAGTCGGTGCTGAGTGAGACTGATCAAGCAGCACCAGCCAGTAAAACCCACGCGGCGTGAACTTCCTGGGGCTGTCCTAACTGGGTGCCGCAAACCGAGTGGCTGAAACAACAGACACTTCTTCTCCCAGGGTTCTCAGGGCAGAGGTCTGGGATCCAGCTGTGGGCAGGGTGGCCCTTCCGAGATTCTGAGGACCTTGTCTCGGCCTCCCAGGGGTGGCCACCATCTTTGGGGTTCCCTCGTTTATAGATGCATCAGCCGGCCTCTGCCTTTGCATGCACATTGGATGCTACCCCACGTGCGGTCACGTCCAAAGCTCCAGTTTATGAGGGCACAGTCATTTGGAAGAGGGATCCCCACTGCCCAACGAGGTGAGCTGTCTCAACCGGTCACGGACCCTTCTTCCAAATGATGGTGGCTAGGACTGCAGCCCACCAATACGGATAACTAACCCTCTCGGACTCCTGCGGACCCTCTTTCCAAGGGAGCTCTGGGGTGCAGGGGACGCTGCTGCCAGCAAGGCCCTGCTGGGATGCTCCCCGACCCCTGTCCAGCCAGCCTCCCCTCCCCCTAAAGCAGTTCGTTCTGAGGCTGGGCACTGGCCCGCCGCGCCCTGAAGCCTGTCTTATCCACCAACTTCCAGAGGCCACCGCCTTGTGAATTACACACCACGCAGACTTTCGGCCAGCGGCTTGAGTATAAAGCGTGAGAAACGGAGGAGAGCATTCCGTGTCGTGGTTTTGTAAGGTTTGAAAAGCGATTTAAAATAATTTTAGGTTGTCCGGGGGTTGGCGAACAGTGTAATAGGCAATTTGAGAAGGCAAAGTTTTTAAACCAAAAGGTTCTGCCTCCTTGTTTCTAATTTTTAGAAACATGATGGATGTCAGCCGTGAGGTTGGGCCGACAGCTTCTGGGAATGATTTCCCAGCTTGCTCGGACCCAGGCGGGGACCCCGCAGGGAGGGCACAGAGGGCCGTGGCCATGTGCTGAGTGAGGACGGCTTCCAGTCTTCCATTGGAAACCTGCGCCCGGCCTCCCTCGGCTAACCTCAATCCCGTGCGCAGTCCGAATGCCGTGCTGAGCGGGCAGAAAACTTTCCTGGTGTGCAGCTCACTCTGGAAACCAGGGTCGGAGGAGTGAGGGATTGCTCGCTAAACGCCGACGGCAGGCGAAGGGCTGAGAGGTCGAGTGAGGTGACCTGCGAGAGAAATGAGGTCGGGGTCCTGTGTGATCACGGGGTCGGGCGTCCCGGCAGCGGTGCGGGGGAGGGGTTGTGTGTGTGTTGGGGGTGGGAGGAGGGCCGTTGGGAAACCGGGTCGTAGTGCTCCGCCATCACCCTGCCTGCCTCCACTCTCCGCCGGCCCCAGCTCCTCGGGAGTTGCGGTGGGAGGGCCGTCGCCACCCTGGGGAGCCAGATGCCCTTGGGAGATGCCCGGGCACAAGCTGTTGGGCCAATCACAGGAGCTCCAGGGCCCCTCTGCCTGTCCTTTCATGGAGGGACTCAGCAGGCAGGCAAGCAGGTTTCTGGCATGAGCACCCCTGGGCTAGGAGTGGGGCTCACCTAGGCCCAGGGGCAGGGAGGCACCTGGGCTCAAGGACAGGGACTCACCTACCTGTGCTTGGGGACGGAGGCCCAGCCTTTTTTCCCAGTGGCCACTCCGTTCTGCTGTGGACACCCGCCAAGGTGCATGGTGAGCAAGCGCTTGGAAGGGGCTCCCTGGGGCATGTCAGGGGCCGGGGTGGCGGGCGAGTCCCTCCTGGCCCCTGGTCTTTCCTGTGCTCGGGTCTGAGTGGCACACGGGAACCTCACCTTGCTTTTAGTTTGGCTGAAATTCATTAACTGCCCGGAAATCATGGATTTCCAAGCACAGCTTTTCCCATAGCCTTTTGCTTAGCAGAGAAAATCAAATGGAGGCAAGCAGTAATGAGAAACAGCTCCCAAAGAGTTTTGCTCAAGTGCGGGGCTGTCTGACGGTGGGCGTTCTGCAGAGTGACTCCGATGCCCACGAGGGGTCCCCACCAGGTGCCACCGGCCAGGCGCCAGGTGCCCTCGGAGGTTTGCCACGGTGCGTGCGGACGATTCTGGGAAGGAGAGCCGAGTGCCGAGGCCCCTCTGGGCGAGGCTCCCACGTGCTGCCAGGTGACGAGCTGCTTTCGCTGAGCCCACGTGGTTTGGGGGAGCCCTTTAAATGAGGCCTTTTCAGGAATGCAGCCCCAGGGAACACATTTCACCGGCCTTAAAAAGAAAGCGCTCCTGAAGGGGACAGTCCCTTGCACCAGCGGTAACCGTGGCTACTCTCACCTGCACACGGGCCCTGGCTCCCCGACCCACGAGGTTGAGCCGAATGCCCGCCTCCCATCACCCCGGGATGACGGCTGGGAAAGGGAAGCACAGCGAGGCCTGGGGCCTGGCACAGGTGGAGAGAAGCCGGAGGGTCGACCACGGCAATGTTCTTTGCTTCTCTGAGCAGCCCCATGGTTCTCACGGCTAAACTGGAATTGCCACGAAGCTAACTGTGTCGGGTGCTGGCCGCGCACCCAGTTCAATAGCTCTGTCGTCATGACGGCCTGTGAAGCAGGTGCTGTTGCTATCCCGCTGCATAGAGGCTGCCACAAGGCCCAGAGACCTCAAGGCACTTGCTTGAGTGTGCACCATGGACACCGTCCAGTGAGGTTGAACACGCACCCTCCAAATGCCCTCCCCAGAAGGACTCCAGGGAGATGCAGGGAGCGACCGCATGGATGATCTGGATTGCACCTGGCAGCAGGGAAGGCTCAGCTGGGGCTGGTCTATACTGCTGCTACTACTACCACCAGGGAGCCTGAGAAAGCAATTTTTCCAACAATATGATCAGGAGAAAAATAGAGGAGGAGGAGCCAGGGTGAAGGCGCCTGTCCCTCTCGGGCCTCCAGCCTGTACACAAAGCCCAGCAGTCGCCCTTTACGTGAGAGGAATTTCTGAAAACGACCCTGTTAAAAGCCAGTCCTGAAATCCGTCATCAGCAGAACTCAAAGCTGCTCCCAATTTTCTGGGGATTCAGGCCTGCACGGGCGAGCCCCAGGGTTAGGAAAAGCTGGGGCTGGAGGAGGCCCCCGTGCTTGTCACCAGGGTCATATTTGGGCTCGGGTGTGACTGGGGCCAAGGGCCTCCCAGTCAAGAATCCTGCCACCGGCGAAGAAGGCGCCACCCAGAGCCCCCTCCCGGCTCGGCTGTGGCACCACCCCTGCTCCTGCGCAGCCATCCTCCTGCCCCCACCCCAGCCTGGTTTTCTGGAACCCCCCGGACCAGCGTCCCACAAGTGAGCAAGTGGCTACTTCCAGTCTTGCAACACCGACAGTGGAAGGAACAGGTGGAAAGATTGTTGAGACTTGTAAATTAGTTGCTAATGAGGAAAATTAGGAAATTTGCTGAGGCATAAAAAATGAGAAGTCCGGGGAAAGAAGACAAATGGGGCCGTGGCTATTCCCCCTCCCCGCCCCCAGCCCGCCCTTTCAAACTCGGTTTAGACCAGACCCAAGTACAGATCTGACGCCTGGGTTAATGCAAAGAAATCGCTTTAAAATGTAGAGGTGATTAATTGGATTAATGTGCAAAACATGGTTAAAGTATGTCAGGGAATGAGGAGGGAGTGGGGGCCGGGTTTCCTGGGCCACCTGCCACCTGCCGGGCCCGTGGAATGTGCTCTGCCAACGTCATTTCCCGGGATGCTCAGAAGGACCCTGCCAGGTGGCCACTGTCATTCCGTGTCTGCAGGTGAGAAGCCCTGGCCTGGAGCCGGGGGGGTGGCTGCCCACACCCCTCCCACCTGCGCTGACCCCGTGGCCATGCCCAGGATGCGGGTTCAGGACCAGCGCGAGGGGGTTGTGGGCTGTAGCCTGTGGGCCAATGAGTCAAACAGACATCCCCACCCCCTGTAAGATGGACGTCCCAAGACCCTGAGGCGTGCGGCTGCTGGGTGCTCCAGCCTCTGCTTGGAAGGCTTGTGACCAGCCAGTGCGTGGCCTCAGACGCTTTCTGAGCCTCAGCTGGCCCTGATGTTAAATGGGGCCGTGGAGATGCTGCATGGGTTTTCTGTTTATTTTCAACAAAACCCATAGTGCGGAACCTCAGGAAGAAACTAATCTCGTAAAAAGTTGATTTCTAAGAGCTTTCCATTCGGCCCCCACCGTTCTGAACATGTAGGGTTAGAAAACACCCCTGGGCTGCCCCGGAGCTCGGGGAAACACCCCCAGATGCCATGGATCCCAGTCCCCAGCGGGTCTCCTGAGGCCTGGGGTCGGGAGACACCACACACGGGGGTTGAGTGTGGGCTGAGGAGCTCCTGGGCCCCGGGTTTGAATCCAGTGACACCCTCTCCTGTGCACGACCTCGGGCAGGTCCTGGCTTCTCTGTGCCTCGGTTTCCTGAGATAATAACAGACCCGGCCCCACGGCTGTATGCTGAGGAGCAGCTTATCCCTGTTACCTCCTCGACAAAGAGGGTGACAGAGGAAAACAAAGAAAAAAAATGGAGCCCGGGCCCCAGGGACCCCCAACACCTGCAGCCGGCACCACTTTCACCGTTCCCGGGCTTCTGCGTGCCGTCACGGTTTTGGGGGTCAGGCAGGAAGGGCCGGGCGCCCCACAGCCTCTGGTTCCCCTGCGGCCTCGGGCGCTCTCCCCTGCCTGCTGTGTCCACGGGCCGCGCTCGGGTCAGCGGTGAGCTAACGCCTTTGTCAGGGTGATTAATAGCGGAGGGACTGCCGTTAATTCACTGCCTAATGACTGCGGCCCGTGCGCTCCGAGTAATCGGGTGATGTATGCGGCCCGCGCGCACCTCGTGGCAGAGGTGAAAATCATTTCGACAAGTCAAATATTGTCACAGGGAACAAATGGCTCTCCCTGTTAATAAAAATTAATGAATTTTTTTTTCTTTCTTTCTCTTTTCTCCTCGCCGCTGGCCTGCTAAATGAACCTGCGGGGCGGCTGAGCGCGGACGGGCTGGGACGAGTTAAGTGCTTGATTCGATGGTTAAAACTATGGACGTCTTCATCAGGGCGGGCGCGGCCAGCGGGCCAGGGTGGCCTTGCACCTGCAGCCTGGCCGCTTCCCCAGGAGTGTCTGCAGGCCCTTCTGGGGTAGGGGTGAGGATGCCTCCAGAGAGGGGCTGCAGCCGCCCTGGCTCTCCGGCCCGAGGGTGGTAGGGCAGCTTCAGACGGCTCTCCCCATCTCTCCACCACGGCCCCACTACCGTGTGGGCAGGAATTAGGGAGCAGAGCCAAGTGAATTAGGACCAGGTGGTGGGCAATGCGTTTATCAAGGTAGGGTCCTCCTAGCCCCAAGAGCCAGAGCCCACAGTGACACCAGTGTCCCTAGGAGCATCTGGGTGGCCCCCGGCCCCCACCCTGGCTGCGAGGGGCGGAGAGTCAGGCCTCAAAGACCTCAGCCTCAGCAGCTCCCCACCCCCACTCCGGTGGGAGGCCAGGCCAGGGCAACGAGCCAGCCCGCCTCTGTGCCCAAAGGAGGCGGGGCCCAGGGGTGCAGGGGAAGGGGGGGCCCGCACCCACCACTGGCAACAAAGCTGTCCCAGCCACCCCCTTCGCCAGACCTGGAAGCACAGGGACACAGACTGTGCCCTTCCCACCCCCACCCCCATCCCGATGGATACCCCCAGTTCTCATCCCAGCAGCCGGGGCTATTGGGAGTCCACAGCCTGCTCTGTCTGCAGTGGCCACGGTGGAGGCGGGCCCCAGAGAAACGTGTGTTTCAGCTCCCAGAGCTAGGGCTTATGGCGCCGGCCCAGGCGAGGCGTCCTCCTCAGCCTACCCTGGCTAGAGAGCCCCCGTGGCTTCACTGCAGCCCCTAAGAGAAGCCTGGGGCAGTGGCACCATGTCCCAGCGGGACCAGGGAGACCTGCGTCTTCTGGACTGGTGGGCAGCCCTCGGGAGCCCTCTCTGCCTCCTGCTCCCTCCCCGATTTTTATTTCAGGGCCATGTTTGTTTACTTGTGGCGTGTCTTGCTCTGGCCTGTGCATGGCAGCCACAGGCCCAGTTGGTAGGAACTAAAGAGATAAATAAGTCTATAAATAGTTCGGTGGCCGTCGGCCCTCACAGCGCTTGCTCAGCATTTAACCCCTTGTTCCTCCTCCCCGTGTCCGGGCAGAGCCGGGGAAAGGGAAGCAGAGAACAGGAATCTCCACGTGTGTTTTGTTTTCTGAGCGAGCCCCAGCTGAGTGCGCTTTGTCTTCGGGTGGCCTGGCCTGCGGGTGGCATCCGCCTCCAAACCCTCCGTGCCCCAGGTGATCCTGCAGCAGGCAGCTGGCTGTCCCTCCCTCGTCGCTTCAGACACCTCCCTGGTATCCCACTTGAAGCTTCCGAGTTGGCAGAAACACAGCTGCGTGTGTTGGGGGGCCCTTCCCCGAATCCGCGCTGGCCACAAGCTGAGCTGCCTCCTGTCCTGCCCTCCTTGGGCTGGCTAGCCCAGAACCCTGGCTCCCTGGGGCCTTTCCTTCCTCTTTCTGGAAGGACCCCGGGACTGCAGAACCCCTGAGCACCTGGCTGAGCCTCCAGAAGGAGCCTGAGGAAGCCACCAAATGAGATGTGACCCTCGTCTCCATGGCTGCTCAGGTCCTCCGTCAGCCAGACTCTCTTGCTGCCCGCTGGGATCAGGGCCCTCCTGGACACAAAGTCCGGGAGGAGCGACTGCAGCCCCAGGAGCAATCCCCCGCCTCCACCCTGATGGGGGAGCTGCGGTCCCGTAGAATGGGGTCCCCGTTGTGGGAGGAGCAGCCCTGGGCCCAGCAGGAGGCTGTGAGGTGCTCGATGCCCCTGTGATGCCCTTATGCTGCTGTGGGCCCTGTGCTGCCATGCCAGCTGCCTGAGGTGTGGGGCTGCCTGGCGATCAGGGTAGAGATGGGGTTCAGGACAGCATCGCCCACTCCCATCCAGGTCAGGGGCAGGGCTTGTGGCTTTGAACTTCCCCCAGAGTCCTCCAGGTTGAATGTGTGCCTGTTTTACAGAGGAGGAAGCTGAGGTCCAGAAGGTATCAGTGGCTTCACCCCAGTCCCACAGTACACAGGCTGGAAGGAGCCCCCGCCCTTGCCTATAGGACCGCGAGTCAACCAGGGTGGAGGGGGAGGTCAGTCTCACCTGCTTTCCGGAGAATGGGAGAGCGGGGCGGTGGGGCTGCTGAGAGCCTCGTCCCACTTGGAGAAATAAATAGCCTGTGGTCTTTGCTGATGCTGGCAGTACACCGTAGATTCAGGTGGTGCATGCACGTTCACTGGCGTGTGTGTCACAGTAGCTAAAATGTGGAGATACCTGGGTGTCCATCCACAGATGAGGAGATAGGCCACAGGTGGCCTGCACCTGCATGCAATATTACTCGGCCCTCAAAAGGAAGCAAATGACGACGCACGCCACCACCTGCAGGAATCACGAGGGCATGGTGCTAAGCTAAGTGAGCTGGTTGTGAAAGGTAAATACTGCATGATCCCACTTACAGGGGGTCCCTAGAGTCATCACATGCATAGAAGTAGAGCGATGGGTGCCAGGGGCTGGGGCCAGGGGGGATGGCGAGTGAATGTCTGACAGGGTAGACTTTCTCCTTGGGAAGCTGCAGGCGGTCTGGAGATGGATGGTGGGTGCCAGGGACTGTGGGGGGTGGAGAGTGAGTGTCCGACGGGACAGACTTTCTCCCTGGGAATCTGCGGGCGCTCTGGACATGGGTGTGGCGGTGGGTGGCAGCTCACAGTGTGAACGACACTGAGCGTGCACGGAAAATGACTGAAGGGCTACATTTTATGCTGTATGTATTTGCCCACAGTGTCACATTGCCAGGTCTTAGTCGTGGAGCTGGCGCTTGGAGCCAACACCCCCTGGCATGTGAGGGGTCCAGTGCGTGAACGGCACGGGCAGCGAAGGGTTAAGGAGAGGCACCCCACTCTGCGGCCGCCCAGATGCTGCTCAGTGCAGGGCCGGGGAGCCTCGCTGGGAGTCGGGAGGGAAACATGGAGGCTTGAGCAATTCGTGGGCTACCTTGCTGCCCCCAGGGCTCGGGGAAGCGGTATATGAACCAAGGAATAAAGGGGAGGAAGAAAAAAGGCCAAATCACATCTCTCTGAAACAAAGAGGCTTTTTACCAGGAACAAGGCTTGATAAAAATTACAGTGGCATCGCGAGTCATTCAGTGCCTGCCTGGGGCGATGGAGGCGGTGAGGAAATAGGGGGAGCGGGGTCTGAAATAGGAACGCCGCTGTCCCCGGAGCATTGCACGGATAAATAATCGTCTTAGAATAATGCATCGGCTTTAAGTAGGGCCAGGTGGCCCGAGCTGCCCACCAGAGGCCTCCGTGGCCCTGTGCGAGGGCCAGGCTGGGCTGGGCTGGGCTGGGGAGATTCCAGGGGCTGGGAGGGGCGTTCAGGGGCAGTGGCTTCATGGACCCCAGGGGGACCCTGGGACGGCCTGTGCAGCACACCCAGGCCTACCTGCCTGCCCCCGAGACATGGCTGTGCAGAGGCTGGGGCTGCTCGCCCTTCCCCTGGTGCGGGGCCATGCTTCTCTCTGAGCTGCAGGGCCGGCCCCTGGGGAAGGGAACGGCGGTCAGGCATCCTCCAGGCTCCATGCTCAGCAACGCGGCTCCTCAGGGCAGTTCGTCTTCCTGGTGTGAGCCTTCCTTTCTTCCTCTGTGAGATGGGGGCCCAACAGCTGGCTTCAGCTCCCCTGGGGGCCGGTTAGGGAGGGTCTCGTGGTCTCGGCCAGGCCCGAACTGTGGTCGCCTTGGTCTCTGTGTGAGTGTCTTGGGTTTGTTTTAACAAAAGAGCACGAACTGGGTGGATCGAAACAAGCGAAAGGCACACTCCCACTCCCGAGGCCAGAGCACAGAGCCCGGCTGCCCACAGGGCCTCGCGGTCCGGGGGCTCTCAGGAAAGGGGCCCCGTTTGCCTCTCCCAGCTTCCAGTGGCTCCAGGCGTTCCCTGGCTCACAGCAAGTCTCTGCCTCTGTCGTCATACGGTGTCGCCTGTGCCTGTCTCTGTGTCCTCCTTGTCCTGCAAGGACCCTGGTCTCACTGAACTGGGGCCCACCCTAGTGACCTCACCTGAACTCGATTGTGCGGACAGTCCTTATTTCCAGATCGGGTCACATTCTGAGGTCGGGGAGTGAGGACCCGAACACACCTTTTGGGGTGACATCATGCAACTGTTACAGTCCTGGGACCCGCCGGCCAGCCTGGGTGGCAGTGGGGGCTGGTGGAGTCTCCCCGAGTCAGAAGGCCAGGGTCTGCGCTCACCCGCGCTGTGACCCGGCCAGGCCCCGGAGCGGGTCTCAGTCCACCTCCTTCATCTCAAAAGTGGAGGCCACGCTGTGGACTGTCCCTGCCTCCCTCCACGTCTGTGACAAAGGCGAGTGTGTGAAGGTAGCCAGGCCAGGGGTCTGCATTCGATCAGGATTGGGGAGACAAGGTAGGAAGCCCGACTTTGTTAAGGGAGTTTCTGTGCCTCGGTGGCTCCAAGAGAGCTGGGAGCCTGTCTCCGAGGCCAGGGTCCCGCCGTCTCAGGCTCTCCCAGGCCCTTGTGACAATTCAGCTCATCAGCCCGGCAGCTGGGGTCAGTGTTCCCCAGTCCCTGTGGGCCAGGTCCCGGGTGCAGGTTTGGGATAGAAACGGCGATTGACCGTTATTAATATTTAGCACGTTTGCAGAAACAGCTTTCTCAGTGCTGCTAACCTGCCTCGTTAAGAGCGGCCGCTGCGTTCCGGGCGCAGATGCTAGGGGAGGGAATGGCGGTGAGTCCCAGTGCTGCAGGGCGGCCTCGGCCCCGGCTGGTCGGGAGGTGGGACCAGTGGCCAAGGCTCCTTGGAGTAGCACCGTTTCCTGGAGTTACGACAGCTTTGCTCTTGTCTCGAGGCCAATATCCAGGGCGAGGAGAGAAGCTACCGCCACGGCGCAGGGTGTCAAAGACAGAAGAACGAGATAGAACTCCGTCGGTTCCCACGTTTATTTTCTAGCAAACTGTTTTTGGGAAGGGGATCTTCAGGATGATCCTGCCTCTCCGGGAGCCCTCCCACTGAAGAGGGGCCTTCTGCTCGCCGGGTCACACTCTGCAGAGATGTGGGTGTGCAGAATTCCCTGTGAGGACGGGGAACACCGTAGCTTTTCTCCAGAAGTTGCCCCCGTGTGTGTGCGCCCTCCCTGATCAGCTCCCACAGCCGCAGCCTGCCTGAGGCTCCTGCCGCCCCCTCTCCCTGTTTTGTGCAGGGGGCAGGATGACCCTCCACAGTTCAGGAGGACTCGTAGGCACCCAGATAGGGGAACTTTCTCCAGGTCTCTGACCCACGACACAGCACTCCTCTTACTGGGCTCTGAGAAGGACCAGAGGGAGGGTAGCAGCTAGTCAGCCCTGAGGAAGCAGCAGAGATGGGGCCTGGCTGAGAAAGGCCAGATATTCCTCTCAGATGAGCCCATCAGGGTCAAGGGCAGACAGGAGCCGGAGCTGTGTTAATGGTGCTTCACCACCAGGGAAAGGAAGTCAGAAGTGGGAGTGAGGGTCCTGCTTTCCACCTTTTCTGTTAAGAACTGCCCTCCAGGTTCCTGTCACCCTTATCCATCCATCCATCCATCCTCTTATAAATCCATCCACCTATCTACTCACTCACCCATCCATCCATCCATCCATCCATCCATCCATCCATCCATCCACCCATCCACCCACTGATTCACTCACCCACTTAGTCATCCATTCATTCATTCAGCCATCAATGCATCCATTCATCTACCCATCCATTCATCTATCCAGTCAACCATTTTCCCGTCTATCCCCTCATCCATCCACCCAGCCATTCAGCCACCTATCTACGCATTCATCCACCATGTGTCCATCCGTCCATCCATCCATCCATCTGACCATCTATCCATCTGTCTGTCCATCCATCCATCCTCCATCTATGCTTCCATCCATCCCTCCATCCCCTGATAAATCCATCCACCAGTCCATCCCCCATCCATCCATCCATCCATCTGCCTGTGTATTCATCAATCCATCTATCCATCCTCCAGCTATTTTTCCATCCATCCCTCCATCCCTCCATCCCCTTATAAATCCATCTACCCATCCATCCCCACCCATTCACCCATTGATTAACCCATCCATCCATCCATTCATTAACCCATCATGCACTCATTCATCTATGCATTCTTTCTTCCAACCATTCTTCCACCCACCCATCCATCCACCCTTCATTCATGCACCCATCCATTAACCCATGTAAGCATTCATCCACCCATTTTTTCTTCCACCTAGTCATCCGACCGTGCCCTCATCCATCCATCCATTAACCTGTCCACCCACTCGTGTCCATCCACTTACCATTCATCACTTATCTGTGTATCCATCCACCGCCTGTCCATTCATCCACCCATCCATCAACTCACCCATTTATTCACCCATCCATTCATAAATCCATCTATCCACCCACCCACCCATCCATTCATCTATTTACCTCCCCATCTATCTATCAATGTGTATTCACACTCCCACCCATACCTTTGCTGGACATGACGAGGGACATTCCTGAGTGCCGGGAAACTCCTTCAGATGTTCTGTCATTGTGGGAAGAACACGAGGTCTTAGAGTGGCAGTTGAGAACTTCGAAACCAAGACTAAACAGCTCCCAGCTTGTTCCTGACTTACCGTGTGGCCTTTAGCAAGTTGCTTACTCTCTGAGCTTCTCTTCTTTGATGTATAAACTGGGTGAGGTTGCAGCTCTGCCTTCCCTCTAGGGCTGCTGCAAGAATGACCTGGACCGTGGTGCCGGCCGCGTGCTCTGTGGCCCAGGCAATGTCCAGTCGCCAGCCAGTCCCCAGGAGAGCGAGCCAACGTCAGTGCCCTAGCGTCTCATTAGAGGCTGACAGCTGCAAAGTCGCTCCTGGAATAGTTCTAGACTGGAACAGCTGTGTGGTCAGCCGGGGACCATGTTTCCTCACAGTCAGGTGGTGATGGAGGCATTGTCTGCCCTGAAGCTTTGCCTCCGTCTGTAATCACATTGATACATTGGCCTGAACTGACCCGTTAGCCTAGATACTGCTTTGGATGGGCCAGGTGAGATCAAATGCAACCTGAGTCCTTCGCACCCTGAGGTGGCCTTCGGGGAGGAGGAGCTGCCTCGTGCTGGGTCCTGCCTCTTTCAGAGCAGGGCGGCACAGCTCCTCGGAGCAGGAAGGCCCTTCCAGCAGATGCCAGGCCATGGTGTCTGGCCACCTCTGGGCAGGAGGCTGCAGTTAAAAACAGACTTGCAAGGCTCAGCCAAGGCTGCGTTTTACAGGAGCCATGACCTGGCGTTCGGCTTGCGGGGGGTGGCTCCTCCCCCTGCCAGCGATGCTAGGGGAGAAGAAGGTGAAGGGGGCGCAGCAAGGGTTTGATCCCCTCACACCCAATAAAAGTGCCTTTCAGGAAAGAAAGCAGTTGTGGGGCGGTTTAGACCTCAAGGCTTCAGAGGCCGCATCCCCACAGACAGGCGAGGGGCGGCTCGGACACAGTCCTTCTGAAGTTCTTGGTGAATCTCCCCTCCCTCCCACGGGCCTCTGTCTGCTGCCCTCACCGCACAGCCCCGGCCAGGTTTGCAGAGCAGATCCCAACCAGGACCGAGCTCTGCAGGGAGGTGGGTGGTTCTTCCACAGCCACGTCTCCCCGGGAATGCTCCGCGTGGGGGAGTGCGTTGCTGTGCCGCTGAAGGCCGGGGTTCCCCGAGGCTGCGGTGCCTGTCTCCGGCCATGTGGCCGCTGTGTGGACTTAACTGAAAACCCTCAGGGTCGATATGGCTTTCGGTCCAGATTTTCGGGGTGATCGGAGACTGGACTTGGGAGTGGGTGTGGCTCCAGCCCTCAGCCCGGCCCCTCACTGGAGATGACAGGCTCCTTCACACCCCACCTCTGTTTCCCCAGCTGTACATGGGAAGCTCCCCTGACGAAGGAGCACAACCTCCCCCCGAGCGAGTCACTCTTTGGTCCACATGGCTGGGTGTGGGCACCTGAGAAACTGACGCCATGTCCGTCCCAATACCTGGAAACAGTCTGAGAAACTCTGGGGCTGTGGATCCCTCAGGCAGCATGAGGGAGAGAAGAGGGCCCCCGAGCGCCAACCCGGCTGCCAGCCTGGACTCAGGAGGGAGAGAAGAGGGCCCCCGAGCGCCAACCCGGCTGCCAGCCTGGACTCAGGAGGGAGAGAAAAGGGCCCCCGAGCGCCCACCCGGCTGCCAGCCTGGACTCAGGAGGGAGAGAAAAGGGCCCCCGAGCGCCCACCCGGCTTCCAGCCTGGACTCAGGAGGGAGAGAAAAGGGCCCCCGAGCGCCCACCCGGCTTCCAGCCTGGACTCAGGAGGGAGAGAAAAGGGCCCCCGAGCGCCCACCCGGCTGCCAGCCTGGACTCAGGAGGGAGAGAAAAGGGCCCCCGAGCGCCCACCCGGCTGCCAGCCTGGACTCAGGAGGGAGAGAAAAGGGCCCCCGAGCGCCCACCCGGCTGCCAACCTGGACTCAGGAGGGAGAGAAAAGGGCCCCCGAGCGCCCACCCGGCTGCCAGCCTGGACTCAGGAGGGAGAGAAAAGGGCCCCCGAGTGCCCACCTGGCTGCCAGCCTGGACTCAGGGCAGCCCAGCGCGCCACAGTGGTGCAGATTGAAGGGGCTCTCTGCTCTCGAGGCCGGGCACCTGCGTCCAGGGGCCTCGCTGGCCTCCCCCTTGCCCTGCTCACCAGGCACTAGCCTCCTTGGGGAGTGTGGAAAAGTCCAGGGTCATCTGGCCCCCACTAATCTCACACAACCTTTTCTGGTTACAGAGACGGTTCCCAAAGCCTAGGCAGCTGTGGCCTGAGTGGACCTGCAGGAATTCAGGGTAGCGGTGGGGGTACCCCCGCTTTCCCGGGTCCTCTTCCCATCATGTGGACCCTCCCCAGGGCCCCGCTGGGTTTGTTTGCTCCATCATGAAGAAATGAACAAATGGCCAGTCCTTGGTGTCTGCCGCAGAGAATCGTCCCTCCCGAACTTTCTGGTTCCTTCCCTCGAATACTTTTGACCTTAAGTTTTCTGGAATTGACATTTCAGGGAGCTGCACCGCACAGGGTCCCCTCGTGCTTCTCAGCTGGGTTAGGGGCACTCACTGCCACCTCCACAGTGCTTTCTGTAGTTTCTGTTTTTTAAAAGCAGCTCCTCCCATCCCCAGGCCAAGACAAGGCATCTCTGAGCAGGGCAGGAGTCAGAGCTGAGTATGTTGTGCTATAAACTCACAGAGCAGAAGGAATCACACACGCGTGTGCTCACAGGTGGAGGACAGAGCCGTGGATTTTTGGAGCTGGTGCCCTTTTCCCTGAGATGTTCCTCAAAATCACGTAGCTGCTCTTGCAGGCTTAAGAAATGCCACATAGAGACCCAGCCAGCCGTTGGCGCAGTTCCCCACCGTGGGTCACATTTTGGGCATCTCCGGGACCGCATCTTGGCCCCACAGAGAGGTGTGCAGCTGGGCAGGACCGAGTCCCCACTGGGCCCGTGGGCCGCAGAAGTGAAGACTCAGGCTGGCATCAGGAGGCCCCCAGGAAACCCGTGTGGGGCCTGGACAAGGGCAGCCAGGGGCAGCCAAGCACCATCTGCCGCTTGCCCTTGAGGGAGGGATGGAAGGAGGCCCGAACTCCAGCCTCTCACTCAGCAGACGGGAGACCCTTCCTCCTGACGAGTCTCCAGACAGAAGACAATGGCGGAGACCCAGAGGCTGCATGGGGCAGAGGCAGCTGAGGTCACTCTGGACACCTTTGCAGGTTCCTGCCTGGGGACTTCTGCTTCCACACGCAGTCACATGCTTCTACACACAGTCACACACTTACAGTCACATACTTCCACATGCAATCACATGCTTCCACTGCAGTCACATGCTCACATATGAAGTCACTTGCTTCCACACACAGTCACACTTCCACACACAGTCACATCCTTACACACGCAGTCACACCCTTACGCAGTCACACCCTTACGCCGTCACACCTTACACAGTCACACGCTCACACACGTAGTCGCACACATCCACACGCAGTCGCATGTTCTCACACGTGCACACAGATGCTCATGTGCACACAAGGCCCTTCCCTGCCAGCCTCTGCACGTTGCCTCTTTCCTGCCCAGTGGGGCCTGCGGGCCTCCTGGCTTCTCCTTAAAACCCCGGCACACGGGGAAGGAGGGAGTGCAGCCGGGCAGATGCCAACTCTGAAAAATCCCCTCGGCGCCCTCTGGCCAAGAATCTATGCTGAAATCTGCCCATCCCTGCCACAGAGCTGCCCAGGGCGCAGGCTTCAGGGAAGGGGTCATCGTGTTGATAATCACCCTCCGAGGGCACTGCTCATGTGGCCAGGACCAGCCCTGGGTGGGCGACGGCGAGGGACCCCTTGTGGGCTGTTGGGCTACTGTCCTGGCTGGCTTAGCACTGTGGTCCTGATCTGCGGCCTCTTCTCTCTCTCCAGACCCTAAAACCCTGGCCACAGCTTTGCGTTGCAGACATGGCTCTCTTGGGAGATGGTGGGGGCAGCCTCTGTTCTGGGCTGCTTTCCTAGGCTGGGTGAGGGGAGTGGAAGACTCCCACTGTGAGGCTGAAAGACTCGGCCCTAAACCAAGGATCACGGTGGAGCTGGGGGGCAGCGTGAAGGCTGAGGTCACTGTGGACTGCCAGCCGGCTCGGTGTCTGTCCCAGCCCGGGAGAGCAGCAGGGTTTCGTCACCTCCCTGACTTGTATTATGAGATCAAATGACGATTGCTCCTACGTGTCTGTGACAAGACTCACAGCAGGGCCCCTCCGTGGAGTTCCCCGAGCACACAGATGGCTGCAACTGGCAGCTCAGCAGGTGCTTCATGGGCAGACAGGGACGGCCTTGCCCCCGATGCAGGGTCGCTCAGCTCCTGGCTGGCCAAGTTGGCCTCTCTCCCGTCCTGAGCTCCCTGCACCCCATTCCCCTCCCTGCTTTCATCATTCTGTAGGTCTCCCTGTAGAAATTCTAGGAATGAAGGCCCTGGGACCCTGGAACGAGACCACCGCAAAACCCAGATAAAGGATGTCAGGTCTCTGGGCAAGCCGTCGCCTGCCGTTACCTAGCCTACACCTCCTGGCCCCGCACGCTGACCTGTGAATGCCGGCCAGGAAGGCGTGCCCTGTCCTGGAGGCCTCGGTGGTCGGGCCTGGGACCTCAGTGAAAAGACGCCCACGTCCAGAACAAGCCTGTCCAGCGGGGCAGAGGGCTGGGCAGGCTCCTGACCTGGGCCGACCCTCTCATGGGGCGTCCTGGCTGGAGCCCAGGGCTAGGAGGGCTGAGCCTGATCTCCGGTCGCTGGCTGCCCCGGGGACCCCGGAGAGGGAGCGTTGTGTGCCTGGCCCCGCCGAGGCCTCCCTGCAAGCTGTCTGCCTTCTCTGGGCTTTCCAGATAGTTCTCTGCACTTCATTTTCTCAAAATGTTTTCTGTACACTAATTAGCTCTCCTCTCACCCACCCTTGAAAGAAGAGCTCCCTCTCCCCCAGAAACAGGGACAGCAAAAGGAGACGGGTTTTTCCTGGAGGCTGTGGGCAATCGCTTACCCCTGTGACCGCCGGGGACAGGCGGCCGGGGGCCTGAGGCACAGACCTGCGTTTAATCAGCAGGAAACACTACCTTTCTCTCCTAAGCTGTTTGCTAGGCTAGTAAATTAAACATGCCCTGAAAGCGTTGATTTTCCTCCGGTAGGTCAGGGGTTTCGGGAAGTAGAATTCAAACAGCCAAAGACATGTTTTGAACGGAGTCCTGCCACGGACACACACTTGACGGGGTCGCTGCCCCTCTCCGCGCTCCCGAAGAGCTCTGGAGACACCTGGGGCTCTAATGCCTACTTGGCCTTCGGACAGGAGCGCCCACGCTGGAAAGGAGTCGAGGAGGGAGTGTGCAGGGAGCTCTGGCTTCCAAACCCGACTTTGTTTGCAAGCTCTGAGCTCAGAGCAGTTACTGGTTCCAAATAATAAGATGGCATGTTAATTACCCCCCCCTCTAATTCACCTTCGTGCTGCACACAGCCAGTGGGGGGCATGGGGGTGTTCTTTCAAACCTAAAGAACTTCAGGTCTTTAGGGCGGAGGAGCTCTGTGGCTTCGCCTCTGAAAGCACCCACCTCGGCAATTAGAAAGGACCCGTTGGACACTTAAAACACAGTAATTACTCCTCTGAATGCTGATAAATTAAATAAGTGTTTTCCTCTCGACTTTTCCCCCCAAGACCTTGGTTTCTTTTGAAAGAAAACATTTTGTTACTCCTTGTGCCGGTATGTTTACAACCCGTGTGAGGAATCTGAAGTCATTTTTCCTGCACTTAAAAGTTCTGGTCTCCCGAGAGGCTCCGGTTTCCCCAGCCAACGTCAGGGCGCGGGGCGGGGGCCGAGGGGCGAGGGCCAGCGGGACCGGGGCCCAGTCATTTTCATGGGTCTTTGAGGCAGCCACAGAAGGAGGGACAGCCACAGAAGGCGTGGAAAGATCTAGAGCAGGTCAGAGTGACGGAGCTCACCCCACCTCCGGCCCCTTCCCGCTGCTCCCCACCCAACCCTTGCACCTGGCTTATTTACGTTATCGAGGTGCGATTCAACTGCTGCAAAGGGGGCGATTCGGTGTTGCCGAGCTGTTCACCGAGCCGGGCAGTGCTCCTCTCTCGAGTTCCCAGACTCCTCAGCACCCCAAGAGGAGACCTGGGTCGCCCGCCCTCCCCCACCCCAGTCCCCAAAGCCTCCCATCTTCGTCTGTCTCTGGGGGCCTGTGCTGGGTGTGTGGTGTAAATGCCGCCGGGCAGGCGTGAGCCTCTGTGTCGGCTTCCTGCGTGGAGTGCCGCGTGTCAGGGCCGCCTTCTTCCTTGGGGAGGGATGATATCGTCCACCCATCCATTCCCTCATTCTCCGCAGACGGACCTTTGGGCTGTTTCTGCCTCCTGGCGACTGTGAATCTGCCCCTGTGAACATTCACCTGCCTCCTGAGTCCTGGTTTGGCTGCAGTGAGTGGAGGGTGGAGTAGCCTTGGGGACTCCTTCCGGCCCTCCCCATTTCCCCCCGTGCCTCAGGTCGCCCTCTGGTAGAGTTTCAGGCCACACACACACCCCATCTTGGCACCCGCCTTTTCTTAGGACGGACCCCAAAGGCCCACCCCAGACAGACAAGCTGGGCACCCTGTGATTGCTCAGTCAGGGCCCCATGACCCCGATATTCGGGACCTCAGCAGGCCTGTTCCCAGCCTGCATCGAGATCATCAGGAACTTCCAGGAACCTCCCCAAGACCCAGTGGATGTTTGGGGGGGTGGGGGGGGCTACGTGCAGGGCAGCACCTCTGAGCACATTTCACAGTCACCCGGATTCTGAGTCCTCTCAGGGACTTAGGACTTCTGCTGTCCCCGATTTCCAAGAGGAAATTCAGAATGTTCTGGAGCAAGTATTTCACCATCAGCCAGCCCTGGGTCAGCTGCCACGTGTGACGGCTTCCCCAGCTGTCCCCAAGCTTGTGAGGCAGGCAGTTCCCCTAGGGCAGGTCCAGCCAGCGTGTCCTCAGGTGGCCGCCAGGGCCGGGGTGGGGGAGATAGGGTGCACTGGGCCATGCCATCCCATCAGAAATGTTGGCCCCAAGGGAGCCTGGGAGGATCCCGTCCTCTGGATCCTCTGCCGTCCAGTGATGGTGGCTTGGCTCAGGGTGGAGCAGAGGCGGCGTCTCCCGGGCAGGGGTGGCAGCCAGGCCTTCTGGGCCCCTGAGCACCCTTGGTCTCTGCTGGCGACCGAGTCCCCAGCGCTCCCTGAGCCATACACACGGGTGGGGCATGTGCTGCAAAGGTTCACGCTGCGTTGTCTCCTTTAGGTGACGGTGACATTGTAAATAATATGTATGAGCCTGACCGGGACCTGCTGGCCGGCCACAGCGCGGAAGACGAGGCTGAGGACAGCGCCATGTCACCCATCCCCATGGGGCCGCCGTCCCCCTTCCCCACCAGTGAGGACTTCACCCCAAAGGAGGGCTCGCCCTACGAGGCCCCGGTCTACATTCCTGAAGACATTCCGATCCCACCGGACTTCGAGCTGCGAGAGTCTTCCGTCCCAGGGGCCGGCCTGGGGGTCTGGGCCAAGAGGAAGATGGAAGCCGGGGAGAGGCTGGGGCCCTGCGTGGTGGCGCCCCGGGCGGCCGAGGCGAAGGAGACAGACTTCGGATGGGAGGTGAGTGATCGCGCCTGAGCATGATTGATCACGGCCATTTATCTTGCGTTCAATCTATTTATAAAGCCAAGCTGAGCCGCCGCTGCCCCAGGCGGGAGAGAGCGTTGGCATGTCACATTTCCCAGGCCCGTTTTATCCCGAAGCTCCCTGACGCGACTCAGAAAGCATCAGCGGTCCTCGTGGGCGCCCCGTCAGCCCTGTGGGCCACGCCCACTCTCTCCCGGAAATGTGTCTTTCATGAGCTCATGTCTTAAAACATCCCCTGCTTCCCGCCGGGCCTGGCTGCCATAGCGGAGGCGAAGGGAGATTAACTGAATGTCCCAGAACAGGCGGCCGCACCTGGGGGCTTCCTTGCAGGCGGAGCAGGCGGGGGCAGCTCGCAAATCACACCTGGTGGCTGCGCTGCCCCAGACGCTGCCTGACCCGCCTGCCCCGGTCAGCCAGCAGCCTAAGAGCGGTCCAGCTTCTCCAGTCCCAGGGGCACAGGCCTCGTCCTGCCAGGAGGGACGGCTGGCTGTTTCAATTTTCCCACCACGGCGTGACTGGCCTTGAGGGTCTGGGGCTGGCCTGGTGGACCTGCGGCAGGGGTCAGGAGAGAGGGCGTCCCTGGGATGGCTCTGAGCTGGGAGCACCCAACGTGTGCTGCTCCGGCTGTGAGGGACACTAGACCCGTGTTGGGGGCCTCGAGGGTCCCATGGGGCTGAGAGCTCCCTCCCCGCCCCCGACAAAGTGCGCTTCCTGGCAGGTCCCGGCCTTTCTGCTGGCTCCATACAGCCAATTGTTAGCGGTGTTGTAGGCAGGGCTCCGGCCTGGGCAGAAGGTGGGAATAGTGATTGGATTCCCCCTGTGCCTTCCAGACTCCGAAGTGCCCTGAGGGAGGTGGAGTCCTCGTGGGCAAATGGCTGGAGCAGGGCAGAGGACCCCAAGACGGGTGGGGCAGCGTCCTGGGTCCTGCCCACCTCCCGTCCTGGCCGCTGTTGGCTCTGGAGACATCCCCAGCCAGCTCCGTGCCACACTCTCTGGTCTGCCCAACTCAGATCAGCCCTGGGGAAGCTCCTGTGGCCCCAGGCAGGCCTTGAGCGCCTCCCCGGGGGTGGCGGCACTAACGGCCATTTGTAAGGAGACTGACGGCCTGGGGGCCAGAGGCTGCCTGCACCCTGCAGAGCTGAGGGCATCCTCCCTGGGCAAGGAGACCAGGGCACCTCGGCAGTTCCCGGCAGGCAGGTGTGGTCCTCAGTAGCTCACAGAGTCCCACGTGGCTCCTTGCCACAGACACAAGGGGACTCAGGAGCTGTTCTCTGAGTGTCAGCTTCAAGCGCCCCTGCCCGTTACAGAACTGTGGGCGTCCCAGTGCCTGCAGAAATGCTTGTGGCAGAGTCCGAGGCTGCCCAGTGGGGTGGGAGCTGTGGCTCTACAAGTGGCACCTGTGGACCGGGCACATCCCCCCGCTCCAAGAGGCAGAGGAGAGTGTGTGGCCCAAGGTTGGGTCACCTTCAGGAGCGACTGGCCAGGAGCCAGGGGGCCCGGTGAGACAGGAAGGGGAGAGTTAGGAGTCGATGCCTCAGTGGGGATGTGCCTGGCCTCAGGGCTCCACAGGCCCCTCACCGGACCGAGGAGAGCACTTTCCCAGCAACACCGGTCTTTGGCTGCTCGATGGAAGTGGCTTTGGCAGACGCGGCCTGTCCCGCCCTGCCCTGCCTGGCGTGTGGGAGAGGAATTCAAGTGTGTTTGCCCGTCACACTTAGAAAGTTCGGGACTGTTTAACTAGGAGGTGGCTTGTGGATGCGAGAGGGCCAGGGCCCCCGCAGGTAGCACTTTGGATGACCTTCAGGTGACTTTGTTCTTGCCTACTCCGATACAAGTTTCTGTTTGCTTTTTGTAAACGAAATGGCCTGTATCACGGGGTCCGCATGGTGCCAGGCCCGGCGCGGGCTGTGGGGCTGCCTGTTGACTCTGCAGCGCGTTTGTCCTGGGTGTGTGTACATGAGGGAACGCGCTCTCGCCACGGAGCGCCTTCTGCTTCTGCCGAGGCCTCTGTTCCACGGTGGAGACCTGACAGCCACCTTTCCTGCTGGCACTGAAAATTATTTACTCCCCACCCCCGACACCCTCTGACAGGGCTCCCTATGCGCCCAGCAGGAGCTCTGCCACCTCCCGTCCATCAGATGGGGCGGGGGGCAGCCATGTGCGTCGGTGCCTTCGGGAGCTGACCTCGGAACGGGGCAGGAAGCCACCACCTCCGGGTGAAGGAGTGAGAGGAGGAAGCAGGTCCGGAATTAGGCCGCACCCGGGTCTGCCCAAAATGAGCGATGTCCATCATTCAGGGAGGGTTCTCCCTGCCTCCAGCCATCTCACGTGGGGCCTTTGGGCAGGAAAGTGACGTTTTCCCCTTGAGTGGCCTCCCAAATTTTCCACGTGTCCCCAAAGAGCTAACTGCCATTTCCCTTCAGCTTGCGCCTTCCCTGCGGCGGGCCTGGAGAAGGGAGTCGCAGGTGCCCCTTTCTCTGTGGACTTCCTCCTTTACCCAGTGCCTGGCCCGTCTCTGAGTGCTGTGGACAGGGGCCTGAGATGGGATGGGAAACCAGGCTTCAGGGCTGGGATCCCCCTGTAGTTCCAGGCAGGAGAGGGACCTTCTGCTAATTCCCCATCCCATGCCACTGCCACCAGCAAGGTGGCTCTGCTGGCCCTTCCCTCCACACTCCTGCAGGGCAGGCCCGGGATAGAGAAAAACCCGGGGGCCAGCGTTACACTAGCAGGATCCCGGTCAGGCCTGGGCCAGGAGAAACCCGGGGGCCAGGGTCACGCCGGCAGGATCTCGGTCAGGCCTGGGACGGGAAAAACCCGGGGGCCAGTGTGACACCAGCGGGGTCCCAGTCAGGCCTGGGACGGCCCACGCTTCTGTGTGGTTCCCCCAAGTTTCATACGCGTAATTGTTCACCTTCACACTGGTAACTCAGTGTGGTGAATCAGTGCTTTGATTTTACTGTAATCTCCACGGTATTCATTGACTGAAAAAGAACAAGTAAGGACATTTTAGTGATGACAACAACCGAGAAGGATCGGTGTCATGTGGCCTCCTCAGGTGGGGCCAGCAGCGGGGTGTCATGGCCACTCTGAGCTCAGAAGCGGGGTTCCCCTGGCGGAGGGGGTCTGGGAGTGGCGTGAGCACAGGGACCTCACCGGGCGGCGGCCCCGCAGGCACAGCTGTGCGTCTCTCCAAGGACAGGTTTGAAACAAAAGTCACATGGATTATTCTTACTGTCACTTTGGGGCACCATGGAAGTCGTTTTCTTTCTCCTCTGAGAATAAAGTTCTTGTTCCGGACAAATCAACTGACTTAAATGAGAAGGTCCTGTTTCCTTTTCTCTTGTCATCGAAAGAGACAAGGTGCCAGGTCACACTTGGTTTCGGACTGACTAGGGCGAGTCGGGGCTCTTCTTTCCCTGACATGGGGCTGATGGGGATGATGCCATGACCCCCTGGGGACGAGGGATGGGGCGGGTAGCATGTGAGGCATCCACAAGCTTCGGGTTCAAGCTCGTGGGAGCTTTCCGTCCACGAACAGGAATGTGGTGGGGTTGGGAGCTGACTTTCCTCTGCCTCAGTTGCTGGTTGGAAGCCTGTACTCCTTCTACACTGAGACTGATGCTGACCAGGGAAGGCTGCCCCTCCTCCCTCCCTCTTGTGTATTAGGAATAGTCGCTGACTAAACCTGCTTTGTTCCTGGGTGCTGTGGGGAACCTGAGGATGTGCCCTGAGTCAGATGCCCCATCCCAACCTGGGGGCTCACTCTGTGCATGGCTGTGTGTGTGCTCCGGGTGTGTGGAAACCCCCCTGGGCTTCATTTCAGGGAGGGGGATTTGTCGGGAAGGGCACCCGAAATTCCTGGCCCCCTCCGTCTGGATGCAGCCAGGTTCGGTCTCTTCCCAAATCTCACGCCCGCCTGCCTCCAGTGAAGCCCGCCTGCCACCCTGTGAAGGCATTTCATCACCCTGGGGTCTGCAAAAACAGAGATTTTGTTGAGTAATCATGACATTGATCATCATGCTGTTTATTTTGCTAATTAAGAGGTAGCAGCCGGGTGACAGCCCCGAGGGAGGAGGCCACGGGAGAGGCGCTGCAGAGGCCACCTGCCCCGGCCCAGCCTGTAGCTGCGAGGCTGTGGCACCAAGGCCTCGGGGCTGGGGGCGGGGGCGGGATCATGCAGGACCCCCAGGGACGCACGCCGGCCACTTTTCTCCCCGTGTCGGCCGCTGTCTCCCACCCAAGGTCTGTTTGTGTCTTTGTTGACTGTGTGTGTCTCCCCAGAAAGGCTCTCGACGGCATCATGGCTCCGCCCATAATCAGAACACTGATGAGTAAGTGCGTCCGCCTCTGCTGAAGAGGCCAGGTGAAAAATGTTAATGTGAATTGACGGGGTTTCAATTATGTGAAGAATGTACTCAAGTGGACGACCTCACCCCCAGCCTTAGTTACTGAATATTAATGTGCGTTTATTTGTTCAATCAACAAATGCACTGTGTCAGCCAGGGCCTGTGGGAAGCTCTGGGGCCACAGGGGAACCAGCCCAGAGGTCTCAGGCTGCACCGATTCTCTGGCACTACCACCACGGGATCCCCAGGCTGGTGCCTGCTGGGTCCTCAGGGCCCACTGAGGGTCTTTGGCAGGGCTGGGACCTGCCAGTCTCCCCTGTGGACCATGAGCTACACATCAGCCAGAGACGGGTGAGAGCAAGCCCAGCCGGCACTCTCAGATGTCCACGTGCGTAATACGGAATTATTATCCAAAACGCTCAGCCTTTGTGAGGAAGCAAAACCTCTTCTGTGCACGCAGGCCTGTACCGCTGTGCGTGTTTAGGGTAGGATGCTCTTCTCTTCCCGAGTGGGAGAAATGAGAAGTCCATTTGCAGGTCCGTTTTGGTCCCAAGTGATAGGATGACGATGAAGCGGGGTGGGGGCAGCCCAGCCAGGCATCTGGCTCCCTGGGACGGCAGGAGGGACAGTGCTGTAGCACGTCAGTCTCTGACATCACAGCACAAATGTCCATGATGGGCTTTTAAAGGCACCATGAGGCCGGCATAAAAATGCACCACCCAGAACCAGCTTCCCCATGTACCAGGGAGCACTGGATGGCCCCACATGCTGAGACCCAGTTCAATTCGATGACAGGAGGGACAATGGCAAATTTGCTCCAGAGTTCCTTTGATGTGGCCAGGTCCACAGGGTAGGGTAGGGAATCACATAGGCCACCCCTTGCCACACACAAACCCCACCCCTTCTCCCTTCCTCCTGAGCATCCTCTCCAGCAAATATTAACGTGACTCACTGCAGGAGATTGTGTGTGAGCTTGCACACACAAATGCCACCCCCCACCAAGCCTTAGCTTTTGCCTTTAAAGTCCTAGACAGGGCCTTGGCCTCTCGGGAGGGAGGTCACCTGTGTCGCCAGCTTTTGGAGCCGCCTGTCTTGGGGCATGTGGGTCGGGTGCCTGCGGGTTTTGCTTCTCTGGGAGTTCCGGCTGGATTTTGAGCTGGAAGGTGCTGGAGAGACAATTCCAGGCTCTAGATTAGTGGCTGGGCTCAGGGTGTCCTAAGGAGTCGGCGCCTCCGTCCAGACCTCATGCTCTGGCCCGCTCATGTTCCGATTGGGCAATCTCTTCATGAGGCAGGTGGGTTCAGGGCTGGGGCTGGGGGAGTAGGAGGTCCCACTGGCGGCTGCCCCGTTCTGCTGTTTTCACGACAGCAGGCGGGGCCTGGTGCTGGTGCGGGAGCTGGACTCAGACCCCTCCGTGGGCCCCGGGCTGGGGAACCGAGGTGAGCTTGTCTGTAGGTCTGAGCCCAGGCGGAAGTGCCCCTGTTAGAACCAAGCCCCAGCTCTGGCCCAGGATGGCTTCTTGAGGCTCCTGGGACTCTGCTTCTGTTCCTCTCAGTCCCTGTGGCCTCTTGAGCAAACAGGAAACCAAGATCAACACAGAGACGGACACACGCACGTTTGCCCTGTTGCCATCAAGACCCTTGGGGCTCCAGGTGTGGCCCCTGAGCCCGCAGTGGCGGCCTCCCTGCTGGCTTGTTGGAAGTGCAGAACCCTGCCCGCTCCCAGCCACACTGAGTCATCGCGAGCAACTGAGCGAATCGCTGGCGGTTCTTGTGCACAGCAGAGTTTAGGGAGGACCCACCAGGCAGCGAGCCCCCCGCAGACGCAGCAGCTTACGAGGGGGCAGCTCTGGGTGTGCTGTAGGCATCGGGAGAGTCACCAGTGTTCCCTGCAGCTGTGGAAGGATATGCTGCCCTCCCGCTCACCCCGCCTCCGGGGCTGACCTCCCGAGGTTTCCGGCTCCTTCCGGGCCCCCAAGGGGATGGGGCAGCAGCGCCCACCAGTGCCAGGTCTAGCCATTCCCAGGAGGTCTCCAGGCTGCCTCGTGGCTCTGGGATTCAGGAAGGAGGGGCATCCCCCAGCCACCGGCACTGGTTTGAACCCCAAAGCGCTCCCTCTGTCCCTCGGAGCTTCCACAGCCGTGGACCTCCACACTCTCCACCCCATCTGGCTCTGGGGGACCCATGGCCCCAGCTGGCAGGCGAGGAAGGCCCAACCCAGTAAGCTCCCACGGCTCAGGCACCCTCTGAGAAGTGCGGCCACCCGGCCTGGGAGGAGATGCAAGCGCCGCCCCCAACACTGTCCGCTGTGGCAGAGAAAAATGTGTTAGTGCCCCGCCCACACGTCGGTCTGAACTGGAGGAGGGAGGTGGTCAAGGAAGCTCCCAAGTCTTTCCCGGGTGCCTGAGACCCGAGGGCAGAGGCCAGGGGCTGTGCGGGCCCCTTCACTGCGTGTTGGTGTTGCCTGGGAGCCTGGGAAATGCAGGTGCCCAGCCTGCCTCGGAGAGGCGGCCAACCTCTCTGTTTGCCCCGGAGCACCCCAGTGTCAGGCCCAAAGTCCCAGCAAAGCCCACTGAGCATCACGCGAAAGTTACCAGGAAACCTGAGTTTACGGCCTGGGCCCGGAACAGCTGACCTAGACGGGAGGTGCAGAGAGCCCGCCCAGTGTCCGGCACCTGCACCAGGCCCCCAAAGCCCTCGTCCCGCCTTCCGGCATGTTCAGTGCGGCCCGAGGGGCTCCCTAGGATAGTGCTGAGGACATTTGGTCTCTCAGCAGACAACGCTGCTGCCTCGACCACCTCTCCTCCGGCCCGCAGAGGCGCTGACTGGCACCGCCCGACGCAAGGCGCTTCCTTCTGTCTCTCCCATGCCTGTGTCACCCCGGAGCTGAGCCGCCGTGAGCCCTGCTGGCCTGCCGGGGGGGCAGACGGCGCTCATGGGCTCAGCTCTTAGATCACCCTATGACGCTTTACCCTTTAAATTCCAGCGGAGGGAAGGGGCAGACCATGGCAGGTGCTGGGGGCCTCAGCATGGGCTGGAGTCTCAGGGAGGGAGGCCAGGGCCAGTCTGAAAATACCGAGGCTGGACTGCAGCGTCCGGTCACCATCTGTCCAACTGCCCCACGTTAGGGCTTGGTATTCTCAGTCCTGCGTTTTATCATCTAAACGCTGAGACGCGTTCCTGGCCCCCTCTTTCTCTCCAAGCCACTGCCCACGCCACCCCCACGGCCGGGTGGGCTCGGCCCAGGCACCTGGCCTGCCTCTGGGCACCTCTGCATGGCGGCCAGGCTGCTCCACTCTGCGTGGGGAGTTTTGTGTGAGGCCAGGAAGCTTTGCCATGGTGCTTCCCCACGCAAGAGCTTCTGGATGTTTCTATGGAGCCCTAACATGGCACGTCTGAAACCGCTCGGCGAATGCTCTGAGGAGCGTTCCTGTGGAGCCGGCACCCAGCAGCTCTCAGGGCACATGGCATCGGGATTTGGAGAGTGACGGGCCCCATGCAACGGTGCGGAGCCTGAGGCCACCGTGGGGACAGGCGTGCCCAGAACCCCTCGGTCCCCGGTGTGGCTCCAGCAGAGGCTGGCAGTGCCATGGAGGAATCACAGCACAGACCTCCCATTTCCCCTGCACTGTGACATCAGCCCGAGACGTTTTTAGCCCAAGAATGCCATGAAATCCTGCACTATCTTCGGCCCGGCTCGGAGGCACGGGTATATAAGGAATTTTAGAAAAAAGGAGACAGAATGACTAAGAATACCTCCCCGATGGCTCTCCTCTACTTCCTTAAGGGGTAATAACTCCGCGGCAGCCCAGCAGAGGGGACTTTCTTTAAATAGAGCATTCTGATTCACAAGCGAAAAAGGAAATAAATATTTTCTTTTCATATTCGAGACATCTGTGAATACCAACTTCTTAAATAGTGTTTTGCCAATCGCATCACACACGCCCCCTCCCCAGTGACTCTCAGAGCCCACCCTGCCTCAAGAACTTATACCCAGAAACCTGAAAACATCGTCGGGGTTTCCAGAAGCAGGAGGGAGAAGGGCCTCTGCGTGGGGACGTGGCTGGCCTCCCCGGGCTCCCCAAGGCTCCCCAAGGCTCCCTGTGAGAACGGGGCGCTCCAGAGCCCCCTGCCCTTTTCCTCCTCCCCTTCTTTCTTCCTTAAGGAAAATAAGGATTGGACATGAAGGGAGTATAACAGTGACGTGTGGCCTCTGTGCGGGCCGGGCGGGCACCTGCTCTGTGCCTTGGTCTGTGTGGAGCTCTGGCCGCACCGGGACCCTCCCAGCTGTGCTGTGATTAGGACATGCCACCCTCACTCTGACAGGGGAACCCGGGGTTGAAAAGGAAGAAATAGCTCCCGGCCCCCATGTCTGTCCATGCAGGGACCCCAGGGTGGGGGAGGACCCCGGCAAAAGCTCTCTGGGGAAAGCCAGAGAGAGGTACGGGGGGGCTCCAGCAGGGGCAGGACTGGGCCCAGCCCCGGTTCCTGCCTACACTAACAGCATGCAGGTGAGGGGAGTCTCAGCTCTGTGCCTTGCAGGCGGGCCGCCGGGGCCCAGCTCCTGCCTGGCTCTGCCTGAACGTGGCCCTGTCCTCTGTGGGCCCCTGACCCAGCCGGGCCCTGGCACTTGACTTCAGGACAGCCGATGGCTCACTCTGGGCTCGGGGGGATTCTGTGTCATAACTGTGACCTCAGTCCCACTTTCTCTGAGGAGCTGCTGTTCCCTTGTTTGAAAGTGGGTCCAGAACCAGTCCCATGGGTCCCCGTGGGTCTGAGAGTGCTGGGGGACCTGGCAGTGATTGAGGCTCGGCACAGGGTGCCCTGCCTGAAGTCGGGGTCTGCAGTGGCCCCAGGGTGCCCAAGGCCCGGCCGGCTCAGGGACCTGCAGAAGAAAGGGTTGGATTCAGCCAGGATCTGCGTGGTCCTGACCCAGACAGTCAGCCTGTGAGACTCCCACCCGATTCCAGGCTCCATCCTCTACCCACTGGCCTAGAGCTCCTGGGGTAGGTCCCAGGAATCTGCATTCTAAGAATCAATCATGGGTGGGGGGGCACTTGGAGGACTCCAGCCCAGGGAGGAGGCCCTGGGAAAGGGCTTTGTCCTGAACTAACTTCCTCCTCTACCCCTGGGAGCCCAGAGAGGCTCTTCCTGAAGGTGCGGCAGCTGGCGGGTGGCAGCAGAGCCTTTCCTGACCACAGGCCTCAGCAGGGCAGGTGGAGAGAGCAGGAGCTGGGACCGTGAAGAGGAGGGCACCAGGGGCTGTGGGGGACCCCGCTGTTGTCCAGGGGGTTCTGTGCAGCAGCTGAGGCGGCAGGGGTGGGCTCCACACCACTGGCCCGTCAGCATGGCTGCCGTCTCTGGCTGTAGCAGCACAGGGTGGTCCCAGAAGCCGACCAGCCATGCGCCCCTAGGGCCTGAAGTGACGGCTGAGGTTGGAGGGGGTCCTTGTTGTACCTGAGTCCTACCTGGGGCATCACCGTCTCCTCCTGCTCCCGGTGCAGGGGTGAACTCAGGCTCCAGGGAAGGAAAGAGTCAGGTGGGACCATGGAATGGGTAAACCCAGGACAAGAGCCCAGGGTCCCGCCCCCAGGCAGGCCCTTTCTGCCCCTGCAGCCACTGGATGATGGCGGTGAGCAGGGAAGGCCCCTCCCTCCTGTGTGCCCCCACCCAACACAGCAGCCCCAGCCCGTCGTGGGCCCTCAGTCTGAATGTCCCTTGGGTGACCCTGTGGCCTTGGCATCCTGGAGGAGCGAGCCCCATGAGCCAGGCAGGGCTGGCACAGCCCTGAGAGGCAGCTCACTCGCCTCTGGCACCTGCACCCACAGTGAGGTCCCTGCAAGGCTGTGCTGGGAGCTTTGCACTGCCAGGCGGTGGCCTCCGAGGCCGGCAGGAAGCAGCTAGACCACTAAGACTGAAGAATCCGCAGTACAGGCCATTTGCACTTGAGATCTTTTAATTGAGAGTAACTTCCCAGCAGCAGGCTTCACAGGGAGCAGGATGGGTTAGGGAGGGCAGCCCCTCCTGAGGGTGGGCAGCTGTGGCCTGGCAGCTCCCTGGGGAGCCTCCCCGAGGCCTGTGGGGCCAGCTCCTGGGCATCCCTCCCTCCCCTGGGTCAGACACAGGTCCCACAAGTTCCAGGCCACAGAGGTCTCCCTGGGTCAGGGACGAGGGTCTGTGGATGAGGGTGTGAAGCTCGAGCTCCTCGGCGGGGCAGCATCCTCAGGTCCTGTCCCACCCTCCCGCCAGGCCTGGCCAGCTGGTCGGAGCTTCTCCTGTGGCGGGAATTCTCATGGGCTGGGTCGCCAGCTCCGGTATGAACGTGCTCTCAGGGTGGTACCGGCCATCTTGGCTGTCTCTGGCACGAGGGTAGAATCTGCTCAGGGTGGGGGCGGGATGCCCACGCATTCTCTGGACCCCACGCTGCAGTGTGGCTGGGTTGCTGCCATGGGAGGCACCTGCCTGGAGGGGTCGGGTCAGCCCAGGGCAGCGTCTCTCTGGGGTGAGGAGTTGGTCTGAGTGTCTAAGCGAAGCCCCTTTGTGGAATGGCTGGAAGCTGCGTCCTTGCCTGCATGGAGGGTTCGTTCTGCGCGGCCTGGCTGGGGTTTTCTTGTGACTAGAATGGCCTGGAAGTGACTATTCCCCCTCTGATGCCAGGATGCGGTGGGCACGCCCGCTGTGCTGGGAGCACGTGGTCCTTTCTTGCTGCTGTAGCTCCAGGCCCAGCTGGAGTGCTTGGTGTGGCCCTGGGCCGTGGCCTCCCGGGAAGCGTGGGTCGTGTTTTCCAGGGAGCCGGCTCGGTGTGCAGGCCCCGCTCGCCCCCGCCGCGTGGAGAAGGGCGCCAGCCTCCAGCAGTAGCCGCCTGGGAGCGCTCGTGCGTCCCCTCTGATCCTCCGGTCCCGGCCTCGCCTCTTGCACAGGGCTGGGCAGGGATTACCAGCCGCACGCAGGCTGCGGGGACCCCCTTTGTCTGGCTTTCGGCAGAGCTCCTTCCTTCTGGGCTAATGCCCAGTTTAATTGTACATCCCATTGTGTCGTCTCTGTTCAATCATGTTCAAAAATACCTACGTCCACTCCGTTCCCATTTAGATCTCTCTGAAGTCCATTCCGGCTTATCAGCACCGTAATTTCACGAGCAGAGCTAAGATTTCTGCCATTTAGGCCCCAGGCATTGTCTGTCACGGCAGCAGCTGAGATAAACCCTCACCCAGAACAAAGTCGAAATGACCTTTCACAAGTAGGAGCGGCCTTGTTTCCCTCCAGACTAATTTATCAGCCTTGGTTTCAGCCCCGGCGCTCAGTGGAGGGAGGAGAGAGTGCTGTGCGGGGCGGGGGCGGGGGATTAGGACACTTGGTTGCTCCGCAGTTTCAACAGGCACCTCTGGATCGGTGGACCGAAGCCGCCGACGGCCGTGGGGTGCTGCGGAGGAGCTCGCCCGGGCGCGGGGAGCCATAGTCAGCTGTCCCCCGCAGACCGTGGAGCCTTCGTCTCAGGACCTGGGGCAGGGGGCGCAAAATGAAGCCTTGTGTGAAAAGCAGGCGCCAGGCTGGAAATACGTGAGCCTCAGCAATCAGGAAACAGCCTGCAGCCCCCACAGCCCCTCGCCAGGGCGTCTGGGCTGAGCTTCCTGGTAACAGCTCACGTGTTCCACCTGCAGAGGCTGGCCGGCTCAGTCCCCCCTTTCCTGCCCGCCCCAGGAACAAGGGTCCCTGGGCAGAAAGGAGGAAGGAGAGGCTGCTCAGTCTCCTGGCTCAGCCAAAGTCCCATTTCCAGAAGGTTCCAGTTGCCCTGGCTCCTGGGGTCCAGTTTGCACTGGAACTGCCAGGCCCCCTCGAAGCATCCTTGTCCCATGGGGCGGGCCTCTGACGGGCCTTGGATGAGTATCTCTCATGCATGAAGAATCACCGGGAGCTGAGAAGCGCGTCTCACTCAGCCAGCAGCCCTAGCTGCGTTAAGCCACAGGTGGCCCTCCCGGGCAGGACGTCAGTCTGCTGGCCCTGGACGCCTGTCCACGCGGACACATGCACCACACTGTCTTCTCAGGGAGACCACGGTGGACCCTGTCTCCAGGCTGAGCTCTCAGAGGTGACCCTGACCCGCAAGGGCTCCAGGGCAGCTGTGCAGGGATCCCGGGATGGGAAGGCCCTCGTCTTCCATCTCTCTCCCACGACCCGGGGAATGCAGAGGTTCCGGGCTGCCCAGGGTCTTGCTAGGGAAGGGACCTCACACCCTCCTGGTGCACTCCGTTGAACTCTGAGCCATCAGACTGGAGGTCAAAGATGGAACCTTCTTTGTGGAGGCTGAGGCTCACCTGTCCTTCCAGTAAAGAGAACCCCGTGATGACTGCCCAGGGCCTGAGGGGGCAGAGACCCTCCTCACAGTGACCAAGTCAAGGGCCTGGGGAGAAGGTGGAGGGGTCTGGCCCGTTGGCTGAGGCTGCCTTGGACATGGGCTGGAACCTGTATACCCGCAGAAAACCCGAGCTCCGCTGAGGCCCTTAGCCGGGGGCCCTCCTTTAGGCTTAAGGTCAATTTTAAAACAGCCTGGAAGTCCTGCGTGGGAGCTGGAGAACTCCCAGGTATCCCTGGCACGTGTCCTCCTGGAAATGCAGTGCGTGGTGCATGTCCTGCCTTCTGCCCAGTGGGCAGGGCTCGGAGTCCCGGAGCAGGTGCCTCCCGCACCGACCCGGCCTTGGCCCCCGTGATGCTGCCTGTGGAATTCCAGCAGAGCTCCAGACCTGATCAAGAGCAGAGAGGACCAGAGCAAGAGCTGAACCAGGGCAGGGGAGGAAGGAGGAGGGAGAGGAGGGAGAGGGGGGGAGCACAGCTGAGGGCTGTGCGTCCAGGTCACCCCTAGCCGGAGCGGGGTCTCGGGGAAGGCCAGCTCCCCAAACGACTGCAGCCTGTGATAGCAGGAGGACGTCACGACCCTTGCGTTTTGGGAGCATGGACCGCGTTGCCTTCTCTTCAGGAGGACAGGGATGGAAAAGGGAGGCTGCGCTGCGTTTTGATAAAAGCCTTCAGACTCCATCCATAAGATCACCGGCGCTGCTGGGCTGAAGGAAATGCATTTCCCTTGCCTCTAAAATTCCCTTTGTCCTGGCGATTACTTCAGTTGTTCTGACTTGAAGCTCACACAGAGATGAACGAGACGCAGCCTCGGCACCCAGAGGCAGGTGTGCAGTCCACAAAGAGGTGGCCGTGGAATCCGTCCAAGCCACGGAGGCAGCCTCCCCTGCCCTGCGCCCAAGTTCCCGCCACAGGCCCAGACCTCTCGCTCCACTCGGAGCAGGGAGCCCCCTGGGATATTTCCTCGTGAGACCAGGGCCCTTGTGACCCTCAGGAATGATGTCAGCTGTGGGGACGACGGGAGGACCACCCGGGGCAGCTGGCCTCCGAGGGACTTGCTCCTCCTGAGCGTGGCCCTGGGAGAAGGAGCTCAGGCTCTGACGCTTCTCCAGTGACCCCCGGCAGGTCAGGGACCCTGGCCACTTGCAGCACCCGCAGGGCAGGACCTTGGTGCTCGGATGCTGGTGACACATTCTTTAATGCCTTCCCTGCTCCCACGCAGCCCTCTCCCACCTGGCCTCCGTTTCTACTCCGGATCAGCGTCTCCCACCCTCTTCTGCATCCACTATTGAGCCAGCGGCTTCCCGGATCCCTTGTAAGCTTAGGCGCTGACTCTGAAGGCTCTCCAGCTCTCGGTGGGGCCTCCAAGTGGAGCCTTCGAGCATGGGGTCCAGCTCCCGTGGGTTTCTCGCTTGACTGGTGCTCGTACGTAATGGTTGGTCCCACACACACGTCCACGAGGCTGGGACACCCTCACCATGGAGAGGTCCCTCCTGCCTTCTGGGGTCAGAGGGCTTTTTGCTGCCTCAGGGAGGGAAAGCACACCCGGGAAGCGGCACCCACGTCCTTGGAGACACACCTGAAAGTGTGCAAAGGGCAGCCTGGCCTTGCCCCTTCACCCACGTGACCTCATTGTAGACTTTCTTCCTCTTGGCGTTACATGAGGGGAAACTGAGTCTGGGAAAGAGCTCATGATGCTGCTGATAGAGCAGCTGGGAGTCGGGTGTCAGCTGCAGATGGGAGGGCCACCCGCTTCCCATCGTCAGGGGCAGGTGCATCCTTCATGCTGGGGGAGACTGGTGGAGGCTGGGGAAGGCTGGTGAAGGCTGCCAGAGGCTAGCGGAGGATGAGGGAGGCTGGTGGAGGATAGGGAGGCTGTGGGAGGCTGGGGGAGGATGGGGAGGCTGTGGGAGGCTGGTGGAGGATGGGGAGGCTATGGGAGGCTGTGGGAGGATGGGGAGGATGGGGAGGCTGTGGGAGGCTGGGGGAGGATGGGGAGGCTGTGGGAGGCTGTGGGAGGATGGGGAGGATGGGGGAGGATGAGGGAGGATGGGGGACGCTGGTGGAGGATGGGGAGGCTCTGGGAGGCTGGGAGAGGCTGGCAGAGCTGTGCCGCCCTGTGGGGCCCCTGTGTACTAGGCTCCACCGAGAGACAGGGATGGGTCAGGGCTCAGTTCCCTTAGTCACAGGTGACTTCAGAATCCTAGGAGAGCAGAGACCCGCTCGAGCCTAAGTGGGCCTTTTGCACTTCTGCTCTCTGGCTGCGCTGCCCGTGTCCTCTGACGCGTCTGCAGGTGACGGACGGTGTGTGCCTTCCGTGTACTCCTGTTTGCTCCTTTTCAACCTCAGTAGCTTTGTGGGGTTTTTAAAAAGCAATGTGCATGTTTTTGAGATGTCTGCATGCAGAGGTGGGGCCTCCGCACCACAGAAAGAGGAGGGCGGCTCAGACTCAGGCTCCCAGGTGCTGCTGAGACTTCGAGCAAGCCATCGTGGCCTCTGGGCCTCAGTTTCCCTACTTGATAAATGAGGAACTAAGAGAAGCATCTTGAGGGCCCCACTCAACCCCAGCCTGTGGTCTGAGTACTCTGATAGCCAAGAGGTGCAGAGATGAAGAATGGGGGGTTGGCGACGGAGAAGGCATTTTCTTTGATAGAATCTAAAGAAAGTGGATAATTTTCCACTTGCTGTACCCTCACCCCAGCCTGGAAGCTGTGCATTCCTGGGCTGGCATTCTTTGTCTCTAATGAGTTTGCTGTCATGTGGGGTCACCAAGATAAAGCAGGGCAATTGCATGCCCACCACCCCCGGACTAATGTGGAAACGTCACTCTGAGAACCTCATCTTCCGTTGCTTTGCTGATTTTCTCAAAGAAGTTAGGCTGTGTGTGGGTGGGGGCATGGTTTTGGCAGTCATCCCTGAGACGGTCGCGTCCCACGCCACAGGTGGATTTGGTGAATGATGAGGCACCTGAGAAAGTTACCTCCCACCCACACAGCGCTGTGAGCCCTCGTTCTGTGCTGGTTCTAATCAACCAGCTCAGGTGAATGAACAACGGGAAGCACCTGGCACACTGAGGGGACGGAGACGGAGGTCCCCATGAGCCCACGTTAGGGCCACGGGGGCACTGCCACAAGGTGCCACAGGCCATGTGGCCTGCCCGTGAGATGGCAGCTCCAGAGGCCAGAAGCCCCCGATGGAGGTGTCAGCCTCGCTCCTGCAGAAGCCTCTGAGGCAGGGTGTGTCCATGTGTCCCGGGCAGCCAGGGGCTGCTGCGAGTCTTCCCCATGTTTTGGCTTGCAGACACAGCCCCTCGAGGTCACTGGCTTTATCTTCACGTCGCCCCTTCTTCCGTGTGCGTCTCGGTCCACATGTCTTCTTTGGGGTAAAGATATTACTCATGCTGGACTAGGACCACCGTACCTGTCTTTTTGTTTGTTTGAGACAAGGTCTTGCTCTGTCGCCCAGGCTGGAATGCAGAGGCACGATCTCGGCTCACTGCAATCTCCCTCTCCCAGGTTCAAGTGATTCTTCTGCCTCAGCCTCCCTAGTAGCTGGGACTATAGGCACCCATCACTGTGCCCAGCTATGTTTTGTATTTTCAGTAGAGACGGGGTTTCACCATGTTGGTCAGGCTAGTCTTGAACTCTTGACCTTGGGTGTCCACCCGCCTCGGTCTCCCAAAGTGCTGGGATTACAGGTTTGATTGAGCCACCGCACCAGGCCTACCTGCCTTAACTAATCACATCTGCGGAGACCCTGTTTCCAAACCAAGCCACGTTCTCTGGTCCTGGAGGTGAGGGCTTCAACATCGGAACTCAGGGGGCACAATTCACATAGACCTCTTAGACATCAACTGTCTGGGCCTGGGCATTCCCAGGGGGAGCAGGTGACAGAAGACAGTGCCCTGTGCACACCTGATCACCATGCCCCTGTAGCAAATGCTGGTACCCAAGACCTCCCAGACAGGGCCTCCTCGCAGGACTCAAAGGAGACCACACCTGGATTAGGAAGGGAGGCGTGGAGGCCCAGGAGTGATCGGAACCTGGGGCCAGTGACATATGATCAGTCTCAACAGTAAGATGCCTTTTTAGGGCCAGCGTTTTCAGCCAATTCCAGTATGTTCCATTTGGAGATAATGTTAGCAAAATAAACATTGGAGCGGACTTGGCCGCCCACAGACACGCTGGGTCACTCGTACCTCCGTGGCACACGTGGGTGGTGTGGCGACTTCCAACAGATGAGGAGTCTGTGTCGGGGGAGGGCAGTGGGAATCAGGGTGACCGTGGACTCCACTTGCTCCCTGAATAGCTTTTACAACTTTCAGGCAGAGAAAAAACTGGTTTGGAGGTAAAATGATGGCGTGTGAACGTTTCAAAGCAAGGGAAGGAATCCCACACTGACCCCTACGGTCCCCAGAGAGGGAAACTGACCATCCCAGGGACACACCCCTAGGAGCAGCGGCCACCAGGGAAGTCTCTGAATTCCTTCCAGCCCTGCCCCTGTCCCAGGGGGGTCCATGGCTCCGTTTCCGAACCAGCGTGTGGGTGAGGCTCGGGAATGCCGACAGCCCGGCTGCTCACTTATTCGTCGTTTTAAAAGTCTTCTTTGAGGACGGTGTGGGCTTTCAGAAGCCGGCTGACCGCTTGACGTCGCGTGTAAGTAGCCTGTGACCACGTCCGTGTGCTCTGCCTTCGGCCCAATCGGCCCCAGGTTTGCAGACCCGAGGCTGTGGGAGGCTTGCCCTTGAAGGCCCTTGGGAGGGCAATTCAAAAACGAAATGGTTAAAAAATGGGCGGGCGGGCAGGAAAGGAGTGGAGGGGACCAGGCCCAGCGGTTGGCTAATTGGAGAGTGGGACCCCCGTTGCAGGGGGGCCCTCGCGGGACAATGTGCTCGGAACCGGGAGCTGGGAAGGCCCCTCGGGATTGTTATCGAATTAGCTGAAGTCAGAAGTCCCCTGAATGGGGTAAAGAAGGGAAGGGGAAACGCAGGCCCGGGTATAATGCGGCCTAAATGAGGGCCCCATTCACTGCTCGTGAAAGCCTCCGTCCCTTCTCAGGGAGGGTGGGCAAGCTCACTTTTGTTTGATGGGGGTGGGGCTGCTCTGAGAGTATGTTCTTACCTAGAGCCGGGACCACGGCAGAAGGGGAAGGGGCACTGGAAAGAGTCCCCCCACGGGCAGCAGGAGCGGCGCAGTCACAGGGCACCCACCCGAGCCCCCAGGGCACCGTCTGAGCTCCCTCAACCCCAGGTTCACCAGAGCGCCCGCCGGGGAGAGACCGCTCCTCATCAGCCATCGGGTCACTCCACTTATGCCCGGGGAAAGTGCCGAGCCGTGAGATGTGCCTGTGTGGCCAGCTGCTCAGGAAAGAAATGTATCCTAATGGCTGAGTTAGAAAAGAACGTGTTGGAAGGAGGAGAAAAACCCGTGAAACACGGAAAGGCACCAGCCAGAAAACCAAAGGCCAGAAAAGCAGAGGTGGGGGAGGGGGGCACACAGCAGGTTACAGAGGAAAATAAATACTCAACAAAGTGCTGTGCTCAGTAAATATTTGTTGAATTCATACGTTAATTAATTTTCCAGATGAGATTTTCCTAATCCATTTTTTAAAGAAAATAAGGATTAAGCAGGAAGTGGAATCTGGTTATGAGGGCGGGCATGGGAGGTAAAGGGGATGGGGTATGTGTGAGGTTGGGGGCTGGGCATTCCGGGGAGGAGGAGGCTGGGACCAGAGTCCTGGCCAGGCCTCAGCCATTGCCCAAGGGGCAGCTGATCTGATGTTCAAGTTACATCCTCTGCCTCTTCACCCACCTCCCAACCCTGAAGCCCGTGCAGCCTCTGTCACTGGGTGGAACCACCTGGGTCTCCGGATCCCACACAGTTAACCCTCTCCCAGGGATCTGAGCACCAAAGGAGGCCCCAGCCCCTGGCCCTGACGCAGGGGTGACCTCCAGGCAGCTCTGAGACTGCCACTCTTGGAGCCATGGCGGTACCCCTGGAAGCCCTTCACAGGCTCCTGGGGCGAAGGCCTGGGTGTGACATGAAACAGCAGGCATCCACCCTGCTTCTTCTACAGACCACAGCACTGGGTCTTTGAGCAGGAGTAAGGGAATTGCTCCCAGGCTGGGAAGCGATTGGAGTGTAGGGTGAGGTCTCGGTGCTGGCTGGATGCCTTCGCCGTCACATAGCCTAGAAAGTGTTGCCGAGTGAACTGAGGTGCACGTGGCCCTTCCTGAGTCTGCTTCCTGCCCCGACACACACGCCTTTCCTCCCACACTCCTGTGTACACACCCCTCACCCGCCCTCCATGGAGGACCCGCAGGAAACCTGTGACCTGGGGTGAGCTGGGTCCCAGTGCTTTGGAATCCGTGCCTGGGCCAGCTTCATCCCAGACGTGGCATCTGAGCAGGAGGGTCGGAGCGAGGCCGGCATGGCAAGGGGTGAGCCACGCCATGAAATGGGCCCGGCAAGGTCACACGGCACCAGCTGGCCCAAGGCTGGTCAAGAATCCGAGTTTTCTGCAGAGGGAGACACAGCCTGACACCAGCCTCGGGCACCTGTGCGGCTGGGTGGGGCAGAAAGATGGAGCGAGAGGAAAATATCGCCTTTGGGATGTGGAGGAGGAGGGGCAGCTGGCCCAGGAAGCAGGGCAGGCAGACGGCCACCCAGAGGACCCGTCTGAGAGGTGACACACAGGCCAGCAGTGCCGCCCGCATGGACCTGCTTCCAGGAAGGTGGAAAAGGCCCAAGGGACGCAGGGCAGAGGAGATGCCGCTGGGGTGCAGCCAGGAAGGATGGGGTTCTGGTGGGCGGAGCTTTGGGGGATGCCTTCTCATGGCGCCAACCCAGCAGCCCCGCCCCTTCCATCTCCGAGCTACGCAGGGAACAAACGTCCTAGCCCAGTGCCGTTGATCCGCTTTTTATGACTTGGAAAGAAATTCGCAACTACAATACACGAGGTCATTTGATTAATTCCACTGCCGAGCGGCCCCCGGTGCACACCCCCAGACTCTTTGGCCCAGCCGGGTGCCCTGCTAACGGCGAGTTTGACGGTCTCGGGAACGTTGGCATTCGTTTATGGCAGAGAAGTGAAGTTTTGCTTCCCCAGAGGCCAGAGTGCTTCCACAGATGGTTTTAAAGGGAAAGCAAGGCACGTTTGTGATGAAGTCACCGGCCTAGTGCTGATGCAGCAGATGGCGCCCTTTGGAGCTGCCCACGTGGCAGCGGCAGCCGGAGGCCCCTTTTCCCAGGTCTCTGGCCTCTTGTTGGTTTCTTGTTGCCCCTGGCACGCCTTTCACCTGAGAGAGCACCCGGCATTCCCTCATTCGCCGATGCTCCTCGCACAGCATTCTGTAAAGGTGACGGTCCCCGTGTGCTGGCTGTGGTCTCCTGGGAGCTGAGGAAAGGAATTCCACCTGGAAGAATCAGGCAGGATTCTCCTCCTTCATCTGCCTCTCTAGAGTCAGAATTACTCGGATAATTGCGCTCGTCTGCCTCCAAGGCCGTCTCCAGAGTCCTGAGTGTGAAGTGGAGTCGCTGTCTCAGCAAGGTCGCTGTCTCAGCAAGGCTGCCAACATTTTCGGGAACCAGAGGAGAAGGCGGGGAGGCCCGGACCCCTGGAGCGAGCCCCTGCTGGGTCTTCCTAAGGAGGTGCTGGCACAGTGGTTGAGGGACCCAGGCGTGGACCCTGGCCCTGCTGCCACTCACTGTGGCCCTGCCGCCACTCACTGTGGCCCCGCCGCCTGTTCATGTGGCATCCTTAAGAAGTCACGGCACTGCCCCGTGCCTTGGTTTGCTCGTCTGCGAGGGTCCCGGCCTCCCTGGGCTGTTCTGGGGATCATGGGGCTCTCTGAATGGGAAAGCCCAAACTGGCCCCTTCCCTGGCGCCCCTGCATCCAGCCCGGGGGCCACGAAACCAGCTAGGACGGTCGTCCTCCAAGCTTCACAGGGCTCCACATGGAGCCTCCCTGACAAGGACACCTCTTCTTCCCAAAATCTTTTGTTCCGACCTTTGTTTAAAGCAATTTCCCTGCTGGCTCTGTTCACACATGGGCAGCGATTCTCCAGGCCGGCACTGAGGGATGTTAGTGTGCCCGAGGTCGCCTCGAGTGGTGACGACGATTAAAAGTGTCTCCAGACATTGCCAGCTGTCTGCCTGGGCAACAGAGTCACCCACATGGAGAACCGCTGGTCAAAGCTGTGGGCGGCCACCACCTCTGCAGGGTTTGGCCTTTGGAACCATCTCTGCCCCCTGGAGGCATCGCCTCTTGGTCCCTGAGTGTCTGTCCAGAGGCCCCTAGGCCCCCATGAGTGGATGAAAAGTCTCGGGAAACAGAGGAAACCTGGCTTTTCCATTCAACAGGTGTTCCCCCATCAAGGGGTGGCTTGTACCATCCATCATGCGGCCACTGCCTGCCTCTTAGCAGGTGGCTGGGACTTAGCTCTCAAGGGTGTTTAGGGAGAGAGAGCAGCAGGAATTCGGAAGGAGCTCAGAAAGGAATGTTCTGTGCCAACCTCACCCAGGGTAGGGCGGACAGAAGGCGGCTTTGAATATCCTAGTCAAAAATACAGGAACATTTTGGTTCCGGGGCAAGAAAAAAAATAATCATTTATCTGGTAAAGGCTCATGCCTGAGCAGGAAGGAATCAAGAAGGTTAGGACATGACATAAATCTCAAATTGGGATTTACTAAGCACGGTCACGCTGGCACTAACTAGGCGCAGACAGCGTCTCACGTTTGACGTCAGGGTGTGCAGCTCTGACGTAGCCGGTCCCGACCGGCACACCTGCCCCGAGTCACCGAGGACAGACTGCGGCCAGCCTGCGCTCCCTTCCTCCTGGGGAGGTCTGTGAAGGTCACGTGCATGTCTGCATTCCCCCGGGAAAGCCAGACAGGAAGCAGGAGGCCAGGCCCGGGTGTGGACATGGCCTCGCAGGGAGGCCGCCCTTCTGCTCCTGCACATTCTGAAGGAAGCTCCCTGCAGGTGCGCGTGGAAGCTGAGCGCATCGGTGGAATGTTCTAGGACCTCACTTTGGAATCCTCTGTCAAGACCGATTGGCCACAAATGCCACCTTCTGTTTCTGGGGAGGTTTGAGTTGGCAATGACCACCGGGCTCACAGCCCTCCCACCCCCCACAGAGCCCCCCCTACCTGAGTTCAGGGCCAGGGCCATGCCTTGTAGTCTCCTAAGCACTGTGGCCAAGACTGTCTCCAGCGTTTTCCAAAACAGCAGAATACAGGGATCTGACATGGCCGTGCTGGGAATGCAGCAACAGTTGTCCGCCTCCTGATTGGCCGAGGTCAACAGAGACTTCCAAAAGGCGCCCCTGTCTCAGCCCTTTCACATACTTACTTAACATGGAAAATATCTTAGCATTTTCTAGAGACATTGGCAGGAAGGTACTTGATGCACTAAAGCCCATTTTCTTTCTCAACTACAGAAAATCAGTGACTACTCTTATAATTTTATTATTGCATGAAACCCAGGCGTGGCTGTGTAGAACAGAAATACATTCCGTAACTATACCGGAAAACAAGTCTCTCTGTGCCACATGGATTCCCGCAGTGGCGTCGTATTACTCTGGGCTTTTAGGAAGTCCAACCTGCACTCACAGGCCGGTGGGCTCTCACGTGGCTCCTGGAGCTTTGCGGGATCCTTGCACGAGGATTCGGCGTGAAGGCAGATCAAGGCATCATGCTGATCCGGCTCTAAGTGTGGGGAGGGGAACATGCTCCCTGGGACCCATGGCAAAACCAAGGCCCGGGAAGGCTGTACACCCATCAGATTCAGGGAGGAGCCACACAGGCTCAGGACCCCGGCTCCCAGCTGGAACCATAGCTACAAAGAGCCGTGCCCAGAGCCTGTGGCCATGATGGCAGTGTGTGAGCACACATGTGTGTGACTTTCACGCCTGATGCCATTTAAGCCACATGCAAAGGCTAATCAAATATTCCCAGGACATGCTCTAAAGAACAGGCACACGTTTGAAGTTGAGGACATCAGAATTCAAGAGAATCTGTAGTTGAACGAACGTTACAGGTTCACAGGGCTGGGCAGGGCTCACCTTAGCCTCTACACAGGCGTTTGTTTATTCCTTTACCAGATCTACATCCACTTGTTCACACATTTATGAGATGTTTGTTTATCCATTCATAGTATGCATTTGTTCCTTCGTTGATTCGATATTAATTTGTTCATGCATTCATTAGGTATTTGTTTATTCACTCATTAGGCGTGTATCTGTTTGTGCGTTTATTAGGTGTTCATTTATGAGCGGTCGGTTTATGCTCTCGTGCACATATGTTGGTCAGTGCACTCACTAGAGTCTGTTTCTTGCTCACGTGTCTGGTACTGGCTGCCTGCTCCCTCACTACTCATCTGCTGGTCTGTCTCTGCCCAGGGACACTTACTGGCCCACCCATCACACACGGGCTGGTTGGGAGCCTGCAGTCAGCAGCCGCCTGCCCGTCTTCCCTAAGCTGTCTCGGTCAGTGTTGTCAACGCTGATTTTCTTTTGCTAAGTAGACCAGTTGAAAATAAGTAAAAGTCATTTCCAGGAAATGCTGTCCACCTGAAATCTGAGGCACGTGTGGTGTTGACCAAACGTCTCTCGTGGGCGTCCAGTCCAGCAGGGCGAAAAGCTGCGGGCTTGACCTAGTTGAAGAGGTGGCAGTGGGTGGGCTCCTAAGGAAAGACACAAAACAGCGTCTCTTGGGACCCGTCGGGGGCTGCAGAGGATGCGTGCCTGGAAAACGGGTTGGGTCCAGCTCCTTCGGCTACAAGGTCCCCGCCTCATTGCTGGGACTTTGTTCCCAAGGCCCTGGCCTCGTCTTGGGTCATCCAGGCCTCTGGGCACAGCAGTGGGGCCGGCGCTGGCCGCCTGTCCTCGCCCACCCTGCCCTGCACGGCCCCTCACTTCGGCACTCCACGGACAAGCCAGCGTGGGTCCTCAGGGACAAATCAATGTGCGTAAATGTGGACGGAGCAGCACGCGGTACCCCGAGGCCTTGCAGCGTGCGTGTGTGCATGCGTGCGTGCACACGTGTGAGCACCGTGCGTGCATCCCCGCCTGGCGGCCCGGGCCCGGCGTGAGCGTGTAGGCGGGAGCGGGTGTGTGTCTGCCGCTCTTTCTGCTGGAAAGGCTTACCGCAGTGGGCACCATGGACGAGACATGAAAGAGGGGACGATAAATAGCTTCCTACCTTGCCTGGATAATGGGCGAGTTCTCCGGGTGGATTAATCCTCGCGCTGCCTTTGGGCCGTCAGTTTGGGAGTGACAGTAACAAGGCTCCCGGGGACCCTGCTAATTTGCACTCCATTCACCGGCTCGTGAAACCATCAGGGCTTCGGAAGGACTGCGCGGCGCGGGGCTCCATTCACCGGGAGCCTGATCCACTGGGAAAGGGGCCAGTGTGCACAAAGCCGGAAAGCAGGCATGGGTGAGGCTTTGTCCCTCCTCCCCCGCCCCCTTTCATGTGGCCTTGTGCTAGTTAAGCTCCTCATTTGTCCCCGCCCGGCTTGGGGCTCTGGTCACCCTCAGGGGCTGCCTTTTCAGGTGACCTTGACACCCCTCTGGCCCTGGCCTGACAGGGGGCAGGGCGGCCTGAGCAGGGGCACTTCTGAATTCCGGGAGTCCAGGTCTGGAAGCGGCCAGACGCTGGCCTGCAGTAGGGACCCCAGAGGTGGCCGGAGCCCCTCTCTCCTCATAGCTTCTTGCATGTCCCTCCGTCCTCATGTTCTGGGCACCTCTCAGAGGTCCTGGCTGGACGTCTGCACCCCAGAGTCTTTGAAGGTGGAGTGGAGGCTCCAGCTCACCCTCCTGGCCTCTCACGGAGGTCCTCTCTGGAGGCTCCAGCTCACCCTCCTGGCCTCTCACGGAGGTCCTCTCTGCCACCATGGATGGACTTCACACAAACTGGATGGAGAGCCCCCAGCAGCACCTGTGTTTCCACTGAGACCTCGGCCTGGCTCTGCCTGCTCCCTCCCTGCCTGCAGCTCTGCCCCGTCTTCAGCTCGGCCTCGGATTTTAAGTACCCACCTGGTGAGGGGCCTCTTCCCGGCTCCTGGCACAGAGGCCTGAGCCCTTCCTTTCTTGCATTGCTGGAGGCCCCTCCTCAGGTCTCCTTTAAAAGCTCGCTGGCAGCAGAGCTGGACACAGGGAAGTCAGCGGGACCTTCGTGGCCACGGGACGGCATCACCCAGGAAGGAAAGCCGAGTCAGCTCACCCACCTGCCGCACGCTTCCCCGGGAGCCCGAGCTCAGGAAGACGCGGCAGATCCCATCCTATGTGCTTGTGGCTCGTCTGCTGCCAAAAAAGGAAATGCCGCTGCCGCAGGCAGCAACAGAGACACGGATTTGGGGATCCCCAAATTAGCCAATAAACATCACCCATTCCGCAGTGAGAGGGAGACGGAGGAGAAACCACCTTCCCAAATCTCTATGAACTAAACATGGCACATCCATCAAGTCATAGAGACAACCATTTTGGCTTAATTTGCTGACACAAATCACCCTAACTCTTGCTGGGAAGAGGGGCGTCGTGGGTGCAGGATGGCGGGTCCTGGGCGTCTTAGCTCCACTGTTGTTGCTAATTATAAAATTGGGAGGACTGTAATTTTCTGCTCAGGCTTGTCACCAGCTGGACAGTCACCCCAGCTGTGCGGGTGCCACTCCGGGTTTGGTTGTGCTTGGGCTGGTTCACCAGGGAGAGCTTTGCCACCTCCCTGGGGGCACGGACAGCGGGAACGCACTCGTTCTCTGAGGAACAGAGGCAGCACGGGCGTTCTGGAGGGAGGTGGCACCGTGTCCACGAGACGCTCCAGGCTCCTCGTGTTCTAACCCAGCGTTTCCCAGGACGCCAGGAGACTCTTTCTGTCCCAGGAAGTTCAGCTCTTTCCAGGCAAGGAGGCGGGGTTTCCGGGACACCGTGTCCCTCCCAGGTCACCTACAAACAAGGTCAGCCAGGGCTGCAGACCAAGGACTTCCCAGGCCAAGCCAGTGCCTTCCCAGGAGGCCTTGCCACCCCTCATTAATCCTGCAATTCCAGATCATTATCAAGGTCAGTCTGCCTGGCACATTAACTCAGAAGCACACAGGTCACGCACGGGCTGTGACTGGTGCACCAGGCAGAGTGGCCAGGCGAGCCGCACCCAGACCCATGTCTGACCTCGTGTGGCCACTGGGTCCGCCTGGGCCGGAATCCGCTGTCCTTCTTCCCCCACGGCCCCGCCCCTTGTCTGCAGGACGCAAGATGGGCCCGGAGGCACCACTTGGCCAGCAAAAAACGTGTTTCCCCGTATTTACTAGAAAAGAGGAGAAAATAGTTAACAGAGAAAATGGTTTTCCTTTTCAGACAGGCATCTTTTCATTCCATTCTCCTACTGGACCTAAACCAGAAACTTCTAGATCTGAGGAGGGTCCCACATGCTAAGCAACTTCCAACCCTACCTCCCTCTTTCTATGCAAAAATAATGCCTGTCTCAGTTCAAACACTTCGAGTGGACCCAGGGCGATGGTGGCATTTAAGAGCTGATGGCCACCCAGTAGGCCCGTGTGACTTGCAGGCCTCAGAACTCTAAGCCCTGGCCGGGCGCAGTGGCTCACACCTGCAATCCCAGCACTTTGGGAGGCTGAGGCGGGTGGATCACCTGAGGTCAGGCGTTCAAGACCAGGCTGACCAATGTGTCAAAACCCTGTATCTACTAAAAATACAAAAGTTAGCCGGGTGTGGGGGCGCACAGCTGTAGTCCCAGCTACTCGGGAGGCTGAGGTAGAGAAATGTTTGAAGCCAGAAGACAGAGATCGCTCACTGCAGTGAGCCGAGATCACAACACTGCACTCCAGCCTGGGCAACAGAGGGAGACTCCGTCTCAAAAAATGTAAATAAGAACTCCAAGGCTTGGCAGACACGGGCACAGTTGCATCCGCATCCGGCAGGGGCGAAGAGAGCGTCGGCTAAATTGATATCATCCTCAGAGACAGATTCTTCTTCGGAATCGTGTGTCGGCCCCTGTTGGGTGCCTGGCTCTGTGCTAACATTTTCCACATCAGACAAGAGATACCAACAGATGGGAGATGGTTACAATGACCTAGACCTTGACCTTGACCGTTGGGGAGCTGTGGCCACAGGATGCTTCTGTGGCGAACACAGACCCTTTGGCGGGGCAGGGCCTGAGACCCTGGTATGATGACCTGGGCATCGTCCCCCAAACCTTCTTTCCAGGGCCCCCGATCTTGGAGGTCAACTGCCACAGACCTGAGGCCAGAGGTCCTGAGTGTGGGGATCGCGTGGTTGGCTGAGCAAGGGGGGCCCCGAGTGTGGGGATCACGTGGTCGGCTGAGCAAGGTATCTGTTCCACCCGTGGGACCGTATCTCAGCATCATCCAAGACATCATCCCGTCCACTTTCTCATTGCCGCCGTTGGTCCTGGTGGTCCGCGTTGGGCTCCTGGATAGCCTGGGTTGAGGATTCAATCAGAACCAAAAGGTCAACCCCAAGAAGTTCATTCCCACCGCTAAGGAATCAGTCATCCAGTGAACAGGGGATGGGATGGCATAGAACAGAGCAGAATCCAACCTCGATGTGGGCGATGGATGGGCAGGTGCCACTGGCACCATGTCAGAGAAGCATCCACATCCCAGAAGTGCGGCCAGGCCCCGGGCACAGGAAGGCCCGCCGCGTCCAGGAGAACAGGGCCTCCACGTGGGTCACGGTGGAGATGGTGAGAGTGGTTTGTGTGGGGTGGAGATGGGCTGTGTGGGAGGGAAGGCAGACCTGCCAAAACCCCCACCCTCATCATGGCTGTGCCCCCGACACCCACCCCACCGAGCAGACCCACCCGGACCCCCACCCCGGGGCCCTGTCCTCCGGGACCTGTCGGGTCAGCGCTCCTCTGCCCTGTGGCTTCGGGCCACCCTTCCCTCGGCCCTTCCTCCTGGGCGTGGACGGACGGCCGTGGCCTTCCCCTGCCAGCCCCTGCCCTCCTCCTCGGGTGCCCCCACGTCCTCCGGTTTCCCCTCAGCTCTCACAAATTCTGCCCGTGTCCGCACCCTCATTAATCAATGTCAAGGCGCGGCGTCGCCAACAAGGAGCGCATTCTTCCCGGCCCCTCAGCCTCATACATCCCATTGTTCCAGGGCCGATTCAGATGGCAAGAAAACGGCCTATGCAGCACATAAAAGAGATGAGACAAAAATGAAAAGAATTGAGGGAGAAAAAAGAGGAGGCATTTTCCCCCGAAACACTCGAATAAATACTCGGCAATGATAATTTAAATTATTCATACATTTATGAAAACATCCATTGAAAAGCGGAGTGTATGATGCTCTTTGTCTCTGTGTCTGTCTCTTGTTTGGGATTAATCTTTACTGTAATTCGGGCCGGCCGTGGCCCCCTGACAAAGGCCACACTCTCTTTCCATGGGAAAAATGTTTCCACATATCCCAGCGAGGAGCTGGGGAGAGATTTGTGCTGACGAGGCAGTGTCCAGGCCCTGGAGACGCTGAGTGAGCCATGTTCACCAAGTGTCCAGCCCACAGAAAGCACAGTGGCTGTCAGTCACTCTGGCAACATCGGGGCCACGGGGTTGGGAAGCCGGAGGGGCCTCCACAGGGAGAAGGAGTCCCACAGAGCATGCGTGGTCCCGCAGCCTCTCGAACCGACCAGGGAAGAAGAATCCAAGGCCACCCCTACAAGACAGCCTGCTCTGGGGAGACACGCTCAGACACACCCCATCCCAGGCCTGGCGGGTGGGTGGGTGGGGTTCAGAGCACACCCTGGTCACTGTGCCCTGCTGAACTAGTCACATTGCTGCTGGGCACACTTTATGACCTATCGGTGGGCATCCCAGAGTCTCCCCAAACCTGGGCGGCATCAGGAGCCATGCTGTCCGTGGGCTTTGGGTGGCCTCGAGAAATCAGAGAGTCTAGGCCTGTGCCTGAGGCCGGAGATGCTGAAACCGTTCTTGATATTGCAGAGGGCTGGGTGGGGCCGTGGCCATCGGCACAGAATTGGAGGATACAGCTTCCTTGTGGTCAGTCCTCCGTGACTGCTGTAGGGACAGGGTGTCCACACCTCCATCTTCCGCAGCCTCCTAGACCCCTGGTCCTTCCCTGAGCCACCACCGTCTCTGACAGCCCAAAGCCACCCCCCCTCCACCCCTCCGGATCACGGGCAGTTCCTCTGTGCGTTAAACTCTCAGCCGAGCACGGTTCCTTGTCAGGATGTGCAGGGCAGCAGGGGAAACAGAATCTGCTGTGTGGCGCTCTCCTCCAGGGCTCTGTGACCAAAGCTCGTTCCCAAACAGGATAAAAGGCCCCAGGTGGCCTTCTCTCCACGCACCTTTCACCGGGAAGCCGGCACTTGGCCGTGCGTGAGTTGATCGGCAGTGATTTCTTTTCCCTGGAAGCGGCCCAGCATCCCTTCCTGGGCGGCTGGCAGCCAGCTCCTCCGCCTGGGTTAGCGCTGGGGATGGGCAGCCACGGCAGTGGGCATGGGGCGGCCTGGAGGCTCTCAGTTCAGAGGACAGTGTGGCAGCTCCTGGGCTGCCCCCAGCTCATCCCAGCTTATTTGGTCTGGAATGGGGAGCAGGGATCCAGAGGGAGCAGCCCTCCTGGTTGGATTTATGGCTTCTCTGGTTTGGGCCAGGTCGGAACCCAAAAGGAAAACCGCTCCTTTCTCCTGCCCCTCGTTCCAGATGGATGTGGATCTCAAGAGTGCCTGGACACACACAACGGCCGCTGTGGCCCGAGGCTAGGGCAAGGGCGGGGGCTTCTCCAGGCCGCGGTGGCTGAGTCTCCAGAAGCAGAGCTTCCACCTGCGGCCCTGCTGTTCCGGGAACCAGGTCCCCGTGCGGTGCACCCTGGTGGATCTTTTTTCCTTCACAGGAAAGCTCTTGCGGCACTCAGCCCGCTTTTCCTTGAGGCCCTGAGAGCTTCATTTTGGGCTGCTTGGGATGAGTCCTCTTCTGCGCAAAAGTATTCGGGGGGCCGCCTGCGCACGACCTCGCTCGCTCCCCACTCCGCCCCCCACACGGGATGTTGGGGTGCCCCCATGGCCTGCTACCACCGTCTTCCTCCCCCTCTCGCCGGCCCTCCCTCCTTTGTCGCTGATGTTGGGGTCTGGGAAGGTAGCCAAATGTAGGAAGACACCAGAGCGATAAATCACCCCCCATCCAACATCTGCAGGCCCCGGGGCGAGCCCCCCCCACCCCGTCCCTCGCCACAAAACACTATTGTCGTGGCCTGAAGAAGAGTCCTTGCACTCGCAAAGGGCCTCTGCAGCCTGGCGTGACGGCCGGGGGAGGTGCCTGGCTCTCGGCAGGGAGCCCCAGTGCTCTTTCTTCCTCTCTGGTTCGTACTTTTCCTCTCTCATGGGGGTCCCCCAAAGCCTTTCATTCCGGCTTCATATTCACATAAAGACATCAAGAAAAAAACCCAGCAGTAAGAATTATTAGGCATGGCTGTCAAATGCTTTATTGGAGAAGGGGGGGCACAGTAACCCGTTAGGTGCTGGCCAGCAGCCCCAGCTTCCGCTGAGACCCCTCGCATCCCCAGGGGGCAGCCGGGGCAGCCTTGATGCACAGGAACAGGCCATGACACACCTGGGCACACCCACCCACCCCGACGCACATGTAGGCACAGGTGGGCACGGATGGGGCCCGTCCTGTTGCCAACTTCCGAAAGGCTGCCCCTGATCTCAGCCCTTCCCTGGAAAGGGGAGTTCTCTGCTTCCTTCTGGCTCTTTCTCTCTTTGTTCCAATTAGCAGAAGATGCTTCCTCCACTTCTCCACCCTGGCAGGTGCCTCTGCCACCTTCTACCCATGAGCTGGGGTCTTCTCTACTCTTGGCGGCGAGGGGTGGCTGAGACCAGGTGTCCCCTGGAGGCTAGGCCTTGGGACCTACCCCCTCCAGGTGCACGCTCAGGGGACAAGGTGGACAACCCCAAACACACTCTCTTAGAAATCCCCGAACCCAGCTGGCATTTCTGGAGACGTGTTCTCCCTCTTCCCTGCAAAGCGCTTTCTCACAGCTCACCCTAGACAGTTTCGCCACCTGCCAATCCCAATGGCCTCCCGAAAGTGCACAGCCTGGGGCCCAGCTCTCCCGGAGGAGGGGTCCTCAAGTCCAGTGCCTAGCCGAGCGGGGAGCTGCGGGGGAGGGGCGTGTTCTTCCAGTATGGCAGCCAAGAGGGCCTTTAGGGTTTGTGGTGAGGGGCACCCCAGGGTGGGCAGTACCTCGGGATGCATTTTCCACCCAGCCCCACGGTGCACAGAAACTGAAAACCGCATGCCGGCAAACGGCTCCCTCGGCAAACATTTTTATTTCCAATTAGCAAAAGAAAAATTGCTAATTTGCTGCAGTTGGACCAGGCTGACGTCTCAATCTGCGGAGTGTCAGCGCAGTGAAAGAAAATGTTTCACACTGTGTCGGCGAGAGCAAGCAGCTCTAAAGAGGGTCAGGGCAGCGGGCCCAGAAACCAGATTGACTGGCCACAGTGCTAAATTACTCACACAAGACACACATTGTCTGCGGTGCCAGCTCCCGGAGGACCTGCCTTCTCATTCTTTCCCCACGGAGCTGGGGCGGGGGAGGGGGTCCAGCGTGGGAGGAGAGGGCAGGGGGCTGGCAGGCCCTCAGTAGGGCAGGATCATCTTTGGGAACAGAGAGAGTCAGAAGCCGGGTTAATAATTACCCGGGTCTGTCTGCAGTACCGGGGAACAGGACGATAACACTCTCCCCGGTCCCAGCCACAGCTCTGCGCCGGGGAGATTCTGTGCAGATAATGTCCTGCCGGAGAGGGCTGAGCGTGGCGGGAGCAGCCATCTCTCACGCTGCATTTCGAGACTCCGTAGCAGCCCGCCTGCCCTGCTCCCCTGACTTCGGGAGAAACCCCTCCCCGTCTCCTGGGCCCCATCCTCCCACCCTGGTGAGCCGGAGGAGGGTATCTCAGCAAAGCCAGCTCTGCCTCGGGCATGAGGTTCCCCGGATCCAGGGAGCTCGTGCAGACTCCCGACCCAGACCCGTGGAGTCTCCCTGGGGAGACAGCAAGGCAGCTGTGCTGGCCACAGATGTTAGGCGCTGAAGTAATAATGAGCCTCTCCTGAAAACCATTGACCACGTAACCTCAGACCGTCAAAGCCCCCGGGTGGGCTCTCAGAGGCTCTGAACGGCTCTGCCTGCAGCTCCAGACATGATCCTCATTTTGAACAGACATGCGTTTCATGCCCACATGAGCCAGGATGAAAGCACCGTGTTCTCACTGTGCCCACGCCATCTTTCTGTCTACAGTGCCTTCCTCCACGCGCCTCCGGCTCCGCAGCCCGCCCAGCCTCCCAGCCGATGTGCACAGAACCGGTCCCCAACACAGTGGAGCCACACCACTGGCCTCATAGCGGCCAGCCAGGGCAGCCCCAGGTCCTGTGATCTGCCCTGGCTCAGACGCATGCCCAGGGCAGATCCAGGAGATACCCGCCACCCTCCCCATGTCTGCCACCTTCCACAGCTCAGTGGGCCTGGGGCCTGGTCATGCAGGACCGGGACAGGCCGGGCCAACCCTGAGTGAGCAGGGCCAAGAAGGCTAAGACCTGCCCACAGGTGCAGACCCAGGTCCCAGGAGCACCCGGCCCAGCTGGCCTCAAGTCCTGCCATCCTTCCCAGGCTGCTGTGGCTCTCCGTGGCCTGAAAGGGAAGGGAAGGCTGACTTAGGGGACAGTCCAGAGAAGCCCTGCCTTGAAAGGAGGCCATTCAGTCCCTCTTGCCCTCCCTGGCAGTTCCTGGGTGTCACTGGGAGGAGCTCCCTGATGCCCATGACAGGTGTGCAGGGCCCTGGCCCACGGATCCCGAAGAGGAAGGCAGCCCAGGGTGCAGGGTTCATGCAGCTGCTCAGCACCTTGGAGGAGGCTGCTCCAGTCTGCACGGGGAAGCTCCTTGCCTTGGTCTTTCTGAGATGAGCTGCCCAGAAGGAAAGGGCCAGCCCAACCCTGCCTTGGGAGAGAGTGCGCCACAGAGGCAGAGCCGGCCTCTTACAGCCCTTTGATGTGCGGTGATTTCAGAATCCACCCCATCAGGCCACTTGATGCTCAGACCTGAGACAGGGAGACCCTGTCTGGGGAACAGAAGTCACATTTACAACCCAGGGCGGTCAGGAAGGTGGAGAGGGGCACGGGCTGGTGGTGGCTAGGCCCTGGCATTCCAGCTGGCCATGCCAACACTGGCTTGGCCTCAGGCTCAGCATGCGGGCTCCGGTGAAGACGGGCCATGCCCCACAGCTCTGCACTTCAGGGAAACAGTCTCTAGACAGAGAGTGGAAGACTGGACTCTGGCCTTCCCGGTCCAGCTCTCAGTGGCCTGCTGTGTGGCCTTTAGAGTTGCAAGCCCCTCTGGGCCTCATGGAGAATTCACTCCATCTTGAGGCCCAGAACCTGAGAGCTGCCCTCAGGGTTGGCCTGGTGTGGAGGAATCTGTGCAAGGAAAGCCACAGATGTGGACGGTGACACAGTAAACTTCACGAAGCTGTCTTGTGTCTGCTGCCCAGACTCTGGAGGCCGGCCACTCTCTCACAGATTTCTGCAGCCCGAGCTGGCAGGAAGTGAGGTGAGGGAGCCCCAAGGGGGGGAGGGGCTGCTGCAGGTGCGTGGGCAGGGCCAGCCTCAGCTCCAGGTGCTGTGACCTTGAGCTCAGGTTCCACCTCCTGACAAAGCAAATAACCAGCCAGAGGGCTGCCCATGTGGGTTCCCTCCCACCCACCCCGCCCAGCATCCCCCGGTGACGAGCTGGTGACAACAGACGTACTTCCCCCCAGGAGGGAGCAGTCCCCCAGCTGCTGGCCCTGGGATGCATTGCCAGCCTTCTGTGGCTCCGGCGGGCCTGGGTGCCGGGGCTTCCTCTTTTTCTCTGGGGAAGGTCTCTTCCTCCTTCCACCAAGAGGGGTGGGCTCGCACACCCATCATCAACTAAGCCCGCCTTTCGTCCCTCCAGGGAGCCTCTTGTTCTGCCTGTGGTCAGCTTCAGAAGGAGGTGGAACCTGTGGGGCCCCTGCCAGCCAGTGGTGCTGATGTGTTTCAAGCCCTGCTACCATGCAGGGGAGGGCCTGCACCCCATCCCAGGGCACCTGGGCCCAGCCCACACCCCAGCATGAGACTCTGGGGCGGACCGGGCATGGGTGCTCTGCAGGGCCCCTGATTGTCTGCAGTGCACAGTGGGGTGAGAACCAGCTCCCATTTCCAGCGCTGCAGCTGGTGCAGGCTCCTTTGGGGTCTTTCCCCACAACATCCACCTGTGACTCCCGGGCTTGGGGTTTCTAAAGCCCGAAGTGAGGGCACTTTGCATCCAAAGGGGCCAGGAGAAAGTGTGCAGTTTGCCCTCGAGGCCGGGGTAGAGCTCTCGGGAGGCCAAGACCAGCTTGAGGGGCGTTTCCATCGGTCAAGGCATCCCCAGCTCCAGAGGCTCCCAGGTGTGAGCGCGCGTGGGACCGCGTTTGCTGACGAAGTTCCTGTTGGTAGTTGCATCTGTGGAATGGTCAGGGAGGCCCTGCCTCCTCCACTGCAGCCAAAATCAAGGCTTCTTCTTCTTCTTTTTTTTTTTTTTTGAGATGGAGTCTTGCTCTGTCACCAGATTTGAGTGCAATGGCGCGATCTCAGCTCACTACAACCTCCGAAAACCAAGGCTTCTTTCTGCGGTTTGGGAATTATCAAATGAACACACCCTGCACCAGTTTCAACCAGGGCGTGGTTCCTCGTGGTGTTGATTACCGAGTTGCTATCGATTTTCGTAGGGAGCAAACGTTTCTGGAGTTTATGATGCTGCCTGTTATCGTGTGGCTGATAGTTCATCTTTTGTCTGGAATGTTCCTGGGCTCAAGCGTCTTCCCCAGCTCAGGAGAGTCATGCCTCACACAGGTGTGCTGACCCCACAGTCACCCCCGCATGCAGACATCTTTCTCTTAACTGTGGCAAGAGGGAGAAAGACCGCCTGTCCACATAGGTGATGGCGGGTCTAGAACAACATTGCATGGATTTTTTTTTTTTCCTTGAGCTCAAACTAAACTCATCCGAAGCCTGCTTCACCTCTCAGGGCTGCCGGGGAAAGCACCATCAGTTAGAGTACTGGGTCTGCATATCCACCCTAGGAACCAACTTATCAGTAAATCACAGGCCAGGTGCAAGGTCACACGATACCAGGGCGGGGAGCAGCCCCAGGGATGGAGCGGGTCGGCAGAACGGGGAGCCAGAACCGGGAGTAACCAGAGTAGGGCTGGCACCGGGCACGGCCTCCTGTCACCGCCCACCCTGTCCGTGGCCTTTTCCAACTTCAAATACTGTGAGCGGACGAATGAGGAAGCCAGTTTCCCGACCCCATCCGAGGCGTCTCCTCCTTCTGCAAATATTAAGATAAACGGTATCCCTTTTGAAAATTTTACATATAATAGAAAATCTATGGCACCAATCAAGGGATTTCTCTTCCAGGGAAGCTATTGTGTCAGGTAAAGAGGTGGCCATACATCAGCCTGCCCTACCCCTCAAATAGATAATCAATTTCCCTGAAAGCATCAATAACCGGAGTGGACGTTTATTGCCCCGCGGATGGTTTATCTTTGGGGCTGGGACAGCAGGGCCGTGATGAATACCAAAACTGCCAGGGAACGCAATTAAATGCTGCAAAGATAAAGGATTTTATATCGTGCACAAAAAAGCAATCAAATTCATAATTGAACTCCGTTGCATGAAATCGGCCAGAGATAAATATGGCACCAAAAAGCGCATCACCCGGGTCCCGAGTGCTGGGTCAGGCCACCGTGTTGCCGATGTCCCTGTGGTTTCTCCGTCCGGAGGCCCCGGCGTGTCTCCCTCCCTGGGGCACCAGCTTGCAAGGGCCACGATCTCTCCCTGTCCCTTCCACACGCGCTCAGGGCTGTGGCCGCTGCTTCCTTCTTTCTTTCCTTAGAGAAGAGAAAGGCGCTCCTGTCTGACTTGGCTTAAACCCGGGGCAGACCTGTGTTCTCCTCCAGCCTCCTGCATGAGACGGTCCCAAGGGAACGATGAGGTGGAAGAATCGGGGCCTGAATAGAAGACACTGTGGGCTCCACAGGACGAGAGAGAACCCCCTACTGCCAAGCCCGGCAGGAGGATGCCCCTCCGGGGCCACCCTGGTCCCGAGGTGACCCTGAGCTGCTCCAGCAGGAGCTCTGGGAAAGACTGTGCACCCTCATCTCGGGGGATTTTTGTCTCCAGAGAAGTTGCTCCTTCCTGGTGGGTGCAGTGTCTCAGGGACTCTGGCGGGGCCAAGGGGACAGACTCAGTGCTTGGGTCAGAGACAAAGAACAAAAGGAAGCCAAGGGCGTCATCTTCCCATTCATTTCGTTCCTCCTGGGGTGGGGGGGTGAGGGCACCTTCCTGTTCATTGAGCTCCTCCTGGGTGGGGTGAGGGGCATCTTCCCATTGATTCTACTGCTCCTGGGTGGGGTGAGGGCACCTTTGGTTATGGTTCAGATCTGCTTGGACTTCATGAACTTGATTTTCAAAAGAACCTTGAAAATGTTAAGAGTTTAAGGTCATATATGCTTGGCAAAATATGCCTTTTAGCTTGGAAGGAAAAAGAAGCATAGAGGGCATTTTGGACACAGAATCGCTCTTTAAAACAGCATTTTGATGAGTTAAGTATAAATAAATCAGAAACACACGGATCTCATTTCCTTTAAAATACCCGCGGGCTCAAACACTAGCGGGAAAAGTGCCTGGCAAACGGCGGTTTGGGATTTTGACAAACCCAAATATTTTGAAGAGGTTTCTGAAATGTTTGCACCCAGGTCTCCTTGCTGCCCTACCTTTCGTGAGTGCCCGTGTGTGCCAGCCCCCATCAGCCTCCGAGGGGCAGGTCCAGCGAGCACGGTGCGTGGGCACTGCCCTCTGTGTCCTGAGTGGAGCATTTTCACGGCCTGACCTCATGGTGTGGGGCTTGCCTGTGTGTGCGTGTGTACATGTGTGTGCGTGCATGTGTGTGTGCTTGTGTGTATGCGCATGTGTGCATGCATGTCTGTGCCTGTGTGTGTGCATGTGTGCCTGCACGTGTGGGCCTTGTGTGTATGTGTGTGTGCATGTCTGTTCGTGCATGTGCACGTGTGTGTGTGCATGTTCGTGTGTACACGTGTGTGGCATGTGCGCGTCCGTGTGTGTGTGTAACGTGTGTGGTGTGCGTGCATCCGTGTGCATGTGCATACATGTGTGCATATGTGGTATGTGTACATGTGTGTTCGTGTGTGCGTGCGTGTGTGTGCACGTGTGTGTGCATGTGTGGTGTGCGTGCGTGTCATGCATGTGTGCATAAGCGTGTGCAGTGTTTGTGTGTGCATGTGTGGTATGTGTGGTGTGCATTTATGTGTCGTTTGTGTGGTGTGTGTGGTGTATGTGCATGTGTGTGATGTGTGTGCATGCCTATGTGTGTGTGTGTGCATGCGTGCGTGTATGTTTGCAGTGTGTGGTGTGTGTGTGTGTGCATGTGTGTGTATGGTATGTGTGTATGCATGTGTGTGTGGTGTGTGTGCATGTTTGCGGTGTGTGTGATGTGTTTGCGGTGTGTGTGATGTGTTTGCGGTGTGTGTGGTGTGTATGCGTGTGTGCATGTGTGCGTGTGGCGTGCGCATGCGTGTGTGTGGTGTGTGTGCATGCCTATATGCACATGTGTGTGCATGTTTGGTGTGTGTATGCATGCATGTGTGTATGTTTGTGGTGTGTGTGATGTGTTTGTGGTGTGTGTGATATGTTTCCAGTGTGTGTGGTGTGTATGCGTGTGTGTGCATGTGTGTGTATGGTGTGTGCGTGCATATATGTATGCATGTGTGTGGTGTGTGTGCATGTGTGCGTGTGTGTGCGGTGTGGGTGTGTGTATGTGTGTGTGTGTGCGTGCAGAAGGAAGGAAACACAAGGCATATCAGAAACGGATGAGGCTTTGGGACTTCAAGAATTCTAACTTTATCTTGGCGTGGAATGGAAAAAAAACCCATGAGAATCCTACTTGAAGGAGTTGAAATCAGGCTCTAAAACAGGCACTGGAATAAAGTCAGTGGTGTCTGCTCCCAGCCCAAACATCTGGGCTCCAAGTGGGCACTCGGCCCCACCTCCAGAAGTGCCAGTTCACAGGGCACAGCTCCCGGGGACCAAGCTGTGGGAGCAGCTAGATGTGTGGGCACCGCATAGGCAGAGCAGGGGACCAGGACCATGCAGGCCGTCTTCTTTACCTCTGCGGGAACACATGGGATTGGGTGAGGGTGATTCTCCGGCACCCGTGCCTCAGCCTTAGTGGGCCCAGATCATTGTGGTGGCCACATTTAGGACAGGACCAGAGCCGTGGCCCCCACCTCGCCCAGCAGGCAGGCAGCCTCCTGGGACCCTGGGGTGAAGCGCCAGCTTCCTCCTCCAGGTAGCTCAGGTGCCAGCAGGTAAGGCTGGGAGCAGCTACCCGTGAAGCCAAGCCACTTCCTTCCTGTTCAGAGCTAAAACCTGCCAAGGAGCATGGGGGGTGGGGGTGGGGAGTGCTCAGATTCATGAGGCCTGCTCTGCACTTATACAAACTAATAAAATGTGGGGGCATCCGAGGGGAACACCAGGGCACATGGGGACGTTAGCATGCTGTGGCTGCTTCTCATCGTCCTGTATCCGGGTGTGCAGTGAGCCCACATCCAGCACCCCGATCCCTCCGCAGCTGCCCCCTTATCTAGAGCATCTGGCCCCATCCCGGTCGTCTCTGCTCGCTCAGAGACATAAACAGAAATGCCGTTTGGCAAAGGCAGCCCTGAAACATCTTTCCCTGAAATGTTCCTTTTGGCATCTGATTAGGAAAAAAACCTTGCAATTAATACTCAGAGTTGGATTGTGAGATTTTCTGCAGAATTAGGCTTGGAGCATTTAACAACAAGGTTCCTCATTGCCCAGCCTCTGCATTTATAATAAAAATAAATATTTCCCCTTCCTGACGTTGAAGGCCATGCCAGCTGCAGAGAAGAGCTGGGATGCAAGAGGGAGCGTTTGTATTCACTTAAACGCCGCAGACAGAAACCCCCGCGCGCCTTCGCGGGCCCGGGTCCCCTCGCGGGACCCCAGGGAACGAGCTCGCCGTCGGCTAATCTCCGACCACTTCTTCTAATTGTACAGTGCTCCGAGGTAATCAACATCCAATGGCCGCTCTCTCTAAGACCGAGGCAGAACAAAGCCTCAAATTACTAATTACACAAATACAGTGTCTTTTGCTAATTGGATTGGTTAATGTTAGTTAATAAAGCACTTTAAGGATAGGCAATGTGGAATGAAAGAGGCAATTCATACGTTTAATAATAGGCTAATAACTGTCAGCAATGAATAATCAGCCGCGTCACGTGCAAAGAACAGCCACACGCTTTCCAGCTCTTTGGGCGTCTGTTACAAATTAATGCCTTCGCAGGAGCCAGCCTGAGCGCCGAGCCCCTCGTCCCCAGGCTGCTGGAGCTCCAACCTTGTCTTCCCGCCCGCCCGGCGAGGGCCTGCAACCCACAGACCGCAGCCCTGGTGGCCGTTTGGGGAGTTTATCCTCTCAAGAAAAATGAAGTCCTGTTATTTCTATTATTTATGAAAGAGCCTTTGGCTCAGCGATTAGGGACGGGACCAGAGGCCTGTATCCTTGTCCCGAGGCCAGAGGCTTCGCTGTTTTACTCAATGACCCCGGGCAAGCTCCTTGACCTCCACCGGCCTTCGTCAACTCAGCTGGAAAATTGGGTAAAAAGATTGTGGTGTCTCTCGGGCATGGAGCTGCGGCGTGCAGGCGCACAAAGCTGGCGGGGCCGTGACAGTCCAGCGTGGGGCCGCAGCTGCGTCCAGGCTCTGCCGTGCTCGCTGACGGCCAGTGCCAAAGGGAAATCATGACCTGTGGGCCCCAAACCAGCCCCCAGGACCTGAGACGTACGGCCCGGCTCTGGGACCTGGTTTGGTAAAATGCAAAGACCCAAATCCCCAGCCGGCTGCCCAGGCTCCCCGTCTCCGTGCCAGCCTAACCCTTTAGATCCTGTGAAGACATCAGAAGAGCAGAGGCGGCCGTGAAGAGCTCCTTACAGCAGGTGGCTGGATCTCCTGAGCAGGACCCGCTCCTGGGCAAGAGCTGCTGTGGGGACAGGGTTTGGAGCTGGCTTTCTTTCCCTCTCCCTCTCTCTCTCCACCATGACAAGCGCCAGTACCGTGACCCACACCCGAGCGGGTCGAGTTCGTTATTCCTCCGAGTCTCCGATTCGAGCCGTGGGCTCTTCGCAGCATCCCAAGCTTCACAGTCACATCCAAGTGAATGTTTTTCTGCTCAGGGAACGCGAGATCTTTACGACAAAACAGAAGTGCTGGTGGCGAGGCTGTCCCTGCCAGTTGGCAGCACTCAGAAGTGTGCGGGGGTCTCCCTCTTCTGAAGACAGTCCCTGGGGGGATGTGTCCAGTCCGTGCCCCTCCGGGATAGAAGCCTGGAAAAGCACAAAATGTTTTCCAGGAAAGAGAAGCGAACCAAGGGCGGATGCGCCTGTTTGCTGCCGGTGAACGGAACGCCTTGCGCGTGGGCCGCGAGCTGACGAGGACCCCACCGTTTGCTGCTTGAACTTACGCAGGTGAAGGCAGCCGCAGCCCAAGAAAATTCTGTTTGTTAAGTATAGGAATGTACCAGAATTAATTACTTTAGGCTACACGAAGCTAACAGAAAGGGAGATCAAGAGACAGTAGTGTTTGCGCACCTCTCAGTACGCTGTTCATCTGTGGCTCAAAAGGAGCTCTGGGCCAGCCCCAGGGAGGAGTCCAAGGGGGCAGAACGTTGAACAGGGCTGTGTCGTCTCCCTGCCCCGTCCCCACGCTTGGACGACGTTGCAGCCGGCCCCAGCTGCGGAAGGCAGGGCTTCGGTACACACATATCGTCCCCCAGGAGCTGGGGGCTCCTTGCCAGGGTCCACCCTTCCAGAAATTAAGTGCCGCCTCGTTCTGTATGGGAGAACCTCTGCTGAGCCTCTGCCCGCCCACCTGCACCGCCCGCCCAGCTCTCCAGGCTTGCTGCCATTGGGGTCTCCTTCCTCCCCTTCCATCTCTCTCTCTCTCTGCACAGGACACACTGAGCCATGACTGCCATGTGTCGCGCTTTCCCACACCCTTCCCTGGTTCGCAGCTGGCACCTCACCCCTCTTCAGCCTTCGGGGAGAGTGGATAAATCATGCTGCAGAACAACTCTCCCAGCTCTAAGAATAAAGTTGGAGTAACTGTGCCTGAGACTATTTCTGTAGCTCTTCAAGACGAGCCTTCCCGGGTCAATGTCCTGTGGGCAGGAGGTGCCCATTTCTAAAGCCACTTGGGCAGAGCACCTCCCAAGGTTGCCACGAACACAACCCTTCCTCATCCACAGAGAGGGCTGGCCAGCGAGAAGCCCGTGGTCGCGGCAAGAGGAAGTCACCTCTTTGCTGCTGACTGGTGGAGATTCCCCCAAGGCCATTGTTACCCACACACCGGCTGGGCGGGCAGGTTTCCCTGGGAGCATTGATTACCCACAGGCCAGCCCAGAAGCAGTCAGGGAGGACTATGCCATTGGCAAGAGGTGTTCACACCTGCCGGTGCCCGGGGGCCCCTCCTGGCCTCCCCGGATGGCTTGGGAAGCACATTTACCCCCGTTGCGCTCTCATCTCTCTCCTGCACTAATAAGGGTCATTTTTCTCAGTCCGTCCTGCAGACAGATGGTGACCTTGTCATGTTTGTTGACAGCCACACAGTACAGCTGAGCATCAGTCGCCACCTCCCACCTTCCCTGTCAGGGCTTCTGAGCCTCGGGACGTGCGTTCCAAGCTTCGCAGGCAGGACGGGATCCAGCCCAGCCAGCCGCGCGCAGCCTGTGAGCCTGGCCGCTGAACCCGCTGTCCACACTCACCTCCTGCAGCTGGAGACAAACCAGGGCACCCGTAAGGGCCTCTTTCTTCTTCTTTCAGGACTAAAGAGAGAAAGGAGGCCAGCAGGTGCATGCATTCTTCTGAGGCTCACGGGCAGCGGGCAGGAGCAGCCCCCAGGAGAGCCCCGGCCCAGGCTCCGTGCTCAGGAGCGGGCGGGAGGGAGAGAGGTTCCATCTTTTCCTTAGAGCAGGGTCTCTGCCTTCGTTTCATTGACTTGTTGGAAAGCAATGAAAGATGGTGTAAAATCACGTTGCTGCCCTGGGCAGGTCTCAGGACCCAAAGCAACTGCCTGGCGCTGCATTTAGCTGCATGAACAGTCCGTGTGCTTCAGATGCATCACTGTGGCCCAAGGGGGAACTCGCGTCCCCCCGCAGCCGTCCAGGGTCCCTGTGAGATGAAAGCACTAGAGGGTGCTCTCGGGCCCCAGCGTGCCATCTAGCCGGGGTCCCCCAAAGGGACAGACCGACCTCCGCCGGCCGCTGCTGCTCCATCCGGGACCTGACCAAGGGCTCTCCACAAGGCCGGGTAAGGCTGCCAACCAGATGGCCATTCTAGATTCCTGGTGTCGCCAGGCCTCACTAGGACTCTACACCCAGCCTTCTGGGAGGAGCCCTTGGGGTGGGTGTGGAGTGAGAGGTCGTTGCCCTCCGAAGCCACCCAGGCGAGAAGCTTGGTCAGCACCGGACTCATGGCCACCAGACCTGCCTCAGGGAAGAGACCCCTCCCCATCCCAGAGGAGGCTGAACATCCAGGGAGGTTGTGGGGATGGACTAGACCTGCTGAGAGTTTGGCCATTTCCCTTGAGGCACGTTTGCATGCTTCTCCTTGTTGGAAATCAAACAGGAAGAAAAGAAGAAACATAGAAAGCAACGGAGCCGTTCCGGGCCGCTTCCCGTCTCTCACCGTCTTGCCCCGTAGGAGGCTCAGCTGAGAAGGCAGCTCTAGAGTGAGCCGACGGGTGAGGCGGGACAGCTGTCCCAGGATCGGGTGTTCCCAGCACCCTGCCTGCCTGTCTCTCGGGCTGTGCGATGCCCGTGCACTTCCCTTCCCCGTACCCGGAGTGGGACCACACACTGCAGCCTCGGGCAGCGCAAGGCTTTCCAAGTGACGACCTTGTGGTCCTTCCTCTGCTTGGGGTTTGGCCGTTTGGTGTGGGGAGCGGGTGTGAGCAAAGGGAGGCAGGGACAGATGAGCCACCTCTGCTCATGGGAGCCTCCTGTTCTTGGAGAGAGGTTCTTAGCTGGCAGCTGGGCCGGCTACCCACAGACACGAGTACCCTCTTACCTCCGTCCTCCTTGGAGCTGTGTGTAGCTGCCATGGGCCGGGGTCAGTGTGCCTCCCGTGTAAAAGGCCAGATCATGTATAATTCAGGCTTCTGTGTCCCACGTGTGTCCGTCCCATGCATGTTTTTGTTTACAACACTTTCGTCAATCGTTACAAGATGCTTTCCGTTCGTGAGGCGTGGCAGTCTTGAAAACGGGTGGTTACGTCTTGGGTGCCATCATTACCCGTGTGTTCATGCTGCAGAATAAGGGCGCAATTGGCCGGTCCGTGTCACCATCTGCATCATCTCCGTCGTCGGGACGGCGGTCAAGGACGCCTCCCGCGGCATGTGCCTCCCTCTTCACAGACCAGGGCCTGGAGACTACTCAAGCCAGGGCATTCAGGGGCTGAGACGTGTTTCTGGGACTCAGAATGGGAAGCTCTGGCTGGGAGCCCAGGATTCTTTGTCCGGTTCCTGCAGCCCTTCCCAGCGCTCTGAAAGGCACCAGAAGGAAGGAAGGTGGGAGGAACATTCCGTGTTGGTCAGGAAGCCCCTGAAGGCAGCCTCGGCCTTAGGTCTGCCCACGTCTCAACCAGGCTGGACAGTCCTGTGAATTCTCCGAGCGGCACCTTCACTGTGCTTGGCCTTGGACTCAGTATGGTCTGGAAATGCAGACGTGGGACCCTGGGGCGGTTACTAGGAAATCAGGGGCAGAGTGGGCAGCCCTTCACCTGCCAAGCCTCCCTGGTCCGGCTTCGCCACTCTCCCCGTCCCAAAAGAGCAAACCTGGGCCTAGGTGCATGGAAGCCGCAAGACAGCAGAGGCAGCCAGGTTTTCACAGCAGATGAGCTTGGAATTCCTCGGTGCAGCTGCTCCTTTAACTGGGTACCATTAGGAAAGCGTCCAGTCCTGTTTGGTGGCACTCGGCCTCCCGCCACCGCCACGTACCGTGGTCTCGGGTTCGCAGGCAGCTCGGGCCTCTGCTGTGTTGACCCCGCAACAGACTGAAAACATTCCTTATCGGAGAGACAGCAAAGCTCCTCACCTCCCTCTGCCTTCCCCCATCCACCTCCCCAACTTCTCCAAATGGAACCAGTTCTATGAAGGCCGGAGAAGCGAATATGCTCCGATAATACCATGTGGAGCTGCATGGCCTGAGTTCGAATCCCAGCTCTGCCACTTCCTGCCTCCATGACATTGGACCACTTACCCAACCTCTCTGAGGCCCAGCATTCTCAGGCATAAATGGGGATTATTGTAGGGTGATTTTAGGCATTAAAGAAGATAATGCAATGACACCTTCAGCAGAGCTAGCTTATTAGCTGTTGCTATTATCAGTTATTTTATTTCAGTCAGGAATAAAATACAACTGGAAACAATTTGTACTTCTGGCCTCCTTGGCCTGCAAGTTTGTGGAACCCAGAAATGCGAGTCCACAAATACTTGCTTAATGAAAAAGTGGGATGAATGACAAGTGAGAATGAGAGAAAGACCTGAATCTGATCAGGGAAGGGCCAAGGGGGTAGTGAGCGACAGGGTGGCTCCCTCTGCTTCCTCTGTCCCCAGAAAGCGCCACTGCCATTTTTAAAGGAATTAAAGTTCATTCTACTTTGTATGGATCCACTTCCAGATCTTTCAAGGTTTCCCCAAACCTCAAAGAGTGGTATCATAAGTCACGGCCAGAGAAGAGCCCAGATTCTGGGAGGTCAGATTCCACCACCCAGTCCTGGGTCTTGAGGCTTTCAAACATGTACGTGACTGGGGAGCTGCTGCCAGGAGAGCTACGACCCTTCTTATTCACTTACGATTATTAAGAATCACCTTAATCAACGAGGGATCAATCAGCAGGGTCGAGTGGAAGTGCATTAATAGGATCCTGTCAATTTCCAGGTCATTTCTATAACTAAAAAGGGTTGAGATAAAAGATAAATGTTTATATAGAACCAATCATCGATCCTGTGATTTATTTTCCTGGTGGAAAGCGAAGTCCCCTGGGGAGATGCTGGTGCAGAGCCCACCGGGCCGCCCCGAGGAGTGCCAGTGGGGGAGCCTCCAGCGGCTGTGCCCCTGCCCAGGGTGCGGGTGGCCGGTGGCCGCACAGTGCCTGGCACCTCCTGCGTCGTCGCTGAGGGGAACGGGCCATCAGCATTTCAGAAGCAGGGTGGAAAATAGCCAGCAGTGGGCCTGGAAGGGGACATCTTTCACATGTGAGTTGGGACAGCCACATCTGGGTTTGCAATGGTAGAGCTGGGTGTGGGATTAAGTGGATGGGGAAGAAACCGAGTGCCCTCCAGAGCTGGGGTCCACTCCTGCCGCTGCCGCTCACCTGAGCAGAATCTGTCCTGAGGTGGAAAGGGCTCAGGCGGAGCGTGGACCGTCGCCTGCCTGTCACAGACACTGGTCTTTGGGAGATGAAAGAACATTCTGCCAGCATCCTTCTCCCTGCCCCTGTGAGCGCGGCCGTCTGTCTGCCCAGCGGGCCTGAAGCAGCCTCCTTCAGCAGGCTCTGTGTTGCCTAAATAACCTTACTAAGACAGGAGAGCCGACGTTAGATTTTCCTATCACAAAATAAAATAACAATGAATTAGGAGGGCAGGGGTGAACTTTTGGAGGTGATGGATAGGTTTACGGCGTGGATCGTGGCGAGGGTTTCTCGGGTGCATTCTTACGTCTCCAGGCTCATAAAGTTGTCTACATTAAATATCAACAGCTTTTTATATGCCAATCATACTGCGATAAAGTGGTGTGTGTTTTTTTTTTTTTTTAAGGGAAATTCTGCAGACTCTGGGAGGCTCTGTTGAGCCAGCCTCTCGTTGGTGGGTGTGGCTGCTAGAGGGGCCCAGGGCCTGAACCTCCACGTCCGTCTGTCTTGGCTGAGCCTGGAGCCCTCAGCTCCCTGATGCTCCCACCACACTGGCCATGACCTTTGGGGTTTGCAACTGAGTTGACCCTGATGTCCTGGAAGTGTGCTTAGGGCTTGGGCACTTAGACTCAGGCGTAGGACTGCTGTGTTGACTTTGTCTTCGGGGTTCTCACCCCTGAATCGTCCCCCTCTTCTGGGGGCGCCTTCTGCTGGGGTAGCTTCGATGCTTCCTCTCCGGTAAGGTCACCAACAGAGGGGCTTCCCAGGACAGGGGCTTCTCGTGCTCAAATCCAGAAAGTCCTGGCCACAGGTTGGTCTGCTTGTCCCCGGGATGTTGACGAGGAGCCTGCACAAAGGAGCCGTCCTTGCCCCAGCAGTTCAGGCCCATTGTCAACCCTGCAGGCTGCCCCTGCCAGGCCACTTTCAGGCCAAGGAAGCCAGGTGGGAGCCGGACCTTGGGGCACAGGTGCCCGATTTCCAGCTGTCTGCCCAAGATGCCTGGTCCAGAAAGAGGCCCTGAGCCTGTCAGAGTGGCCAGGGAAGCTTCCGTAAGCCCCTCAGAGAGCCACCCAGAGCACAGGGCCCCCGCAGGCTGGATGGCCAGGCCCTACCGTGACCGCGCCAGCCCCGTCCCCACCCCACCACAGGGCAGCGTCTGCTTCCAGGGGCCCAGCCCGGGTGGTCGTGGCCATGCACCAGTCCGGTAAATTCTGCAAGGAGAGTTCCCATTTTCCACTCACCGACACTATTTAATAATCAGTAAATGCCACACGGGGCCTACGCTGTGTGCCTGTGGGGGGCGGGGGGTGGCCATGATGGTGCCCAACTCTCACCTTTGGCCTAAAGGGCGTCTAATCCAGGAGGGAGGAGAGCCTGCTTGTAACCACTGGGCGGCTTTGAAGCGAGAACCGGTCGCCCTTTCCAGGCTGCAGGGCTCTGATGGAAGTTGGTAGAGAGATAAAGTGTGAGCGAGTGGGGTCAAGGTCACCTGCCACCCACCTGGAACCATCAGCTTCAACATCACCTTCCCAGCACAGGACCCGCAGAGTGTGGGGGGTGTCCCTGGGATTCGGCCCACCAGGGTCCGAGCCAGAGCCCCCCACCAAGCCCTGTCTGCAGGGCCGGGGACCCCGCAAGGCCGCACGGCTGCTCCAGCCTTGGCTTTTCCTCCCCTAGACCCCAGGCCCTCAGAAGGAAGCTCTGGGACCAGCTCCAGGAACAAACGGCCTTGCAGAGCTTTCCCCTCGTTTCCAGGGCACGCCTGTCCAGTTCCTGAACTGGCCACGGGAGGCTCCTGGACCTGCCAGTACTTCCCCTTCTCATGCTGGAAGTGACAGCTCATCATGAGTCATTGATCGAGAGGACCACACGTCACCGCTTTTATGATTTACATTCCCTTCCCCTGGGGACATCAATCTTCCGGAAGCAGAAGGAGGAAGGCGACCACAGAGGGCCAGAAGCAATGCTGGACAAGCCTGTGCTGGGGACAGGGGCCTGCAAAGATCCTTCCAGCTGGCCCCGCTGCCTGGCAGAGAAAGGGCTCTGGAGCCTGCGCCCCAGCCTCCTGCCAGCCCCCACCCCCGGTGACCCTCGCCCCCGGCGACCCCCGCCCCCGGTGACCCAGACCCCAGCGACCCCCACCCGCGGCGACCCCTCCCCCGGTGACCTCGCGTCCATCAGCAGGTGCTCTCAGGTGGAGCCAGGAACAGCTGGGCTTCCCCAGCTCAGTCTGACATGATGGAAGGGCAACCCTGAGTCTAGGACAGGGGATGGCCCCTGCCACGTGGACCCCTGGAAGCCCGCCCCTCGCCAGGGAATCTCCAGGCTGGGTCAGATCTGGCCCCAGGCCCCTCTTTCGGAAAGGGCTGTCCAGCATGTGTGGGGTGGGGCTCTGAGGCCTGGAGCAGCTCATGGAGCACAGGGAGGGGACTTGTGTGGTGGGTGAGCTGCGTCTTCAGCTTGGTGGAGAATTCAAAGCTGTGGCAGGAATGGCCCAAGCATTCTGGAAGCTTGGGAAGCTCTGAGTGCCTAACCTGCCCTTTATCTTCTCTGGAAAGGGACAGCACAGTGGAGGGGCGGGGAGGGGCGGAGTCCAGAGAGCATGCGTCCCTGTAGGCACCACCATCCGGCAACCGCAGCCCAGGGCAGGTGGTCAGTCATAGCCTTGCCCCTGACTCTACCATGTGCCCCGAGGTGCTAGAGGTAGAGGGCAGAGCAAGGTCTCAGTGGGGCAGGCCAGAGGACCGCACGGCACCTCCTTGTCTCCCGTAGCCCCCAGGGCTGGGAAGGAGACCTGGCGGGGGGACGGCTTCCCAGGCCAGGAGTGGTTGGAGTGGGAGACGGGACCCCCACCCAGGGCTCCCAGCAGCCTTGGCCTCTAAGGGGCTCCTGTGACTTCCAGGTCAAGGACCACAAACTTGCAATGGCCTGGGGGGCACCCATCTGAGCACCCCACTGGCGATGAGCTGGGCGGAGGAGCGTGAGCCCTCACAGTGCAGCTTGCAGGCTGGAAGGGAGCCAGGGTCTCCGGGGTGCTTCACCAGCGAGCTGTGCCATGGCCACAGGCCCCACTCTGGTCCACACCCGTGTGCCTTCAGGCTTCCCCGGGAAAGGGGGCTGCCCAGCCCTGCCCCCGGTAGGCACCACCTCAGGCCCACTCACCTTGATCTTGGCAGGGCCCATGTGAATCCAGGGTGAGCCTGGGTCCACACTCCCCTGCTATGCAAATTCGGAAGGTTACTTTACCTCTCTGAGCAAAGAGAGGTTTTCCTCTCCTGCAAAGAGCAAGAAGCCACAGCCTTCCTCGTGGGTGTGTTTGGGATTTAGATGCATTAATGTGGGCCAAGTACCCAGCGCGGAGCCCGACGTACCCAGCCCTTGGCTGTCTGCCTCACGCTGGAGGCCCTCTTGTTCTGGGCAGCCTCCTACTCTGTGTGAGGAGAGCTAGACGGGTCCTATCAGATGGGGGAGGCTGGGGGGCATAGGTCAGATGGAACCCACTGCGGGCCCCACACTTGGGTCAGCAGGGAAGACCCCGCATCCTCCTCCGAGCAGATACGAAGAGGGAGGCCCCTTGAGGATGTGGGCAGGCAGGAAGCCACCACCCTGCACACCGTCCCCCTCCGTGCCGCCCGGTTATTTCTGCCCCAGCAGTAGCATCTACCTGAGAGCCCCTGCCCGAGTCAGATCCCTCAGCGGGGTCCTCAAAGGGCCACAGCCCAGCCCCCCGGCCCTCCCAACCCCGAGGCTCCTCTGTCTCTGGGGCGCTCATTTGTCCCGTGCTGACACCTCACTCCCAGCCCCCATCCACCCCGGGCCCTTGTCCCTGCTTTGGAGCCCATCCCCCAAGAAGATTCGGAGGCCTTCCCTCTTCCTCTGCCGCTGTGGCCCCAGAAGGCAGGGTGGGTCTGACCCACTGTCTTGGCCCCAGAGTAGCTAATTCTGGACTAAACACTGCTTCCATATTTTTTAAATGTCTCCCAGGCACCCTCCATGGGGCAGTGTAGACTAAAGGTGCTCAATACCACTTGGGAAATGAGGACATGAAGGCGTGTGGAGCCGGCCCTCGGGGGACAGGGAGGAGAGGAGCCATGTCACCCCACGGGAGGGGAGATGTGTGGGGCCAGCCCCGCCCGGGTGGCGTGGCCAGGCCAAGCGGCAGCGCTCACAGACGGGGCTGCCAGCGGACAGAGTGTTCTTGGAACGTCAGAAAGAGAGCAGACCATGCCCAGATTTCAGGTCTTCCAGGCCATGCCGGCCGGGCGGGGCGGGGCCAAGCGGGGCAGCGCCAAGCGGGGCAGCCCGGCGGGTTGAGAGAAAATCACTAGGCATGCATTGAAGTCTGCTGGTCTCAATGGCAGTTCCTGTGGCCAGAGCAAAGCAGAAGGCCCCATCACAGGCCAGACAGGTCGGAGGAGATGCTGCCTGCCTGGAACTCGGGTCCCGTGGGGCTGGGGATGAAGACGCTGCCTCGCAGTGCTGTTCCCTGCTCGGGTCCCTGGAAGCAGAGCGGCCTGGCTTCCCTCACTGGCCAAACAAAAAGAGTTTGGAAGGTATGGGCTGCTCCCTCGTGTTGCACAGGACTTTGGAGTTCTCATGTGGAGCCCCGGGCCAACCCCCAATGATAGGGCCCAAGGCGGGGGGCTTGGAAAGGCCTTTGGGGGGATGCGGAGGACAGGAGGGTGGGAGGCGGCGGCTGGGAGTGTAAACAGTGGCGTGGAGACCTCTGTGCATTTCGGGACGGCTTTCTAGAGCCCAGGATCCTTTTCTGTGCCGTACTTGACTGTGTAAATATTTTTCTTAGGAGTAAAGAGAGAGCCTCCATTCATTGGATAGATCTCACTTGAAAGAACTGAGAAGTATCTGTTTAGGCATAAAAGCTAAAAACAGTGTCCAAGGATCTTGAAAAAAATCATTTCTGTAGCTCAAACACGGCCAAGCTGATTTTTTTTAATGCAAAAAAATAAATAAATATTACCCCACTCCCGGTTGAGAGCTCAGGGGTTTGTGTCAACACCAGCCCAGTCTTTGCTCTGGGAGCCAGAGCCGGGGCAGCCGCTGACTAACCGCCTTTCACGGTTCTTGCGGGAGCTGCCAACGGGAAGCCACCCAGCTCTGCCGGAGCTCACATGGGCAGAGGGAGGTTGGCCGTGGGGAGAGTCCTGGCTGGGGTTCAGGTGCAAGTCCTGGGCGGAAGGGCCTGGGGTATGGCTTCTTCCCACTGAGGCATCCACCCGGAGGCCCCTGTCCCTTGGGAGCACACCGTGGGAGTCAGGAGGCCCACGTTCGAGTGCAGGTGTCGTCCTGAGCAGCCCCTCCACTTCTGCCTGGTCCTCTCCACTCCGCAGCCTCTGTTTCCCGTCTACACAGCAGGCGCAGTGCCGGTTCCTGCCTCCCACAGGCGGTTGTAAAGAGGAGGTCTGTGTCTGCGATGCCTGGGACAGGCCCCCCCGACAGGCTGCAGGCCCCCAAAAGATGACCTGCCACTGTTAGGATTGGCATCACCATTGCTCCTGCGTTGATGCAACATTTACACCAGGGAAATTGGCAGTACCAGGACTTCAATTTGGAAAGAGAATTGAGAATGACAGTGGTTCTCTAAAAATTCCATCTTCTCAGAAAGGATGAGTAGGAGGCCGTGGGCATTCCTCTCCAAGAGTGAGATGAGTTGAGATGTGGAGGCTCAGTGTGGCCTGGTCATCAGTTTCCAGCCCTGCCAGGGCACTGTTTAGCTGGGTATAAAACCCTGCTGAAAGTACAGGCTGTGGGAAGCTGAGGCCAGTGACCACCAAGACCCCTGCTCAGACTGTGTCTCCAGCAGAACCCTGAGCCCCTCAACCGCACAGTCTCCCAGCGGTGAGCAGAGCAAGGTTTGGAGCCTGGATGGGATGCAGGAGTTGTAGGGGCCTCCATCAACCCAGCCTTTTTTACATCCCTGGGCACCCTGCACAGACAACCCTGACCCCCTGACCCCACCCACAGGGGCTTCTTCAAAGAGAAGAGGCCTTGGAATCAGCTTTTAGCAGGTTCTAGACTCACGCCCACATCTTTGGGTCCAACGAAGCTACTTCAGAAATGGACAAGAAAGAAAAGTAGGTTAGAACCAGGCACACACCTGGTGTGGCTCACACCTGTCATCCCAGCACTTTGGAAGGCCAAGGCAGGAGAATTGCTTGACCCAGGAGTTAGAAATCAGCCTGGGCAACATAGTGAGACCCCATCTCTAAAAAAAAAAAAAAAAAAAAAAAATACAAAAAATTAACTAGACATGGTGGAGCATGCCTCTAATCCCAGCTACTTGGAAGGCTGAGGTGGGAAGATCACCTGATCCCAGGAGACTGAGGCTGCAGTGAACTGATTGAGCCACTGTATTCCAACCTTGCTGACATGGCAAGGCGCTCTCTCTCTCTCTCTCTCTCTCTCACACACACACACACACACACACACACACACACAAACGAAAGAAAGAAAAGTAGGTTAGAGCAGAGCTGGGCATGGTGGCTCACACCTATAATCCCCACACTTTGGGAGGATTGCTGGAGTCCAGGAGTCCCAGCCTGGGCAACATAGTGAGACCCCATCTCCACAAAAAAAAAACAAATGAGCTGGGGTGGGATGTGCCTATTGTCCCAGCTACTCAGGAGGCTGAGGTGAGAGGATCGCTTGAGCTCAGGAGGCTGAGGCTGCAGGGAGCCATGATCGCACCACGCACTCCAGCCTGGGCAAGACACCCTACTTCAAATAAAAGTATGTTAGAGAGACAAGGTTTGCCGTCAATGCCAAGAGCAAGGGGCACGTGAACGGGAGTGTTTGGGGCCCTCATTGGCCTCGGCCTCCTCCACGCCGGGATTTGTTCACCTCCTGCCAGTTTGGAAGCCCCTCCATGGCCGGGGCTCGCTCTGGATTTCCTCACTACTTAGGTTTTCAGATACTTTAATAACAGATTATTTTGACGGGAAAGAAACCTTCTGGGATCCTTTGTGACACAGAGCAGCAAGCTGAGCCCCCAGGGCCGGGCCAGAACTGCAGAGCTGTGAGCGCACGGGACGCCCCGGTGTGCGTGGCTCCTCTTTGCTGACTTTTCGGAGAACAGAGGGTATTTATTTTAAGAGTCAAAAAAGAGGTTCTGACCAACCCCACTTAGTTAAATCCTGGCACTGGTACCCGCGAGAGAAGCTTAATGCCAGAGGTCAAACCTCGCTTTTTTGGCTAAAATGCTTAATCAAACACACCTAATACTTCTGCCGGGGTATGGAGGGGCTGAGAGCCCTGCGGCCACTGCCAGCAATCGAGGAGCCAGCAGTGCGTGCTCTGAGGACCCAGCAGGCATCATAAAGAGGGTTTTCAGCAAAGCAGCGGCTCAGGCAAGCGGGGAGCCAAGGCTGAGTGAGCCAGGGAGCGCATCCGGCCGTTTTTCCACCCGAGGTCAGCGGCAGGTGAAGAGGCAGAGTTAATGGTCTTCATACCTGCCAAGGCGGGCTGTGACATGGGGCAGGCGGTTCCGGAACACGGCTCAGGCCCCGGCGCCCCACCTGCAGGAGACTGCTGCTTTCTCTGTAGCCATGGGGCACCGTCTTCCTCTTCAGGGGGTACAGGGCAGCTGGGGAGGGCTCCACCTCTGTGTGGTTCTTCCGTGGCTCCACCTCTGTGTGGTTCTTCCGTGGCTCCACCTCTGTGTGGTTCTTCCGTGGCTCCACCTCTGTGTGGTTCTTCCGTGGTTCCACACTGCACTCCAGTGTGACCACAATCTTCTGCAGCCCACACCCTCAGCCCAAAGGAGGCCCAGGCACCATGCTCAGAGGATACAGAGAGACAGCCAGGAGCCCAGCAGCTGTGGCACCTGCCCCCACCATCACTCCGGGGCTGGCCAGGCCCCCCTTCCTGATGCCACACAGTATGGCTGGGCCCTTCTGGTCAGTGCATCACACATAATGCCTTAAACTATTGGGGCCAGGGTTGGAACGTCCGTCTTTGCATCCCCACCTGATGGCAAACTCTGGGGAGTAGGAGCGCTGGCCATACCCAGGCACAGACCTTGTCAGACTCCAAGAGAAAGGCGGAGAAGGGCCCCTGCGCAGCGTGATGGATGGGCTTACTGGGGTGCCCCATCCCACCCCGCCACTCGGTGGGCAGGGAGACAGGAAGATCAGGCCACAGCAGGAACGGTGGACGCCCAGCAGAGAGCAGCATGCACAGAGAGAGAGTGGCCCCCACCTGAAGGCCATGCATCCGAGGCCACGGCCAGCCCAGGCTGGCATCTGTGGGCAGCTGGAGGGCTCTCATGCTACCCCCTCTGGATGTGAAGATTTGGTGTTTCTAGGGGGCTCCTGGGCGGACCTTGCCTGGGGTGTTGGTGGGGGCATCGCTGCGCCTCCCGAGGCATTGGGCACCTGCACTGGGAATGCCTTGGCCATGGCATGCACATTCCCATTGGGAACAGGAAGAAGGCCCCCAAAAAATGCCCAGCCAGAGGCCACCAGATGCTCCCAGGCCAGCACCAGGCCCCTGTGGGCTCTTGGTGAGGGTGTGGGTTTGTGAGCAGGTGCTGGCGGGCCAGGGCAGGGAGGGCAAGACCCTCTGGTGGATGGTGTCTACACAGGTGCCTGTGACTCGGCCGCGAATGCCAGAGAGACAGAAAAAGCATCTTATTCCTCAACTTGCCTCACAAAGCAGGCCCTGGTTCTGGTTCAACCCAGCCCTTTAACTGGCAGCGTGATCCAGTTTCTCTGCTTGGGGCAGCCCATGACGGCGGGCCCTGTCCCTCTGCTCTTGAGAACCCCAGGACCACCACTGGGATGGGCATCCTTTCCCCAGACCTGGGACGGCCGAGCGTTCCTGCAGCATCCAGAGTGAGGAAAGATTCCATCTGAGCACGGCCTCGAGCTCTGCCTTCAGCTCGCCTCGGCCCCGCGGGCAGGTCACACCCCTCCTGACGCTTTCTCCTCTTCCCAACGCCACCCACCTAGGTACCTGAATCTAGCAGGCGTCTCTGCCGTTCACATTAGCGCCGGGTGACCCGGAAGGCCATCGGGCTGGGCCCCGCATGGCTGAGCTTGTCAGTTGCGCCTTGGTGAGCGCACTGAGCTCTATCCTTAGGATTTCTAAAACCATCACAGAATATGAAGGGGTGGGAAGGAGAACCTTTGGCTTGAGCATCATTTCTTGTGTTATTTTTCGAGTATCAGTTTCAATCTTGGTTTCCGTTCTGTGGAAACAACAGTGTGATTTCTGTATACTCACCCATGCACGGCCGCTTTGGGTCCAGAAGGGAAAATCCAATTTCTAGAGCTCATCTGTCAGTTTGCTTCGCACAGAGAGCACTCTGGGATGGGTCACTGAGACGCTGCCCCGCCCCCATCCGGAGTGCAGCCTGCTGGCTTTTAAGAGGAGGTACCTGGTGAAATGCTCTCCAGAGCCGAGTCAGGGAACGCTCCGGGCCGAAGCAAGCCGGGAGGAAGAATGAGCCGGGCACTGGCATACCCCGGCCTCACTGGCTCGGCCTCCGTCCACACGTGGGTGAGGGGGTGAGAGCTCCTGTGCGACCCGAAGCCACTGCTGGGGGTCCTCAGTGGCCACCCCTGTGCGGCACTAGGCACAGCTTTTCTGCCTCAGCTTCGTTTCCTTTGAGAAGTTTCCCCAAAAGCCATGGGGACATGCCCCTCCCAGGGATCTGGTCGGGAGTGTAGACCCAGTTAAAATGCTCCCACCTCTGATTTGCCAAAAAAGAGGAACCAGAGAAATGGCATCAGCTCCCTCTCCCTCCAGCACCCACCAAGCCGCCCTTCCGCAGGGTGCTGGCCGACCTCTGCCCCTCGCCCCGGCCGCCCACCGCTGTCTCCTGGGACTGCTGGGCAGAGTCCAGCTCCCTGCTGAGTGCTGCCTCCTGAGGTGGACTGTAAGCCTCCTGAGGGCAGGGACTGCATCTCCCTTCCCTCACCCTTCCAGGGCCTGGCTCAACATAGGGCAAGTTATGTGTAAATACACATGGCGCGATTCGCTGCCAGAACCCAGAGGATATAAAAATAGAGCCTGTTCACCATCCAGGGTTCCGTGCGCTCTGCCCATGGCTCTCAGAAATAATGTGAATGGCTCACCTTCGGATACCTTGACCCGCATCCCCACCCAACCACTGAAGGGCCAGAGTGAGCGACACAGTGTCGCTCCATCCCCAGAGTGTGGGGTTTCCAGGGAGGTGAGGTCCCTGGGGGATGCGCGGAGTCCTCAGCGACTGGGGGAGCCTCTGTGGGAAGAAGGGGTCCCTGCTATCAAGGCAGCCCTTCATTTTCTACTGTGGAGAGGCCGCTGGGTCCCACCCCTGTGACTTCAGGAGACAGCGGGTCTCCCCCCACCGTTTAAAACCCAGGGTGGCTTGAGAACGGCATTTGACCCAACACTAACAACCCTTCTCAAAATTGTTTTGCAGCAAATACTGACTGATGCGGACGTGTCGCCCCAGGAAGGCTGCATCAAAAAGGTAGGCGAGCTCCCCTGCGCTGCCTCTGCTCCCAGCGTCCTCGGGGCTCCTGTGGGGTGACTGTGAGCCCAGCTATCCCTGAGTTAACAAGCGTGTACTCTCGGTGTTGCTGTCAGGTCCTGAGCGATGTGTCATCTGTGGACTGATGTGTGCACAGGACAGTGGCTTTGCTGTAATTAGGAGGGATGCTTCTTTTTACTGTGTGGGCAGGTCAGGGTCCTGTCACTGTAGGGTCCCAGGTACGGGGCTGCCTGCCACTCTCCTGACTCTCAAGCATGGGGGAGAGCCCCGTACCTGTGGGAAAGTTCCAGGCCACGCAGGGGACGGGAAAATTAAGTGAAAGCAGGTTGTTTATTTAACTGTCTTCACTGGATACTCTCGTGAAAAGGATATGGGGAGAATTTGGCTGCAGATCCAACAAAGCCTTTTGCTGCGCTCGCAGCTTCCAGAGAAGCGCCGCTTTAAATAAGCAAACCACCAGGCGAAAGAAAAGTGTCCACGTGGCGTCACCCACGGCTTTACTGACTGGTGGTGGGTGACGGCTGCTGGACAAACATCAGCTCTCACAGATTCAGAGTGAGAACCGTGCAGAGAGAAACACACAGGTCCCTGGGGAGGCGCACACGGTCACACGTGTCCCTGGAGAGAGCCAGGAGGAGGAATGGCTGGAGAGGCAGCTCCAAAGCCCAGAACCCGTTCAGCAGGACAGCTCGGCCTCCCCAGGGTAGGCATTGCCTGCACGCACACGCAGACACCCACGGACACAGGCACACTCACGCGTGGCGGCTGATCTCTTATTTTGGGGGGTTTTCTAGTAAAATTTAAGTGACAGTCTCTCGCTTGGCATCTTTGCTTCAAAGCAAGATGAAATTTAGCAAGTCACATTCGCACATCTCCATCCAGACAGCATCAGGGCACCCTGGGGGCTGCTGGCACGAGTGAGCCAGCGCTGAGTCAGCGCCTACTGAGTGCCGTTACAGTTCCGTCAAAATTACAACGGGGTTCCGTGAACAGAACAGGAGCTGGAGGGGTTCTGTCGGCCTTGTGGTTAGGAAGACCTGACCCACCCCCCCGAGCTGAGATTCACGCCCTCGATACGCTGTCTTCTCCCAAAGTCGGAGGGAAGCGCTGTGCTGCTTTTGCCATACCCCAGTCTCTGAGCCGAGGCATTTGGGCGGAGCTGTCTGTGAAGTGCAGGGGACCCACCATCTGGGCACAGCTATCTGAGAGGCGCAGGGGCACCTGCCCCTTCTCTCCAGGTCTCCAAGTTCAACCCCAGACCACTGATTTTGGAGAAAGCGTGGCGATGGAGGCTTTTCCCCACCCCGTGGCGACCCGCCGAAGGGCCTCTGGCAACCCATGAACTGTTTTCCCTGCTCCTCCCCATGGCTCATGGGGCTGTGTCTGGCCTCCTGGGGTCCTTTCGTCCGAGGACAAGGTGCTGGCTCTCGGTCCCCACCGAGGCCTTCCTGTGCCCGTGTTTGACCACGCCGTGGCCCAAACTCCAGTGCTGGCCTTGTCCACAGTCTCTCTTTCTCCTTTCCTGCCTGTTTAAATGAATTCACATCTTCTTAAAGGACACGGAGGAGCGGGAAACAGTAAGCAGGGCTGCTGCGTTTCAGAGAACTTCGACATTTTCACTTCCCACCAAGCGACCTGCGGTCAGGGCGAACCCCTGGGCTTCTCGAATGAGCCTGAAATCCTTGGATTTTCCACCCATGCGTCCCTGACCTGCCTGACGTTTTCGAGACGCCCTCCTTGGCCCCACCTCTCCTGAATGCCTCATGGAGGTGGCCTGGCAGGAGGTTAGATGGGGAACAGTTTATGCTGGGATGGGTTGCCTGGTCTAGGAACAGGGGTCAAGGCAGGAGTTCAAAAGGTCAAGTCTACATTTAAAGGGCCGGAGAAGACAAGTGCCGGCTGCTTCTGCACCAGAATGAAATCAGACAGGAGGGTGAAGTGGGCACGGCCTTCTGTGCCTCTGGGCCATGCTGAGTTTGCCTTTTTGTTTTATACGTGGGGCCATCAGGTCTCGCCCAATGTAGCTCAAGGTCATTCTTGAAAGCGGCTCCCAGGATGGGTGTGAGGTGCCGTCCAGCCAGGGGCCTCCTACTTCCAAGTGCCCAGAGCAGCAGGCGTCCCTCCGAGGCAGGCCCTGGGAAGACTGGCTGGGAGCCTGAGGTTCCGCCATCCCACAGAATCAGAGCAGATGCAATGCACGCAACCCCCAGGGCACTGTCGTAGACACAGGAGCCCAGTGCAGGGCACAGAGCTGGCATCGGGGGCATTGGTGACGGCCCTGTTCTAACAGGCTTCCTGACCCCAGCCCAGGGCTCCTCCCTGCCGCTGCTCTGCAGGCCCAGTCTGAGGGGCTGGGGGCTGCCTGGAGGAGGCGTGCTCACCCAAGTCCACCGGAGGGCAAGGCCACCCACAGCACTGCCCAGGAGTTTTTCCAGCCTTGCACTAAACTCAGCACCGTCAGTGTCCAGGGGATGTTTGCCAAGGTCACGCCGTGGGAGAATCAAATCCCTAACCCCAGGGCTCAGACTGGACTCGTTCAGTTATATTCCCAGGCACTCTGGGGCGAGGGCAAGGGGAGAGGGTCAGGGCTGAGAGACTGAGAGATGTGAGCTAACATTCAAAGACAAAGGCTTCAGATTCGGGGCCAGGAGGACAGGGACACACAGCCCTCCAGTGAGTTTCCATCCAGACAGAAGCCCCACCCTGAGAGCGGATGCGGTACTGAGAGCTATAGACGTGGGTGCAGCGTGCAGATGGCTAAGGTGACTGTGTGCGCCGTGGTGCTGTGCGAAGGATGAATTCAGTGCAATCCCTGGTTATAGGACGAGGACTCTGGTTTATGGGTTTTGTAGTTTGGGTCACCCAAAGGCGCACTTGGGAGCATTAAAACCCTCATCGGGGAGCGTGACGGGGCTGTGTGACCTGGGTGTGGGCAGCTCCTGTGGGAGTGTGATGGGGGGGTGGGTAGCTCCTGTCTCTGGCCTTCAGTTCATCCACCTCTGGGAAGATTATGCTTCCTGTCCTTTATCTGCCTCAGTGAAATGTGACGAAGTTAATTCAGTCATCGGCTTGGCACATGAGCTGCAGAAAAGGTGATATTTTGTGGGGAAGCCTCAGTTAGGAATCCTAAGTATCAAGAGAGCGAGGTCTCTGAAGGGGCTGGATGCAGAATGACTCTACTCAGAATTGACAGGCGAGGGCAGCTGGCCGGGGGTGTGTGGACACCTGGGATTCGAACCCAGGACTGTGACTGGGGGCAGGGCTCCTGTGAGAGTTACAGACCTGCCTCCCATCAGCCCCGCCCCTGCCCCAGGAGGGCGGAGCCGCTGCCAGGCCCAGGGCACCGTCGTCCCCCACCCCTCCTGCGCCCTTTGGCCTCACCCTGGCCTCCCGGATCCCCTCTGTACCCCACCGGGGCTCCTGCAGCCCGTGCTCCCGTGCAGCCCAGCGCTTTGGCACTGGCCCACACTTGCCCTGGTTGCCCTCGCCGCCCCAGCGTTTGACCTGGTGCTCCCTGGGCAGGTCATCGGCACTTCCCAAAAAGTCACATTGGCTGTGCGTCGTGCCGAGGCTCAGGGACCTCTGGGGCCGCTCCCTCTGCAGAGTCCCTACTTAGTCTCTGTTTACTTAGAGGGAAAGCCCCGGGCTGCTGGAGAGCAAACATCTGTGGGAGATAATCTAGCCCGTTGTCCATCCATCACTCGGGGCGCGAGGCTCCCTGGAGAGCCCGCCGGAGCCAGTAATAAAAAGGCCGGGCGAAGAGGCTTTGGGGACGAATAAAGAGCCGTGTTAAGGGCTCACTGAAAATGGATGGAAGACATTATTAAGGCTCAATGGCCATCTTATCAAAATCCAATAGGATAGACATTTGGCAAAAGGCTTAAATTTATTCTTTGACTTTCTGGAGGGCTTGAATTTATCCGTTAACAAGAGCGTAGTCCACCCGGGAGATGCTATCGGCGGAGAGAATTTTGATTCAATCTCTGGGATCTGAAAGGGGAAACATGGCCCCGAAGCTTTTCCCTTTGTCCAGTTTATCGTGCTTTCCTTTCCCTCTTGAAAAGGAAGGACGTGTTAATACAGAGCGGGGAACACAAACGAAGGGAAGTGACCTGTTCTGATTTTTATTTTCTCTTCTCCTCCGCCTCTCTACCCCCTCCTCCCAAAAATAAATAAACCGTGAATTGGCAGGGTAGGCCTAGGCCTGGGGACCTGAAAATGCCCCTTCAGAAGCTTCGGAAAAACCGTCCATCCCAGCCAGCCCCCAGGGCGAGGGGTGGGAGCGCAGAGGCTTAGAGGAGGGTCAAAAATAAATCGAGCTAATAAAGTCCTTCCACCGGAAGAGGGGCCGGTGATGGGTCCATAAATCTCTCCCCGTTATTATTATTACGTACAAAATGCTACAGGTCATAAAAGTCATCTGATAGCCCAGGCTCGCGTTGTCCGAACGGGGTGATTGATTGATAATTATGATAATTTGTGAAATGATTATTTGGATGTTAGCACCATGGCCTGTCCCACTAGGCTGTTGTGGGGACGTTTTCTACGGCCTGGCCCGGGCAAAATGCCTCTGGTAACGGGGAGCCCAGAGGTCTCCTGGGTCCCTCCCGTGGGGAGTGCAGGCTCATGAAGGATGACTCTCGAGCCAGGAAAGGTGGGAACGAGACAGATCGGCCACTGCTTAGTGTCTTTTGTGCAGCCATTACCGGAGGAGGCCACACACCCTGAGGTCGAAGTGCGGCTGGGACCAGGCATTGACTCCCGGCAGTTTGCGAGGGGGGATAGGCTGAGTTCCTGGCCACGCGGGGCTCTCTGAGTTCAGCACAGCGCCACGCAGCCACGGACTGCTGTCCAGTGTCCAGCCCTGTGGCTTACTGTACTCTGGATTGTTTTCCCCCTCAAGGAGGCTGGAGGGCTGGGGAGGAAGGGAGTGGGTTGGGAGGGAGGGAAGCGATGCGGCTGGAGAGATGGCGAGACCCCCAAATCCGGGGCTGCCGGAGGAGGCGGTGCGACGCACACGTGGGGCTCCGCTGGCTCGTCCGGGAACTAGCAGGCTCTCTGGCGTGTCCTGGATCTAGAAGGCCTTTTGCGGCCGCCCTAAGCTTGGTTTTGCTGAGGCCTGTGCCAGCGAGGTGAGTGAAGTTCAGACCGTGTTTCCCCTGCTGCCTAACCGGCCAGTCGGCAGCACAGAAGCCGCCGGGCGCCGTCAGCAAAGCGCCGTCCGCAGACTGTGGCTTACCTTCCCGCGCGCTTTATTTCCGAAAAAGAAATCAGAAGAGAAACACACCAAAGTCCCTAGCCCCAAGAACCCTGCGATCCAAATTATTAATTTGCATGTGGGATCAGTTATGTCTTTATGAAATCCAAGTGTGTGGAGCTGCCCCGGAGACGGCCCGGAGTTGATTTTGATAATCTCGGGCTGAATAGACTCGCCTCGTTGCCATAAGCCGTGGACAAAAGGCTGGACAGTGGCTGAAAGCCCTTTGACGACATGCCTGTCTGTCCATTGTCCCGGGGTTGCTGATAAAAGAACCGGGAGTCCATTAATTCAGTGAATGAACATATAGTAAAGTCAGTCCCCTCTTGAGAACAATAATGTTGAGGTCAGCTACGGTTGCCATGGAAACTAAGTATTCCTAAGAAGTTTGCATCCTTGATTTTGCTGAATCAAAGGCCGCAGGCGGAGAGGTGTAATTCGGCCCAGGCAGCTGAAAGTCGGAGCCCGCCGCCAGCGCCATCCCCTTCCCAGGCAGCACTGGGCTGAGGCCCTGGGGACCCTCAGCCGTCCCTGGGGACCAGGTTCTACCCCTCCATCCTCTCACCCCCCCCCCACCCCCGCCCCCCTGGGATCCCGTTTTCACAACTGTTGCCGCTGGTCTGGACAGGCCGCTTTGCTACTGAGGCTCCCGTCTCCAGGGCAGAAATCGGGCTGGAGGGAGGGCGGAAGCCACAGCTCCCGTGGCCTCCAAGGTGGCAGCGGGCCCGGCTTGGACCCTGACCTCTCGCCACCACCTCGAAGCACCTGAACTTGCCCCCGGGGTAGGGCAGTCCCATGGGGCCCCTTCACAGGCTGATAAGGGTGATTAATGGGCCCTTAGCATGGCCCAAGGTGAGCTCTGGGCAGCTCCCGGCTGGGTGACGACTTTATCAATGTAAGCTTTTTGCCGCCCTCCCCCATTCTGAATTGAGTTGATTCTACTTACCCCACCTCCACCTCAACGGAAGAATCCCTGACATCAGTGGAAGCCATCAGATTAGGCTGGGAGAGGTGCACTCATTAATCCCTGGCAGTCTTTATCACTGCGGTGCTGTCCTGCGTATCTGAGGTGACTTCTCTCTGCTCTGCAGGGCCCCAGGGCCTGAGCGTGTGCAGGGGACTCAGGCTCAGCCTGGGGAGGGGCGTTGTTCACACGCGTGCAGCCCAGGTCCAGAAGTGCATGGAGGACGTGAGGGTTTAACTCGTCCTCTCCGCGTGTGACTGAAAGAGCCTGAGTTTCTTTCTCACCCCGAAGCATCCCTGGGAAATGTCTGAACGGTCTTCTCACGTGCAGCCTGGAAAAAGACCCCACAGAAGTGAGGCTGGAGTGGACGGAGCCCGGCAGGCAGGGCGGGGGCTGTCCGCCACCTCGGGGTCCCTGGCTGGGCGTCAGGACAGGTGGCTCTGGGGACCCTTCTGTCATCTAGAATGACCTGGTGTGCTGACGCTTTATACTGAAACTCCAGCAGCAGACAAAACATCGCAAATTTTAGAAGGGCACGCAGAGAACTCACCTTAACCCCAAGTTAAACAGAGGGGTCTCCTGACCTTGGAGACCCAGAGGAGCTGGACCAGGCCAAGGCTCCTTCCCCACCCAGCCCTGCTCTTTGGCCCTGGCCCTGCTGGGACAGTGCTGCCCTCAGCCTTGAGCTCTGGGGCTTGTCGTGTGCTTTCCTCCTTTGCTGTGGGAGATAATAACAGTCTCACGTGCTGCGGGGCTTGGGGGGGACGGTGAGGTGAGGGCACAGCTAGGCTCAGCTCTGGGCACCTGGCGTCTGGGAACCCGCTACCAGGCCTGGGCTCTCTTTACCAGGTGTGGAACAAGGGACCAGTCAGGCCCTGCTTGGCTGCAGTGGTGGGAACCCAGTGGCTAGGGTAGGGGGCCCCTTGGCAGACACCTGCCTCTGAAGTGGCATTGTGGCCCCTGCAGGGGTCAGGGTGCACAGGTGCCACCCCGGAACCAGCACCCTCTCCCACAGCCGAACCCACACCACGGGGTGCCCAGGGCGGCCCCTCGGTTCTGGCCACCCAGGCAGCTCCCGCAGCCGGGCGCATCGGGAGAGCCTGCAGCAGGGCACCCCTCACCAGCGCCTGGTTCTGAAGCGGGATTTATTGGCTACATTACCAGCTTTATAGGAGCCAGATGGTGGCGTCAATAAAACCCGTCGGTAATCTTCAGGTGGGTGCAATATTGAGTTAATTAAATTGTGCCGCACTATTAGGAGAGAAAAATAGATCAGCTCTGAGCCGGGTTAGGCTCTTCTGCTTTCCACACAAACACACCTCAGCAAAGTCTGCGGTAATTGGTTTGGGCGGAGACTTCTCTTCCTCACAGCCACACCACCTCCCTCCCAGGACACCTGCCAAGCCTTGTTACTCCGGTTCTCATCACCTGGGCGTCTGTGCGCTAGTGAGCTGGGTGGCTGGGTTCTCCTCCAGGGTAAAAGAGGGCAACCCTCCTGGGTGCTGGGGCTCCTTGGGCCCCTCCCATGGCCCTACCCATCACTTTCTGTGACAACATGCTGTAACCCCCTCTACCTGAGCCCTGTCTCCCTGAAGGTGAGGGGACCAACAGCCCAAGCACACTTCGCGCTCATGGTGCAGGTGGAGCGCTCCCGGCTCAGAGAGCGGGGCTCTGAGGTCCTGCGGTGCCCAGCGGTATGCCTGTGTGGGCATTGGGGACAGGGCTCTGAGGTGCTGCTGTGCCCAGCACTGTCCCTGTATGGGCATTGGGGGCCTGGCTTTGAGGTCCAGCGGTGCCCAGCAGTGTCGCTATATGGGCATTGGGGACGGGGCTCTTAGGTCCTGCTGTGCCCAGCGCTGTTCCTGTGTGGGCATTGGGGGCTGAGCTCTGAGGTCCAGCGGTGCCCAGCAGTGTCGTTGTGTGGGCATTGAGGGCCGGGCTCTGAGGTGCTGCCGTGCCCAGCGGTGTCACTGTGTGGGCATTGGGGGCTGAGCTCTGAGGTCCAGCGGTGCCCAGTGGTGTCACTGTGTGGGCACTGGGGGCCGGGCTCTGAGGTGCTCCTCTGCCTAGCGGTGTCCAGGCCGGGCCCCAGGCAGGCACTGAGTCCCTCAAATAGAGGGAGGATTTTCTCTGACTTCCTGGGGCCCAGGCCTGCTCTAGATCTGGAAGAAGGCTCTGGGGAGTGTGAGGGCCTCATGTGTCCAGTGGGGGCTGCACTGGGGGTTCCTGAGGCCCGTCTGGCTGGTGGAAATTTTCTGCAGGAGGTGGGCCCCTTGTGGAGAGCGGTGTCTCCCCACCTTACCTAAGAAGTCAACCGCTGTTAGAGAAAGCACCTGCCCCAGGACAGGGGCTGGTGGGTGCAGGGTGGTGCAGCCAGGTCCAGGGTGAAGGTTCCAGACCCACCAGCACCCCCGCCTCGTGTTCCATGAGCTGACTTCTCTGGTGGGGGCACTGGCTTCCTGGGGCCAATGGACCCCACAGGTTCGTGGGCCGTGGGGGTCCTAGCTGGGGCTGGTGAGCAGCGGTGCCCAGCCTCTGCGTCCTGCCTTGATGCCACAGGAGGTTCCAGGCGGGTCATGAGACGGTGTGTGTTCGGCCTTTGTTGAGGGGTGGGGGCGGGAAGGAGGGTCCCGTAGGAGAGAAGGAGACAGGCAGGGGGGCGTGGGCGTGGAGATGCGGAACTCCCCTCCCTGGCTCCGACACGGGGCTCTCCTCTGCGAAACCTCAGCTGCGTGTGCAGGGACGGCTCCGGCCCACGTGCCGCTGCTGCTGCCGCTGCGCTTGTCACTGTGGCTTACGGAGCGCTCGCCAGGTGCCACGTGCTTTACGGCTTCCGAGATTCTCCCGCCTGTATCCCCACATCAGCCTCCACACATGTGTCCCCACACCAGCCATCCAGACAGTATCACCCCCACCAGGCCACGTCGGAAAATAAGGCACTGCACCCTTAAATGCAGGAGACAGTTTCCAAATGCCAGCCTGCAGACCCCACAGTGGGGTCCTGAGGGTCGCGTGTGGCACACAGCCTCCCAGACAGCTCTCAGCACGAAGCCAGGGCCGCCCCGACTCAGGAGCCCAGCCCACGGGACTGGGACTGGAAAGCAGCCTCAGGAGCGCAGCCCACGGGGGCACGGAGCTGTCAACACACTGGGGCTCAGAGAGAAGCAAGACAGATGGGGCGGAGTCCTGGGAGGGGGTGCGGTGTCCGGCTGTGGCTTCGGTGGCACAGGGCGGGGCAGAGACAAGCCACCCCCGACTCGATGGCTGGAAATAACACGTGCCGCCCCTCCTTATCGAGTGCAACTGGGCTGCTGCGGGCCGGGGGCAGGGCTTCGTCCACCCTGGCGGTTGGGTCCAGCTTGTCCTGACTGCCTGCCCTCCTTGGACGCTGGAGCTACCTGGGGGCCCGAAATATTCCTGGTGGCAGCAGAAGAGGATGGTAGACATGCACAGTCCTCGTCCTTCTTAGGCCTTGGCTCAGAAGGACCCCATCATCATTTGTGCCCGAAGCCAATCCGGTGGCCACACCAACCACACGGGGTGAAATGAGCATCTCTCGGGGGAGGGACATGGTTATGTGGCAGAGAGCAGGTATGTGGCATGGTGGCAGTGCCTCACCTGGGACTGGGACAGGCGAGAACAGCTCAGGCCGCCCCTTGCTTTCGTTGACACTGAGTTACTGGTGGCGAAGACAGCCGGGAGGGGAGGAGAGGAGACATCAGGATAAGAGAAGACAGACCGGCCTGACCCAGCCGGTCTGAGAAGCCCGAGTGCTCCACGCCTCCAACCCCGTGGTGCTCTGGACAGATCGAGGCTGTAAAAGGACCAAAAGCATCAGGGGCTGCTGGGGGGCTGCGGGGAGGGATGGCGGGCAGGGTACGGCTCAGGGCAGGGGCAGGGCTCTGCGTCGCGCTCCCAGGGTGGGTTCACCCCAGTTCTACATTCATGCGGCGACAGGGACCCCTCAGGTCAGCTATGGACTTCCGTTAATCATTCATCCATTGTAACAAGAGTATTATATCAATGTAGGGTGCTCCTGAGATGGGGAATTGCCAAGAGACAGGGAGAGGAGTCAGCGGAACCATGCACTGTCCACCTGTCTTTCTGTGCACCTGACATTGCTCTAAAAAGTAGTCTATTCTCAAGAGTAGAGTTTCCAAGACGTGGCATGTTGTGTGCAAACGTGCACGCGCATCAGGGCACGCATGTCTGGAAAACCCGACCGGAAATATTTTTAAATTATAATATCACTTATTGGTGACATAGCAGATGATTTTTTAAGTGAACACCGACAGGGGCTGTTTTACTTGTTAATATGTTCAGTGGGGCATGTAGGCTGTGCCAGCCTGCAGCAAACGCTCAGCAAGTGGTAAAGGTAGCTCTTGAGCTCGAGCGGTACCTGGAGTCCAGGGAGGGCTCCTCCAGTTGCTTGGATTCTGAAGTCCTCCAGGCCCAGGGTTGTGGGTCATCCCTTCATGTGTGTGGGTGCCATGACCACAGCTGAACCCAGTATCTGGCTCCCTGCCTTCGAGGATCGAGGGAGGATGAGACTGTCTGCACTCCTGGGATTGGGTGGCATGTCTGGCCAGTGGGTATGATGATGTGGCACTGCCTGCTCTAGGCTGGGCACCAGCTGCTGGTGTGGTCCCTCCATGGCTTTCTGCCCTCCAACGCTGAAACCAGAGTCCCAGGGGGCTCCCCAAGTTCTCACCACCAGCAGTGCCGCCCTGCCAGGTCACACTGGGCCTAGGAAAAAAACGAAAGTCACACATTTGTTTAGGAAAAACCAGACTGTTGTTGGGTTAAGACACTGAGTTTTAGAGGCTGTGTGTTACGTTGGCATGACGTTGCCCACCCTGACTGACCTGCTTACTGTGTGCCTTGTGTTAGATTCAGTTCTACATTTTCAAAACATCCCTCATTCATTCATTCAGCCACTCATTCATTCAACAAATACGCCTGCCTCGGGGTCTTGCAGGCTGGCGTTTGGAAATCCTTCATTTAACAGTGCTGCCGGGATTCAGCCAGCCACAGATTGAAGCCCACGCTGACTTACTGTGATAACGTTTTATATAAGAGACTTGAACATCCTTGGGTTGGGGTACCCGCAGGGGGAGGAGGTACGTGGGAACGAGTTTCCCCACCCACGCAAGGGCTGGCTGTGTTTAGGAAGCGCCTACTGTGGGTGGGGAGCTGTCCTGGGTGCTGGAGACGTGAGGTTGGATTCCACCAGGCTCACCAGACGCCTCCTGGAGTCTGAATTCTTCTGGGACTTCAGTTCCCTGCCATGAGGGCCTCTTGGGCCTTGGCTTTGGGTGTCCCATTTCCCTGGAGAGCTCCAGCCGTGAGAATCCAAATGAGATCATCCCAGACCTCGGAGGGGTGGGGAGGGCCGGCGTCCACCATCCTTCTGCACAGAGACGCGCCCGTCCCGCTGCGGTGGGCTCGGCTGTGGCCCCTAACTTTGCAAACGCCCAGGAGTCGCTTTCCTGGGGCAACTCCTCTTCTCATCTGTTATCTACGGGGGGAATCGTGAAGATAACAAATTGAGTTTGGCCAGAAAGAGTGGGATTCTTAATGTAACAGATTCCGCGTGAGTGTACCGTTTTCTCATTTAGTAATATTTCCCTCTTTGAATAATACCGTCTTTCAGTGTTGGCCTCTTTGTATGCTAACAGGATTCATTATTCCACCTGACACTGCGTCCATCAGCCAGGGCTGCACTGGTGAACGGTTTCTTCTTACCCAGTTAACAAGATGTTTCTCCAGCATAGTGTTGATAAATTAAGTCATAAAAAGCAAGACGTATTATTTTATGCTGGAACCTCGCCTCTGTTATTTCTGAGCAATGGCCAAGACTCAGATTATTAGACACAGAAATGTTTGCGTTGCCTGGGATGGAAAATTATCACATAAAAGGAGTGTGTTCTGGTGTTCATCACAGATCAGCTGAGAGGAAGCGGAGGTATTTGGAGACGAAAAGCATCCACCGTGGCCGGCTCACGCACGCAGGGTTACAGGGGAAGGGGCGAGGGCGCAGCGGCCGCGGCGTCTGCCCGGGACCGGGCTCCCCGCTCAAGCCAGGCCAGGGCTTTCTTCTCGCCTCCCAAACCTGAGGCTCTGGGTTACCCAGGCCCTGAAAGGGCAGATAATTATCGGAAGAGAATCTGAAGCCTGGGCACCCCAGAGAGCTGCAAAAATAAAATGAGGAGGAGGAAGTTTGAATAGATTTTTCCTCCCTTTGTATTTCTGTTCTGGACAAGGGATGCAGAGGTGGGAGCGAAAGGGAACTGGCGAGGTGGAGAAGGCAGCGAATGAGGCTGGAAGGAAGGTCTGGATCGGCGGGCACCCTGGGTGGGGGGAGCCTCAGGGATGAGCAGCACCTCCGCCCCGCGTCTGCCCACACACAGCCCTCCGGCAGGCCGCGCCAGCCCGAGGGGGCCCATGTCACCTTCGGCTCACCTGTGAGAAGGGACAAGAGAAGATGGACAGCTTGAAGCAGAAGGTCCCGGGGACTCCCTCCAGGGCTGCAGCTGGGGCTGGGGGAGACGGAGCCCGGGCCGTGCTCACCACGATGACTGTGCCGGGTCAGGCAGTGCCTTCCATGTGCAAAGTCAGGCCATGCTGGGCTCTGACCGGGGTGGTAGAGGCCACCCCTACAGCTCACCAAGGGATGATCTTAAGGTACAACTGGTGAGTGCTGGGGCCACACAGCAGCCCTGGGAGGAGCTGCTTTTCTTCCCCTCCACGTAATTGTGAGAAACTCACTACCCAGGGCCACATAGCCAGTAAGTGGCAAATCAGGCCCCCCAGGAATGCCCTGAAACCCAGACCAACTAGTCAACAGGAGGCTGGGGGAAAGGGGGGCCCAGGGAAGTGTTTTGCAGCCTAGCCCGCAGCCCTGCGCCCAGGTTTCTGAGGTTGGAAAGAATGTGGTCCCCCAAACCAGCCCCAAGTGAGGGATTTCTGCTCAAGCCGCCTCCTTGAGCCTGGGATGTGCCTCTCACCTCCATGGTGGGATCGTGTCCTGAACCTGTGATGCACCTCTCCCGCTCCACAGTGGGACTATGTCCTGGGCCTGGGTTGTGCCCTCCCCCCGCCACCATGGTGGGACTGTGTCCTGGGCCTGGGTTGCCCCCCTCCATGGTCAGGCCGGGTCCCAGCTGTCCCCCCTGTTAATGCAGCAGATGTCATCTGTGCTTCCCTCATCCAGGCTTCCTTACAGGGCAGCCAGGATCTTCCACTACTCAGCTGTGGCCCTCAAGCTCTCCCCAGAGTATCCTCCAAGCCCCCTGCCACTTCTCTGGGCCCCTGGTTTTCCAGCATCACACCTCCCCACACACCTCCCCACACCCCTCCCCACACGCCTCCTTACACACCTCCCCACACCCCTCCCCACCCCTCCCCACACCCCTCCCCACACCCCTCCCCACACCTCCCCACACACCTCCCCACACCTCCCCACACCCCTCCCCACACCTCCCCACACCCCTCCCCACACCCCTCCCCACACGCCTCCTTACACACTTCCCCACACCCCTCCCCACACCTCCCCACACCCCTCCCCACACAGCTCCAGGAAGTCTTGCATCTCCCCTGTGGTGCACCCCTCAGGGACCCCCTTCTGAAACCCCACTTTCAAAGAGAAACTCTCTTTGCTCTCCAAACAGCTTTGGTTGTATAAACCCAAGCAAGTACCTGCGCCCTGGCCCAGCAGGGAGAGGTTCCTGAGCTGTCTGGATTCCTGTGGTTCTGGGGGACAGGCCCCAAGTGCAGCTCCACAGGCCTTTGGGGTTTTACTCAGCTCTAACCCCACGGGCTGCCTCTCTGCTAAGCCTCTTCTGAGCTGTTCCAGGACCCCCATGAAGGTCTGTCCACAGGCACTTTCTGTGGGCCTGGGAGATTTAGTGGTGAAAAGAACTTCCTGGAAGGCAAAGGGCTCTGTAAGAAACTCCTTTATCCTGCTGACACCTCGATTTCCTCATCTGTAAAGTGGAAATAATAACTTTTGCTTCAGAGTTATGGTGGTGATTATACAAGTTGTGTAAAGCACACTTAAAATAGCACCTGGCACCTGCTTGAGACTCAGAGTGAGATCAAGGTTTGGGTGATGATGGTGGTGATAAGGATGATAAGGAAGATGAAGATGATGGTGCCCATGGTGGTAATGATGACGCTAATGATGAAGGAAATGATCCTTGTAGCTTTGATTATGACGGGGCTGATGATGATGATGATGGTGATGGTGATGATGATGGTGGTGATGGTGGTGATGGTGATGGTGATGATGATGATGATGGTGGTGATGATGGTGTTGATGGGGATGGTGATGGTGATGATGATGGTGGTGATGGTGGTGATGGTGACATTGATGGTGATAAGTATGGTGGTGGTGGTGACGGTGGTGATGGTGATGATTGTGATGATTGTGATGATGGTGACGATGGTGATGGTGGTGGTGACGATGGTGATTGTGATGATGGTGATGATGGTGATGGTGATGATGGTGGTGACTGTGATAATTGTGATGATGGTGACGATGGTGATGGTGATGGTGGTGATGGTGATGGTGGTGATTTTGATGATGGTGGTGATTGTGATGATTGTGATGATGGTGACGATGGTGATGGTGATGGTGGTGGTGATGATGGTGATGGTGGTGACTGTGATGATGGTGGTGATTGTGATGATTGTGATGATGGTGGTGGTGATGATGGTGATGGTGATGGTGGTGATGGTGACTGTGATGATGGTGATGGTGGTGATGATGGTGATTCAGATGATGATTCAGGTGATGAGGGAGATGGTGGATAGTAATGATTATGTTGATACTATTGATAATGATGATGATCAGGATGAGCCTCAAGGTCCCATCTAGACACAATCATTACATGGGAGAACCAAGGAGTCCTGGAGAGGATAGACATCAAGGGACCAGAAGACCCCAGGAGCTTCAGTTCTGGCTCCATCATCAACCAAGTCACTGACACCCAAGGCCTTGTTTTCTGACTTGGCAACATGGGGTAGACACTCTGTGACCCACTCATGTTCCTGGGCTGGGGAGGACTCCAGGAGATAAGGCGTGGAACAACACTCCGGAGTGTACTTCACAGACATGAGGCATTAACAAGAAAAAAAAAAAATCCAGGAAGAGGCTGAAAGAAAACTCTTGAATGTCCCTCTACCCTGGTCCTCTTAGGTGACCTCTCACACGGAGAAGCAGGCCTGCAGGCCTTGGGGAGTGAATAAGAAATACGGGACTTCCTGTGAGATAGCAAGTGAATTGTGAGCCGCGAATTACTTTTTTCCTTTGAAAAATGATGTAGTCGGGTCAAAATGTTTTTGCATTTCAAACACTTGAGTTCCTTTGTCCTGGGGGCGAGATGACTTGGTTTCCATGCAGCCTCACAATGCGTGGAAACATCCTTTAACTGCCAGACGGGGGCTTCCGATAAGCCTGCCAATTCATAGTGTGAGTTGGAGACGGGGTGAGAAAGCCGAGGTCTTTGCAAAGTCTATTTACACAGCGGAGAGAGTCCCTTTCACCCTCTCCAGCAAACAGGCCTGGAGGCCGGGTGGATGACGCGGACGCAGGGCTTGCCCACCAGCCCACCCCCACACCAGACCCACCTAACTGGGTTCCGGGCGACACCTGCCCAGACACCCCTGGAGCCAGATCCCCAGGGGCCTCCTCCATTCCTCTGGTGACAGCCCGGCCTGCCTCCTGGGAGAGGCTGGAGAAACTGGCGTTCCGGCCAGCCATCCAGTCCCCACCCTCCCTCCTGGCTCCGCTCAGAAACGTGCCCCCAGGCCTGCAGCCTGCTCAGCTCCTTATCCCATGAGCCACGAGGCGATAGGAAGAGACCAGAGAGAGCCGTCATCCCACCCCGCGCCCCGTCTCCTTTCCTTTTCTGAGCCACCTGCTTTGCTGCCCTTGCAGTTGAATGGAAGCTCCCAGTACAGGGAACTTCCGGAGGGAAGGACTGAAAACTCAGCCTGCTTGTTTATTTGACTAATGTGCCCTCAGGCACTCGTGCTTTTAGCAAGCAGTTCCCATTCTACAGCTGAAGAAATGAGGCACAGAGAGGTTAGGTAACCTGCCAAGATCACACAGCTGTGAAGGGATTGGAACCCAGGCCCCGTGGCTCTGTGTGCCACACACAGGCATGAGCTTCTGTTTGATCAATCAACGTGCATTTGTGATCCAGTTGTGTCCCTGGGCTCTGAAGACCCAGGGCTCCCTCCTTCCCTCAGGACTCCACATTATTCTGGTAACATGGGAATCCAAGGGACAGCCCACGCTTGTGAGTCACCAGGAGTCCGTCCAAAGACAAAGCCAGCCAGGAGGAAAAACTCAGCCAGAGGGAGCAAGAGTCTTGCCCTGGCACCCACAAGGAACCGGCTTCATCAAGGAGCCTAGGGTCCACAGTGTCGCCCCTGGCAGAAGGCACAGTACCTCAGAGCCCCTCCCGCTGTGTCCCCATCTCCCCTCACTCCTGGTTGCAGGCTGCTCCTGGCCACTCCTCAAAACCAGATAATGAAGTTGGAGGGATGGGCTCGCTTGCAGGGGGGTTGTGGGGAAGGGGTGCAGCTTGAAAAGAAACCACAGAGAAAAATCCCACAGGACACACCCCTGCTCTTTAGTGGGGGGAGCAGTTTGGTGACCATGACAACAGTAATGACGGCAGTGACAACGCACAGATGACACGAGGATGTGCCAGGCAGGGATCCCGGGGCGGCACCGGCCATGGCGCTGACGTGATGGTGCTGGGAGGTGCGGGATAGCCCCAAGCGCTGGATCCTTGAGAGTGAGCCTCTGCCAGGGCCATAGGCAGAGGGTCTGTTTCAGATGGAGGTGCTCTGGGTTGCGGGGCATCGTGGGGGCACCAGCTTCTCCAGGCACGCGGCCGCTGGTGGGTGATGGCTCAGTGTGCACCCCAGGGGCTCCTCAGACCCTGCAGCCTGCGTGGTGGTGTCTCAGGCATCAGCAGCTTCTTCCATTTCTGGCCTGAGTTGCTGTGAGTTCCCGGGGAAGGCTGTCCTGAGAACACGGTGAGCCGAGGCTGGGTTCCTCCAGCCCTCGCAGCGCTGACCGTGGCTCCAGGGAGCCAGACGCTGACTGTCTGAGGTTCTCCCTGTCTCGCCTGGCTTGTGGAAGGCCCCGCCCCGGTGCAGAAACATCAGGTCCAGACCAGAATTCCAGGACCATCCCAAGTAGACAGGACCTGCTGCTTTCCCGCTGGGCCCCCCGCAGACCGGCTCTAGATGAGACCATCTGTGGGTGGTGGGAACCCTGGGGAGTCTGGCCCTGCCTCATGGTCTTTGGGCATCTGTCCTGGCCACTCACCCCGCTCCCACTTACGGAGACCCCAGAAGACCTCAGCCTGAGTGCAGCCAACAGTGGCACAGGCTGCCAGGGTCCCTGAGCTCTTCCCTCCCAATGGGGAACTTGCCTCAAGGCACCCGGCCCATCTGTCCGGCCCATGGCTCTCTGCTGGCTCCTGCCCATGCTTCCCTGCAGATGCCAGACCCGACTGGGTTCCTCCAGGCCCTCGCAGCGCTGACCGTGGCTCCAGGGAGGCTGCCTGGATGGCAGGATTGATACCAAAGGAAGTGTTTCATCCAGTACTTGAAACATGAAACCAGGAGAAGCTTTTACCACCCTTTCGAAAAGCGATCTGTGGTCAGACGGCGCGGGCGAGTGGGGCGGCATCAGCCATTCATTCGTTTGTTCTTTGGTTGTTCGTTTCTTCGTCCAGTTGACATATCTCTCAGAGCCTCCTGCGCAGGCACTCACCCTCTCTCGGTGACCCCCACTTCATGGAGGGGGGTTCCAGGGCTCAGGGAGAAAGGGGACTTTGACCAAAACTACTGAGCAGCTGAGCAGGTACCTGGCGGTCTCCGCCCGCAACCTTCGGGAGCAGAGACTTGGGGTGGGTCTCTGAGGTCACGGCTGTGAACAGTCAGGCCCTTCCCAGAGCCCACATCCCCTGGAGGAAGCGAATCGAAAGCAAATAGAAGAACCATGTGAGCAGTTACAGTAACAAGCGCTATGGAGGTGAAGGTGGGCGCTGTGTGGCCCGGGGCCTCTGTGGAGGGGCCTTGAGGGAGTCCCTGAGGCTGAGCCCTCCAGGTGCAGGGAGCGGCACATTGCAGGACCCAGGGCCAGGAGGGAGGGCGAGGGGGGCGTGGAGGGGGCTTGCAGGTCCCATGCGCGTGAGTCCCTGGGGTGCGGACGGGAGGGGGCTGCAGAGAGCTGAGGGCAGAGGGGCTGGGAAAAGGATGAAGCAGGGACAACCACAGACATATTTGGGACATCTCAGAAGGAGAAGGATCAATCTAAGGAAACGGGCCAAGGACAGCTGGGATGGGCGCATTGGCAGGGTGGACACCCGGAAGCCCGGGGCAGGGGGTAGATGGAAATGGAGACGTGGGTGGTTTGAGGCATCTTAAAGCTCAGATGCCCCTTGGATATCAGAGAATGGGGCAGGCAGAAGGCAGACAGGGGCAGATTTCTGAGCACAGAAAAGCCTGAGCGGAGCCCCTGCCTCCCCCATCGCCTCCCTGACCCAGGGCCCAGGAGGGAGCTGAGACCAGCAGAGAAGGAGGAATCGACCTGGCAGCCCTGGAGCTCCCTACCGAGGCCCAGAGGGGAGTGGCTGTTAGGCTTGGGACTGGGGGTGATGAGAGGGATGAGGGGACAGAGCAGGGCTCTGCGTCCGGAGATACTGTGACCGTGGTTTGAAAAAAGCAGGTCCCTGTGGTTGGGACAGGAGCCTCCGGGTGCAGCGGGGGGGGGGGGGGGGATGGAACGCAGGTGTGAGTGGAAGGGGCTGAAAATGGACAGAAGCTAAAGGGCTAAGCTGCTGAGCACAGCTTGTTGGCGAGGCCTGACGGGTCAGAGGCTGATGGTGCGGGGGCCTGGGGGAGGGCTGAGATCTGGTCCCCGTGAGGGTCTGGGAGAGACTGGGAGGCTTCCCAGTGGGAAGGTGAGTTGCCCTGCCTGCTTGCCACTGCCAGGAGGAGGCGGATGGGGGACGAGTGACTCAGGGGACCCATCTGAGGTCCATGGGAAGAGGAGAAGGGTTGCCCTGCAGGGAGGTGGAGAAGCAGACCTCAGAGGCCCCTCCTGGGTCTGGGAACTCCTGAAATCACAGCCAAGGCCAGGGCTCTTGCCCCAGGCTGCCTGGGTTCGCCCTGGGAAGGCGAAGATGGGAGCTGACCGTGGTTAATCAGGAGGTCCCAGAGAGCCCCAGCCGGACAGGTGTTATCCAGCTGGCACCCCACATTCTGTCCTCACCACCCACAGAGGCCCCCAGACCCTGCCTTGGGCGTGCCCAAGTCCTGCACTCTCTGTGACCCCTTTACTGTCGGTCATGCAAGGCTCCCGACGGCTCCCTGGTGCTCCCTGGTACGTGCTTCATAAGACCCAGGAGGGCGAGGCCAGGCCCAGCCCCCACCTCGAGGGGCGCCCTCCAGCCTGGTGAGGTCGCCTGGCCCCCCTTTCCATGAAGTCCCCATCATCTCGTGTCCAGCCAAGGCGGTGTGTGGCCGGCCCGCCGCTTAGTCAGCAAGAACCCGGTGAGCGCAGTCATCATAAATGCATATTTAATAACGATCTTCCTGGGGAAAACGCGCTGCTTCAGAAGCTCAGGCGCGGGCTTCGCTCTTCAGCTGGTAATGAGAAGTTAATAAAAGTGGGATTTTGTGCAACGCTGGCCCTCTGACATCTTAATCTTTATTAAAGAGACGTAAACTTCCACGGAGCGGGCGGGCCTGCCTGGCACAGCCGGACGCCGGGAGAGCCGGGCAGGGGCGGCCCGAGGATGGCCGAGCACCCCTAATCCACCAAGAACAATGTGCACCGGAACCTTTTCTCCCCGAAAGCCCCTTGCGCTTACCTCAGCAGATGCGAATTAGTTCTCTCCCCCGAGAGCCTCAGAGAGGCCGTTGGGGATGCAGAGATTCGAATTTGGAGAGCCGTGAATCAAATTGGAAAACTGTGGATGCGCTTCCCACAAGGAGAGGACCCCAGGGGCAGGAGCCACGCCCTGGATCTCAGGCCCGCGTGTTCGCAGGCGGGAGGCTCCGTCCTGCACCCTCCGCCGCTCCCACGCTCCAGCCAGACCGCGGTGGGGCCTGCGTTTTATTTATTTTTATTTATTTATGAGATGGAGTCTCACTTTCATCACCCAGACTGGAGTTTCGTGGTGCCATCGCAGCTCACTGCAACCTCTGCCCCCGGGTTCAGGCGATCCTCCTGCCTCAGCCTCCTGAGTGGCTGGGATCACAGGTGCCCACCACCACACCGAGCTGATTCTTTGTGTGTGTTTTCGGTAGAGATGGGGTTTCGCCATGTCAGCCAGGCCTGTCTCAAACTCCTAACCTCAGATGATCCACCCGCCTCGGCCTCCCAAAGTGCTGGGATGACAGGCGTGAACCACCGCGCCTGGCGGCATGCATTTTAGAACCATCCCCTTTTCTTTTTTGCTTAAATCAATGTGAAGTGTACAAAACGTACCACTAATTATTCTGCACGGACAGTCAGCGGCACGTGCCACATCCAGTGCCGTGCAGCCGCCTCTGTCTCCTTCTGGACCATCTTTGTGAGCCCAGAAGATCCCATTCCCCCCTCTTCCAGCCCCGGGCAGTCACGAGTCTGCCCTCTGTCCCTCTGAATCTGCTCTTCTGGACGTTCGATATTGTGGAATCGAGCAGCATGTGGCCTTTATGGCGAAAATTTTCACTGAACGTGTTTTCAAGGTTTATCCACGTTGCAGCTGGTGTCAGAGCTCTGAGCCTTTTTCTGGCTGAGTAACATTCCCCTCCGTGGGGAAGCCCCACGTTTTCTGTCCACCCATACCTGAGAGGAGCCTGTGAGGCTTGTTTTCATCTGTGGGTGCTGCGAATCGTGTTGCTCTGGGTACAGGGATCGGTTCTCATGGGCAGCGGCCTAGGTCTGGAATTGCTGGGTCACAATAACGCTATGTCTGACTTTTTGGGGAACCTCCGGACTATTTTCCACGGTGGCTAAACCATTCGTATCCTGGGGTGCCTGGTGCCTGTGTTCTTTTGACTCAGAGCTGCTCAGAAACAAGGAGTAGCCTCACAGAGCAGCTGAAGGGGCGGCCCCTGGCACAAGGGTGGTTGTAGTCCCGATTCTCCTGAAAGTTGAGCAGAATGCCAGCCCCTCCGTGGGCGAGCCACGTCTCCATCCTCAGCCGCTGCGGGTCCACAGCATTGGCTCTGCGGCCCACAGGGAGCCTTCCTGGTTCATAGGACACAGGTCCGTGAAGTGAGTCCTAAGCCAGATCAGAGCTGGAAACCCTGAGGCGTCCACACTGCTGGTGTGGCTTTGTTCTGACTGGGGCTGGATCTGCCAGCCTTTGGCAAGGAACTTGGGTGCAGAGTAGCCGGGCTGGGTGCTTACCTCGTGAGCCTGCGGCCGTGTGGCTCCCCGGCCCTCAGACAGGACCCCCGAATCAAACGGGGTGCCCATTTGCACACACGTGAGTGCATGCAATGAGCAGGCACTAAACCCCCGCCCCGAGTGCCAGCCCACCGGCCCTGAGGGAAGGGCCCTACACTCCTGCCGTGGTCGCAGGTCCTGCCACTCAGCAGCACCAGACCGGGTGCCCGTGGAGGTGTGTTTGTCACCGGCTGATCCACAGGGAGGGAGAAGGGCCGAGTCTTTGTCGGTCCGCAAATAATTAGGATAATTAAAAAAGAAGGCTTATTGGGTAAACACGCTCTGGGATTGTGACCCCTTAATTAACGGACTACGGGGAGAAATTACAGCAGTGGCAGGATAATTAACACGTGCACTTCACAGAGCCACTGGACCCGGGTGTTTGAGGACAGGGCGGCCAGGCTGGGGAGGGCGGCTGGGGAGGGCGGACGGGCCCTGTGAGGGGCAAGGCTCATGGCGATGGCCGGTGGGCAGCCGGGCAGGCCCTGGCAACCTGGGGCAGGTCACAGGAAGCCTGTACCTGCATTCCTATCGCCAGCTTTAAAATATCCATCACTCTCAGCAGAAGGTACGGCTGCCCCGTACCACCGCCATCCCCAGCTGTCTGCCTTAGCAGGGGCTCGGGGGTATGGCAGCCCCAGCGTTCCCCAAGGACGGCTTCTCACCCCAGCCCCAGCCTCAGAGTCCCCTGGGGTCACTAGAATATTCTAATATTCCTGGTATATTAGAGAAGGGCAGTCGTGAGCCATGACCCAGGCCAGGGCTCCCAGCCTGCCCCACCTAATGCCAGGGTGAGAGGTGGCGTCGGAGGCTTCCACATGCCACGCCAAGCCAACGTCAGCTGCTGTGTTTTCATTTTGCTTTGCCTGAGGTGGCCTCATGACCTGGGGATCCTTCCAAAGGTTCCCACCCCCAGGGAGCCTGTCCAGGCCCCCAGACCCTCCATAGACACTGCAGAGGCGCACAGGGGTCTTGGAGACAGGCATCTCGGGCTAGTTTCTTGCTCCCAAGCAGGAAACAGAAGATGGGGCGGGGAGGAGTGGACTTTAGAGGAGGCTCCAAGCCAGACAGCCGTGGCCATGGCCATGGGGGCGCTCAGGGCGGAGGCTGGTTCAGTCCCCAGGAGCAGGCGGTGGCTGGGGTCCCAGATGGACAGTTGGGAGGAGGACAGTCAGGGAGGAGCACAGTCGGGAGGAGGACAGTCCTGGAGGAGGACAGGGTGGGAGGAGGGCAGGCCCGGAGGAGGACAGGGTGGGAGGAGGGCAGGCCCGGAGGACAGGGTGGGCTCTGCTCCCTGAGTCTTCCGGGGCCTCTCTGAGGCGGGCCTTGCTGTCTGCCACGCTCTCCCAGCCCTGGCCACGGCCCTCCCCCCACACTGCACGAAGCAGGTGAGATGGGATGGGAGGAAGTGCTGGAGACTTTCAAGGGCAGAGACTGGACACCAGTGTGGGGCCCTGCACATCTCCAGGTCGGAATGAAAGCCCCAGTCCTCTTATGCAGATATCCCTTAAGAAAGAACGAAGCATTTCTGCCAGTCCAGGAGGCTGCCTCCCACCGCTGAGCAGAGCCTGGCCCTGCAAGGTGGCTAAGAGTCTTGCAGTCACGCAAGGTGGCTAAGAGTCCTGCAGTCACTCGGAGTGAGGTTTCCTGAAAGCCCCTTTTGTTCCTAGCAGAGCCCCCCAAGGGTCTTCCACAGCAGGAGTAGTAACTTAGGGAAGTTTGGGGTAAAGAATTCACTTTTAAGCTACTCCCAACCAAATCCAAGAAAAGGAAGAAAATGGCAGCCCTTAGGAGCCCAACTCGGCAAGAAGCCAGGGCGGCCATCTGCAGCAGGTGTGGAAAGACTGACCCTGTGAGCCGCCCTTGGGGGTGAACCCATCTGGAACCTGTTCAGTGAACTGGAGCTTGAGGCCAGGCGGGGGCACCATCCGGGTAGTCCAGGGGGCCCTGGCAGAGAACCTTGCATTTCTCAGCTTCGGCTTGGGGCAAGCCCAGGCTGCCGGGCAAGGTCAGCTAGAGGGGGACCTGCTGGCAGGGAGAGCTCCCGCCTCAGAGGCCGGGACGATCCTGGCATCCCGTTGGCTGGCATGGGCTTGTCTCTGACACAGCACGGAAAGCAGTGGCAGACCACAGGGTCCTGGGCACCGGGCTCCCTTCTCTCTTCTGCTCCCGTCTGGGGATGGCTTCCTGCTGCCACCTGCACACACTGCCCTCACACCTGTCCTGGAGGTGGGACAAGGTGCCTGACCACGAGCCCGCACGTTTCCCCAGGCCACACTTAATGAGACAGCCTCTCCCAGCCCGGAAGGCACCTGTCAGCTGTCTACTAAGGACTGCCCGGGTTGGGACACGGTGCCCTCATGGGCGGCAGGAGGACAAGAACTTCCGGCGCTGGCAGAAACTTCCAGAGGTAGATAGCTGGTGGCCAGGTGGTGCTCAAACCCCAGGGAATCTGGCTCACGCTTTCCTCCAGGGCAAGCTGGGGAGGCCCGAGAGCTCTGGGACCCAAATCCTGTTCAGCCCGTGTCTGCAGCACCCACGGGGGCAGGCACGTGGTGGGAAGGTGGCAACAGAGTTGGCTGTGGTCGGGCACTTTGAGGCCCATCTGGGGAGGTGGGGGCTCCATGGGGGCTCCGTAGGGTCCCACGGTCTGTCTCTGAGGCCGGGGCTGGACGTGTTTTCTGTTTGCAGCTCTCAGGGCACAGAGAAATCCTTACTCTGGCGCGCAGGCAAGCGCTGGGCTCTATCCCTGCACGGTGGCCAGAGTCATGCCGCCTCTGCTGTGGGGCTCCTTCCGGGGCCTCAGGGAGGCTCACAGTGGGGCCTCGGGAAACAGCCGCCTCCTGGGGCTCCGCTCCCTAATGGGACATCCTACCAGTGAGCCTGGGGACGTTTGTGTTCCACCTCAGCCCCCGTGTGCAGGTCCCAGGGTAACCCATGGGTTGGCTGCATTGCCTCAGTTCCTCATTCGTTCAGGAAGATTCGAAAGCTCCCCACGTGATACCCATGAGCCCCGTGGCCACTCGGAGCGCTGCCTGAACGTGGGTTGGGGGCCAGCCTTCCGGGCCTGGAACCAGGTGGGCGCGGCTGAGCCCATCTCTGGAACTGCCCTGTGCCCTGCGGTGAGGGCTGGCTCGCTGCTCCCTGCGCTGGTGAAAGGGACCCAGAGGCCTGGTGGCATCACAGCGCTGCCACTCCCCCGCCTGGGCTCTGAGGGCTGGGGCCACTCTGAGTCTCGAGCCTTGTATCTGCCAAATGGTGCGGACCTGGCCGTGGGCAGTCCTGGTGGCTTGCGCGGAGGCGGCGGTTAGGCTGGTGCTGAGGCGAAGAGGGCAGCGGGGTCTGCGCGGAGAGGACGTGCGCTCAGAACCAGAAGCTGCTGCAGAAAGGAGAGAGGCGGGAGGCCCCGAAGCAGAGAGGAGCCCAGGGGCAGCGGGGAGCAGGACGGGGGCGAGGGGGCACCACGGTATAGCAGGTTCTTACCCAGCTCCTAACTGCCAATGCTGGTGTCTGTGGGCTATGGGAGGCTGCCTCCTCAGGGCACCAACCTTGGGTCACTGCCCCCGTGCCCAGAAGAAAGCCTGTTCATTTGAGGTGCCTTCTGGGGCAGGAGTGGGAGGAGCAGAGGCGCTCCCACACCTCTTATGATCCTACCCATGGCGCCCTTGGCATGCTCTGATCTGTGTGGAGGAGGTCCACATACGAAGGAGGGTAGGTACGTGTGCATGAATGTGAGTAGGTGTGAGTGTGCGTGTGCACATGCACGTGTGGAGGGGCTGCATATCTAAGGATACGTGCCCATGTGTGCATGTGTGTGAGCAGCTGTGTGTGCATGTGTGAGCACGTGTTGTGTGTGAGTGTGTGTGTGCACGTGTGAAAATGTGGGCATGGAAGTGTGGGGGGGCTGCATATGGGGGTATGTGTGGGTTGGTGCGTGTGCACATGTGGACATGTGTGTGTGTGAGATGTGGGGGGTAGGTATGTGTGCATGTGTGGGCATGTGTATGTGTGTGGGCGTGTGGGTATGTACGCATGCACATGTGGGCATAAGTGGGTATGAGTGTGTATGTGGGTAGGTGTGCACGTGTGGGCATGTGTGTGAGCGTGTGTGTGTGGGTAGGTGCATGTGCACGTGTGGGCATGTAAGTGTGTGTGTGCATATGTGGGTAGGTACGTGTGCATGTGTGGGCATGTAAGTGTGTGCGTGTGGGTGTGGGTCGGTGCGTGTGCACGCGTGGGCATGTAAGTGTTGTGTGCGTGTGTCCGAGGCGCAGCCCCCTCACCGTGGACTCAGTATGGGGGGGTAAAAGTAGGGCCGCTGAAAGGCAACCAGTCCCATCCGTCTCTGACGAATGAATTAGGATCCAAATGTTTAACTAATTGAGAACGTTAAATAGAAAGTCTCTAAGAAGAAAGGGAGGGAAAGACGCGCACAAGACACCTTTTCAAAGCTTCTTTCATAAAAAGTGTATTTGGGATTTGACCATAATGGCTATCCTTGCTTGCCAAAACCTGACGCCCTGGCAGGTAACTTTCATCAGGCATCTCTGAAATGGTACCTAAATGAATTAGCAATAAAATGGACTTAGGCCGAGCAGTGGGGGCCTCCATTAATCTCGGGTTAATCACTAAAGAGGTGCCATTCACTTTTCTTAAGAAGTCACATTTCTCTCCCCTTGCTGGCGACCAGATTTCATAAAGTAACATATTTCTAATGAAAGGTCTCTGCTTGAATTAAACCCTGAAGGTTTATGCAGATTTTGCGTTTGATTACTGCTGGCATGGGCTCTTAGCCGGCTGCGGAAGGAAGGTCCGTTCTGAAAGGGCCCCAGCGTGCAGTTCATAATATTCTTTGAAATAAAATAGTGCACTCGTGCTTAGTGGCTTTAATCAGCCCTGACTTTTGATAGTCAAACAATAGCTAATTACAGTAGCACCTGCCTTCCAGGCTCTGTCACGTCGGCTCCTGCCGGAGCCAGGCCTTGTCTGCGAGCTGCGTGATTATTACAGACTCTCTCTGCACAAAGTCGCTGGAGCTGACACCCAGCAAGTTCGGTAGCCATTAGGGAAGGTTCCTGAGCTGCTGCATGGCCGGCTCTTCCATTACATTCTTCTCCTTTGTATGTTTGGGGGCAGTGGTGTAGAGGGCACAGAGGCGAGAGGCGGCATGTCAGGGTGGGGCCCCGGGTGCTGGGACGGCCCACCTTGGACGAGGCATCCACTCGAGCTGCTCTTGCTCCGGAGAGGCAGGATGCACAGATACGCTGGGAATTTGCTGGTTTTGCTCGAGATTTGAGTTGGGTGTTGTGAATGGCTGCTGTGTACAGACAGCAAGGTTGGCCTCCAGGCATCCCCCAGCCCAGGAGGGGCATGGATCTGCCTGGCTCACAGGTGCACCTGGCACAGCCGTCTCACACTTAGGCGGCTGCTGTCTCAGATGAAATGCACCGTGCGCGGGGAGCAGGAGGCCGGCCCAGGGGAAGTCATAAATTACTATCTCATATAAGTCTTTCTTTTCTCATTAATTTTGCCTGTAAATGAATCTGAGTTTCCGGAATCCAGCCAAGTGAGTAACATCGGCCTGTCAGCCGTGGGCTTCACAGACCTCGTAACAAGTTCCTGGAAATGAGCAGCCAGATGTCGGGAATTAAAAAGTGGGGTGCCCCGTCCCACAGACACAGGAGAACCCCAGCCTTCACTCCTTCCCGGCTGCTGGCTTCTCACTGGCCCCTCTGCCCCACCCCTACCCCTCTTCAGGACACCCCCAAGAAAGGGCAAAGCGAAGGAGGGCCTGGGGGGCCTGGCCTCCAGGGCTTCCGGACACACGGCCGTCAGGCACTTGGCATGCCCTGAGGTGTGCAGGTCACCCTGTCCTGGTGCAGGCAGCACTCCTTGTGGGGGCTGTTTTGGGCACACTGCTCAAACCAAACACCAGAGCTGGCCCTGCCCAGCGCTCCATTTCCTTAGCCAATTTTATCCGGGCCCCTCCAGGAGAGACCAGGCAGGGCTCAAAGGGGCCGTCCTCCCGGACTGAAGCTGACCTTTTGCTGAGGGTGACGTGAGAACCACCAGTGAGAGCCAGGAGGGGAGTCGCCCCAAACCAGGGAGAGCTGTGCACACCCGGTGTGGAAGCTGGTAGCACCCGGCCAGGCCCTGCTCTCCTCCCACGGGGTCAGAGCCTCAAGGTGCCCTCCCGAGCCATCTACATTGCGGTCAAGACCAGGTTTCCCCACCCTGTGGCCCAGCTGCACCCTGTGGCCGCACGAGCTCCAGCACACGTGTGCCCGCCGGGGCCTCCCGGGTCCCTGTCACGCTGTGGGTGCCATGTCCGCTCTGCCGGCTTTGGTCTCTGGACACCGCGTCGTGTTGGCAATTACCCACAGCCGGGACTTGCCAAAACCTGGAGTTGAAAAGCCTTCAAGGAGGGAAAGAACAACTGGAAAGCTGTTTTCTGTTAAGGCACGTTTATTTTTCCTTGCAATTATGTCTGACTAAAATGTCCTTGTGCGGGAGTCACTTCCCAAGAAAGGTCTGATTCATCCTGCCCTGGCAGCCCCCCGCCCCCGCCATCCTCGCCAGGCGCGGCGGCGGGAGCCCTGGCCTCAGCGCTCCAGCCTCCAGCCCTGTCCAGGCCTCGTGGAGGCTCTGCAGGCGCATCCCAGGAGGGAAGGCAGCCCCTGGGCATCTGAGAGTGCAGGAGGGGAGAACAGACTGCTCGTGCCCAGCCCTGAGCCACCTCTGCTGGGGAGCCTCTCCCACCATCGCCTACATGAAGTCAAGACTGGCCAGCGACTGGGGCCCGCCGCGGGAAGGCCGCACGAGCCTAACTCCGCCGATGTCTGTCCCCGAGCTGTCCCAGCCCACGGCCTGTAGGAAGCCCGGGGCTCACATCCCAGGGAAACTGCAAAGCCTCATCCGTGTGTTCAGCTCGTCAGCCCCAGCCAGCCTGAGGTGCCGTGAACAAAGCCAGCGAGGGCTGTCTCCCCACAGTTCCGCCTTCCTCCCTGGAAAACAGAGCCAGCGCCTTGTAAATCACCCCTTTGCCCTATCTGACATCTCCTGTTGCCCGGGCTGCCCCAGCCTGGGCCCTGAGGCCAGCCTGGTGATGGAAAGAGAGTGTGCCCTAAAGGTGGCTGGGCTTGGTCAAGTTCAGCACCTCCTCCGCCATCTTCTCCCCATCCCCCATCGCGGCCCCAGGCGACATCCGCCTCTCGTCTCCCTGGTGTTTGCAATCACCGATCAGTTTGATTGATCATCTCGGTGGCCACAGGTTGGTAATCAAGCTGGTTTCAGAGCCTCTTGCATTCCCCCCAGGACCCCATTGGCATGACAGGACTTGACACCAGCCATTTGTCACCTGCGCGCCCTGTGGTCACTGCACAACGACCAGCAGACAGACAAGAACCAGGCCAGGAGGAGGCTTCAGGAGAGGCCGGGCCTGTGCTCGGGGCGGAGTGAGCCAGACGGACAGGGCTGGCCCCACGCCTCTCTGCGCACGGCTGGACCTTCCAAACAGCTGAGTCCTGGCTGCTGCGCCACCCGGAGATGATGATGTCACCTGCCCCACGCTTCCCTCTCCCTGTGGGTGCACTGGCATCCGCCATGCCCACCTCAGAGGCCAGCAGGCATGTCCACCAGGAAGGCCGCAAGGACCCCCAAGCCCAGGCCACCGGGGCTGCCGTGGGGCACACTTGCTAAGGCATCTCCTCACCGCAGGATCTCTGGATGCCTCTGTAGAGACAGGATCCCAGTAAAGGGAAGCCCCAGGCTGGCCCTGACCCTCTCCTATTCTGGAAGAAAAAGGGGTTTATGTCTTGAGTCTGCTGAAGCCTCTGGGACATTATCTAGGGACCAGGTCATTGAAAATGTCTCAGAGATTCGGGCCTGGGCACAAGGAGGCATTGACCCCAGATGAATCCACAGAGCAGGAGACAGGGCCCTTGTTCACTCCACACACACACACACACACACACACACACACACGCATGCACACACACACAAACGTGCACAACTGTGAACGCGAGCATGCTCACATGCACACACTTGCACAGACACGTGCATAAGCCACATGTAAACACACAGACACACACACGTTTCCAACACCATGCAGTCCGCGCATCCGGGAGCTCTAGAGAAGCAAGCATGGCCCGCAGGCCACGGGACCCTCTCGTCTGAAAAGGCAGGAGAGCAGGGCAGGGTGGGGGCCTGGGACAGACTCTTGTGACTGTAGGACCTGTGTCCGGGGTCATTCCTAATTCAAATCCAAGACTGAGTGTGAAGGCTTCTCCTCATCCTCCTGGCCATTTCCTCAACCCCAGCCAGGTCCCGAAAGCCCTATCATAGCTTGGCCTTACCATCCTCGCCTGGTTCTCCAGCCTCCCACCCTGCCTGGGGCAGAAAAGATACCCCCAGGGCTGTGCTTCGTCTCCCCCAACACCCCAAGCCCTCCCCACGACCCATCTCCCAAGTCCTGTGGACAGAGGGGCGTCTTTCCAAGGCTCCGCCTCTGTAGCAGCACCCAGGGCCTGATGCCGTCTGGGGGGCAAACAGAAACCTGAAGGGCCCCGAGGCGCAGGCAGGACCCAGGGCAGCCTGCGGAGTGTCGGGGGGCCTGGGTGGGGCTCCCGTCCACCAGCGTGTTTCAGCAGCAACACGTTTGTCAACCTTAGCCACCCACTCTCTCAACACCCCCCTAAAGCGTGATCACTAACAGACGATCTCTGTGCTGGGCACGAAACGGGCCCAGGAACCCCAGCTGAAAACCATGACATCCCCACTGCCCCGCGGGGCCCGGAGCAGCCAGGACACCCACAGCCACAAGGCCGCCCTCTCCGGACCTGTGGTCGGCTTCGTCTGGGGTACTGTGATTCGAGGACCCTTAGACAACTGAGCACGGGAGAACTTCTCCGGTGTGACTGCCGGCCTCTCTGGCAGAAGTGTTGAAACTTGGAAAATCTCCGCTATTCTGACCACGGGGAACATCGGCAGGGACGGGGCAGCAGAACTGAGCACACAGCGTCCCTGCGCCCTCTCAGCACGGCCCCACTTCTGCAGACATCCCCCCGCCCCCCGCCGCACTTCCACCCGCCGTCTCTGGAGAGACGGGAGCCACGCGGTGCGGAGTGCTGGCCGTGTGCTCCGTGTCTGTCATCGTCAGCCCTGTCACCTTTGGGGCGGGGGCAGCCAGGCTGGCTCCAGTTTCTCGACGTGTCAACTTTGCGAAGGAGGTAGATGCAGAAGCTGCCACCAGTGGCCGCTTGAGCAGCCGTGGCCCCGAGTCCAGGAGTGCAGAAATGGCCACCAGGAGCCTCGAAGTGTCACTCACCACGCCTGGTGAGACCGGCAGCCTCTCCTGCCCAGGCCCAGGCCCTCGGCTGAACAGAGGCAGGCAGGGGCTGGAGCATGAGAGGCGTCCCCAGGGCCTGCACGGCCTGAGGTCAGATGCCACAGTGGGACTGGGGGAGATGTGTCCACTCAGATCTGAAAGTGAGGGGAAGGGCAGGCCCTCATGGTGCCATGGGGCAGCTGTGGTGAGAATCGCATACACTCCCAGTGAGGGACCAAGTGGTGGCACTGGATGCAGAGCTGCCCTGACTGGCAGCCTCAGCCCGGGACACCCAGCACACCTGCCTCTGCCACCAGGCTGGCTTCCTTCTGAGCCACCCCGGCTGGAGCCCCCTTGCAATTGGGTGTCTGTGGACCATGGAGGGAAAAACTTGAGTGAGAGGCTCTGAGGAGGGTGGCAGCCCCTCTCCGGGTTCCTTCGCCACATGCTGGGGACAGGCAGCCATCGGGGAGGGTCAGTTCTGCAGGAGGGCAGAGGATCTGGGGAGCGGAGGTGAAGGGGTTGGGGGAGGAAGGCAGGCAGGACAAAGGGCCTCCCCAACACCCTGCCCTGTCCCCCGCCTGAGGACCGGGGCCCACAGAGACGGCGGGGGACAGGGAAGCAGCTGTGCAGGCACATCCCTGAGCCAGTGTGGAGTGGACAGGCGGCCCCCCCTCCTGCCCCCCCGACCAACGTGGGTCCATGCCATTCCCTATGATGTCAGCAGAGAAGCATGAGCTTGATCAGGACAAAACCACAGGGAATCCCAAGTCTTTTCAAAGAAATATTGATTTATTTTCCAATCATGATAATGCCCTATGATTTTTTGTAAAAAAAAGTGGGGTTAAAAAAAAAAAACAAAGAGCATTTAAATAAAAGTCAGAATTATCCATTAGTCCCCTGCTGCTGTGTGGAAGCCAGTTATGGCCAGAGAGAGACATTCAGCACCCACTGAACGGGTAGGGGGTGGCCTTCCCAAGCTGGCCTCCTGCTGAGTGCCAAGTCTGGGGCTTGTTGAAGCTGACTCTGTGTGTACATGTGTTGGGTGTGCACATGGTGTGTGCATGAGCTGGTGTGTGTGCACGTGTGTGTGCATGACCTTGTGTGTGCACGTGTGTGCATGAGCTGGTGTGTGTGCAACATGTGTGTGCATGGCCTAGTGTGTGTGCACATGTGTGTGTGCATGAACTGGTGTGTGTGTATGTGTGTGTGACCTGGTGTGTGTGCACCACCTTGTGTGTGCACGTGTGTGTGCATGACCTGGTATGTGTGCACACATATACGTGTATGCCCTGGTGTGTGTGTACACGTGTGTGTGCTTGCAGCCCAATGGCTATCTCAAGGGACATGTCTTCAAGTGCGGGGCTCCCCCTCTCACCCAGAGCAGGTATATCTGGCGGAGCAGAAGGTGCAGAGTTCTCTGTTTGCACACAGAGGAAGTGATTTTCTTCCCCAGTCCCCGACCCTCACTGCTTGCATCCAACTCCGCATCAGGGAAGCATTGGCCCCTCAGAAGAAAGCCAGAGTTTCGTGTGGGGAGGGGAGTGCATCCCAACAACATCCATCCTTCCCACCCCAGGGCTCCCGTCACCTGTCCCAACTCCAGCTGGAGCCTGGGGGCAGCCACCTCTCACCCCAGCAAGGCCACAGCGGCACCAACGAAGACCTTCTCTGGGGCATGAAGGGTGTTGTTTAGCTTTGAAAACAGTCAATGTGAACAAAAGGGAAGCTTGAGAAAGACCCGTTCCTGCGTGGAGAAGGAAGCAGAATAGGCTCGGGCCATACCCGCCCCGTCTCCTAGGGGTCTCTGCCCAGGAGAAATCCAGGCCAGGGTTCTCACAGCTCCTGGGGGCGGGGCAGGGAATTTGGTCAGAAACAAGGTGGAGCCCCCGGGGCTCTGCTCAGAACTCTATCCATGGGTTTTGTTTCTCTCTGAATTCGGGAGGCCTAGTGGCCGCCCAGCGAGGTGGGGTCTGGGCTGAGGACAGCACTGCCTGGGCCTCCTTCTCTGGGTTGCTGTTCAACAGCGGCCAAGTCCCCGTGCCTGTCCCGCCTCAGCCCACTGTCTATAAAGTGGGGCTGAGGCCATTGGCCCCCTCGACTGTCAAGAAGCCTGAGAAATTGGGCCCTGGAGAATCGGGCCTGGGAGGATACTACAAGATGCCCAGATGCCCCCCTCAACTCGGAACGTTGTTATCTGCCCAGCCGCGCCACACCCAGCCCTCCCGAGAGCGCATCTGGGGGCACCGTCCCAGGAGGAGGCCTGGCTGCGGAGACGCTCCCTTCCTCCGGAGGTGGGCGGTCAGAAGCCTCCGCCTTGCTCCCGACCAGGCTGCCTCCGAGACGCCTGTCCCAGCCGCGGCCGTTTAGAGTACGTGTCTGCTACATGAAATCAAAATAGGGATGATTTCTGTGCCTCCCAATAGGACACCAGCCTCCTTGAGAGAAGCAGCCTTGAATCTTACCAGTCATTCACAACTTGGCATGATCAGATGGGTGAGCTGTGATCAGATTGACTGACTGGCTGTGATCTGATTCATTGATGAGCTCTGGTTGGATTCACCGATGAGCTGTGACCAGATTGATTGATTAGCTATGATCAGACTGATGTGCTGTGATAGGATTCATTGATGAGCTGTGACCAGATTCATTGATTCGCTGTGATCGGATTGATGTGCTCCGATCAGGTCCATTGATGAGCTCTGGTTGGATTCGTTGATGAGCTGTGACCAGATTGATTGATTAGCTATGATCAGACTGATGTGCTGTGATAGGATTCGTTGATGAGCTGTGACCAGACTGACGATTGATTCGCTGTGATGGGATTGATTTGCTCTGATCGGGTCCATTGGTGAGCTCTGGTTGGATTCGTTGATGAGCCGTGACCAGACTGATGATTGATTCGCTGTGATCGGATTGATGTGCTCTGATCGGGTTCATTGATGAACTATGGTTGGACTCACAGACTACCTATGCTGGCTTGATTGATGAGCTGTGGTCAGACCGAATGGCTGTTTTCAGGAAGAAAAGTCAGGGATAGGAGCAGGCGGACGCCATCCCTGCACCAGAGAGCTCAGGGTGCTCAGGGAGACAGAGTCCTGGTCTGCCTGGGGCTGGCATGAGGCTGGGATGGGCGCCCGCAGCCCTGGGTGTGGAAGGGTATTCTAGAAGGAGGGCTGGCCTGCAGGAGAGGCCTTGGGCTGCGGTCCGGTCAGTCATGAACCCTCAGTCAAACATGGGATCTGAGCAGAGAACCCCAGAGACCCTAGTTCCAGCCTCTGGGTGTGAGGCACCAGCTTGCTTCTGACCACCGAAGCAGCTTTGGGCTTGCACATAAAAAAACTTCTGAAACTCGGCTTGCTTCACAGGCCTGAGAAGTGAGTTCCCAGAATGTTCTAGAAGAGGCATGTGCTCGGGTAGGCCATGCTTCCGCGTGCAGACGTTTCCCCGGAGAGGTCAGCAGGTGCCGGGCACTGGCCCTTCTCCAAGCACGGGCCCTTCCCCAGAGGCGGGCTGGTCCTGCCGGCTGGCTTATCGGGAGCAGGCAGCCTGTGTGTGGAGTGGGGCCTCTGGGCTCCTTGCTTCGCCCCTACAGGACCTCGACCCAGAGACCTTGTCCCCCTGCTGTTGGGCTTAGGATAGACCAGGGTCACTTCCAGCAGAACCTGAGGTACTTTGTGCACTGGGGCCAGCCCCTGGTTAGGAAAGCCTGTTCCTCAGCCCTGACCCAGCGGGTACTTGGCTGAGGACACCCCTGACGCTGCCCCCCCACACACACCTCTCACCACGATTCAACCCAGGTGAGGATGGGCACCTTCTCAGGGAGATGGGGAAAGGCACATTGCCAAGGTCACTGAAGCCTCCCTGGTCTTGGTGTCTGGGAAAAACTCACCGAGAGAGAACAGGCGTCTCCCAGGACTCAGGAATCAGCGTGGCCAGCAGGCCTGGTCACCGCCAGCCCTGAAGCTCCTTATGCAGCTTCCTCCCTCTCTGGGGAGGAGACACTGTCATCCATCTGAAGCCTGGCGAACACGGGACACAGGAGGCAGCCGCAGCCTGGGGGGCCTCGAGGGTGGTGGGCAGCCAGCCCCAGCCCTGGATCCCAGGGTCACTCCAGGGAGCAGTGAGGGCTCTCCTGCAGGTGGGGCAAGAGGCACGATCTTATCAGGGTGGTTCGAGGAGGGCGTCTCCCTTCCCTTCCTCCTGAGTCTTCATCACAGAGTCAGAGGCGAGGCCGTGGGGCCGGCGGGCGGCGGCGCTTCCCCAGCAGGTGCGGTGCGTCTCCACTCTGTCCCTCCCGACGCTTGTTCTGGAGGCATCTAGCCCAGTGGCCAGCTCATGGGCGTCAACCGCCAGCCCCTTGTCACCTTCCCTGCTGCCTGAGCTCCACAGCCCACCCCTGGCTCAGCTGCCCATTGGAGTTGGGGCTGCCCCTGCAAGCGAGATGCCTGGGAATGTCTGTTCAGGCCTTGGCCAGGGCCCAGCGTGGCTGCAAATGGCCTTGGGCCGATGGAGGACACAGCTGACCCCCCGACCTTGTGCATTCTCTAGTGTCCCTCCCTCCCTCCTGCAGCAGAACCTGGAGGTGGGCTCCGTGGCACGGGACAGCCCAGGCAGACCCAGCTCACCCACTCCCCACAGTGGAGACAATGGCCTCTGCCCCATGGCTGTGAGGTGCCCCTAAGTCCATGGCACAGAAGCGAGGGGCAGGTGGTGAAGGGTTATGGGGACCAGACCTCAAGGCCAGAGGAAGAGCACATTTCCCGCATGCTCCCCCCAGCATCTTCCAGCAAAGCTGGCTGGTGGAGATGCGCCCACACAGCCTCCACGAGCCACAGCTGATCCTACAAGCTGAGAGGTTAGGATCTGCGGAGCCCAAGATCAGCAGTGGGAGGAACGTGGCTCAGCTTTGGGGCCGGGCACTCACCGTATCGGGAGACACAGGCACATGGCAGGGTTGGAAGTGCGCTGGGGGCCTGGCTGGGGGCCTGCCCTCCTAGGGTAGCCGGGCTGGGGGGCCCTGGGGCTGGCGGCTCTCCTTCCATGGCCTAGGCCTGGGGCAGGGGCTGCCTCCGGCCGCCCACTGCCCGCCCGCTGCCCGCCGTCCGCCTGGGAAGCTGGGGTGGAGGCGCCCTCTATCGCCTGCCTGGGGACATCTTGCCGAGCACACCGTTGTGCTTTTGCAAACCAACATTAAGCGTCCAGGTTTCCCCAGACGTTTTCTGCCTTTTGGGAACCTTTAAAATAAAGAGTCAAGCATTTTCAGCCGCTTTCTGGCTTTTCATGTAAACCGAGTGCTTCCTGAAGCATATTTTGTGAAGTGTTAGAATGGCAGTATTTACCTGGAGACGGACGGAGGGAGGGCGGGGGGCAAGGTGGGCTTCCTCCTCTTAGGCCAGAATTTTCAGAGAAAAGCAATGAAGACATGGCCAAAATGATGACTTTGCTTCCTGGTGGCCTAGGAGTCTGTCCAGAGCAAAGCCACTGCAAGGTTGGGCTAGCTTGCCAGCCCAGGCTTCTCCTGGCACCGTCACTGTGAGGCCTTCCAGAGCCAGGCCCTGCCAGCAGCCCAGGTCCAGCCCTACAGGGAAAGGGGCAGCCGGGCAGTACCAGGAGCCTTGGAGATGCAGTAGGCAGCTGTGGGCTGTGGAGCCTCCACAACGCACCCCACCCCAGTCCAACTCTTAGGAAGGAGAGGGCCAGAGCCCTCAGACCTCAGCTCTGCCAGGCAATGGCAGCCTGGCAATGCTGATGGGCACTGCAGCGCTTCCAGCTCGGGTAGGAAGGACAGAGGCCCTCTCTGAGGCACCTGGACATGGTTTACTGTTCCATCAAAGGCACAGTCTCCATGTCACTGAGTGTCTGGGGTCTGGAGCCCAGAGCCTGGAGCTGAGAGCTTCAGGCCGGAGAGCAGATAGGCTCCGCCGGGCCCCGGGCAGGGCTACACCGCCCGCCTCAGCGTTCACCTTTGTACCGGCTCAGGGGAAACATTTCCTCTCCAGGTTCAAAGCTCTCCTTGTTGGTTCATCATATTCCATGCCATCTTTCCTTGCTTTCTGGAGACTGTTGTTTCTAAAGTGGGACTTCTCCACCTGCGGCCAAATGTAGGCTTGCTTTTTTTTTTTTTTTTCCTTCTCAGCAAATTGCTTATCATTTGAGAGGCTCACTCTGGGGACAGTTATGCGCTGGCATGTTGGTCTGGCCTTCCCAGCCCCGCAAGGTGATGCGTTCACCTTTATGTGGGTATCTCCAGGAAGACCGAGTGTGGACGGCGCTGGGGCCGAGGGTTCCCTGGAGGGTTCCGTGGAAGGGGGAGCCGTTGTCAGGAATGGGAGCTGCTGGGAAGTCTCTCTCAAGGTGTGGGCAGAGGCAGCCTGCAGCAGTGGCGAGGAGGCCAGCCCGGACTGGACGGGGCTGTGGGAAGGGCCATGCAGACTAAACCGACCGGGCACTCCTCGTAACAGCAAACCTTCCAGAAAGCCTGGGTGGGGCTCGGAAGAGGGAATTTCGGAGGCTGTTCAGCTGCTGAGGGATCAGACATTGACAGGCGAGTTCTGAGTTTGTGGTCACCTCGGAGCTTCTTTCCGAAGTCGTGTGGACCCCGTCCCCTCCGGGCCACATCAGAATGCGGCCGAAACTGATGAAACAGTGGCAGGGAGCAACCCAAACTCTTGAGATGGATGAGATCACCAGACCGACCTCCCAGGCATGCTGTTGGCCAAGGCTGTAGGAGTCCCACATTTGGGGATCGATTTACAAAGCGCAGAAGCCCCGTGGCGATGTGCCCCCCAGAGCTGTGGCGGCATCCCCAGCTCCCCGCGTGAAGAAAGCCACCCACCTGGCCTGGGAGAGGCTGCTGGGGCTATTTAAGGACGGGTGCCGGCCCCGCCTCTCATTTGCCATGTTCGCCATCCAGGTAGCTGTGGGTGCGCAGGTGCGGCATGGAGCAAGGGCGCTTTCCTCCTCCTCATGGTTTCTGCAGGGAGCCCCGCACCCTGAGAGCGTGGACGTGGGGCCTTGATACAGATCGTCTTTAGATAGATGCTGTGGCCTCATGACAAAATTGGAGGGTTCGTTCTCGGCCAGAAGGAGGATGGGGTACTGCTCCTAGAAACGGCCTTTCATCTCGAGGGCTTCGGAGCGCGCCGGTGAGCCTGGGGCGGCAGAGCCCAGGCACCCTAGCTTGGCCCTGCCCAGGGCAAGGCAGAGCAGAGGGGTCAGAGTCGCAGGCTGGGCTGAGGAGTCTGCAGCCACCAGGGCAGCTTCTGGGCCTGGCGCACCCACTCGCCACGCTGGCCCTTCCCGAACTGTCAGCCCTGAGTGACCTGCTCCCCTCTGGGCCTGGGCTTTATGTAGGAGGTGGATGTTGGTAGGTTTCTCCAGCCAGTGCAGTCCTTGAGCAGAGAACTCTTTGTCTGGGGGTGTGAGGTGCCCCGGGCAGGGCACGAGGGAGGCAGGCTGGCACTCTCCAAGTTCTGGGCCAGCCCCCAACCTTTCCTGCTGAGACTCCCAAGGTCCATGGTGAGGTTTTCAGAGCCCACCAGGCAGACCTGGGATGAAAGGGGCCGTGTGGACTGCAGCCAGGAGCAAAGTCTGGCCCGGACACCCCAGCCCTGTGGCCCCGGCCCCATGGAGGGCACTGCCTCTCCCCTCCAGCCGGCCACCTGGGCGTTCTGCTTACCTCTCCAGGTGTGGCTGGGAAAGCAGCTCTGCCCCCTGCCCTCACCGCATTGTTCCCCAGGCTGCCTTTCAGGTTGTTTTACATTTTCACCTGATCCCTATGATTCTGCAAAACATTCCCCAGCCACCCAGCAGCCCTGCCCCAGCTGCTGCATCGCCCCCACTCACAAAGCTCCAGGCGGGCATGTTCCCTGCCTTCCTGGGCGCACGCGGGTCCCTGTGCTGTGACGCACTCAGGCCTTCTTTGCCCACGCCCGAGAGGTCTGCGTCGGCCGTGGTCACAGCCAGCCTGAGCCCAGGGTGTGCCTGAGCCCTCAGTCTCTGGTCCCCGGACGGCCAGTGTGGGTTCCCTCCCCTGGAAAAGGCTGGAGGAAGATCCGCCTGTGCAGACACCAGCCTTGCTCCCGGGCCAGGGCAGAGGACGGCCTCCCCAGACACGCGGCCTTTTCCTCCTGGGGAAGGGGCACTGGCCCTCTCAGCAAAAGGTTCTCAGATCCCAGGCAGGTGGACTTGGTGGTTTTTTCTGTGCCTAGCATGGAGCCCAATCAAAGATCCGTGCTCCACCGACAGGAAAACTCAGAAAGCCCCTGCGGCGTGACACAAGGAAAAATAAATATCAAAAGAACATTTGACGAGCTCAATAAATTGATCATATTGTGCTGAACCTTCACCCCCATAACTATGGGACCATTTAAATGCTAATGCCATTTTTTAAAAAGTCAATTACAGGAGTTTGCAAGGAACGGAGTCAGCATTCCCCGCGACAGCCTCCCCTCCTCCGGCTCCGTCTCCACGTCACCGGCTCGGCGCGTTTGCTCCCCTGAAGGAAACGTTCCCTCGCAGTGCTCCCAGTAATTGAATCAAGTTGATAGAGACGCCAGGAATATTGCCAGTCGTGTGGGTCCTGGGAAGCACGTGTTGATAAAGCGGTCTGTGTTTGCAGGCCGAGGGGGGCTGCACCTCCAGTTCACCCTTCAGAGCGCACGACCTGTCCCCAGCCCGAAGGGCCGTCCCCCACCTGGCAGAGCCCCAGGTAGGTGACACCAGAACCTTCTGGAATCTTCCAGGCCTGGGTTCCTGTTTCCCATCAGCCCCTGCTGCACTCCCCTCTGCAGAAGGAAACACAGCCACGATTCTCCCTCCTCTTGGTGGCACCTCCTCGCTGACTGGACCCAACCAAGCCCTCGGCCTCCTGAAGGCACATGCAGGAGCGGAGAGAGAAGAGGAGACGGACCCCAGAGAAGGCTGGATGCTCAGAAACCCAGTGTCCTCCGTGAGGGCCTGAGGGCCTGGGGTTCAGCCTGCTGCACCCCCCGGTTCCTCCCACACAAACCGTGCTGATGGCGATTCTAGTCACCATTTCCATACTGACAGCCTCTGCGAGCGAGCTAGGCATTAGCTCACAGGAGACCGGCGAGCCTCACTCCGGGAAACAGAGGCACAGAGGGTAGAGGGGCTGCCCAGCTCAGATGCCAGAGGATGGGCAGAGTGGGGCTCAAAGCCGGGTCTGCTCACCCCTCCTGGGTGCTAAGGCCATTCCCCTGACACCCATCTTCCCACCCTTTGTCTGTCCCATGAGGTCCTGGGGCCTGGAGTTCCCCTGGGATCAGCATGAGGCCCGTCCCACTGGGACAGCAGGATGGACACTTGGAAATGGGGCCTGGATGCTTGATGTTGAAACCCTGGCCCCTCCAGGATGCCCTGAGTGCTGCAGGGGAGCTCCACTCCCCAGCCACGCAGGCCTTTCCGGGCCCCAGGCATCCAGGATTGCATTTACTGGGGCTGGAGCTATGCCCTGCACGGAGCCTAGCACACCCTCAGGGTTCTCACCCCAGCCGGGGCAGCTGCGTCGCCGTGTTTCACAGGGAGAGAACACACTGCTGAGCTGCAGAGGCAGAGCCCTGGGCCTAGGGGTGGGCAGTGGCTCTGACCAAGCCCAGGGCCGTGGAGGCCACAAGGAGGCAGGGCCCCCAGAGCCAGGCAGGGACCCCAAAGTCAGGCAGGGCCCACTGGTTGCGCAGCCGGAAGACTCTTTCCACACAGCACATGGCAGACGGAGACCCCAAGGAGCCAGCCGGTCTTCACCTGTAAGAGGTGCCAGACATTCGGCGTTGGGGATTGTAGGTGTGGAGGGCTGGCCTCTGACCGTCACGCCCCATGGCCCAGCACGTGGACCAAGCAGCTGAGACCCAGGTCTCAGGGTGACCACTGCCTCCTTCCTCCTGTGCCTGTCACCCGGCCACTGCTACAGGGTTCAGGTGGGAGGGAGACCCACCTGCGTAGCCACCGGGAAGGCCGCGGACAGGGTCACAGTGAGGAGGAGCAGGGCTTCTGAGACTGAGGCCTGAGCCCCCTGCCTAGGCCCCCAGAGGTGTGCCTTAACATTCCTGGTGCTGTGGCAGGGAGGGGGCAGCTTGGAAATCTGCAGGTGGGTGGGATCCCTGGTGTCCCAATGCCACCGGAGTCTGAACACCACCCCTGCAGGAGCCCAATGGGTGTCTGCTGAGAAATGGACAATGTCGCCTGCCCGCAGTGGGTCCGCACCTGCAGCCTCCCACCCCGTCTTTGTTTGGTGCTTCCAGAAATCCTTTCACCCTCCTCACCTGCACTGGTGCCCACCCTGTGCCAGGGCTGGGGGCTTGGGTGAGGGAAGCCCAGTCCCAGTGCTCACAGCCCAGCAGGAGGAGGCAGGCACATTAGCAAGACCTGAGGGCAGGTCAGGAGCTGGGTGGGTCCACAGTGAGCCCCGGGGCTGCTGGCAGAAGCGAGGACAGCCTTCCCGGGGAGCGGATAGCACAGGTAAAGGCCCCGGGGCAGTATGGCATGGGACGTGTCCCGGGAACATGGGACAGCCGCGGCCTTCACAGCTGCTGTGCCTGTGGTGATGGCTCTAGTTCCAGCGAAAAGGATGGAAAGAAGGTGGGGGCCTCTGCTCCTGCCCGGGAGTCAGGACCCCACTCCTGCCCGGGCACTGGGACCCCATTCCCTCCAGGGTGCCGGGACCCCACTTCCTTCAGGACACTGGAACCCCACTCCTGCCTGGGCACCGGGACCCCACTGCCTCCAGGGCACCGGGACCCCACTCCTGCCTGGGCACCGGGACTCCACTGCCTCCAGGGCACCGGGACCCCACTCCTGTCTGGGGTTGTCCCTGCTGTTGTACCTGCCCCAGTGGGGCAATTTTTGCCTTTAAAAGTGTGTTCAAGAGTGCACAGTTTTTTCCTGAGTGAAAACCCACAGAGTGTATGTGTCACTCTGAAGCGACCGACCTGGGCGTGCTCTCCTGGGCATCACGTTCTGTGACTCCAAGGCTGGCCCGTCCCAGGGGCTCCCCATGAGGTGAGCGGGTTTCCAGGAGTTTGGAGGTAGACGTGGGCAGGAGTGACTGGATGAGGGAGACCTGCCTGCCACCCCACAGGGCTCGGGGTCCTTGGAGGTGCATCAGACCTTCCATGTTCAGAATGGCTCGATGAGGAGGGGCCGTCAGTATCCCCCCCTTACAGGTGAGGAAACTGAGGCACAGAGAGGGGGAAACTTGCCGGTTCCTCAAAGAGCCAGCAGCCCCCCACCTGCTATGTTGGAAGCGGTGATTCTTCCCTTGGGGCCTGGTGTGTCCTGGCATTTCTCAGCTCAAAGGCACCTGTGTCTGGCCAGCTCCTCCCGTGCAGAGGACAGAGGTGAACGCTTGGGACCGCACGAGGTGGCATCGCTGAAGAAACCCCTCCCAGGATGCTGTGGCGGGCCCGGGCCGGCCCTCGCTGGCTGCAGGAACACTGTCCCCACCACACGGGGAGACAACTGGGCTCCAGGGGGACGCGCAGGGAGAGGAAGAAACTCAAGCCGGGAGCTGTGGGTCCAAAGCTATTGCAGAGTTTCCCGAGGCAGGCGCTGTGAGATCCCTGAAACGGGATACGCCGGCCTGAACTTGGCCACATAATGCCGCTCTGTTTGGGAAGGGCCCAGAGCGCAGGGGGCCCGAGGTGTCTTTCAAAGAGTGATGGTTACGGAAATTAGTGGTGCAGAAACCCATACTCATCATTCATCGGGGGCCTTATTAACCATCTTACGATGTGATAGGAGCGGCTTGGCCTCCTGACTCCAGGGGCCTGGGAGAGGCCATCCCCTTCTCTGGCTTCGAGGAGAGACACGGGAGGGTCACCCAGGCAGCACTGGCCCCAGCACTTCCGGACTCCTTGGAGATTCGAGTAGCAGTTTCCTGATGTGATACTTGGGCCACGAGGCAGGGCGTGAACCAGGACGATACACAGCTGCGTGCCGCCCGCCCGGCCTCTCTCGGGGGTGGCAATAACGCTGCCTCAGAGACGGAGAGAGCCAGGCCCGGGAGACCCCAGTCAGGGCGTTCCCAGGAACAGGGGGCCCAGAGAGGCCTGGGCGGCATACATACCTGCGCTCATGGGGGCCCCACCTGGCCCCCCGGGGCACCCACCCCTTCTGCCCCTCAGTGGCTTCCTCTGCACTGAGAGGATCCTGCTAGCTGCCGTGGGGTTGTCTGCAAGTTAAAGGAGGCCAGGGAAAGGTGCCTGACCTTTGGAAGACACCCAGTAAACACCATCTGCTTTCATCACTGTTCTAGCAGCCAGAACACGGGAGGGCCGGCTCCAGGGATCCACGGGTCTTGCTGGCCTCAGACCCCACACCCCTCCTGCCCCTGCCCACCGCCTCATGAAGGGGCTCAGCAGGCCATGGGCTGCATATTAAATAATCACATCAGTGTCCATTTTAAATAAGCTCTGGATGCTGAAAAGCACCCATCCTGGGTCTAGGCGACGCTTGGCAGTACCGGGAGCTTGTTAGAAAAGCAAGTTCTCTGGGCCTCAGCACCGGGGGAGGCGAGGGTTCTGTGTTCACACCGGCAAGACAGCTGCATTCCAGTTTGAGTCCCACGGCGCTGGGCATGGCAGGTGAACGCTGGTTCCAACTGCGTCTCTCCTCGAAGGTAGCAGAGCACCTCCTCCCTCTGCTTGAGACCTACCGGGGAAGCTCCAAGGGCCCCTCCTGGGCCCGTCTCCCCCCCACACACAGCGGGCACCTTCTCCCAGGGCTCCTTTGGGGCCTGGGGCCTGGCAGCCTCAAGACGCTTTTCCGCCTTGTGTGTGTTGGACTTGGTGGCGGGGCCCTGGGCAAGGCTGGCGGAGAGGGCAGCGTCTCTCAAGGTTGCACTGACAACCTTGAGCGTGTGGCGGATTTATTGTGGGGAGGGTGTGCTGAGCAGGGCGTCCAGTGCTGCCACCGGGAGGAAGCTGCTGTGGCCTGGCCTCAGGTCCTGTTACTCAACACTTGCCTTATTATGCCGCAAAGCCAGAGCAGAGGCGAGGTGATAACGCGGGCGAGGCGGGCACGGCCTTTCCAAACCTGCTCATTTTTAGCCCCTGGGAATCAGAGGGGTGTCCGGCTCCGTCCTGCGGCCTTTGATCCTCCGCCCAGAGTCTCCAGCGAGAGAGAAGCGAAGAACACGGAGAGATAAGCCACACTTGAGCCGTCGCTCTCCGCCCGCTGCGCCTCTATCTGGGGCCGCGGCGTCCCCGGAGTGCTGAAAAGAGTTCTTGTGACCATGACCTTCACTCTTGACTGCGCTGTCCGGATGAGAGTGGGTTGTCCAGACGGAAGGGGAAAGGGCAGTCTGCCCGCTCCCCTGAAGGGAAGGCAGGGCCAGAGAGCGAGGGAACCCACCTCCTTTCCTGTGGGGTGGAGGTTTGGGGGTGGGGGTGGCCCCGGGAAACAGAGGTCACGGAATTGGCTCAAAGGGAAGGGTGGGGAGCCTCCACCTGCATGTTGGTGGGGGCTCCGGAGGCCAGTCCCATTGCCAAGCGATGAAAGCCGCCTATCTCTGGAACGGTCTGGGTGGGTTTCTGGCAGCTGAGAGAGGCGAGCAGCCCTGTGGGAGGAGTGCTGGTCTCTTCCTGTTCATCCCCGGGGGTTGACCCTCACATAGGCACCCTGATCTGGGCATGAACTTGGACACGGAAGCACCCCGCTCTGGGCATGAACTTGGATGTGGAGGCATCCCGCTCTGGGCATGAACTTGGACATGGAAGCACCCCGCTCTGGGCATGAACTTGGACGTGGAGGCACTCCATTCTGGGCTGAATTTGGACTCTTGGTGCAGCCTCAGTCCAGCTGTCTTTCTGCAGTTAATTCTGAGGACAAGGGATCCAGGTGCCTTTCACAGGGACATCACCCCTGAGGACAGGGACTGCATCCTATCAACCCTGTCTTCTGCCCCAGCTCTGGGCACGTGGCCGGGCTCAGACGTGTGTTGAGTGAAAAACCACAGATTTGGGCAGAGTTACCTGGAGTGAACCTGCCTCTGTGGAGGGTCCTAAGTCGGGGAGTGAGGGGGGCCTCAGTGACTGCGGGAAGCCAGGCAGACCAGGGGTTACCTCTCCACCTGAACAGCAGGGAGACACCATCTGGGTCGTCAGGACCAGCCCAGCATCCCAGTCCCATCTGCCATGTCAGAATGCAACCTTTGAAAACGCCGTGAACGTCGGCTTTGATAACAGTGTGTGGGTAAAGGTTGTGTTGCTATCTCGGTGATGATTCATCTGTGAACCGGGGCAGGGAGGTAATAGGAAGGCGCAATGGCCAGGGGCAAAGTTGGAATGCAAACTTATCAGAGGCGGTGAACTCCGAGCTGCGCCGCTAAATAGAATTCCATTATTGTTTCATAAATAGAGAGATTGAAGTACCCCGGCCAGGAACCGACAATCGGGGGGAATGCATTTGAGCTCCGCTCTGAATAGTATTTGTTTTGAGTAAGTGGTTGTCTCGGCTAATAGTAGGGTATTTCACTGTTAAGAGCTTGTTGAGCAGGATTTATGGGCAAGTCCTGCCCAGCTGTTTGTGCGGGATGCTCGGTCGCCAGGGGTCCGGGAGTCCGAGGTGGTGCCGTTCCATCCTCCTGGTGAGCGTTGCCCCTTGGAGAGGCGATGGCACGGCCCTGCCCCAGCAGGTGTTTGAGGACCTGAAGACACCCCCCATAAGCCCAGCACACTCTCGGGGGCCCAAAGCGTGTGAGCGCGTGCGTGTTGTGTGCGCACCTGTGAACGCACGACGGGATTTGGGTGTCTGGCTTCTCTGGAAGCCCGGGCTAGGCAATTCCCCTGCCCCACGGTGATGACTCCTAACTCCCCCAGGACTAGGCATTCCCGCCGTGTGCCCACCTGAGCCTTGGCAGTCACAGATGATGGCACCTAAGGTAAACAGGTGAAACCTCATTAGGTGTACAGAGCTTATCTTGGGGGCGGAGTCCACTGGCTAGGAATCGCTGTGGAGTGGGGGCGTATCCAGGCTGGAGTGCACCCCCAGACTTCTCCCCGGGAGAAGGCAGACTGAGCTCTTCCCTCCATCTTCTCACCAGCTGTGGTTTCAGAGAAACTTCCCGTGGTCCCGACCCCACCTCAGGGTTTTCTCTTCCAACTGGGCTACAGGACTGTGGTAGGGAGGGGCCCCAGGAGCCTCTGACCTCCCCCCAGATCACCAGATAAGCCCATGGGTCAGGGCCCAGCCCCTCTGCCCGACGTCAACAGCACGGCCCTCCACCCCAGGGGCCCCGTGTGTCCCCTCGTCCTCCCCACAGAGGTCCCCAGTGGAGCGGGGGGAACAGCACCTCCCGTGCAGCGCACTCGGCCAGCACCGTCCTCTGTCCGCCAGGCCCCGAGGGCCGGGCTGCGTTTAGCTAAGTGTTGACAAAGTCACCTCTGTTCCCCTCCAAGAAAAGCCCACGAGAGACTCAGAGCCAAGAGCTCACAAAGAATCAAACACAAACCAAGCTCAGGTCCTGATTTGGGGCAGGGACTGTGATTTGTTTTTATTTTCTCTTTTCTGTGATCACACCCACAAACCAGAACCAACCCTAAGACCCACAGACCCGGGAGAGGCGGAGAGAGCCCCGTCTCAGAGACGCCTTTACCCGCCTGGTCAGTGCCTGCAGGCTACGGCAGGCTCTGGGGCGGTTCACCCCTGCACCCGCAGCCCCACTGGGCTTTTTTCGAGGTGCTGTCCTGCCTGTGGGGCCAAAACTCTTCTTCAAAAGCCACGTCTGCCCCCCCAGAAGACCCAGCTGGTGGCCGGCCCATCCGTACCTTCACAGCACTGTGGATGTGAGCGGCATGAGGGCCCTGCTGGCAAAGGGAGGAGCCAGGGGTGACAGCCACAGGGTATCCAGAAAAGGCATCAGCTGAAGGGCAGGACGGCTGGCTTGCAGGGTTCACCCCTCCTGGCCTCAGTTTCCCCTCTTTAAATGAGGGTGCAGCTCATCTGAGAATCAGCAGGAAGGTGTCAGTGCTGGGAGGGGACTGAGCAGCTCTTTGGACACCTCCCCTCTGCTGGTCCCGCTAGACTTCCTCCCAGATCCCTCGAGGCCCCCTGCGGCCCGCACCTCCAGGAGCGCTGGCGGGTGGGGGCTGGGAAGAGCGTGTCCGTGGACGCAGGTGTGTGGCCGCCACTCGTTAAGGTGGCCGCGCACGTGTGCGGGTGAACAAAGGGGCCCTTCACTGTCCCCTCCCCGGGGCGTAACTCAGGAGCCAGCGTCCTCCTCTCCAGCCCACGGTGGCAGCAGACTTGGCCGCCAGGCTCCGAGGCCCGCGCACCACGCTCGCCCACCGTGGGCTTTGTTTAGTCTGGGGGAAGCTCCGTTGACAGGGTTTCTGGGCGATGGGCTCTTTTTTCCTCGGAATTCTTCCAGAATTCTGTAGGCTGAAGACACTGCGCGTGCAGCCCGAGGGGAGAGTGAGTAAGCCTGGGAAGTGGGGAAGTTCCTGCGTCTCCCGAGGGCCGCCGTGGGTCAAGCTGTGTGTGGTGAGAACTGGGGTAACTGGGGCCTGACCCCCTCCCCGATCTGAAGGGCTTGTGCGGTGGGATGTTCCAGGAGGCCTGGGTGGGGCTGGGCAGGAGGAAGGGCTTCAACAGCCCCCCTTCCATCCTAAGCTGGGACTTCCCGGAAAGGACAGAGGGAGCCATTTCAAGCCTCAGCCGGGGGCGGGGGTCATCTGCTCAGAGCCACCCGAGGGTCTCACTGCCTTACATTCCGTGGCCTCGGCGCAGCGTTCCCGGGGAGCGGCTGTCAGCTTGGCTGATGGGTCCCTGCTGGCTGTGAGGCGCGCGTCCAGTGCCCCTGGAGCTGCCGTCCAGCCCCATTTCCCATCTGCAGGGACCTGGAGCCGCGTCCTCCTCCGAGAGAAGATGTGCTCGAAGTCGTTATGATCCAAGAGGCGGCCAGGGCGCTCGGGAAATGGCGATAAACCCACCCGTTCTCCCAGCAAATGCTTACCCTTCTTCCGCTTGTGCAGAACTCAGAGCCGGGGCAGAGGTGGGAATGGGTATGGCCTTGCCTTCGGGAGCCTGTCACTGAGTGGAGGAGGCGGCAGGCTCCAGCAGCCCTGACCCCGTGCCCCATGCTGCTGCTTGACATGCAGGAGAGGAGAGGGGCCCAGGGGGAGCCAGGAGTTGCTTCCCAAGGGGGACCTAGCCCAGGGCGGGGGGGTGGGTATGGGTGCCTGTGAGGGAGGGGTGGGCACATGCCAGAGGCAGCCACGGGGGTCGTGTGTGGACCAGGAGAGGCAGCCTGGATGCAGGGAGGGGCTGAGAAGGAAAGGCTAGGGGCCGGGAGGGAGGGCTGATTTGTTTTCAGAAGAATCTTTTTGTGGAAAACGCGTGTGCCGTTGTTAAGGGCAGATGTTCCTGCACTTGGAATGGGGGCACTTCCCGATAAACCCACTGTGAGTTGAAAATATCCTAAGTCAAAAATGCAGTTCACAGGGCAAACCCAGTGAGCCGCACCCACCTCAAACACGCTCAGATGCGCGTATCAGCCTATGGTTGGGCAAACTCACCTAACACAAAGCATGTCTCGGGAGGTGCTGGCCCTCTCACATAATTTACTGAACACCGTACTGAAAGTGAAAATCAGAATGACTGCGTGGGCCTTCCGAGTGCGGTTTCCACTGAATGCGCGCAGACCTCGGACCGCGTGGGGTCTGTGAACCGTAAGCCGTCGGCCCTTGTCATCTGCCCACTCTCTGCCCCGTGGCCTCCCCGGATCCAGCCTCTCCTCGACCTCGCGTCACCAGCGTTTCTGTCTGTTTCGGGTAAGCCCTGTCAACATCTAGTGAGAGGATTTTTTTTTTTTTTTTTTTTGAGGCGGAATCACTCTGTCGCCCAGGCTGGAATGCAATGGCATAATCTCTGCTCACTGCTACCTCCGTCTCCCAGGTTCCAGCAATTCTCCTCCCTCAAACTCCCAAGCATCTGGGACCTCAGGCACCCACCACCATGCCTGGCTAATTGTTGTATTTTTAGTAGAGATGGGGTTTTGTCATGTGGCCAGGCTGGTCTTGAACTCCTGACCTCACGTGGTCTGCCCATCTCAGCCTCCCAAAGTGCTGGGATTACAGGCATGAGCCACTGCGCCTGGCCCGGTGAGAGGGTTTTCGAGGACTCAGGGTGGCTTTCTAGCAGGAAAGTAGGGAGCTGTGGTGAGGGGAGGGCTAAGAGAAGAGGATCAGGCTCCTGGGGTCAAATTGAAGCTGCCACCAGGCTGACTTCTGCCCAAAATACCACAGTCTGGAACGGCAGGGAGCGGGGGACAGGAAAGGAGTCAGGGAAGGGACCAAGAGAGGAAAAAGCCCAGGGTCCCACAGTCCAGGAGGAAAACGGGAATAAAAGCCCCAGTAGAGACACAGCCAGGCTGCATTTCAAGTGCCGAAGGGACCAGCACGTCCCCCAAGCTACGCAGAGGAAGCCGCTGAGATTTGTGCAGCACCAGGCAATGGGAGCTGCGAGCTGGGCCGTGTATTACAGAAGGCGTCTGAGAGCCAGACTTCTGGGGCTTGGGAATACATGTCAGCAACAGCATCCCCCGCTCCTTAGATCAGGCATTGATCAGAGACCCTGAGTGTGCAGGGGACACTTTCCTCCGCAGATGCCCCCCGCATTCGAGTCCTGCAGCCCTCTCTCTCCCTGTCCGACTCTCGTGGTTCTGAGCGCTCAGCGCCTGTGTCTGCCTCCTCAAGGCTTGAGCGGGGACAGCAGAGGCTCAGAGCAGCAGCACTGTCGGGAGAGTGGGAAGCGCTGCGGGGTTGGGTACCCCCGACGGCAGACACCAGCCTGGGAAACATGTGTGGTTGCTCGATGGAGGCACTGAAGCTTCCACTTTACTTAGTTTTAATTAAGTTACGTTGAAATGCCCACCCCACCCCCACCCCCGCCGCCACCACTGGACAGAACGGCCGTGGATGCTGCCTTTGTGTGTCCACAGCATATTGTGGGTCTTCAACAAATTTGCTAGTGGCTTGGTTGTGTGGTTCCCAATTCATATCAGGCACCTGCTTCCCCATCTGAGCTAAGGAGACTCTCCTGCTCATGCAATGCCACCGTTCTGGTGACTGAGGTCTGGGGATGCTTCCTGCACTCCTGGCCCTTGGTTCCTCGGGGCTGGTGAAGAAATGGGCAAAGGAATGTGCTAGAAATGCCAGTTCTGGAGCCTTGGGGGCCTTAGACAAGGGCCCTCTTATGCTTCTCCGACCACGTTTGCGCAAAAAGAAAAAGTGCCTTTGTCTTTGGACCTTTGCTCTGCCCTAAGTCCCTTCCACAGCTCCGACGAACCTGGCCCCAGCCGCGTGCTCTGGCCTCCAGGCTGGGTCTCCTTCCGTCGGAACAGGGCTGTCTGGATGTGAAGGGTCTGACCTGCAGGCTCCGTCAATTGGCTTCCCGGGATTTTGTCCTCAGACCACCACCACCAGCAAAACGCACACACCATTTCCCTCCTTTCTCTCAGGATACTGACCCTGCCCTTGCTGAAAGCGTGGGGCTGAGGTCCTGATGTTTCAGATCCCAGCCCTGGTTTCCTAGTCTTGCGAGCTCACTTCATCTTCCAGCCATTATTCATTCCCTGGAGTCTCGGAGCCACAGGGCGACTAGGCGCGTTGGAGTTGGGGAAAATGGATTCTGCTGGGTCTGACTACCGAGGCGCGTGCCCGTTAGTGCTTTCTCTCATTTCTCTTTTTGTCTTTTCCACCCTGTACACCCTCCACTTACGCCCGTGAAGTCAGTTACTCCACCCCATGAGCCAGAGTTGAGCAGCTGTGTACGGAAGCATCTTTCTCCACCCACTTAGATCCCAGACCCAGACGTAACCTGAGCATAAGAAATCTTGGCTGTGGCTGTTGTCTGTTTGCTTTTGGCACTTATCACCCGGAAGCCAGTCCCCTTTTCCTCGTCTCTATCAAGGGAGCTTGTTAAGGGCAAGGCTGCACTCATTGCCCCCACCAAGCCTGACATGGAGTGGGGTTCAAGAAGTGTGTGGGCCAGGCACAGTGGCTCATGCCTGTCATCCCAACACTTTGGGAGGACAAGGAAGACAGATTGCTTGAGTCCAGGAGTTTGACACCAGCCTGGGAAACACAGTAAGGCCCTGTCTCTACAAAAAAATTTAAAATTTGCTGGATGTGATGGCATGTGCCTGTAGTCCCAGCCACTGAGGAGGCTGAGGTTGGAGGATTGTTGAGCTCTGGAGGTCGAGGCTACAGTGAGCTGTGATATTGCTGCACTCCAGCTTGGGTGACAGAGCAAGACCCCATCTCAAAAAAAAAAACAAGCATAGGGGGGAAGGAAGAAAGGAAGGTTACCCAAACAAATGAATAAATTAAAAGCCAATAAATGCATTTGTTGTTGGGGATATATGCTTTAGAGCAAAGGGGATGTTAGATTTGGTCATTTTAAGTGACCCCTTCATTAAACCCTTGGTTGTCACTGTGTTTTTAAAAGAAGACATCTCGGTGACCCTGTGCGGAGGCTGACACCTCTTGGGGATCCCAGCTCCCTTTGGCAGGGACTCTAAGACCCAACTACAGACTGTGTCTGGGGCTTGAAAAGTGTCAGGTGGGCAGCAGAGGACATACAGGAGGCCTGGCAGAAAGCTGGGTTCTGCTGCCTGTCAGATGGTTCGTTAGTAACCCTGAGCAAAGCCACTGTCCCAAGCTGACCCAGACGTCCAGGGTATTCCCAGGCACACGGGGCGCATGCCAGCTGGAGCCACATTCTGCTTTCCTGTGTGCTCCAGGCCTCCAGAGGAGCTCCCAGCTGTGGGATTTTGTGGAAACATCTCCTGACGCCTCCCATGTGAGGTCCTTCCTGTGGAAGTCCATCAGGTCACTGCCAATTTAGCTCCGGCCAAATTTGGAGAGCCCTTTGGCTAAATGAGGTGCAGTTTGTTCGTTGATATATGTAGATAGCTCATTCTTATTATTCTCAGCTGTAGTTCTGCTCTATGAAGTTGCCAGCAACGCTGAATTAGCAGACACCAAACCGTTGCTCCTAGGAGAAACATTGGGTTAGGTTCCTGCCGGCCTCTGCTCACATTTCCATCAACTGGTCGATAAACAACCTTGTTCTGCATGTGGTTCTGCTTAAAAACACCTTACCTAACGTGGGCATACTCAGAGATTTCCCGGAATTGGTTCCAGATTGTCGCAGTAAAGTAAATATTGCAATAAAGCTAGTGACACAAATGTTTTGGGCTACACTATATTATGGTATGTGAAGTGTGCAATAGCATTGTGTCTAAAACCAATGTACATACCTTCATTTAAAAATACTTTATTGCCAAAAAAAGGTGACAGCTACATGAAATTAGCACCTGCTGTTAGAGGAATGGCACCAGAAGACTTGTTGAGTTAGAGGTTGCCACAGAGTATCCATTTGTTAAAAAAAAAAAAAAAAAAAAGGCAATATTGCAAAGCCCAGTAAAGAGAAGCTCGGTGAAAGGAGGTGTACCTGGATCCATTGCCAAGCCGTCCTCACTGTAACTCAGCCTGAACCAAGCTTCCCTAACACACGTGATTCTACATGAGGTGTCTTGCAGCCTCCCTCTGCCTGGGAACTCCAGACAGCACTTAAGCACCGTGCTTGGGGCCATTTGAAACGGGAAAATCAGCCACACAAAACCAAATGTGGACAACATGGTGCTAAGTTAGCCAGAAAGAACACATGTCACACTATGAGGCTGAGACGAGGGCAGGGAAGACCCAGCAGGGAGTGTGCCCACCGGACAGCCTGGCCCTTTCACCCTCAGTGCCAGGCCAGGAATGGCCTCGGATATACTTCCCAGATTGATTTGTGGGTCACAGGTGTGTTTTAGCAAGTAGGCAAATTCAGGAATATAAAATCTGTGTATAATGATGCTCAACTGTATAAATAAAAACCTCTATAATATACATACATATCCCGTTTATGATGTATATACGTACATATAGATCAGCTTTGTAATATATGTGTACGTCGGTTTTATTGAGACATCATTCACTTACCATATAGTTTTCCCTTTGGAAGTGTGACTGGTATAATCACTGACTGGGACGACCATCACCACTGTCTGATCTTAGAGATTTCTATGCCCCAAAAAGAAGCCTCTGACCATTAGCAGCCACGCCCCATTGCTCACCTGTCCCCCCACACCTGGTAATCACTAATGTCTGTTCTGTCTCTGTGGCTTCACCTCTCCTGGGCGTTTCATGTAAAAGGGACTGTACAGTGTCCATCCTTAGGGCCTGCCTTCTTTACTCAGTGTGGGGTTTCTGAGGTTCAGCCACATTCAGCAGGTGTCATTCCCCCGTTCCTTTTTATGGCCAAATAATATTCCGTGGCATGAAAGCTACATTTTCTGTGTGTGTGTGTCCACTGGTGGACATTTGCGGCCTTTCGTCATTGTGAAGAGTCCGTAGTGGCCATCCGGCGGGCGTGTGCGTCGAGAGGTGTCCTCACTGCTCTTGAGCATATTCTTAGGAATGGCATTGCCGGGTCAGAGATGGCTGTGTTAACCTGTACGCCATGGTAGCTGCACGGTTCACATTCCCACCAGTAGTGTGAGGGTCCTCACCTCCCAGCCCTGCACCATGCATCCCACCGGGCTCTGTGTGGCTCCTGAGGGTTGCCCTAGGTAGGGCAGGAGGCCATGGGCTCTTTGACCCTTGGGGACAGTGACACCGGGCCCCAGCCCATTCTGCAGCGTGGGTTGGTCGTATCCGTGTGAGCAATGCTACCTCTGGGAGAGTGGGGAGAACAGAAGGGCATCTTCCAGCCGGCCTCCCGTGACAGGTCATCTCCATCCGTCAAAATCAAACTTGCAGTCTCAGACAAATGCCTATCCCGTTCTATACAAGCAACGAAAGCCTGCATTGCATCCTTGGCGTCACGGAGCCACTGGCCTCGCCTGCCCAGCCGCGCACAGGCACAGCCTGAAGCACGTTGCTTGACGTCCCCACGTGGCTCTTTTGTGTGCACTGATGACCGTGCAAGCAGTGGTGGGCAGTGCCGGTGGTTCTGTGAGTGTGTCTGATGGCTCCCAGCATACACCCGCCCTCCTCTCCCCTTCCCTGCAGGGGTCCAAGGCTCTGGAGTTCTCTAGATACAGCAGGGAGTGGCCTCAGGACACCCTGTCACCCCTGTGGCCTCCTCCTCAGCCCTAGCTCCACAGTTGTGGAGGAGCCCAGGGAGGTGGTCACCCAGGCAGACACCAGTTCTCCATGGCCCAGCCTCCGCTGCCACCCAGGACTGGGGGCCCATGTCCCTGGCGCCCGGCATCTGTGTCCCCTGCTGAAGCAGGGCAGTGCCCTGCCCTCCTGTGCACTTCGGACCAATCAAGTGAACTGCATTGAGAAATGGATTTCCCGGCCCCAGAAGATGGGATGGGTAATAGACCCGTGTGTACCGTGCTCCGGGCCGGAAAGCCTGCAGACTCAAGGGGGCTGGCGTCTGCCTTCCAACAGCAGTGAAGTGATGCAATCCTTTCGTTCAAGAACATTTCCATGACGATTTACAAAGGACCTGTCCCAGAAGAGGTTCCCACAGACACTGAAATATGAAAAAGCGAGCCGCATCACCGCAGGCCCCGGGAACCAAATGTGCAGAGCCTGGCACCAGCAGGGACCTGATGGGACGGGGCCTGCTGCTGCCCCAAGGCTGCTGACTGTGCAGGGGGCCCAGGTGCCCAGGTGCCCAGGCCCTGCCTCGCTGTGCTGCCTCCAGCTGGATTTTGTTTTTAGACGCCCAGGACCTGACCCATGGTTCTGCCAGCTCCATGTCGGGTGTAAGGGGATGCTCCTTTGGTGACAGTCTCCCATCTGTTTGCCCACTCATCCACAGCCTCCCACATGCGGGTCACGATGTTGTCTGAAACTCGCTATTTGAGTGGAAGTTGATCAGTCAAGGAAATCCTTTGCAGAGTCAACATAGCTCAATGCTTCAGGTGTCAAAGACCCCCCCCCCCCCCGCCGGCCAGGTGGAAGTGCCCCATGGAAAACGGTGAGGAATTGGGGAGCAGGCAGGTCTCCCAGGCCGGCTCTGCAACTTTTGCGAGTTTGGGATCCACATCCCACGTGTGCTCCATCTCTGCAGACAACTGGCAGCTTTGCCTATCAGCGCAGGATTGAGATCCTGGATGCCAGAAGGGAGGGTGCCAGAAGGGAGGTGCCTTCCGGGGGAGGCACCTGCGACTTTTCTGCCCATTTATTTGCTGGTTCACTCACTGACTTAACACCTTGCCACTCCCATCCGTGCCAGGCACTGGACCAAGCCCTGGAGATGCTCTCTGAACCGTCCTCAAGGTCACATGCTGGGTAAGGTCCCAAGGTGGAGGCATTCTTGGCACCGCACTCCTCTGCTGAGATGGGACAGCCTTGCTCAGAGGTTCCAACCATTCAGCTCTCCGATGGCTGCAGCCCCAGCACTTTATGAGCACGGGGGGAGTACTCGTGGTGGGGAGTAAGCTGAGGGCCATCAGGGCCACAACCAGTGTCCTGACAGCAAAGAGATGGGACCTGCCACACAAGTCAGCTCTGGAGACGGCTGAGCCATCTGTGGTGAGTGGTTTAGTGCTGGGGACATCACAGTGTCACTGCACAGAATCAGTTACAATGACACCACATTGCGGATATTTCTCTTATTTAAGGAGACCAAGAAATGGGGTGCACATGTTAGAATTTTCCATGTAAAAAAGCAAAGGGCTGAAAGGAGAGCACCCACCTTCCCAGAAGACTTGATCATCTGGAAGAACTCAGGCGCTGACAGGTTCTGGATGAACCTCGTTTTCACCCGGACACAGCCACGTGGACACAGATCGACATTGGTCTTATAGATGGAAGTTGTCCCTCAAAATCTACTACCTCGTAGCTCCTCCTGCAGACAGATTTGGGCCATTTTGGAGAAACTTTAAGTACTCCAGAAAAGTAGAAACCCTGAAAGATGTTTCCACTGTGCGGTAATTGCATTTTAAAAACAGCTTTATTGAGATATGATTCACACAGCCAACAATTCATCCATTAAAATGTCCAATTCAGTGGTTTTCAGCATAGCCACAGAGTTGTGCAACCATCGCAATACATTTTAGTACATTTTTATCACTGAAAAAAGGAACCACGCACCTATTCGTGCTCACGCCTCATTCTTCCCGTGTCCCCCTGCCCCAGCCGCTGCAACCACGAACCTATTTTCTGTCTCTGCGGATTTGACTGGTCTGGAAAGTCAGATGAGTGGAATCAGACAGCACGTGACGTTCCGTGGCTGGCTTTTCCACTCAGTGCCACGTGTCCCAGGTTCGCCCACTTTGTGGCCTGCGCCAGTGCCTCACTCTTCCCTGTGGCTAACACCGTGTCATGTGGACGGGCCACATTGTGCTGATCTGTTCATCCACGGACGGGTGTTCGGGCTGTTTCTCCTGTTTGACGTTTATGAGTCATGCTGCTGTGAACACCCTTTTTCAAGCTTTTGTGAAGATGTATGTTTTTATTTCTCTTGGGACTTACCTGAAAGTGGAATTGCCGGGTCACAGGACTCCTGCTTACCGTGTCGAGGAACGGCGGGCTGCTTTCCACAGTGGTTACACCATGTCACCTTCCCACCAGCAGCATCCAGCAGGTCCCCATTTCTCCACGTCATCACCGGCGACTGCTGATGTTTGTGATGGATGTTTACAGTCAAGGTGTTCTTACATCATCTTCTGGTTTCAGATAAATCTGGGCGTCCTCTTAGGTGTTTCAGCTTCAGTAACAATGGGGGGAAAATTCAAAATTAAACAACCAAAGGGCATTGTGAATGTTCATTCCTGTCCCCAGACACTTCCCAGCAGGCTTTGGGGATGAGGTTGGTCAGGGTGCGTGGGACTCAGGTTCCACTCATGGAAGAGCCCTTGGTGTGCAAGGCTGGACGTGCCCGCCTTCCACAATGTCTGTGTCAACAAGTCCGCATTTGCAATCCAATCACATTTTTTAAGGGCTCCATGAGCTTACCCCTTAAAGCTCAAGGATTTTCCTGCCGTCTGCCTGCAACCCTCTTTCTACAGGGACCCTGGTGGTAGCCCTCCTGGTCAACCTAGAAAGTGTCACTTTTTGCCCCCACCCAGTTGGAAAAGCACCCTGTTGCTGTATGGCTTTTCGTGAAGCCCCCAGGTTGCCCTGAGAACAATGTCACAAGCCTGGGAGAGTCTCCTACAGCTGCTGCCACCACTGCCACCACCCCAAGAGGTACCTCTCGGGATCTGAGCCGACGCCATCCTCCACTTATAAACTTCCTGGAGAACGTAGCAAGGCCACGTGCATTCACGGCAAGAGCGGCTCAGCCTGTGAGAGCTGGGAGAGGAAACACGTCCCTGCCACGTGGCTCCCAGGACTGCCTTTGCTGGGCGCGTTCACACAGAGCTGTTTCAAAGACAGCATGCTGTCAGCGGGGATAGGGGTTGGTTTGAGTCCCAAGGGCTCCTGAGCATTGGGAATCTCGTCTCCCATGGATGCCATTCACCTTTGGATCGTGGTCCCGGCTCTGTGGCCTGACTGGGCGACCCTTTCCAAGGTTGGGGCATTGATGAAGCCTCCCCCGAGGGGAAATCAGACACCAGTGTCCAGCACGTGACCCCCCTGCCCCGTGATGCCAGCAGCATCCTCCGCCCTCCAGCCCAGTGCTGCCCTGCTGGGGACCGCACCCCACAGTGTGAGGCCGTGTAGGCGTGACCGATGCTGGGGACCGCACCCCACAGTGTGAGGCCATGCAGGCGTGACCAATGCTGGGGACCACACCCCTCAGTGTGAGGCCGTGCAGTTGTGACTGAGTTTCCTGCATTGCCCAGGGTTCCCGAGTGTTGGCGCTGAAAGTCCCACCTCCCAGAAAGACTCTCAGTCCCCTGCAAACCGGGATGGTCACCGGGTCACCTACAGACTCCAGGCCCCACTAGTGGCCTTGGGTTCCTCCTGCTCCTTCCCCCAGGTGGTCAGGCACACGGGGCGTGGGGCATTGCGGGGAGTCAGTTGTGGGGGTTCTTCCCGCCTTGTTGCGGAGGCCGGTTCTGTGATGCCGGCAATCACCGCACACCTGGGTGGTTTGTGAACGTTTTTTCTTGCGCCCGGTTTGCTTACACAGCGGCGCACCTCCAGTTCACAAGCCTCCAGCCTCCGGGGCAGCTCTGCCATGTCTTCTTGCTACCCTGAGAAAGAAGCAGACCCCGGGTCTGGACCCTGCCCGGCGAGGGGACAGCTCCGGTTCTGGGCTCCACCCGGGCAGCTTCTTTCCTTCCGGTGTTGTGGGCTGTGCAACTCTGGCAGCTCCGTGCCTCAGTTTCCTCTCCCGACATGGTCGCAATAGCAGTCCCTGGGTAATGCAGTGTCGTGTAATTCGCCATGATGATGGCTGGCTATGGGGGCCTGGTGTGTGCCGGTGAGAGACCTGTGGGTACCCTGCCTCTGAGATCCAGAGTCCACCAGGCCCAGGTGAACCCGACATTCCGTATGAGCTTCGTTTTCCTCTGGCTCCTCCTTGGGAAAGAATGAGCAACCCCACCCCTGGGATCCCCCAAATCCTGTCCCTATGAACCCAGCTCCTC